>NC_057386.1:76532035-77159601 GCF_019320065.1 Cervus canadensis
GTACAGTGTTGTGACTATGCTTAAGACCACTGCATTGTCCTTTTTTTTTTTGGCTGCGAGGCATCTGGAATCTTAGTTCCCTGACCAGGGACCCAACTCACCTCCACCCCCACCCCACCCCCATTGGAAGGGCAGAATCTTCACCACTGGACCACCAGGGAAGCCCTCGTTGTACGTTTTTAAAAGTGAAAGTGAAACCATTAGTCGCTCTGTTGAGTCTAACTCTTTGCAACCCCATAGACTGTAGCCCTCCAGGCTTCTCTGTCCATGGGATTCTCCAGGCAAGATTATTGAAATGGGTTGCCGTTCCCTTCTCCAGGGGATCTTCCCATCCCAGGGATCAAACTTGGGTCACCTGCATTGCAGGCAAATTCTTTACTGTCTGAGCCACCAGGCAAGCCCACAGTTTTAAATGATAAATGTTGTGTACATTTTACCACAACTAATAAAAGGAGGAAAGGAAGATGATTAATAAAGAAGGAAATAAAAGATGAAGAAAAGAGGGAAGGAAGGAAGGAAAATAGAAATTGAGTCGTGTGGCACCCACTCCTTCTATAAATCTGTTTTTTATTAGTTGAGCCCTTTCCCGAATAAGATTCAAGACTGCAGTAAGTCTTTTCGAAGACAGGAAGAATAAATTCCTCAGGTTTGTATTGTATCCTATTATCTTGACCTGGCAGATAGGTCCAAAAAAAATCACCCCAGCCTGCAAAACCTTTTCTGCCCCATTTTCTTTCTTCCTCTTAGCTCTTCCCAGTGTCACCAGAAGGAAGCCGCTGATGACCATAAGCATTAGCAGCCGGAAGAACTATGGTTATAAATGTAGGGGCTCATTTTTTTCCTTTAAAATTATTGCCTGCTCCTAGCCTTTTTTCTTCTAGAATCAAACTAAAGTTATTTCGGTGCTGGCCCTGGGTTTATTTGAGTGGTCCTGCTATGTCTTATCTATACACATGCTGTCTTAGAAGAAATATTTGCAGTGCTGTGTGGTAAAGATTTTTTCTTAACTATCATTTAGAAAAACACAGAAGGTGTTGGTGCCAGGTCTTGCTCTGAATGAAGCCATGAGAGGGAAACACTGGCTTCCAAAGCTCCGTTGCCCCGTGGTCACTTTCCCCAGCCATCACGTCATTGTTCCCCAGAAGAGGATGGGGGTGGGGGTGATCACTCACCCCTTTTCAGAGGTGGGCCACGAGCATAGAGAGAGCATGGCTAGGTCCAGGGTGGACGCCACTTGTGGGCAGAGGAGGAGCCACTACTTTGGGCCTACTCGGTCCTGCGTGGGTGCTGACATCTCAGTCGTGTCCAACTCTTTGCCACCCCATACGGTGTAGCCCACGAGGCTCCTCTGTCCATGGGATTCTCCAGGCCAAGGATGCTGGAGTGGATTGCCATTCTCTTCTCCAGGGAATCTTCCCAACCGAGGGATCAAATCTGGGTCTCCTGCATTGCAGGCAGTTTCTTTACCATCTGAGCCACCGGGGAAGCCCAAATCTCTGGATTGCCCCCTCTGAGGTCACCCCACCCCACCCCACTTAAGACTTGTCCTTTGCCTACACTGCTTGCCAGATCCAGAGTGAAAGCCTGACGACTCAGGCTGATTTTCACGTCTAAAAGTCTTTAATATGGCAAAAGGAGTGACTGGATCACAGGAGGCAACTTGCTGGCTGTCCCAACCAGAAGACACTTCCGCTCCTACTGCTCATAAAAGGATAATCACTTTCAAGTGAAAGCTGAAGGCTGAAGTCAGAAATGTGAGAACAAAACAAAAACGCTTCTTCTCTTCCTCTCACTTCCATTTAAAAAAAAAAAATTACTGGGGTGATGATGAGATTTTTCTATGAGAAATGCTGGGATGAAAATGTATCTCTGACTTTTGAAATTCAAAATACAGTAGTTTCAGACCATTTTTACGTGAAGCAGAAAAAGAAGTGAATGGAGCCTAAAGAGAACCTAACTACTTCTTTAAATGTCTGTTTTTCTCAGCCTCACCAGTGTAGGTCTGCACTAAGGTCAGACAGCATGAACAATGGAGGAGGGAACCCAGGGTGTCAGATTTCACCACGTGACGTGATATGGTTTAGACACAGCCCCATTGGTAACTCACAGTCAAAGAGGATTTAAGGCTTAGTATCTCCAAGGAACAAAGGGGGAGAAAACCCACAACGGCACCAAAGGCTATTTCTGGAGGCAGCCTGACTTGTATTTAGTGCAGATGCAGCAAATGCTGGATAGTCTGCCGAAGCAGAACCTAGTGGCCCTCCACCCAGACGGCCTCTCCTTCCCTCCAAATCCATCGATTTTATTGGAGATGGAGAGTAGCCCACAGGAGAGCACCCGGCTCAGGTTAAGTTTCTCAAGCTTCTAATGCCACCTAGGAAGGGGCTAGAGAATTGTCACTTTCCCTTCTCTTTCTGATATGGGGGGCACCCAGGGAATCTTAACTCTTTCTTCCTTCCCACTTAGCAATAACACATGCTACGTGGGCCCTAAGGTGCCTTAACTAGGAGCACTGGGATTCTTGCAGATGAATTCCAAAGCATGCTACCATCCAGAGTTTCTTGTGTTTTTTTCACGGCTGCATTTGGCATCCTATTGGCACTTCGGGGCAAAATCAGATTCACTGTCACTCCAGTGACATGAATAATCCATCCATATTAATGAAATGATGGCTGTTCCTTGCCATGTCTTTTCCTATTCTTAAACGTATTTCAAATAACATGAATCTCACTTTTGGTGGGGTAGGGGGTGGGGGATGGGTGTGGATTTTCTGATTCAATTCCACCACTATGGTGGGGATGATGGGACAAAGAGATAATGGAATGCTGGTGATGCAAAATAACTGTAAAATAATTACCACGTTGCTCAAAACTCTGTATTATTCATCCATGTAGCGAGAGCCCCTGTTCAGTACCACACTTGAGTGGCAACCTCACCAATTAGCACTGCCGCTGCGGGCCTGTGAATTGCATGTGAAAACAGAATTTGTCCAGAAGTGTTCATGCAAATTGTGCAACATGAACGTGGCCTCTGTGTCAAGTCCTTTCACGTGTTCTGACAGACTTGTGTCTTTCCAGATTTCTCTGATTGGTCCCCCCGCCCCTTGACAGTTACCAGAGCTCAGAAGCCAAAGAAAACAGCTCCTGTTGCCATGAGGACTATGTCTGTGGTGAGGTTTACGAGTTGCTCCTGCAGCTGGGCTTCTGCCTCAAAAAAAAAAAAAAAAAAAAATCAAATTTTCACTCAGATCTATGAGAAAAACAGATTAGGAATGGAATACATGCCAGTATCTATGAGAGTCACCAAAGTTACATACCCTGGCCCCATGGTGCCTGAGTAGCCATTTTTCTTAGTGGAAACATTTTTAGTGTTTTAGCATGAATATATGTTTCATATCTTAAAAATTGGCAATAAGGCAAAGATACCAGAAAAGCAAAAGGGTCAGGTCAACCGTAAACTTTGCTTTTATTTTATATAATCAGGGCATAGCGTATCTTTATAAATACAATAACTATACATTTATGAGGCGTTCTTTATTTTTCCCCAATATGAAGAAATTCCTAATGTTTCCTGAAGAAGAGATTATTTCTTCCCTTTGAGCTTTGTTTAGAACTGTTGGGTTGTGTCTGATCACAGTTTGGAGGGCCTAGATGGGAAAAAGGAGGTGCCCTCTGGGGCTTCAAGGGCTTCAGCAGTCACAAATCGTGGCCACTCTGTTGACCAGTGACACACGATCTTCTGAA
This sequence comes from Cervus canadensis, assembly GCF_019320065.1. Classification (NCBI taxonomy): domain Eukaryota; kingdom Metazoa; phylum Chordata; class Mammalia; order Artiodactyla; family Cervidae; genus Cervus; species Cervus canadensis. The sequence goes on from NC_057386.1 coordinate 76,535,779, forward strand.
TGTCGCTCACACAAAGGGGGCCCCCAAGACAGGCTGTCGTCTGAGACCAGCAACACAAAGCGAGGGTGGCCATACAGGCCTGGCAGATGGCTGCCCGCAGGGTATCTGGCCAGACTGAGACCTTCCTGCTTTTCCTCCTGCCCTTCCACCATCCAAAACCTCAGAAGCACTCACTTGAAATCGCTCAACCCTCCAAAGATACTTCCACTGGGAGTAAAAGAAAAATAAGCAATGTCACCCCAATAGCGCTTTACCCCCGAAAGGTATAGGCAACAGAAAGCACATCTTTGGATAAGAAGTTCCCCAAGACAAACCTCATCCTGCTTTTGGGAACAAGGATGGAGGTGTCTGCCAGCCAGGGTCTCACCCTGATTCTTCTCCAGCTGCATCCTGTTCCCTCAGTTTCAAAAGTTCCCCATTCTCTGTACCCTCCCCTCAATACACAAAGTCCCCAGGTTTTATATTTCATTTCTTAGCAGTGCAGATAGTGTGGATTTGGTAGGAAGTTATAAGGGTTTCAGTGGATTTTTTTAAGGCTTTCAATGGATTTTTCTCCCCACCTACCAGCTTCATTATTTTTTAATTAATTAATTAATTAATTTGTCTGCACTGGGTCTTAGTTGTGGGATTTAGTTGCCCAACCAGTGATGAAACCCTGGCCCCTGCATTGGGAGCATGGAGTCTTAGGCACTGGACCACCAGGGCAGTCCCCTAACTTCCATCAAAAGCAGCCCATTCTACAGACATGATATTTAAGTGCTGGCTTCCCTGCCCATCTGGAGGGCAGGGCCTCCCTCTCTTTTCACCCCACTCCCTTCCCCCCAGAACACAGGCCAAAAGGGCTGCGTGCTGCAGAGACTCAGCTGTCAGGATGCAGATACCCTGAGAGACTGCTGTGGCCGACCTCTGGCCCCTTAGTAAAATCAGGAGCGAGTCACCCAGAATTCCTTCACCCCCAACAAGAGCTGCACTAGCCCAGGACAGCAGACCCCCAGCCGCCCCCTCTCCTACTCTGCTTTGCCTGGTGGGCCTGGGATTACCTTTACTCTGTCAAATGAAGGCAAGCATTCTGTCTCTCTTCTATTTGTTTAAATAAAAGAAAACCTAATCGTAGTCTGACGCATTACTCTTGGTGGGTGCACAGGAAGAATCTCCTGCATTCGAAAGGGAGAGCGGAGGGGGAGGGGCCCTCGAAAGGAAAACAAATTGGCTGCTTGTGGAGGTCCAGTGTCAGACGTCAGAGGAATCTTGTTCCTTCAGACCCTGTGGGAAGGACCATGGCAACGAGGGGCCCCGTGGGCGAGCAAGCGAAGGAGACAGATGCGGAGATGGGCTCCCGCCCCCCTCAGATGAGAAGACAGAACAAATAGGTAGAAGCCGTCATTTTCCAAAGCCCCGTGGAGATTTCCGAGTGCTGCAGACCAGACAGACAGCCTCAGCGTTGTCTCTATAAGGGATAGGAAGATTTTTTTCCAAAGAGGAGATTTTTTCATTTGTTCAGAGGAGTCACCTAGTGTCCAAGTTGCTGATAAATAAAGCACGTTTTTACGTGGGACCACCAACGTATTCTTCAATCATGAATTTGCAAAGGTCTGACTGGTTTTTTAGAGACTATTTTGTTAGAAGTTCTACTGCATCGCGCAGAGAACTCGACTCAACGCTCTGTGCTGTTCTTGGTCGCTCAATCATGTCCGACTCTTTGCGACCCCATGGTCTGCAGCCCACCAGGCTCCCCTGTCCCGGGGATTCTCCAGGCTAGAATACTGGAGTGGGTTGCCATGCCCTCGTCCAGGGGATCTTCCCAACCCAGGGATCGAACCCAGGTCTCCCACACTGCAGGCGGATTCTTTACCTCCTGAACCAGCAAGGAAGCCCAAGAATACTGGAGTGGGTAGCCTATCCCTTCTCCAGGATGTCTTCCCAACCCAGGAATCAAACTGCGGTCTCCTGCATTGCAGGCAGATTCTTCACCAGCTGAGCCGCCAGGGAGGCCCAGTCAGTGCTCTCTGGTGACCTACGTGTGAAGGAAATCCAGAAAAGAGGGGATATGTGTACAGCTGGTTCACTTTGCTGTACAAGAGAAACTAACACGGCATTGTAAAGCAACTATACTCCAATAAAAATTAATTTTTTATACAAAAGGTTAAAAATATTTTTTTTTAACTCCCGTCTCCAGTAGAGATTTAAAAGATTGGTGGAATTAGTGTCATATTAACTATCCTGTGAAACTATGTGGCACCACTTCTGTTGTAGACAAGGTCTGGCATGAAAACTGAGAATGATTTTTCTGACTTTCTAAAAAGTCCATTAGAGAGCATAAGCCCACTAACAGCCTTCATGGAAATACTTAATCATGTTTGTTATGAATTCTACTTGTCATTAAAATCCTTTAATTGTGTTACCATCTAACTTTCCTTGGGCTTCCCAGGTAAAGAACCTGCCTGCCAAAGCAGAAGACGTAAGAGACACGGGTTCCATCCCTGGGTTGAGGAGCTCCCCTGGAGGAGGGCATGGCAACCCACTGCCGTATTCTTGCCTGGAGAATCCCATGGACAGAGGAGCCTCGCGGGCTTACCAGTCCATAGGGCTGGCAAGAGTCAGACACGACTAAAGTGACTTAGCATGCTAACTTTCCTTATTCTTCATCAGATCTGCTTGAAAAAAGTTAGGTGAAACACTTAGCCGGAAGTATAAAGTTGGGGGAACCAGGGAAGGAAATACAAAAATAAAAAGGTTTCTTCTTCTCAAAGTAGTTTTAGGCATATTTCCTGTTTTTGTTTGGCATCTTCATCCCCAGAATATATTGTCAGAGCTTCAAAAATATTCAAGGTATACACCTACCATCCTCCTCCCGCTTAAACAGGTGGTATGTTTAAAATACCCTCTACTAAATTCAGATGTAAATAAATTCAGTTTTTAAAAAGTAGGGAGGACAAGGGAAACTGGAATGATTTACACTCAAAGTTTAAGCAGGGATCAATGTCTCTGCCAGACCTCCAGGGCCATGTGAGGGCAGAGGGAGAATGAGGTCTGGGAGTGAGCGGGAGGGGCTGGGAACCAGTGGACCAGGGAGTAACCCAGACTTCTGCACACGGCGAAGAACGCGTGCATTCCTATTCTTGCCAACATTAACCTTGCTGTTAGATTTGACTCTTTACTCTTTTTAAAAGTATTTATGTGTTCATTTGGCTGTGTGAGGTCTTTGTTGCAGCTCACAGGATCTCCCTTGCTGCGTGCAGGCTCAGTAGCTGGGTACAGCACCCGGGCTTAGTTGCCCCATGATATTTGGGATCTTAGTTCCCCGCTCAGGGATCAAACCTGCACCCGCTGCATTGCAAGGCAGATCCTTAACCACTCGACCACCAGGGAAGTTCTTTGACTCTTTACTCTCATTCCCACTGTCAGTAATGGAGTCTTGGTCACCACCTCCCCTTCAGGTCCTGGATGGATTCCCCCCAACCCTGCCTCCCCACTTCTCTCCTTCTGATCCATCCCCATTCTAATCTCACTCTACCTGACACCAGCTTAATCATATTAGAATAATCCTTCTATCGTTTTAGTCCCTCTAAGAGCCTGCTGTGTCTCCCTGGCTGTTGACTGAGTCTCCTGTCTGTGCCGCTCTCAGACCTTTGGTGGTCAGACCCGCCCTGCCCCACATGGCCTTTCTCCCTCATGCCCCAGCGCACACCTCCCTGCTCGTGCATGACGGCGCCTTTCCTCTCCTTCTCTGCTCCCTCAAATCCAAGTCTATACTAACACTGAAGCCCCCAGTCAAGACCCCGCTTTATCCATGAAGTTCTTCTCAGAGAATTTTAGGGCAGGTAGGTCCTGGGAGATCACCTGGGCAGGTGCCCTCATTTTATAAAGGAGAACATGAAGCTCAGAGATGTTCAGTGACTTGTCCTGAGTCAGACAATCCCTAAAAACCCATGCATCCCCTACCCCTGCCCCTTCCCCTTTCTACCTTGTAACTGACCATCCCAGGTGTGACCAGATGGGCTTTATGGAAATCCTGCGGAACCAGGGCACCTGCCACAGTTTCACCCTTGACAGGCTAGGATCGTCTTGGGGGTTTTCAGTGAAGGGGAGCTTTGTCCACCCACTGGAACTTTAGTATCCGTCCAGGAGCGAGGCCATGGCTGCCTTTCTCTTAGATTCCACCCACAACACCTGCCATTTGCTGGGCCCATGGGGACTCCTGGAGCATTCAGAGCTATTTTAAAAGTGTGATGTCATATCTGAATTGAAAGAAAACTTTAGTGGCAAACTATACATTCCGCACACGATGTTCTAGCGCTTGGACAGCGCGTGGAGGGTTTGTGGTATATGCTTGCTTTCTGAGTGGGTTTCTATTTTGGTCATGGAACGGTATTGTCATACTGTACATACCATCAAAGCACAGTTGTAAACACAACCTATACCCGTGTATTGGGGGTATTTCATTAAGAAGTCAGTTGTTTGCTCTTTTGGTTTGTTGGTTTTACCTGGATACTGTAGGAATAATGAAATCTGAGACTGGGAATTGAATTGAAAATGCCCTTCAGGGTTGTGCAGTGTTGTCTAGTGACAGGCATAAGGCTCCACGTTCTTGAACCAGATCCTTGAACTTCCATTAGGTTAGCAGCCTTGGCAATATGTCTTACTGACCTCATCACCCTTCCTTATCCGAGTCCGTTAGCAGAAAGTCAACCAGAGTATTCCAGAGCTCTTGCTTCCTACCCGGGGTGTGTGTGTGTCTGACTGTAGGATATATTTAGACTCTGTCCCCAGCGAGCCTCTGGGGTGTGCTGAGAGGGAGAGGGACCCTGCAACTGCCCCAGATGCTTCCACGGTGATGTGGCTGGGCCCAGAGGCAGGGGGACGGCATCCCCCACCCCCATGTTGTGAGTTGTCTCTCAGCATCCCTTATAGTCAGGCCTCTGAATCCACAGGTTCCGATTCCGGAGACTCAACCAACCACAGATCAGAAATCTTCAGAGAAAACATTCCAGGAAATTCCAAAAAGCAAAACCTTAATTTACTGTGCCTGGAAATTATTGACATAGTGCTTACGTTGTGTTTGCAACTATTTACATAGCATTTACATTGTGTTCGGTATTGCAAGTCATCTAGAGATGATTTAAAGTATAGGGGAGGATTTAAAATACAGGTTATATGCAGCTACTGAGCCATTTTATGCAAGGACTTGAGCGTCCATGGATTTGGGTATCCGCAGGGGATCCTGGTACCCCCTGAATACCCAGGGATGACTGGGTACATGGGCTTCTACTCTTGAGGGCTTATGTTGACTGCCTAATGGAGACTCAGGGATGACTTCTTTGCTTGGAAATTCTCTGCAACTGCATCCAAAAAGGATTGAAAGATTGGCCTTCTCAGCCTTTTTTACAAGCTTCTAAATATGAATTAAGAGGTAGTGTTCCCTAGGCCTTACATAAAAAGTAATCTTCAATTTAAAAAAAAATTAAGCCCTAAGCCCTAAGACAAATAAAGAAGGGAATCTCACTCTCACTGGCTTTTCCTGTGTGTCACATAATGGGGACATCAGACAAACTGAAAGTTGAATTCAGAGGTTTGCCACCCCTACCTCCCCACTATATATAAAGGTTTCCAATCATTTATACTTCATCTCAGCTTCCAGAAAATATTTGGTTGACTTGGGAAGGATTTCATCATTTCTGATTGAGAAATACTATTATTTTTTTTTTAATGTTGAACCAAGATGTGGAGTTTTATTTTATTTTATATATTTGTTTTTGGCTGTTCTGGGTCTCCATTACTGCACGTGGGCTTTCTCTAGTTGCGGCGAGCAGGGGCTACTCTCTAGTGGCGGTACACAGCCTCCTCATTGCAGTAGCTTCTCTTGTTGCAGAGCACTGGCTTTAGGGCACGCAGGCCTCAGTAGTTGGGACACTCAGGTTTAGTTGCCCAACCAGGGATTGAACCCGTGTCCCCTGCATTGGCAGGCAAATTCTCAACCACTGGACCACCAGGGAAGTCTGAGAAATTCTTTATGAAGAAAGAGAGGGGATAAAGAGGAAGAAGTAAAATAATTAGTTGGACCAGTGTAAAACAAACTAAGCTTGTATATTAGAGAAATGATCAAAAGGTAAGGTAAGTCCAGAAATAGGCTTCTTATTTCCCAGGTTGATAAATATCCTGAGCAGCAGGTTAGATCACCCTATCCTACTTGAGCATCCATCAGCCCGATCCTCCTGCTCTGATTTTAACCTCCTACAAGCAAACAACTTGGAGAGAAGACGCAGCTGTGAAAGCTTTTAAAAGAGCCATGAGGGTTTAGGTGATGTGGGTGCCAGAATCACATGTATGTTTTAAAGGAACTGAGCAGGATCTGGGAAGGGTAACTGAGGGGGATGTTAAGTCAGCTAAGCTAGAGGAAAAATTAGCACAAGACACTTTGGGGGAAAGTGGGAAGGGGATGGGCATTTGGGATGATATTAAGGTAAGGGCTCAGACCAGACTTTAGCTTCTGGTAGGAAAGAGTAACGGAGAAGGCAATGGCACCCCACTCCAGTACTCTTGCCTGGAAAATCCCATGGATGGAGGAGCCTGGTAGGCTGCGGTCCATGGGGTCGCTAAGAATCAGACACGACTGAGCAACTTCACTTTCACTTTTCACTTTCATGCGTTGAAGGAAATGGCAACCCACTCCAGTGTTTTTGCTTGGAGAATCCCAGGGACGGGGGAGCCTGATGGGCTGCCGTCTATGGGTTCACATAGAGTCGGACACGACTGAAGTGACTTAGCAGCAGCAGCAGCAAGAAAGAGTAAGGGCTTCCCAGGTGGCACTAGTGGTAAAGAACCTGCTTGCCAATGCAGGAGACAGAAGAAACATGGGTTTGATCCCTGAGTCGGAAAGATCCCCTGGAGGAGGACATGGCAACCCACTCCAGTATTCTTGCCTGGAGAATCCCATCAGATGAGCCTGGTGGGCTACAGTCCATAGAATCGTGAAGAGTTGGATACAACTGAAGTGACTTAACAGACACACATGCAAAAAAGAGTAGGAATCTGGTGATACATACCAGATGTTGAAGCAAAAATACTTAGGCTTTTACAGGGGCTATGCGGCCCATGACCCCCATCTTAGAAGGCTTCTGTAGCTGTTGCCAATTCAAATGTATTTACTCCTCAGTAAAATGAAAGTTTCATATAAACTTCAACCTCATGCTAGTTTCTGGTTCCATATTTAGTTGTCAACTTAATTTTTATCCTAAGCAAAAGGTAGCCATTTGTGAACATGGATTTCTTCCCTCTGTAAGGCTGAGGAACTGATCTGACCATTAAGAAAGAACAAAATATAAGCTGAACATATAGGCGCCTCACTGTTATTCATATTGATGATAGTGATTGCAGAAATTTATCAGCACTTGCTTTGCCAAGCACTGTTGAATCATGCTACCTGGAGAAGTTTTGGTGAAATGAGTAAAAGTTTAAGAACTGTGGAAAGGATGAATTCTAACTGCTTCCAGATTCCTTTATCCAAGTTACTCTGTGTGTGTCTGTGTGTGTGTGTGTGCAGTCAGGGGCTGTGTTCACTGTGATGGACGAAACTCCCTTTGAGGCCCATATTTCTTCTAAGACTATTTTATCCCAGTCTGTCCCCACCTCTTCTCAAAGTTAACAAAAGACCTGGACCACTTTTAATTTTTGGAGTCATCAGGTATATTTACAAACTGAAGAAACACCAATAAGGTTTTTTCTTTTAAAAAAGAAACTTTATTTATTTTTTTAAATACTGGACAGTGTAATTATACCATTCACAAGATAAACACAGGACTGATGAAGACAATTAATTCATAATGGACTTAGTGCAGTGTGATCTAGTTACAGGATACAACTTCAGCCATAAAATATGAGGCATCTTTTAATCATATCAGGGTTTCTCAGTGCCCCCCTGTAAAACCTTGTATGAAGACTATATCTAAGGCTCTTGGGTACTTCCCTGGTGGTTCAGTGGTTTAGACTCCACACTTCCACTACAGGGGCCACAGGTTCAATCCCTGGTAAGGGAACTAACATTCCACATGCCTCACGGAGTAGCCAGAAAAAAAAACAAAAAAACTTATCTAAGACTCTAAATCCTCTATATCGAGGATCATGGTGGATGTAAGACCCAGGGCCCAATGGCCCCCATGCCCACCTGCCCATTGCCCTCCCTGACCCTGCGTGAGCCCCCTCCTAGACTTGCTTCCTCTAAGAACCTGGTTCTCAGGCCAAATCTCTAAGCGTGTAAAGTACCAACCCCAGATTTCTAATGTGCCTCCTCTTTCTTCTCCTTTCCGGTGGCCTCCCATAACCCCACCGCGGCGGCTGGCCTGACTCTACTCTCAGGAGTGTGGCAAGGGCCATCCTCCCCAGAGCCTTGCTGCGATCACACCTGGTTTGCCCAGAGACAGGTTGGACCGTGAAAAACCCAGCAGAGCGGGCTGACACAGACCTTCCCTCCCCTCCTGGGGAATGGGGAGACCAGGGGAAGTCTTCATAGAAGTGGCTCTTCCCAGGCATTCTCATCCAGCAGCCCCGAGCGCCCCCTCCCGTGACTGCGGGGAGGACAGGGAGGACAGAGGACGTGACCAAGCCTCCTCTGCATGGCGAGCCCTCCACTCCAAGCCTTCCTTCCCTTCTTCCTGTCTTGTAGTGGCTGCCGCAGAGAGCGCCATTTGGCAGCGTGGTGGTGCTGTTGTCTATAAATGGAAACACTGGCCTGACTCCCAGTATAACACAAGATAGGTCTCTGCAGCGGTTATGCAATCTGAGCTCTGATGACTTCATCAGAAGAGGGTGGGGGCAATGAAAGAGAAAGGTACAGGGTGGGGGAACAGTAGCTTGGGAGGAAAATTTTCCCAGGAGCTCACCTGAAAACAATGGAGAATTCTTTTTCCTCCCCTCTCGATTTTTAAATCAAGAAAACAAAGGCAGCAGACAAACGGGTAAAAAAAACCTCCTTCCTGGAGCCACTGACAAACCACTTGCAGTCCATGCAGCCACCTGGATACAGGCTGTGTCCCCTGCTGTGGAGCAGGTCCTAAGCCCCTGCACTGGGTTTTCTGACAGCCCCGAGAAGCAGACAGCCCGTAGAGGTCAACAATGACATTCACTCATCTCTCGGAGTTCAAAAGGCTGGTCTGGTTCTGGCCATGCTCTCTGGTTTCGAGCCTAGAATGGAAAAAAACTCCCGAAAGCAGGGTGGTGCCCCAAAGGAAGTTTATCTAGGTGCATCAGAGAATTCTTGCAAGATGTCAGTCCCCTTAGAGCCTTCTCTGGGACTTGAAGGCTCTTTGTTGAAGCAACGAAAGCCTGGCTTATTTGCTGAACCTGTAGCCAAAGCCAGTCTGTTCTCGTTCATGCCACGTCCAGGTCTAGACAGGAGAACTGCCCGTTAACAATGTCTGTTGCACACCCCAGAGTGTGAGGTGGGCTCTGGTGGAAATAGACACTGGAGCCCCTCTCAAACTCACTACACTCCTGGTCTGTTTAGCCTAAATAATCTTTTTTTTTTTTTTTAATTGGAGGATAACTCCTTTACAGTGTTGCATTGGTTTCTGCCATACATCAACATGAATCAGCTATACATGTCCCCTCCCTCTCACGCCTCCCTCCCACCTCCCATCCCATCCCACCGCCCTGGGTCATCACAGAGCACCAGGCTGAGCTCCCTAAACTATTCAGCAACTTCCCGTTAGTTAGCTATCTGTTTTACACATGGTAATGTGTATATTTCAATGCTACTCTCTCAATTCGTCCCACCCTCTCTTTCCTCCATTGTGTCAATAAATCTGTCTCTATTCCTGCCCTGCAAATAGGTTCATCGGTATATCTTTTTAGATTCCATGTATATGTGTTAATATACAATATTTGTTCCTTCCTGACTTACTTCACTCTATATGTGCGTGCATGCATGCTCAGCCGCTTCAGTCGTGTCCAACTCTTTGTAACACTCTGGACTCTAGCCCTCCAGGCTCCTCTGTCCATGGGATTCTCCAGGCAAGAATACTGGAGTGGGTTGCTGTGCCCTCCTCCAGGGGATCCTCCTGACCCAGAGATCAAACCTGTGTCTCCTGCCTCTCCTGCATTGCAGACAGATTCTTTACCGTTGAGCCACTGAAGAAGTCCCTTCACCCTGTATAACATAGCCTAAATAGTCTTAATGAGGTTTAGTTATTTTTGGGGAGGCAGGGAGGGTATATTATAGTTTAATGAATCCTCTAAATATTGGCCATTTATGTTGTTCCTTTTTCGTTTTTTTTTGCTACTCAAAAGCATTTGTGCTATTTAAGATAAATATGTACACAAAGCTATGAATATTTCCAGGGAAATGAGTCCTTTGAAGTGGAATTTATGCATCTGATATACTCAAGTCTTTGATCATTCTGTCCCTCCACTCTGGAACCCATTCCCCTGTCGGCTAGCTGAGGCCTGCCGAGACATCACTTCCTCCAGGAAGTCTTCAGTTCCCTCCCAGGCAATCGGGTGTTCCCTGGTGAAAGGCCCAGAATTGTGACTTATGCCACCTCCTCTTCAAGGATGCCATGAGGGGCTCAGGACCTAAGGACTCCTCCCTCCCCATCAGAATTGTGGACTGCTTGAAAACAAGCAAAGAGACCCTTTTTTTCTTTGCTCTTTTAGGTCAATTTAAATACTTTATTTCTTTACAGCATGAGACCTTAGAATATTTATTTGAAGCAATATGTTCATAATAGAAAATTTGAAAGAGCTTAAAAACAAAAATCACTTAAAATCCCCATATAACATGATTGTTCTGTGGCTAGTTTTAGTAACTGCTTTTTCTTCCCCTCTTCAGTATATATTGTAAGAGTTTGTATTATGTGATTAGATAGCCTGAGAAGGCATGATTTTTATTGGCTGCCTAGTATTCATGGTATGGATGTACCATAATTTATTTAATCAAGCTCCTATTGTTGCACACTAATGAACATTTAACCAATTTAGAGTTGCTTTGGTGGTGGAATTAATTACAACACAGGGATCAAAAGGACTCTATAATTTACATCAAAGGCAGAGGAAAAGCATAACTCTCAAAGTTGTGTTTCCACTGGAGGAATCTATGGTAACTATGTTCAAAGTACCGATAAGGACAAATAGTGTTTTTGTTGTTTTTACCTCCAAGTAAGTCCTTGAAATTCTGACCTTCTTATGGCTGGTGGCACTCTCCCATCTTGCTCTGGACTGCCAACTTTAACCCTTTCTTTCATCTTCAGTGGAAGGTCCGGCAGGCTGGAGAAGCAGTCTGTGACAGGATTATCTTTTTCCCTCCTCTCTAGTCTTACATGAGCTTGATCACATACAGCTCATCACAGACAATCAGTTCAGTTCAGCAAATACTTATTCTGCTGCAGCTGTGGACGTAGCTCTGTGCTGATGCTGGGAACGTGTGTGCGTGTGTGCATGCTCAAACTCTTAGGCATGTCCAACTCTTTGCGACCCTGTGGACTGTAGCCCACCAGGCTCCTCAGTCCATGGGACTCTTCAGGCAAGTATACTGGAGTGGGTTGCCGTGCCCTCCTTCAGGGGATCTTCCTGACCCAGGGATCGAATCCTGGTCTCCTGCATTGCAAGCAGATTCTTTACCGCTGAGCCACTGGGGAAGCCCCAGTGCTGGGAGACCCATAATGAAATCTGTAGACCTTGCAGGAGTGTTGCCATAAGGTAATATCCTACCAGAAAATTACTGCTTATAAGCATTTAGAAGGGCTTCCCTAGTGGTTCAGCAGTACAGAATCCGCCTACTGATGCAGGAGACGCAGGAGATGTGGGTCCCATCTCTGGGTCAAGAAGATCCCCTGCAGAAGGAAATGGCAACCCACTCCAATATTCTTGCCTGGGGAAATCCTGTGAACAGAAGAGCCTGGCGGGCTACAGTTCATGGGGTGACAAAGAGTCAGACACAACTTAGCAACAACAGAAAGCATGTGGAAAGTTGGAACTTCCTACCTCTCCACGAGTTGCTTAGTAAGAAATAGTGGTACAACCATGTATATATACCATGATCATGAGCATGGAAAATGTATTATTGTACTGGGCTGGAAGCTGAGAAGAAACATAGAAACATATCAGAACATTCACATGGTTGCCTGTGAGTGTTAAAAATGAAAGTTGTCTTTTAAAAATAATACATTTTTTAATATTTATTTATCTGGCTGCACTGGCTCTTTGTTGCAACAGACAGGATCTTAGCTGCAGCCTGTGAAATGTTAGTGGTGGCATGTGGGATCTAGTTCCCTGACCAGGGATGGAACCCAGGCACCCTGCATTAACAGCATGGAGTTTTATCCACTGGACTACCAGGGGAGTCCCCTTTCAGACATTATTTTTAAATTTTCCCAGTGATTGTGGGGAGGGTGAAAATCAGCAAAACGTGTATTTGTTGAAGAGTCAAAAGTCTGAGTAGGAATGCTTTCCTGCTCACTGAGAACCTAGAAAGAAAATCAAGTTTAAAGTCTTAGACCCCATTATCCTAGGAATTAAGTTAGAACCAGAGACACAGCACTTCCTTCACCCTGACTTTCTAAAGCTGCATGATCAAGAAGTCATAGCAGTAATAGTGATAACAAGCTATTTGTTGTATGGTCAGGACATGCCAGTCACTGGAATCTCGATGGAGCCGAGTTTCTACCCAAGCCTATTGGGTTCCTCCCATGTAAACTGCTCCTTCTTAAAAGCCGAACAAAGAGCTTTCCTGCACCCATTTAAACAGACTTAGCATTGCACCCCCAAGTTACTGTCCTGTGCATGATAAGCTTGCTAAATTGGTATACTACCTCAAAACTCAATCATCTTGGTGACAGAGCCACATCATAAAACAAACTTTTTTATCCAAACTTCCTCAGTAATCTGCTGAGACAGAGGAGTTTATATGGGGTGGGTCTCTTGGGGCACTGCTATGAATTTATTACAAGCAACTCTCCAAACCCACAGTGAAAAATTATTCTGGACAAGGACAAAGAAAGTCTTTAAAAGAAGCCACCATCCTGAAACCAAGTTTCTGCTCTGACACTTGATCAACTTCAAAGAGAATTCTAAGGTTTTATTTTATTTTGTTTCTTCCTTTCCATTTCTGGTTGAATGGTCTAATCTTATGCCCTTTCTTTAAATGTCAAAGTTGATACCACAAAGGCATCCTAATTTTGGGTATCAGGCAACATATAAAACATGATGTATATTTTTGTGCTCTTTCAGCTTCATCCTTTGATCCCAATAGAGTGTCTACCTTTTTCTTCTATTCCCATTCCTCTCCCCCACCCCCCTCCTTCCCATTTCTCTTTACTCCAGAGCCCTCTTGGGTGGTCTGCTCAATTTAGACCAGATGCATGTTCTGGTCAGTGGAAAAAGTCAGAATCCCAAAGACTGTGGGACATCAGGCAAGTAACTTAACCTCTCAGAGACTCAGACATTTTATTTTAATCAACAAAATAAGTTTGATTACACAGATGAAAACACTCATACAGTAAGGTGCCCCATACGCGTTAGTTGTCTTCTATTGTTGCTTTGGACCTTTTTCATGTCTGAAGAGGGAACTTTCCTCAAATCTTAGCTTTCCTACTGTCTATCAGACCAGGAGACAGGAAGCCTAGTGGCGTTTGATGCTTTCTCCCTGAGCAAAGGAGTTGAACTGGCCTCACCCATCCCTGGATCTTGGCTGCTCCTCAGCCTTTACAGCAGAGCTGCAGGAACACTGACCTTTCTGGAAGAATCACAGCATAGGCTTTTTCCAGAATTCTTAAGCTTATACTGCCTGCACAGCCCTCTGAAAATTAGATCTGTTCCAACTGCAGAAGAATTTGCAATAGAAACCTCAGTGGCTCAGCACTCTGACTTGCTTTGGCAAGTGCAGGGTTTGTCATCTAATCAGGGCACAGACAGCGCTGACGGCCCAGGTTGCAGTCAGGGCTCAGACACCAGGATTATTTGCCCCAGTGAGTCTCAGCATACGCGGCATCGTTCTGATCGGTGTGTGTGGTCAGTCGCTCAGTTGCGTCTGACTCTGTGACCCTGTGGACTGTAGCTGGCCAGGCTCCTCTGTCCATGGGATTCTCCAGGCAAGAATGTAGGAGTGGGTAAGCATTCCCTTCTCTAGGGGATCTTCCTGACCCAGGGATCAATCTCAGGTCTCCTGCATTGCAAGTGGATTCTTTAACATCAGAGCTACCAGGAAAGCCCTCTGGTTATCCTGGGGCATGTTAACTTGCACCCAGAGACTCTAGATCTGGAGACCTGGAGTAGAGTCTGAAAATGTGCATTTCTAACAAGCTCCCAGGTGATGCTCTCGATGCTGGTCCTAGAACCACACTTTGAGAGCCGCTGGTTTAGCCCGTCATGTTTCCCCAACAGCCAACCCCACCCTGATAGTGGAGGAGGTTTTAGCACCTTCTTAGCCATTTCCTCTCTATAGCTCATTCATCCCCAAAGTTTCCCTTGTCGAGGGAGGAGTCCTACTGGATATGATGTCCATTTGAGGAGGTGAGGGGTAGAGACCAAGCTGTCAGGTGGCCTCCTGAGCCTGAGAATGCCAGTTCACCAACCCTAAGCCCCGGGGAATCCACCCAGCTCCGCAGTGGGTGTCGGATTCTGACACCAAACTGCTGAACTCCTTCCCAGCAAGTGTGGTGTTCTGCGTGAAACGTCAGCTTCCACCTTTGAAAAGACTTCCTCTTTCTGAAACTTAAAACTTGACCAGTACCTTTGCAGGAGAAAGCACCCCGAGAGTGCTGATAGGTTGGACACAGAAGCGGCGGGATGTGTATAAAATCTAGACAAAATTCCATTTGGGCTGTTTTGGTTTTTTTTTAATTACTTGACCCGCTTAAGTGTGTGTGTGTGAAAAGCACAGATTTGTTTTCTGAGACATGCCTTTTGTTTCTATATTAATTTTACTTTTCCCTACCGTGAACAATCCTCCTGTCTCCCCCCATTTCCTCCGGCACCCACTTCCTTCCCAGTGACGCCCGGCGAGGAGAGGGTGGCGAAGTGCGCCCCGGAGCGCGCAGCGACCTCCCCGGCGGCGGAGCAGCTCTCAGGCCGAGGGCCGGGGGCCCCGAGGCGGCTCTCCCGGTCCCCTCGGCCCCCCGCGCTGCCCCCGCCGGCGCCCGGACCTCCGGGTCTGTTTCTTTGTTAAGAACGCCTGCGCGGAGAGGCATCTTCGGCCCTTCAGGGGCGCACGGGTTCCACTCCTGACTTCTCAGTCCCCAAAGGGCTTGTAAGCACAGAGGCTCGAGTCGAGAGGCTAAATTACGCCCCAGGGGGCTTCTTAAGTAAAATCCTAAATTTCATTTAGGCTCTTCGTAAGCCCTCCGATGGCGAAGCCGCTAAGCCCAGGCTCGCCCGCCCCCGGCGCCGCCCTCCCCGCGCCGGCTTCGCGCAGACAGGGGCGCAGGGTTACGGGGGAACCCTGGCCCTCTCAGGCGGCCCGCCCCCCTGGGTCTGCGGTACGCCACTGTCCCTCCCCTCTCGGGTCGCCACCGCGCCCATCACCTCCCCCAGCTCCCGGCCCTTCCGCTTTCCTTCCTCCCCCACCCCCCACTGAAATCGCCCTCCCCTCGGGCTGGAAGCAGAGTAGGTAATAAGAAACCAGTTCAGTGTCAGTCGGATAGAGGGGGGAGATAACCCCAGAGATACACGGCAATGGAGAGAGAACTCGTTTTGTGTAAAGAGGCCTCGAGTCACCAGGGAATTCCTGGATTGTCTCGGGCTGTCGTGTGTGATGTCCATCACGCCGTGCGAACACCATCTGCTCGGTATTATGCTCTCAGTTGCCAGGCTACCTGCTGTACGCAGTAACACTTGACTGCCTGGCTCCACGCTCGCAGCGTTAGCCCAGACGCGCCGGGCGGGGGGACCGGTGGGGGAGAAAGGCGAGTCATGATTAAGCCATCTGCAGGCTGGGGGCGGGGGGACACGCCGCGCGGGCGGAGCGGGCGGGCTGGCCGCGAGGGCCGGGCTGACACCACCATCTGCTGGGGCAGAGGCAGAACAGCAGCTGTTCCTTGTTCCCCACCCCCAGCCCACCCCCCCCAGAACACCTGAAAAAAGGCTGAAGCCCTCGGCATCCTCCAGACAGTTCTCCACTGAGCGCCCCCTACCCCAGTCTCCATCACCACCCGCAGCCTCCCCTCCAAGGAGCCGGCAGCCTTTGGTTCACCGCCAGCAGCCCCAGCCCTTCTCACCCGAACACGATGCATTTCTTGAAAACACGTAAGAGACATGAAGCTTCCCTGTGCATAGATTTATAAATAAACAGCTGGCTGCTCTTAAGAGATATTTTTACCACAGCTGTTTTTTGAAGTAGAAAACGGCCTCTTAGGGGGGAGGTAGGGTGTTTTTTATACCTCCTACCTCTCTCTCCAGCCCATAGAAAATTGCTAAGATTTTTTTCCCTGGAGGAGAAGATACGTAAAATATATTCATTGGTTTTGATGCCCACCGCCCCCCCTCCTGTATTTTACTGAAGAGTGAGAGCTTTGGGAAGTAATGAAGATCTATGTAGTCAATTGGATTTCTGAGAGGAAGAGAAGGAATTAAGATTCTGAGTGGAAGGCAAGGGAGGTCGTTGGGCAGGGGATGGAGTGGAGAACAAGCTAGTAATTAAAACTAAAAATACTGCATCATTTGGCTTCAAGGCATTACATTTCTGGTGACGAAAGCTCAGCCTGGCTTTCTCTAATTGCACACACAGTGTGTGTCCTCCTTAGAAACAAGAGCTGTGGCTTGAAATCCTGAAATTCGACAGACTCTTGCTCATTAAGAACTCTTAGGCTGGAGGTTAAAAGCCACCATGTCAAGTGAAACAGCTAATGGCCTCAGCCAGCTCAATTTGTAAGGGAGTCACTTGGCGTGGCTTCACACTTGGCATACACACCTAAGGCTGGGGCCCTAGCGTCACTCACCCACTGCTGAATGCAGCAGAACTGGTTGGGAGAGGTGTGTCAACCTAGGCTCACCGATGTTTCCTATGGAAGGAAGCCCTTTAAAAATGCACATAGCCCTCCTGCCTCTCCGGGTTCCATTCGAGTCACTGCAGGGAAATCGGTCTTCAGGTCTTCAGTGAGAAACCTGAAGGCAAAAGCTTCGAGAGGGAATCATTCGGGGAAATACATAATCCTGGGAGGTAATACCAAACTTTCCCTTTGGGAAGGGTTTTTCCCACTGTGCTTTTGAAGTACAGCACCACCCCCAGCCCCATCTGAAAGTAGAGCATTGCTATGAAATCTTTCCTAAGCCGAAATGGCCTGCAGTGAGTAAGCAAACACCTTAGGACACATCTTGCCAAGAGTGTGCAGAATAAATAGAGATAAAACACAGATGCTCACAGAGTTCAAAGCTGTGGCAACTCGCTGCTGAGATGCTGAGTGTAGTTCCTGGGGGAGGGGCTTGACAGTGCCCCTCTCACAGCTGGGGGTGCCTGCTGTCTCTATAATCACTCCCCGCAAAACAAACTCTGATGATGTTTTAGATTTTCACCTTTTTCTATAAACTCTAAAATCTTCTTCAGATGTCTCCTGGTTAGCAAAACCAGGTACTAGTGTAGGTCTTCTGTAAAAGCTAAGTGGCGTAAAGTGAGCTTTTGAAAAGTGGGTGATACCTATATTTATTTTTGGTCCAGGAAGACGGGGACGAGAAGTGCTGAGATGAATCTACATCCTCACCTTATTTGCCTCTCCCTTTCTTTCTGGGTGGAGAGAAGGCTGGGAAAGCAACTTATCACTACTTACCACTTCTGGGCAAGCTCCCCAGGTACTTGCGGGCTGATCTCATAGGACAAGAATATCTCAGAGTGCACAAAGATAAACGGGGCCAGCCCACACCAGACCTCTCATAAAACCAAGCTGAAGAAAACTTGATCTCCCCTTGGGTCTCATTTTCTTTTCCCACTGTCTCCTCCTTATCAAAACTGGAGGTTTCAAATATGCTGAAATACACAGAAAAAAAAAAAAAAGCTGTGTATCTGTATTTTCGCTGATTGGTTAACTGTCTGTTGTGTGAATTCCTTTGTTAAAGTGTTAAGTCAGTTGGCCATTTGTCTCCAAAGGTGGCAAGAAACAGATTTATCCCACTGGAAGAAAGGGTTTGGAAAACAGGCAACAAGTTTAGGGGGAAAAGAAAAGAGTAAAATATCTTGACCTCTGCAGGGATTAGTCTTAAAGTAAACTTTTTGGTAGCATAAAGTTCCAGGCATTATTGAATATGTGGTATTTTTATTAACATAAATATTTCATAACTCTCTACCTTTTCATTGTCTATGTACAGAGAAAATACTCAAGGACAATAAGTTTTAACTTCAGCAACATCACACTTGCATTTGAAAACTAGAACACAGTGTATTTGTGGGACAGACACTGTATATTTAGTTTACAAGCAATTCTTAGGTTCACTCTTGGCACCACGGACCCATAGTCCAGAAACAAACCTGTGCTTATGGAAAGAATACTGAATGTAGTCTCAGAATCAATGTTTCAGTTCTGTGAATGCTGATTCTTCCATTTACTGACTGTGTGGCCTGGGCCACCACACTAACCAGAGCTTTTTTAAAAATATTTTTAAAAATTTTATATAAGTATAGTTGATTTACATTGTTATGTTTCATTTCTGCTGTACAGTAAAGTGACTTTTGTATATATATATATACACACATTCTTTTCATATTCTTTTCCATTATGGTCTGTCACAGGGTATTATATATAGTTCCCTGTGCTATACAGTAGGACTTTATCCATATATATGTTTATCCATCCTATATATAATAGTTTGCATCTGCTGATCCCAGACGCCCAGTCCCTCCCTCCTCAGCCACTCTCCCCTTGGCAACCAGGAGCCTGTTCTCTGTATCTGTAAATCTGTTTTTGTTTCATAAATATATTTATCTATGTCATATTTTAGATTCTACATATAAGTGATAACACATGGTACTTGTCTCTCTCTGCCTGACTTACTTAGTATGATAATCTCTAGCCCCATCCATGCTGCCGCAGGGGCAATATTTCAGTCCTTTTTGTCACTGAGCAGTATTCTATTGCATATATGTGTACCACATCTTTATCCATGCATCTGTCGATTTAAGTTGTTTAGATTTAGGTTGTTCCCATGTCTTGGCTATTGTGAATAGTGCTGCTGTGATCACAGGGTGGCATGGATCTTTTCAAATTACAGTTTTATCTGGGTATATGTCCAGGAGTGGGATGGCTTGATCATATGGCAACTCTATTGTTAGTTAGTTTAGCACTACTAACCCAACCTTCTTGAGCTGTTGTTACCTGGATGAGAGGAGTGGTGGGTTTTTGTTTGTTTTTTTGTTGCTTGTTTTGTTTTGTTTGGGTACTAGGGGGAGGGAAGAAGATCCAACACCATTCTATGTTTTGAGAGGAAACTCCCCTCAGGGTTGAGTGTATTGACACTGAAGAGGAAGAAAAGTGAAAAGGGGACAACTATTAAAATCCAGTTTGACTGCATGTTTTTAATTTAGGATGGCTCAAAAGAGGCAGATAAAATTCATGTTGTTCACCAAGCAGGCTTGTTGAATGCATTAATGAAGGAATGCATTAATACTGATGGAAATACCATGGCAAATAGAAGTAATATATAAAATTTGATAACTACTAAACATCCATTTAAGACAGTTTTGTGTCTACATCTTTATAACCTTAATTTCCTTCACCACGTATAACTGAGACTAATAACCAGTAGAAACTGATTTCATAGATTTTACAATAAGGAAGTCTTTCTTAAAAATCCAGTCTAACTGCCTAAAAAAAAATTTGATGTAGATTTATTCACATTTGTCTCATGATCTCAGTCTCATAACTGTCCCTCACAAAATGACTGTGTATGTCCTTATCCATGTATTCATGTAATTTGTATACTTCAGACAGCAGCTTCTCCTTGTTCAGATTAATTACTTGAAACTTGAATGAATTAAAGGGAATCTTTCTGCAGAATGATCAGATAATACTTTGCCATTACGAGGTGTGCTTGGTAGAATGAACAGGAAAGGAAGCATCAGGAAACTACATCTTATGGCCACACACCTACTTTTCCCATCAGTTGTTTGTTCCCAAAGGTCTACACTGTTGGGTTGTTGCTTTACCTCTGAGCACATTCTCAGAGGAGTCGCCTGGGCTCTGTATGAGGAGTTCCCTAATCTCCTGTTCCTTAAGGACTGGTCCTTAAAAGTTGACATCCTTTGACGGACTGACATAATTATTGAATCTAGAGACCCAGTTCAACCCCCAGCATTTAAATTATCTCAGACACCTGAGACTCAATTCTGTTTTTAAAGATGTTAAGAGATTCGGTATCTTTGGTCAGTGTGAAGTGAAGTGAAGTCACTGTCGTGTCCGACTCTTTGCGACCCCACGGACTGTAGCCTACCAGGCTCCTCCGTCCATGGGATTTTCCAGGCAAGAGAGACTGGAGTGGGTTGCCATTGGTCAGTGTAACACATTCCTAATTCTTCCCATCAACAATTCTCACTAGCAAGATTTGATTGTTTTTTTGTTGTTGTTGTTTTTGTTTTTGCGTATGTCAGAGCTTTCAAATGTCACAATTAATTAGAATTTCATCAAATAGCAGTTCTGCTGATTAATCAATTCCAGCAGCATTCTATAAATGTCTCTCCTACTAAGTAAGTAGCCCATTTTGGCCAGGCAGGCAGTAAGGATGAAGAGGCAGTCAGGCTGCCTCATATCAGACTGAAAATGAGCCCCACCTGAGGGCTTATTCCCTTTCCTTCGGAGGAACACTGATGGTTAGCTGAAAATGCAATTCTTATTCTTTAGCCAGGGCTTCCGTGGTGACTTAGAGGATAAATCGTCTGCCTGCAATGTAGGAGACCCAGATTCGATCCCTGGGTCGGGAAGATCCCCTGGAGAAGGAAATGGCAACCCACTCCAGTACTCTTGCCTGGAAAATCCCATGGATGGAGGAGCCTGGTCGGCTACAGTCCATGGGGTCACAAAGAGTCGGACACGACTGAGCAACGACACGTTATTCTTTAGCCAGTCCTATCAGAAACAGGGGCTTCCCAGGTGGCCCAGTGGTAAAGAATCCGCCTGCAATGCAGGAGATTTAAGAAACATGGGTCCCATTCCCCAGTTGGGAAGATTCCCTGGAGTAGGAAATGGCAACCCACTCCAGTATTCTTGCCTGGAAAAACCCCATGGACAGAGAGCCTGGGTGACTACAGTCCCTGGGGTCGCAACAATTGACACGACTTAGTGACTAAACAACAACGACATCAGAAACAGACTGGACCTGGCCTCAGATTCCGCGGAGCCATTGCCGGCCCCCTGTAGCCCCTGCAGCCCCACTGTGTTAAGAGATTGGAGGACCGCTGTGTTCTCTTTATGGAAATGTAGTGTGTGCCTCTGGGGATCCCATCCCCCTGTGCTTTCATTCGGATGTGAAGTCACCACATTCACTTCTTTCCTCTCTTCTCTTGCCTTCTCTTCCTGTTCTCCCAGGAGCAGCACCCAGTGGGGCTTCCCCGGACCACGGGCCCCATGCAGTCCTCCGTGCCCCCGGGCTCAGGGGGCATGGTCTCCGGAGCAGGGCCTGCGGGGCCAGGCTTCCTGGGCAGCCAGCCCCAGACAGTCCTCATGAAGCAGATGCTCATTGACCAGCGGGCCCAGCTGATGGAGCAGCAGAAACAACAGTTCCTGCGGGAACAGAGGCAGCAGCAGCAGCAGCAGCAGATTCTCACGGAGCAGGTAACTCATGCCCGTGGTGGGCTTCATGCGATTCGCAAACATTTCTGCAGGGCCTGGTGTCTGTGAGCGAGTCTCAGGTCTCGTCCTTCATCCAGAAAGTCACTGGCCAGCACCTCCCGAGACTACAGAAGAGCCTGAAGAATTTAGACCTTTCCATTAGTTAGGTTTTTTTCTTAGAATGAATTGGTTTGTTCTGAAAAGACAGGCTTCAGCCATGCATTTGAAGACCCCCTTGCCAGAGACCTGTCTTCAAGTCTGGCTTTTTGCTTCTGGCTTCTGGTACCGGGGGTCTGTGGAATCAGCATGGGGGTGGTGGGGGTAGAAGGGAGCTGGCTTACATTCTTCATAAATTCTGATATTCCCAGCGGGAAGAAAAAAGAAAATAATTCAGAGAACTTTGTTTCTTGGAGGAAAGAGTCAGAAGGGGGGATTGAGAAGAATTCTCACAGCGTTGGTCATGAACAATGGAACGGGAACAATTGCAGAATAATAGGGCCCACAGAACTACTTGGAAACCTGAACTCCGGGTCACAGAAAGGGTGCAAACTTGAGAAAAATTCCCAGCAGCTTTGAAAACAGCTCAGGAAATCTTTGAGTTAAAGGCCTAACACAGAGAAAGCTTTACCTGAGGCGTGTTTGACCACCGTTGACACATAATTCCTCCGGCTTTGAAAGGAAGCCTTGCTGTGGGCTGCTCCTCTGAGTGTCAGTGTCTTGTTTTTTAAGAGGCCCTTGCCTTATTTCATGTTATCCTGAGAGAGGCCTGAGGTCTTCCATCTAGGCCGTCCCTAGATGGCTCCAGTGGGGGGTCTGACCCATGCATCTTGCCCTTCTGTTATAGGAGCCATGTAAGGCTCAAGGGCCACAGTTACCCTTCTAGAATGTTCCTAATAGGATCTGAATTTTGGACATTTATCAAGCATCCTCCACCACACCCTTTCTATACAAGGACCAGAGGCACGTTGAGGTCCTTAGTGACCAAGAGCAGCGTTCAAAGTAACACCAGTCATCCCCCCGCAAACAGAAAAATTGCACAGTTCACTTAGCTTCCCTTTTTCGCTTTTGTTCTTGAACAGCTGTGTAATTATCTCCCTTTTTACTGAGGTCAGTCAGCCGCCTGGCAGCTCTTGTACAAACAAACCTCTGTCCCTCTCACCCTGCGTAAGGTCTGTGACAAGGAACCGCACTCATGTCTCTCGGACAGTGATAAATGGGGCTCCCAAGGGGAACACGGGGAAGCTGGGCTTTGCAAATCCTCCCCTAGCCAAGCCTAGGAAGTGTGCGATGTGCCTGGTCCTTTAAGTGATTGTCTTGGATGGGTGTGCTATGACCATGGCACAAAGGGGAGTCGGGGTAACCAGGCCAAACTTGGCTGTGCCAGTTCAGGGGTGTCCCTGCTCAGTGAGACCAGCCAAGCCCAGGGATGAGGAAGGAGGTGGAAGGAAGGAGAACCGCCAAGGATGGTGCCCACAGACCACGGGGCCAGAGAGCGCGGGACCCTTCAGAACCCGGGACGCAGAAGACAAGACACAGGGCTCCTCAGAAAAGCTGGGGAATGGGAAATGGCAAGCAAAAAAAAAGAAGAGAGCGTGTAATTCCTTAATGACTGTGTGTACCAAGAGCTGAAGAGGCAAGAAAAGACCAGTTTACTCTGGGCCACATCTTTTGCTTGTGGTATGATTCTGGAAAAAAACCGCTTCACCTCTCTCATCTGCCGAATAGATTTTCCTATTTCCCAGCCTTGTTCCCGATGTTCTCCTGAGGCACGTGTGTGAAATCTTTAGGAAACAGCACCAGGTGGGGCTCTGTCACATGACCCTGGTGTCACGGAATGTGATGTCAGCTGCAGCCACAGGTGCCAGCCATCCGGTGGGACCGGCCAGAACTGGGGCAGAGGGATGGAACATGCCCCCTGCCCCTGGGGACAGTGCTTATCGATGCAGCTCCCTGGGGATCTACACTCTTGAGGATGAATGTGGCCATATCAACGCCAAGCTGATTTTCTTGGTCCCTGCAGCAGCAGAGAAAGTATCTTAACGTTTTCAATTTTGCCAACAGCGTACTGGGAACACATGGGTTTCCCCAAAAGGACATGGGAGGGAAAACAGAAAGACTGGGGACCTGGCATATCTTTGGGAACATTCAGATGGTTCTCAGTGGACTTAGAAATCAGAACAGAGCAAGTAGAAACCAGGTGTGAATTCACATTTAATGCATTTTTCTCAGCGCACAGAGCGTGTCAGCTGCCGTCCGTTCACTAAGGTTCAGTGGATCCTGGAATTTTAGATCTGAAAGAAATGTTAATCATGAAGTCTCTTGATTTTACACATGAGGAAAACTGAGGCAGGGGAGCTGACATGATTTTTTTTTTAGAGATCACAGAGCTAGCGAGAGCCAGAGGCTAGACTGGCACCTTGGAGCCCCTGATTCCTGACCCACAGCCCACCACCCCAGACTCCTTCAGGGTTTATACCCATTTGTAGGTGGGACACTAAAATTCTTAGATAATATGGGAAGTTTGGCTTCAGAGAAGCTTTTAAATGCTCAGCTTACTTTCAATAATGTTCTTAGATTGCTGCCTAAAAGATTAGCATGTTTCCTGTCTATGCTGTGTCTACACAATTAATTCATTTCAACAGCAAAACACCATGGTAGGCCCTACAGGATAGGGTGAACAGAGGCCGTTCTTTTCTTCAGTTGCCAGAGTGCTGGCTGGCCTTGTCAACAAAAAGAGAAAAAAGGGAAAAAAAAGAAAGAAAGAAAAAGAAAATTATAGAGCTGCCCAGGAACAAAAACAAGAGAAAAAAAATAGAAATAAACACATGTGTTAAGAAGTGGTCAATGTGTGTTATTTTTATAATGAACACTCTGAAGAGCAGAACCCTGGTTATTTGTTTTTCTAGCCCTTGCAGATGAAAGGTGCTTAATGAATATTCCACAGCTGCAGAGGAGGTTAAATGACACCCCGAAGGTCACCCAGCTACTTGACATTAGACCCAGAATGAAAATCCCTTTCTTTGCTCTTTCCACCTCATTCTTATTTTCTCTCCCTTTTCACATTCAGCATGATAATGATACATAGTAGCCTCCCCAATATATTGGTAACAGCACCAGCAGTGCAGAAGCCCAGAGACTGGAAGAAGAAAAACTAAAACACAGGTCTCATGGTTCCTGGTGTATGTGGAATCCCACGCGGTTCCCTCAAGGCAATAGATGCTGTATTTTTGACTCGTGGAGATGTATTTTGCAGGCAGTGTGACACCCTGGGACTGAAATGAGGCTTTTTTAAAATAATCCCTGAGAATTCCATCTTCCTATACCCGAAGCATCTATTTTAGGTCATTAAAAATTAGTTGCTTGTCTGTCTGAGTTCGGTCCCCACGATACTGAGAAAGGCATGCAGCTGGTACTGAAAAAGCAAAGTCAGAACTGCCTCCCTGGGCTTCCTGGTGGCTCAGGGGTAAAGACTCTGCCTGCCAATGCGGGAGACATGGGTTTGATCCCTGGTCTGGGAAGACCCACATGCCATGGAGCAACGAAGCCCATGCATTACAACCATTGGACCTGCGCCCTAGAGGCCAGGAACCACAACTCATGTGCCCGTGTGCTGCAGCTGCTGAAGCCCTCTTGCCCAAGAGCCCACGCTCTGCAAGAAGAGAAACCGCTGCCACGAGGAGCCTGCTCACCGAAACTAGAGAAAAGCCAGTGCAGCAACAGCAACCAAGCACCACCAAAAATAAGTAAAACTATTTTTTTAAAAAACTGCCTCGGTGACTACACATCCCCGTTAAACCAGCAAGACCACATGGCAGACATGCCACAGAGGTTCACCAAGGATGTTGGTGGAAGAGGTGGCTCTGACAGCCAAAAATCGGAAACACCCTAAATAGCCATCCCTTGCAGCACAGATAAAGCCACAGAGGTATGTTCTTTGGGGGGGAATACTACTCAACAGTGAGGACGAACCATCCACACTGCAGGCATCAACCTGGATGAAGCTCGAAAATGCAACAAATGCAAAAAGACAGACACAAAAGCCAGACTTAAATACCATGTCTAAACCCACTTCTATGAAGTACAGAAGCTGACGTAACTAATATAGAGTTGGGTTGGGGGTACTCCCCAGGGGTCAGGGGGAGGGTAGTGATGGGGAAGGGACAGGAGGGGCTCCTGGCAACATTTGTCTTGATCCAGAGGCTGGTTCCCAAAAGTGTGTCCATTTGGGAATATCCCTCACACTGTGTACGGGTGCTGCGCACCTGGGTGCTTACCTATAGGTGCGCTATTCTTCAATACAACGTTTAGTTTGTAAAAGCCGCCTTCCTCAGGACGGCTGGGGTATCTAAGTGCACAGTCGCTCCCGTCTCACCTCCTGGCCCTCCTTGTCCTTGTCGTTGCAGCAGCTGCAGCAGCCGCACTTACCCCGGCAGCACCCGCAGCAGCAGCAGCGGAATCCGTACCCAGTGCAGCAGGTCGCCCAGTTTCAAGGTGAGGCCGGCGCACGCCTCTGCCGTTGTATTCCTTCCAGCGGGGAAGTTAAAGTGAATGTCACCCGGTAACAGTGCCTTGGGAGCTGTGTTTGGTGTCCAAGTAATAGTGAAAATAGTTAAGACCTGATGTACCAACCAGTCAGAATACCAGGCATTAACCTTTCAGCCACTGGGCCCCAGAGACGTCCTGGTGGGCCCAGGGTGGGGTCATGGTGACTTTGGGGCTAGGACTGGAGCAGCTATTCTTTATCAAAGTATAGAAGTATCTCAATATTTTAACAACCAGGGCTTCCCTGGTGGCTCAGATGGTAAAGAATCTGTCTGTAGTGCAAGAGATCCAGGTTCAGTTCCTGGATTGGGAAGATCCCCTGGAGTATGAAATGGCAGCCCACTCCAGTATTCTTGCCTGGAGAATCCCATGGACAGAGGAGCCTGGAGGGCTACAGACCATGGGGTCGCAAAGTGTTGGACACAACTGAGAGACAAACACTTTGACTTTCCAAAGACATCCAGGTGCCTGTTGACCCAGTAGCAGCCTTGTTGGTATCTAGATCACATCTCACTGACCACAGTGGGGAAAATCCTGTGTCACATTTTTCTTACTAATCCTAGCAGGTCTGCTGACCAAAGCCCTAACTTCCAGCAACTGCAGTGGAGGAATCTAGCCTTGAGCAACCACTAATCGCTGAACATAGAAGACAAACAGGGACTTGAGCTTGACTGGACGGCCTTGATCCTGCTGCCCTTTGCACAAATCCTGAAGCATGGCCCCAGGAGGGATGGCGGCACTGTCCGGGGTTGCCGTTCCTCTGTAGATTGCTGTTGTTCGGTCGCTAAGTCCTGTCTGACTCTCTGCAACCCCATGAATTGCAGCACGCCAGGCTTCCCAGTCCTTCACCATCTACGGGAGTTTGATCAAACTCATATCCATAGAGTCAGTGATGCTATGTAATCTTCTCATCCTCTGTTACCTCCTTCTCCTCCTGCCTTCAGTCTTTCCCAGCATCAGGATCTTTTCTAATGAGTTGTCAGCTCTTTGAAACAGGTGGCCAAAGTATTGGAGCTTCAGCATCAGTCCTTCCAATGAATATCCAGGGTTGATTTCCTTTAGGATGGACTGATTTGATCTCTTTGCTGTCCAAGGGACTCTTAAGCATGTTCTCCAGCACCACAGATTGGTTGCCTCAAATATCAATCCTTTCTATCTCCAACAGAGGGAACCCCTCTTCATCTTATATGATGGTGGAGGATGAGTCTGAGGACCCTCCCCAGTCTCATCCATAGGAGTTTCCAGGGGGCCACAGGAGTCATGAAGCAGCAGAAATCCTAATTCCTGTCCTCTATCCTCTTGGAGGACCTAGATCAATGCATCCTCACTTCTCAAATGTTACCTCTCAGTTTGACAATCTGCCAGAAGCCAGGAAGTCCCTTGCACAGAAGTATGCATATATAGTAAATAAATACAAACTTTATGGATCACTTCACAAGAGCTACCCTTTTCCATAGACTGTGGGTGAAAAATTTATGATCTGGGGTAGCATTTTTCATTCTTCGGGTTGCAACACCCAAGTAGTTTGTGTCTGACTCTTTGTGACCCCATGGACTGCAGCCCACCCAGGCTCCTCTGTCCATGGGGATTCTCCAGGCAAGAATACTGGAGTCAGTTGTCATGCGCTCCTCCAGGGGATCTTACCAACCCAGGGATCAAACCCAGGTCTCCTGCATTGCAGGTGGATTCTTTACCGTCTGAGCTAACAGGAAAGCCCATTGAAGATAATTTAGTGGGCCACAACTAGCATTTTTAAAATGAAATAATAGGAAAAAAAAGATCAAAGTGTATCAGCAGCTTTTGTTTCTGTCCCGAGCCCACGTGTTTGAGTACTGTGAGCTGTGGTTCAGAGTCTGAAAGCCGCTGGTGTTCACAGCCAGATCTTCCTGAGGATAGCCTGTGGACCCCCTGGGGCTTGAGCAGCTACCACCCTTAAATCTGTGGGACAGTTATATCACTTCAGATCCTTCTGGGCCCCACACAGGGAAGGACAAAGGGAATTGGGCTGTCCATGAAAGTTCTGTGTAGTAAATTAGTGCCAGTATTCTTTGAAGAATTCTATTTTTCACTTGGCCATGGGTGCAGAAGAGTGGGAAATAGTTACTGTTCCAAGCATGGTTTTCATTGCATACACCAAGCCCTCCTTTTATACCTGTAGTTCTCAGACTTGAGCCTGCATCAGGTCACCAGCGGAACTGGTTCAAAACATAAATGGCCCCCTCTCACTCCCAGAGTCTCTGATTCAGCAGATCTGGAGCCAGATCTGTATTTGCATCTGTAACAAGTTCCCCAGAGATGCTGCTGCTGCTGCTTCTGGCCCAGGGGCCACACTTTGGGAACTGGTGCTTTATATTATGAACTAATTGAAACCATTAAATCTGATAAACCTGGCACCATGTCCTTTGAGTTTTCTAGATTCATACTCATTATTTTTTAGAATAAAAAGACCCACCAAAATTTAATAACTCCTCTATGAGTTATTCTAGATGGCTTGGCTCCAATTTAAAAGTTCTACTCTGAACTTTTCTAAAGCCCCAAATTACAGGCAGTCCACCTAAAAATTTCATACACTTAAGCTGAACAACCAGTTATATTTGAGGGTTCCTGAGCTGATTGATATGATTTTTTTTTTTACTCTTTTCAGTATTTGACCAACATCCTAGATAGCATAATGTTATGTACCTGAGAAAATAGCAAATTGATAGATAAGAAATTTTGTCGTTGGACACAGGTTCTGTTCAAATTAACTTGTCTGAGACCTACAGGTCTGCCCACCACTATACTTTTCAAAGGTTTTAAAGATGATCTTTCGCTTACTGAGTTCTGTGCCTCTGGGCAGTGTTACATGCCTACGGGGAAGTGCTTATTTTTTATAACTATAAACTTCCTGTGAGTGAAAATAAAACATAGATCCTTTTCGGGAAAAAATTGCATGTTACTGTCTCTTTTTGAATATGGAAATTTTTCTTTGACATTTTGATGTTAACCGATAGACAAGAAAATTAATTTGACTATAATGTCTTGCAGTAACACCTATTTTAGACAAAAATTTGAAGAAAGTATGTTGTTTGACACATGCAGTAATCTTATTCACAAAATTATCCCAGACAAAACCTAATCCTTCAACATATTAATTCTAAAGATACAACAAAAATATCCAGAATACAAAAGTCCTTTCATCTGTTTCCAGCAGCCTGTTTATGTAATTTGGGTCTGTTCAATCAATGAGTCAGCAATATTTTTCCCTTAAATTTTTTTATAAGCAACCCAATCACCCATTTCACCCCAGTTGATCAGACTGGCTGTGCAGTTGATACAAATTTAGTCATTAAGGTCACAAGACTTCATAACAAGATCGCAAGCTGCAATATATGCTACCATCCAGTGTTTAATTAGGAACTTTTTAATATCTTTATTATATCTAAATCCACTTTAGCTATCATTAAGCTCAAAACAAAAGATTGAAATGCTTCTAGGGATCTCCCGCAGATCTTTCTGGTTTCTTCACAGTAACCATTTCATTTTTCAATGCAGCCTGATACTGACCTCAAGCCACAAAAACTTAAGTCATAACCAAATTTCCCATAATTTTCTTTCTTGAAAGAAAATATGGAGACATGGTCGCTGCCCAGAAACCAATAACCCCATCAGAAAGACAAGAGACACACTTCTCTTATCTGCCACGGTGCCAGGATTAACAAGGTTACACACTATTCTCATCTGATTTCTCATCCCACTCCCAAGAATGATCAAATTTGCTTATAATATTGATTGGCTCCCATGCTGCACCTTTTTTTAAATGTCCAGGAAAAAACTATTTTTCTTTTTTTCATAGACCTTATCCTTAGCAGAGAGACAGAAAAATCTATTTTCGTGCACCTCCTAGCCCTTGAACATTGACTGGGCTTCTAGAGGTGACATTTTTATTCTCTTGGCTGGTTTAGAAATTTCCTGGAAACGTGTAAAGAAGGACTCACTCAAACGTCAAATAGAGTTGAATGACTGGACGTTGGTACTCTGGTCAGCTTCTAAGCAGCATCATTGAAACTGCCTTAGTGGTCATTGCTGATTTGAAGGTGTGGCCTTTGCATCAGTGCATCAAGTTCATTGCCAGGTAACAAGTAGGAGGATGACTTCTTTCTCTAATTCAGGAAGCTGGCCAGTTCGCACTGACATGTTATGATTCAGAGAATCTGGAGCATGTGGAAATCTACAGAGGGGACCAAACAATGTCCCATCTGTCAAAATAGCTTCTTAGCCAAAGCAGGGGCCTTTAACCTCTCAAATCCTGCTCAAATCTTCAGGGAAATTAGTCTAATGGTCTTTATTGATAGTATTCTCTACTGAGCCATATTCCACATCACAAATAGGATGTGCAAAGTGAGCCGCCATTTCTTCTTAATTTAGCTTGGGAGGTGAATTTCCTCTCACCTCCAAAAGATGCTGTCTTATTGGTTGAGGATCATATAAAGAAGTGGTGGTTTAGTCACTAAGTCATGTCCGACTCTTTCAACCTCATGGACTGTAGCCCGCCAGGCTCCTCTGTCCATGGGATTCTCCAGGCAAGAATACTGGAGTGGGTTGCCATTTCCTTCTCCAGGAGATCTTCCCGACCCACGAATGGAACCCAGGTCTCCTACATTGCAGGCAGGTTCTCTACCGATTGAGCTATGAGGGAAAGAAACAATTGTTTCTGTAATAGGAGCAAAAATAATATCAGGGTATATCAAATAGAAAAGTCAACTACTGTGTGATCCCAATTTTCATGTGTATTTTTATATGTTAAGGTAAGTTAGCAGTAGTCATCTCTGGATGGTGGGAATTTGGGTGACTTTCATTTTCATTTCTGTGCTTTCCCTATTTTCCAAAATTTTCAAAATCAGTGTGTTATAGTAAGAAAAATAATCATCTCTCTTTCTTTAAAGGATTTATTATCAGAGTAGATCCTTTCATCTATTAATCAAAGCATTTTTGTCATTCCCAAAGTCCAGCTACGTGTTACTGTGCACCGCTTGTGGAGATGAGTGAAGAGGTGTGTCCTTTTTTCTCTGCAGGGTCTCCCCAGGATATAGCGGCTGTGAGGAGCCAGGCCGCCCTCCAGAGCATGCGAACTTCAAGGCTGATGGCACAGAACGCAGGCATGATGGGAATGGGACCCTCCCAGAATCCAGGGACAGTGGCCACCGCGGCTGCCCAGTCTGAGATGGGACTGGCCCCTTACAGCAACCCAGCTACCAGCCAACCGGGAATGTACAACATGAGCACAGGCATGACCCAAGTGTTGCAGCACCCAAACCAAAGCGGTATGAGTATCACACACAGCCAAGCCCAGGGGCCGCGGCAGCCCACCTCGGGGCAAGGGGTTGGGATGGTGAGTGGGTTTGGTCAGGGCATGCTGGTGAACTCGCCCATGACCCAGCAGCGCCAGCAGATGAAGGGGCCGGTCGGCCAGGCCTTGCCCAGGCCCCAGGGCCCGCCGAGGCTGCAGAGCATCATGGGAACGGTCCAGCAGGGAAGCCAGAGCTGGCAGCAGAGAGGCTTACAGGGGATGCCTGGGAGGACTAGTGGAGAGTTAGCATCATTCAACAATGGCGCCAGCTACCCACTGCAAGCTGGCCAACCACGGCTGACCAAGCAGCACTTCCCCCAGGGACTGAGCCAGGTGGTGGATGCGAACCCTGGCGGGGTGAGAACGCTCAACCCGGCTGCCATGGGTCGGCAGATGATGCCACCACTGCCGGGGCAGCAAGGCACCGGCCAGGCCAGGCCCATGGTCATGTCAGGCCTGAACCAGGGTGTTCCTGGCATGCCAGCCTTCAGCCAGCCCCCGGCACAGCAGCCGATGGCCAGCGCCAGCTTTGCCTCCAGCAGCCAGAGCCAAGCCTATGAGCGGAACCCCCCTCAGGACATGTCGTACAATTACAGTGGTGACACGGCTGGGGCGTCCTTCCCCGGCCTCTCGGACGGTGCCGACCTTGTGGACTCCATCATCAAAGGTGGACCGGGGGACGAGTGGATGCAGGAGCTCGATGAATTGTTTGGAAACCCCTAGTCAGGAGCGGCCCTGGCCACCACAATTCCAGTGGTTTAAAGCTCCAACCGTGAAAAAGAAACAGGATGTCACCACATCCTTGTTTTTTTGTGTTGTTTTTTTGACCCACGTGATCTGAGCAAAGCTGCAGCCAGCTGACTGTGGAAGATCCAGGCCGTCAATCCACAGCCCCGCCGGGCCCCGTTTCACCTGATTTTCACACAGCAATGGAGACAGACGCCCTGCGGACCCTGCTGCGAGAGAGGGGGACACACCAGAGGTGGGCAGGGAAGATGATTCCGGAGCCCTCAGCTTGGCACTCCCTGTGATCACCCAGCCCAGCAAGAGTCGCTGCAGCCAAGACAGACTGCTGCCCCACGTGAGGTTGCCGTCAGAGCCTCCTGGCCTTGGCCGGGGTCTACAGCTTTGGAGACCCAGAGGGGAGAGAGCCTGGGGCCGAGAGTCCCACGGAAGCCCCTGGGTTGTGGCGCAAGCCAAGAGCACAGGTCAGATACGCGCTAAACCCTGGCTGCAGAGGTATCAGCCTTCAAGACACGCTACTGGGCTTGGAGGGAAGGTACAAAGAACAGTGAGATGTCACAGAAGACAGGAGACCCTACAGCCTGTATCCTGCTCATGATGGCCTGCAGGAATCTTAGAGCTTGGAGAAGGGTCCTGGCAGTCCTGGGCGGGCAGCCCTCTGCTGATGACTGTGGTGGCTATTACTCCCGGGAGTTGGCCTGGAGCTTCCTGGGGGCCCGGTATGACCCGATACATCTCAGCGGGTCCTTCTACTCCCGGAGGCCGAGGATGAGGAGGCCCAGGGTGGACGCTGTGTGTCTTGTCAGTGCAGCCGCCTTCCCCCGAGCTGGTCCCTGCCCTCATTCCTCTTCACCTACACCCCAGCCTGCCTGTGCTGGTCCTTGCAGACTATCCAAGAAGAAATGAAGCTTTTTGTCTTTAGGGAGCCTGGGTGGAGGGAAAATAAGAGCAAGAAGAACTTAGACAATGCCTGAAATGCAAAGGCCACACTGGAGTTTTTCTTTCTCTGCCTGGAACTGAGCGGGTTGCTCTGCTGCTCGGTGGTGGGTTTCCATGAGCTGCATCTGATGTTTCTGGGACACTAGGGAGGACCAGCCTGGACATCACCAGCTCTGGTTCCCTTTGGGAAAATCCCAGGGGTGATGCTCTTAAAGCAGCCTGACCCTTCATCCCTGCTCATCAGAAAGACAAATCTCAAGCCCCGAAAGCTGAGGAACTGAAAAACCCATTGCTCCACTTCACACATTTTGATAATGAAAAGAGGGAAGGTATGGTTCCTTTCCTTGAGCAAAGCGATCCCCTCTTGAAGTTCTGTACAGTTGTTCTTTGTGTAATTCACGCAGATCTGTCCTAAGTGAAGTCTGTTGGAAGGGATCCACAACCTCTGCTGCTGGAGGGCTGGTCTCATCTGCCCTCCCCTCCCCTCCCACTGGCCTGTTTCGGAGGCCACGGGACGTAGTTCTTGTCCTGAGTGCATGAGCGTGGCATAAGCATTTCTCCTGCCATCCCTTCCCTCCATGTCCAAAGGCAGGCTTGCTTCTGTGCACTCACATGCCACTTGCCACACCAGAGCCCCTGCCCAGCCTGGGGAGTCACACTGGGGCCAGGTCCTGGGACTGAAGCGGGTAAAAATGAAGCGCTGGGACAGAGGATGTAGAGAGGCAGCAGGCAGGCAAACACTGCCCGGGGCCTGCTCACCAAGTACCAAGGTCACAGCTCTCCTCGGCAAGGGGCAGCCTGGAGACCAGAGCGGGCCACGTGGGCGAGGACCCAGGTCGGGGCTGTGGTCCCTGGGGGAAGAGGTGGTGGCGGGCTGACCATGAACTCCCTGCTTGGGGAGGGCCACCGCCAGGGCAGCTCTCGAATGGAAGCAGATGAAAACCAAAACCAAACAAGAGAAAGTGAAGAAACGAGAAGACACAGAAATATATAGTTACCTTTTTCTGAAAGGTACAGGAAATAAATATATAAGCAATGATGAGGAACTGGAGGTGGCTGATGGAGGGGGGCGAGGGGGCCTCCATTCTCCCTTAAAAGCTTCCTCCGAATGCTCAGTACTGGGACCAACTACATAGAGAGGTAGATTTTAATAAGGTGGCTTCGTTTTGTTTTTTGTTTTCACTACGGTGCTGATGTATATGTAATGTCTAAAAAAAAAGTTATTTGTAAATAAGTTTTTACAATACTACAAATATCACTGGGTCTACTATCTGTAAAAAAATATACATATAAATATATATATACTGTTTGTTTAAAATAGAGTATTTTTATTTCATTCCTTAACTCATCATCCCAGCAGTGGTATTGCACTTCAGATGATATTGAATTACTAATTTGTACTGTATGATCTATGGCAACTTCCTCCATTTGATTCAGATTTTTCTAGTTTTCTGGTTTTACTTTGTACATTGAGCATTGCTTCTTTCCTTTTGAGAAATGTACAGAACTTGGAAATGTAGAAATGAAGTGATGTTGGCATACCACTTTTAAAGAAAAAAAAAAATAAAAGATCGTTATCTGAACCAATCCAAAGTTTAGTTTATTTTAGGGAATTCCCTGGCAGGCCAGTGGTTAGGACTTTGATTGCCAAGAGGCACAGGGTTCAGTCCCTGGTTGGAGAACTAAGATCCCACAAGCCTCACAGCATGGCCAAAGGAAAACAAACAGAAACATCACTTAAAAAAAAAAAAGTATCTTTTAGGACTGGCACAGGCGCTCCAGCCTTAATTAAGCAGATAAACGTTTTATGCCTGGGTTTTAATTGATTAACTGCAGTTCTTGTCTCGAAGTTTTGATATCATTATTTAAACATTTAAGTAACAGTGGAGATCAATCAATCATCCCCAGCCTTTTTAATTCCAATACACTGTTAAAACATTCCAAATTTGCTCTCCAGGGGAATGTGGCAAAAGTAAGAGAGTCACCTATGAAAGGAGTATACTGGATCCATCCAGGATTCAGAGCCATGATAGTTCAGCTTCTACCTGGTTCACTCAGGGAACTTGGAAAATGGATCGTACACGTTTCATTTGAGAAGGAAGAAAACTCAACGAATATATTAGGTGGGAGAGTAACAGTAGGCCTTGCCCCATTTTAATGGACACTGTAGTTACACACACACGCGCGCGCACACACACACACACCATGGGTGCCTTACCTCCCAGCTGTGGCTCTTTAGAGGGCGGTCTCCCGCCAGAGCCCGGCTCAGCCAGCAGCTGAGGTCCACAGGGTTGAACGTGCTTAGACGTTTACATCCCTCCAGACTCACTGAGCCAATGGCCTGCTGGTGCAGGAGCGTGAAAGCCCAGTTAACTTGCCCGGACAAACCCTGAGGCAAAATTTCTGTCCCGAGCTCCCCTGCAGGAGCTGGCAGAGGTTGGGACTTCGCCAGAAGGTGCTCCCTTGCTGGGCTTCCTGCCTTTTTCTGCCCTGTTCCCCTCACCCCAACTCCCTCAGCTTCCCCTTCCTGGGAGCCCTTTGTTAACAAATCACTCACATGTGAATCCACTCCACTTCTAGAAGACCTGACCTAAGGCTTTCCATCAGACTTTGAAAGGCATGGTAAAAGAGCACATGTCAAAACTGTCTGGATGAAGCAAAAGAGGCCACAAGAACAGAACAAAGTCATCATCAAAAATAGATCCAAACCAAAGGTGAGTTTTAATACATACAAACCAAGAGAAGGAATGAACTTGACTATGGAAGAAGAGTCCCTTCCATGGGTAGGGACTGAACCCTACCCGCGGTGGGCTGTGGTTCCAGACCAGCTGACAAATAAGAGCATGGAGGACAAAACTGTGTGACACTGGGCCTTGTCCCAGTAATATAGACTTAGTGACTTGTGGTCAAAAATCAACTGGTTTGGGGGTGGGGATGGAAAGGCTGACAGCAGAATAAATCATGAAGCCTGAGAAGGGTTGAGTACTCCTTGTCTGGGTTAGTTAAAACCACATGTTTTTACTTACTGCCCTGGATGGATGGAATACCTTTCTCCTTTAAAATGATTTCTTATTTGTACTCATGTTGACCTTTATAAATTCTCGGTACAGCAAGTGTGTAACAGGGGAAGAAGGAGGGAGAGAATAAACATTTTTCCAAGAAGTCACTGGGCATCTGCCCCCGTGAGGAAGTATTTTACTGCTGAAAGTTAAGGAACATTCAGAAGCATTAGAGGAGCTATTTCTGCCTTTAATCCATCTTTTCAAGGAAGGGTCTATTAATATCTAGAGAAATGGGGTTAAAGAAAACAAAGACTTGATGTTTTTCCTTATAATGACATTTTAGCCACACCTCATTGTCCACCAATCCTGCAAAGAAAAGAAGGGGAGGAAAAATACCGTGGGAGAGAGCAGGGCTACTTGTTTGTGTAAATAGTCCTTTATCTAACTTCTTTGTAAGTTGTGAGGACATTAGATTTCACGCTGCTGTCCTCTGGACAAGTGACCACAGACACGTGTCTCATTTCATAACAAGCAGAGGTAATTATGGCATCACTCACACACTTGGGGCTTCCCAGGTGGTGCTCGTGGTCAAGAACCTGCCAGCCAATGCAGGAGACATAAGAGACACGGGTTTGATCCCTGGGTTGGGAAGATCCCTTGGAGGAAAGCATGGCAACCCACTCTGGTATTATTCGCTGGAGAATCCCATGGACAGAGGAGCCTGGTGGGCTACAGTCCACAGGGTCCCACAGAATCCGACATGACTGAAGTGACTTAGCCCACAGCACTCACACACTTGGGCCATATCCAGGACAGCTGCCGACCACAACTTACGCTATGGCTCTGTTCCTAACACTGATCCCAAGTCAAGCATACAGCACTCAACATTAAAAAAAAGATCTACAGAGCTACCAAGAACCTGACTTTAGCTTTTAACTTTGCTTCAGAATTTTTAACTTTTCTGTTATGAACCTTTTCCAACAGGCAAAAAAATAGAATAATGCAATGAAGAGCTATACACTTAGCAACTCAATTTGATACTTATTAACACCTCGTCATATATGCTTCACATATGTATTTTGTGTAACTATTTCAAACGAAGCTATACATAACCAGTCACTTCACCCCACAATCTCCCAGCATACAATGCCAAAGAATTAGGGCATTTTCTTCCCTAGCCATAACAACATTATAGCACTGAAGACATGATTCCCTAATACTGAATTCTTATTCCTTATTCAAATTGTCCCAAATGTCTCCCATAGCTATTTTTTTTTTCTAACTAGGCTTTGATCAAGGACCCCACATCACCATTTGGGTTTTATGCCTTTGAAGGCTCTATTAATAGAGGAAAGTTCTTCTCCCTTTGTTTATAATATTGACTTTTTGAGGCAAGGAATCTGATTTCTAAAAATATAATCAAAAAACAAAACAAAACAGGGACTTCCCTAGCAGTCCAGTGGTTAAGATTCTGCTCTTCCAATGCAGAGGGCACAGGTTCGATCCCTGGTTGGGGAACTAAGATCCCACATGCACCACACAGCAAAAAACAAAAGGAAATAAAATCAGTCAACTTACTAATACACAAAAAATATGTATGTCAAACATATCAGAAATTCACATCTCTCTGGCCAGCACATTTACTCCCTGCAGCCAAATTTATACGAATTAAAATCATCAAGAGGTTGCCTTGGTGACAACAGAATTAGAACAAAGGGAATAAGTTCTATAGTTCAGATACTATAAAGATACAAAGTTTGATATACTGGTGGGCTGGTCTTCATTTTCCACATGTGTGGTTTAACCAAACTGTGTGTGTGTGTCTGTGTGTGTGTGTGTTTTCAGTTAACATATTTAAACAGTTCCAATTTAAATGCAAAATTCAAAGTGTTTACAAAACCTGGAGAGTAAGATGTGGAAAAGTTGTGGGTTTTTTCTCACTTCCAAATGACATGAGTCTGCAGAAATTGTGCTTTCAGGTCAAAAATTTGCTCTCTCTCTTCCTTTATTGTCTTCAATGCACAATTAAAATGTCACAATACGAGTCACTATAAATGATCAGAATACTAAAAAGTAAAAAGACCATAGAATCATGGCATTGTAAGATATCAGTCCCATTTTACCCGAGGGAAAAAACTGAGGCAGAGAGCTACCAGGGCTTTGGTAGGATAGCCGGCGAGTAGTGGAACAGGGTTAGCATTGACTGGCTCTGGGGTCTTCACATCTTGGCTAAACGACCTCCACTGCAAGCTGCCTTAGCCAGAGTCAGAGAGCTAGTGATCCCAGGCTGATGGTTCTCAACGTGCTCTGGGCTACTCACACTGTCCTCTGGGATGCAAGAGGTGGTCATGTCTTCTGCCCACTATTCTGGAAACGCTAGTGTTCTAATGCCTTTATTTTTCTCTATTACTCATAGTCTCTGTAACTGCCTTTGTACCCATATACCAAAAAAGTCCTAATAAAAAGCTGCTTGAAGATTCAGGCTGTCACTTTCTTTAGAAAAATTACAGAGAGTTCTCCTGATACTAAAAAAGTGTTATATATGCTCATAATTCTATTTCCCTACGGTTCCTGAAGACTCATGCCCATTTTACAGATGAGGAAAGTGAAGGTGATCAGTCTTGTGCCAGACCATGACTGCACATCAGGGTCCAAGACTCGTGGACCTCTGCAGCAGGCCCCCAGCCCCGCAGGACAGAGGATGGGCAGTGGAACCCAGCCTAGGTTCTCCGGCCATGACCATGACCTCTCTTCCCCTATCCAGGGGCAAGGTATTCCCCAGGCACTCATCTCTGGATGGTTTCTTGAAAATGACAGATTTTTTTTTTTCTTTTTAACTTTGTAAAGTCTGTTTTCACAGCCAGCTGTGTTCTGTGCTATTAGTTCATGACTCTCTTCTCTGTCTACTTTATGTGTTTGCTGACTTCCTCCACCATCTGTGGCATTCCTGCAACCAATGAAGTGGGCTCAGAGCCTTTTCAGCACCTGTCTGTAACTCCCCATCACGAGAGAAGCAGTCTTAGAGGCAAGTGATAGTGGTGGTCCATGGAAAGCCCCAGACACAGACAGGTCAGGTTGCTTTCTGCCCACATGAGCAGCCATGACTTCAGCATGTGCTTCTAAAACCAGGGCTCAGCACACATCCACTGATGTTAGGATACTTCCCCTCAGAGCATATTTTAGGAAATCTAAAAGGTATGTTTCTATAAAGCCATTTCAAATAAGAGAGAGAATTTTATTTCTTTTAATGGAACAAGTGGCACCATCTAACCTTGAGAGTGGAAACATCTATAAGCATTTGCACAAAGGAAGGAGAAATGTTAGAAGTGCCTCAGTTTCT
Source organism: Cervus canadensis (assembly GCF_019320065.1). Classification (NCBI taxonomy): domain Eukaryota; kingdom Metazoa; phylum Chordata; class Mammalia; order Artiodactyla; family Cervidae; genus Cervus; species Cervus canadensis. The sequence goes on from NC_057386.1 coordinate 76,575,409, forward strand.
TGGCAATATCGATGTCCAGGTATTCATCCAGAAAGCTGTTCAAAATCCCCACGGCACCTAGGACAGTCAACAAGGCCAAAACCCCCAGACTCAGCCGGAAACCAGTGATCCTGTGGGCAGATAAGAGAGAGACAAAGGTGATGAATAAACAGGGTTACAGGGAGGAAGCTGGGGAGCCCAGAGCAGACCTCGCCTATGAATACTGCCCAGAACTTCTATGCTGTTGCCATTTGAACATTTTGATTCATCAAATAAATTAAAGAAGATGCCTAGCTCCTTTGAACATTCAAAGGATTATCAAGGCTGGGCAGGATTATTTCCTTGGCGACTTTTGGGAGATAATGCAAAATGTTGACAAGGATTTAAAGTGCAATGGTCAAAGAGTGCACACTTAGAGCACAGTTTTATGCCTTCAGTTTTCTGCCTCACAGCTAAGTGTGTAGGCCTTGGTGAGATCTGGCCGTGGGTAGGCAACATACATCATTTTTGTCATCACAGCCATCAGTGCTATACTACAGGGACAGGAAGCTAATATAGACCATCCTGCTACTTTCTGTCTAAATATACAATTCTTGGGTGCTCCTTACCTTTTTTTAGCAGCTTCTGCATATCCCCAGAAATACTGGTGACGGGAATAGATGTACACCAGACCCAGACAAGTAGCAAAAGCTAGAGAGAGAAAAAAAAAAGCAAAGACATAGAACATGACGGCAGACTCTCAAAAAGTGGTATGCAAACTGAGAAAACACTCACAAAACATGTATCTGACAAAAGACTTGTGTGTAGAATCTATAGAGAACTCAGACAATTCAATAATGAAAGGAAAACAATTTTTTAATGGGTAAAATACTTGAATAGAAAATTCACATAGCAATATAAGCAAGTGTACCAATAAGCATGTGAAAAATTTTTCAACATTATTCAACATCATTTGATATCAGCAAAACTGCAATTTAAAACCACAGTGAGGGGACTTCTCTGGTGGTCCTGTGGTTAAGACTCCGTGCTCCCAATACAAGGGGCCGGTGTTTGATCCCTGCTCAAGAACTAGATCCTGCATGCTGCAACTAAGACCCAATGCAGCCAAAGAAATTTAAAAAAAAAAAATGTTCCCACTCATTTAAAAATAAAAATAAAGCCATAACGAAATGATACCACTGTACACCTACCAGGATGGCAAAATTTTTAGAAGACTGACAGCACCAATGTTGGAGATGTTGGAATCCTCATACATTATTGGTGGGAATACAAAACAGTTCGGCCTCTTGGGGAAAAGATCTGGTAGTTTCTTAAAACACCAAACGTTACTTTTTGACCCAGCAAGTCCTTCCTTTCCTGTGTATTTACCCAAGAGAAATAAAAGCACGTATCCATAAAAAGACCTGTTCAGAATAATCACTGCAGCTTTATTCATAACAGCCCAACACTGGAAACAGCTGGGAATCCATCCCCAGGAGAATGGATAAGCGAACTGTGATAACCATGCAATACGGAACCCCACTGTCGATGAAAAGAAATAGAAAACTTGCAACAGCATGGTGAATCTCAAAAACATTTTGCTGAGTGAATGAAGCCTTATATAAGAGTACATACTATATGATTCCAGTTATGGAAAGTTCTAAAATAGGCAAAACTAAACTATGATGAAAAACATCAGAGCACTGTTTGCCTCTGGGCAAGGGACAGGGAAGAACCTGAGAAGACTTCCTGAGTGGTAGTCATGTTCCACATCTTGATAGGGATCTGAGTGACACAGGTTTATACATTTGTCAAAACTCATTAAATGGTGCCCTTGAGATTTGTGCATTTAACTAAATACAAATTTTACCTAAAAGAAATGTGAAATGCAGGGTGATGGTCTGCCATCTTGTCCAATGGAAAAAAAAATCTTTCTTGTACTAGGGACCCTCTCTTTTCCTCAGCAAGTCACAGATGCAAATTGCCAGAGTCCTCTTGAAAAGACTAGAAGTCTGTTTGTGGGACTCTGACATGATGGATAAAATTAAATTCATAATTTTATTAGGTCACAAACTTTTTTTTTTTTTTTGGTTTCTACTACATACCAAGTATCCTTATACTAAGGGTTGAGGTTAGAAGTAAAAAAGACACAAGCTCCCTGCCCTTATGGGTTCATCAGCAAAGACAGAGGAAAATGAGAAGAAAAGTACAGACGAACATGCTGTGAAGAAAACAAAGGGGGATGGGCCAGGGTGAGCTGGGGGGCCCCACCTTTAGGAAGGGGTCAGGGAAGGCCCCTCTGAGGGGTGATGTTTGTGCTGGGCCCTGAAGGATGAGAAGGAGTGGGTCCGGCAAAGAGCTGGAGGAGAAGGGCTGGCAGGGCCACCTGGCCTCTGAGGAAGGGGAGAGATCCTGAGCACACCATGGTTCTCGAAACTCCCTTTCTAAGCAACTACTCCCACAAAGTCAATGAGAACTGGTCAAGGAATTAATAGGCCACCTAACTCTGGATGAGAAAGAATGAAAATTACAACGAGATACCCAAGACACCCCTCCCTGACAGGCAGTCAGCCTTATTCAGCTCATCACAGTGAAATCCAAAGGGTCAAATGGCACAGGCCGAGTGCCATTACCAAAAGGCTCGTATTAGTTGTCAATGTGCTCTCACCTGACAAGAAACTACCCTTCTTGCCCTTAAGGGATTTTTAAAAAAAAAAAAAAAGTGAATTGGAATAGAGTTAAGTCTTTCTCTGAAAGATATTTTATCTGAAATTTCTCAGTTGACAGTAAAAAAATTACAAGAGGGGAGGTGACAGGGTTGCCTTTGGGAAGCAGTTGAATTTTGGTTGATTTAAATCTTAGCAATCAAATGTCAAACACAAATGAGGCCATGAGAGTTATCAGAAAGAAGAGAGATTGAATTTCTCCAAAAAGGTAGTTGGTGTTAATCTGACCTATGAAAGGGCTAGGCAGAGTTTCAGTAAAGCCCTCAGCTCCTCAAAGTTCCCCCATTCAAATAGAAAACAGATATTTACAAAGTTTCTAAATCCAGTAGACCACATTCTTGGAAACTCCTAAGAAAAAGCACATGGGTTGTTGGTCAAATACCTATGAACCCTGCTCTGAACTTGAAAGCTAATTTTCTCCTAAACTGGTGAAAGCTAAGTTGGACAAAAGACTTAACCACTCTGTACTTCAGTTTCCTCACCTATAAAGCAGAAATTATGGAACCTACCTCATAAGAAGGTTTTTAATCCTGTAAGTGCTGCATATGAGATAATATATGTGTGACACTTAAAAACAAAGCTTGGCAGGGACTTCCTTGGTGATTCAGTGGTTAAGAATGTGCCTTCCAATGCAGGGAACATGGGTTCGATTCCCGGGGAACTAAGATTCCACATACATCAAGGCTTCTGAGCCTGCATGACGCAACTACTAAAGCCCGCAACTACTCAAGAGCCTGTGCTCCACAACAAGAGAAGCCAACGTGCCACAACTAGAGAGGAGCCCCCACATGCCACAACTGAGGCCCAGAGCAGCCAATTAGTTTAAAAAAAAAAAAAAAAAAAACAGTACCTGGCCTGAAGTAAATACTCAATAAAAATTAGCTACAATAACTAGGGTGAACTGTTAATTCTGTGTTCTGTTCCTACAGATAAATTAGAATTTATAGAGTGTTAGACTTGAAGACAAAATCACATGTCATTTTCATTCTGGAATCCCCCACATCTGGTTTGTTCCAAGTTTTTATAAAAAAGAAAATCACTGAATTAAACTGAAATGAAGCCAGAGTTAGCCTATCTGTAGCACACTGCTCTTTGAGGCAAACAGACAGTGCTTCTTTTGCTTAAAACAATTTCCAGGATCGGTAGATGTGTAGGTGAATATCTGTTACTTAATGGCTGTAAGGATCACAGTTGTCATGAGGACAGAGTTGTCTTTTAAATTTACCTTGGTTGAAATACCATCCAGCCATCCACAATGTGATTATGAATATTGGATAAAACTCCACACAGTTTTGCCTGCAGGTAAAAAATAAAGATGCAGGTTATTCTATGAGAAAACTATACACCAAAGCAGTGATTTTCACCTAGAGGTAAATGTCCAGCCTCTTCTTACAAAAATAATACAAGAATTAACCTAAAGAGCATAAGTGTCCTTATAGGTAAAATCAGTCTTTCAAATGAAAGTGTGAGTCGCTTAGTTGTATCCGATTCTTTGAAACCCATGGACTGTAGCCCGCCAGGCTCCTCTGTCCGTGGAATTCTCCAGACAAGAATACTGGAGTGGGTAGCCATTCCCTTCTCCAGGGGATCTTCCTGACCCAGGGATCAGACCCAGCTCTCCCACATCACCAGCAGATTCTTTACCATCTGCACCTCTAGTCTTTCAAGGTGAGACTCAAACATTTTTCAAACCTCAGAGCAGGGCCAAGAATCAGTCTTCTACCTGTAAGTTGCCAGTAGTAGAAACGAATTATAGCTTTTCTGAAAGACAGGCCTAGAGATGGTTCCAATTCTGAGCCTAAAGATCATTCTGTATCTTATCTAAATAACCCAGTAAATAGCTCATTTGTATTAAATGGATTTCTTGCCCAGAATTCTCTTGCATCCCGTGCCTTCCATTTGAGTTGCTCATTGTACTAAATGGTTTTCAAAGAAATCCCCTAAAACCTCCTGAAACGAATGAAGCATATTTCATTCCCATTTTATGGAGGAAAAAACTAAAGACTGAGAACCCAAGCTGACGACGCCTCCCAGAGAATCAGAGGAAGTCTGTGTCATCTCCAGACCCCAAAGCTCTGTCCTAATGTCAAGTTAAATTGCTTCTATTCATAGAAGACTTGGGTGGAAATTTTGATACTATTTTAAGCAAAAGGCAATCATTATCTGGAACTATAATTAATTCATCTGCACCTAGCAAAAGGAAAAAAGATGAATTATATTCATCTTCCTTCCTGTGCTATGCCCCCAAGTGATCTTGGTTAGGTTGGCTGAGCTCTATGCTGACAATACCACAACGAGGTAAAAGAAAGCTTTAATGTAATGTGTAATAAGGTCTTGAGTCGATCCTGGAGGAAGAGTGATAGACGACAGGATTAGAAATGATCCTACATCCTTCCTGTAAGGAAGCTTTAAGCTTTAAGTCTTAAAGCTTGAGTATGTAAGGTTATAAGGCAAATGACCAAGAAACAGCTGATTCTGGTTCTTAAATGCCGAGTCTTCTAACCCAGGTCACCTTGAATGATTCTTTTTTCTCTCTCTCTCTTTTCCCTCTTCTTTCCTCAATGGGCGGGGGAGGTGGGGGAGTGTTTTGTTTTGGTTTGTTCCCTTTTGTGACCAAGATGCTAACATGGGAGGCTCTTAAACTTCCCTCCTCCGGCAGATGCAATGAATGTGCAGATACACACAGAGCAACTCCCTCTGAGAGAAATCCTGAAACCAGCTGAATGACTCCTGCACATCAGGCAAATAAGAAAACAGCCACACTGGGAGTTCCCTGGTGGCCTAGTGGTTAGGATTCCAGGCTTTCACTGCTGTGGCCCAGCTTCAGTCCCTGGTCAGGGAACTGAGATCCTGCAAGCTGAATGGTGTAGCCAAAAAAAGCTACTTTGAAACAAGCAAGAGAAGCTGAGACACTCTCCTCACCTCTATCACAGCATCATACATTCAGGAGGAAATCCTCAACCCCAAGCTTCTCCCTGAGGAGCAAATTGGTTAGACTGCACATCTCGCGCTCCAAGTTTAAAGACTTCCACCTGAGGTTTCCCCCAAATGCAACCCCACAGGGCTTGCATCCATGAGACCCACAGGACTATAGCAAGCAAAGAAGCATTTCTTTACAGAGTACATGAACACTCAGTATAGCTAACCATCTGGGGCTCAGTGCAGAGGAAGTAGGCAAAAAGTCATGTCTCTAGTCTCCCTCTAGAGAGGGTCTGCCTCCATACTTACAAGTTGATGCCTGGAGACCCTGCTTCTAGTTTAGCACATATCCGGGGGCTAGATGAGATCCTCCCTGGAGCCCATGGGAGCTGATGGGCACTTCCCTTACCTACTGCCTTCAATTCACTCCATTGATAAAACGAGATTGCCAGCATCTGTCCAGAAGGAGTTTGCACACACATCTGGCACCCTAGATTTTGCAATTTCTCCCTGAGGGACAGGCCCCCAAACTACCCAGCTCTGATAGCCAATGAGGCTTGCATTCATAGATCCTACAGGACGATCACAAGCAAGGAAACAGTTTTAAACTTGGTGGGCCAGAAGCAGGTGGGAAGATATATTCAAACTGTTGAAAGAAAAAACTGCCAACTAAGAAAACTCTACCCTGCAAAGTTGTTCTTCAAAATTGAGGGAGAGATAAAGAATTTTAGAAACAAAATCTGGAGGAGTTCATCACCACTAGACATATAAGAGATGCTAAAGGGAGGTCTTCAGAAAAAAACAAATACTATATGATATCACTTATGGGTGGAATCTAAAAAAGTACAACAAACCAGTGAATATAACGACAACAACAACAAAAGCCATAGAACTCGTATAAAAAGGCTTAGGGGAAAATATCCTTGGCATTAGCCTTGGTAATTATTTTTTTTTATTTGGCACTAGAAGCAAAGGCAACAAGAACAAAAATAAACAAGTGGGACTAAATCAAACTAAAAAGCTTCTTCACAGCAAAAGATGTCACCAAAAAAAATGAAAAGGCAATCTGTAGAATGGGGAAGAAATACATGCACACCACAGATTTGATAAGGGGTTAGAATCCAAAATATAGAAAGAACACATACAACTCAAGAGCAGAGAAAACCAAAGAACCCAATTAAAAAATGGGCAGAGAACCCAAACAGACATTTGTCCAAAGACATAAATGACCAACAGGTACATGAAAAAATGCTCAACAGTGCTAACCATCAGCAAAATGCAAATCAAAACCATAATGAGATATCACCTCACACTTCTTTAAATGGTTATTATCAAAAGACAAGGAACAAGTGCTAGCGAGAATTTGAAGAAAAGAGAACCCTTAGACACTGTTGGTGAGAATATAAATTGATGCGACCACTATGGAAAACAGCATGGAGATTCCTCAAAAAATTAAAACTAGAACTGCCATATGATCCAGCAATCCCACTGCAGGGCAAATATCCAAAGGAAATGAAATCACTATCTTGAAAAGATATCTGTATTCTCATCTCGATTACACTGTTATTCACAGTAGCCAATATGGAACCAATCTAAGTGTCCAGCAGTGGATGAATGGATAAAGAAAATATGATATACATATATACAATGGAATATTATTCAACCTTTAAAAAGAAGGAAATCCTGCCATTTGCCACAACCTAGATGAACAAGCAGGGCATTATTCTAAGTGCAATAAGCCAGACAGAGAAAGACAAATAGTGCATGGTACCACTTATATATGGAATCTTAAAAAAAAGAAAAAAAAAGTGATCTCACAGAAACAGAAAATAGAATGGTGAGTGCCAAGGCCTGAGGGTGGGCAAAATAGGGAGAGTCTAATAAAAGGGTACAAACTTTCAGTTATAAATTAATAAGGTCTGAGGATCTAATATATAACACAGTGACTGTAGCTGATAACACTTTATTGTATAATTGAAGTCTGCTAAGAAAGTAAAACTGTGGCCACCTAATGCAAAGAGCCAAGTCATTAGAAAAGACCCTGATGCTGGGAAAGATTGAAGGCAGGAGGAGAAGGGGACAACAGAGGAGGAGATGGATGGCATCACCGACTCAATGGACATGAGTTTGAGCAAGCTCCAGGAGATGGTAAAGGACAGAGAAGCCTGGTATGCTGCAGTCCACGGGGTCACAAAGAGTCAGATACAACTGAGTGACTGAACAACAACAAAAGAAAGTAAAATTTAAGTGTTCTCACAAAAAAAGTAAATATGTCAAGGGTAATGGACGTGTTAATTAACTCAATGGGGGAAATTCTTTCACAAATTATGTGTGTGTCAAACCATCATGTTGTATACTTTAAATATCTTACAATTTTGTCGATTATACCTCAATAAATCTGAAAAGAAAACCTCTAACAAAAAAAGAACAAAGAATAATTATAAAGTGTAATTCTTTCCTCATTCTCCATAAAATCTACAGGAAATTGCAGATGGGTCAACTCAACCTTATTAGTTTTGACTCAACTACATGAGAAAAAACTCCCTGATAATCATTCAACCATCTCTTAAAGCTGGGTAAGAAAGCTGCATAATTAACTGCATAACTCAGTGCTCATATAAAGCCCACTGCCGGCGCAGTCAGAAGCGCGAGTGGACCTTTCTAGCCCCGCACCGGTAATGACGAAAGTGAAGTCACCCACTCATCTCTCTCAGAGCCAGGGAGCAATCATCAGACCCCCTGGCACATCAGAAATGCGGAATACAAATGTCAAAAGCTCTCCTCTTCATTTTCTACTGCTGTCTTTAAAGTCTCGAAAGACCCATAGAGTGACCTAAGGAATGTCTCGTCCAGAGTCTGATACGGACACCCTCACGAATCATTGCCACAACTTTCTCACACTCGGGGAAAAACGGAGATCTGCCTTGCTGCCCTTTCCCCTCCCTGGCACTATTTTGCTTGTGATGGTTGCTTTTTCACTAATGTAGCTCACTGCAGTAGGTTAACCGAAAAGACACTTTATAAATGTGAATGGTCAGAATAATTACAGCGATGTTAAAAATCACTTCCTTTTCCTCAGTTAAATCCATGGACCTGTCTTTCGTGAAGTATAAGAGAATAATAGCAGAAGAATGCTCTATTTTCCACACTCATTGGATGTTTCTGTGATCCTTTCTGGAAACAAAACACAGTGGTCCTTTTATCTAGAACCTTCCCTGGTAGCTCAGTCGGTAAAGAATCTACCTGCAATGCAGGAGATCCAAGTTCAATCCCTGGGTCAGGAAGATCTCCTGGAGAAGGAAATGGCAACCCATTCCAGTATTCCCGCCTGGAAAATCCTATGGATAGAGGAGCCTGGCGGGTTACAGTCCTTTTATATTGTCTTGTAAAACACCTTACGGTGCTGTGCTTAGCCACTCAATCCTGGCCGACTCTCTGTGACCCCATGGACTGTAGCCTGCCAGGCTTCTCTGTCCATAGGATTCTCCAGGCAAGAATACTGCCCTCCTCCCAGGGAGTAAAACACCTTACAATATTCCAAATTTAATGGTTAAGTTTTTCCACAACACGACTGAAAATTAGCCACAATGAGATTTTCTTTTTTTAAAATCACCCTTGAAGGCAGTCCATTTTATTCTTCATAAAAATCTTGACTATTTAGAAGGTTTTTTCCCCACTGCACTAGTGGTCCTGGCTGGGCACATGGGGTAGAGCGATGGTGTTATATAAAAGGCTACTCTGTAGTGACAGAACCTCTCGGGTCTGTGGCCCCTGTGGGCATCCTTCCACATGTGCCGAGAGGCACCAGCACTTTCGTGTCTCATCTACAAGAGGAAGAGGGCCTCTGAGCAAGAAGGGGTGAGGAAAGAGGAGAACGAACATATGATCAAGAGTCTCCCCCACACCCACCTAAGCCAGGGAACCGGTTTCACCCCTGAGTGGAGAGCAGGCTGAAAGCTGAAGGACAGTCGTGAAAGGACTGCTGAGACTCCAGACACCAGCAGTGCTGTGCCTCCGGTGACAGAAGTGGCAAAGATCTGCGGAGAACCACCGCCCTCACCTCCCCTGGCCCCAGACCACAGAGCACCCAAGAGCAGTCACGGAAGGTTCTAGAACCTGGGAGGGGTCCCGCACTCACAGGACAGGGGGACTGGGGCAGGGCAGTGGCCCGGCCCCTCCTGTCGAATACCAGCCAGCAGGGCTGTCCCTGCCCACGGCCCTGGCGCTCCAGGGAGTAACTGAGAAGATGGGGAAAGGGGTGCTGAGGCCCAGAGGAGCAGGGGTGACCAGAAGTCACAGAGGCTCGGGCAGGGATGTGAGCGTCACTGCGTCGGTGCTCCCGGAGGGCAGAGCCTGCAGTGTTGGGGCGGCTTGTCTCTGCACCCTCCTCTCCGAAGGAATGAGACTCCGGTCATGAATCACTGCTGGGCTCACCCTGACCCCATGTCCCTGGGGCGCTCATTGTACTTTTCTCCTGGTCCCTCATTTTCTGACTTGCCTTAAGCCCCAAGGCTTTGTCCACTTCCACTAGCGTCTTTCAGAGATTGAAAAGAAGTTTCTGACAGCCAGCCTGTGCTGTCTGTCTCAGTCATATCCGACTCTTTGCGACCCCATGGACTGGAGGCCTCCAGACTCCTCTGTCCATGGAATTTCCCAGGCAAGAATACTGGAGTAGGTTGCCATTTCCTTCCCCAGGGGATCTTCTTGACCCATGGATCTAACTCAACTTCCCTGTGTCTCCTGCATTGGCAGGCAGATTCTTGACCACTAGCGCCACCTGTGATAGCCAGCCTGGGACCCTGCTATTGCTAACAGTTGCTGCCTGCTGAAGACACCAGGTACTGCTTGGCCCTGAAATAACTGGAATCCTGACTTCTCGCACCCCCGTCACCATGTGACCAATCCTTGACCTCCAGCACTTGCGGGCCTCCGCAGACCCCACAGCTAGGTTAAGTGGTCCATGCCTGGATGTGTCCCGGGACTGCTTGTTCACAGCGAGCTGTCCACAGATGTTGTTTTACTCAGGGGGACCAAACTCTGAAAATGTGTTCTTTGCAATCCTTTCAGTGACTAATTACAGTCACATTGACAGGAAAACCAAAGTGAAAATAATTGGTGGTCTCTTTTTGGACATGAAGGCAGATCTATTATTACAAGAGATTCTCAGGAAAACCTCCTAAGGGACAGAAATGGGGCAGAAATCGGCTGGCAGCAGCTGTGTCAGTTTCCCTTTGCACGGGAACAGAGTGGTGCTGACCACTGCTGGACTGCCCCCCTTCCTGCGTGTCCACTCCAGGGGCAAACAAGTCTGTCCACTATAGTCCCTGGTGAGAGTCCTTTTTGCACTATAATCCTGTGCACTTTGATATTTAAGCATCCCATGAGGGACGAGGTTCTCTTTTGTTCCAGGCAGATGTCACCCTGAGCCTCAGATTCCACCTGGGGTAATAACAGCAAGAGTCTTTGCTGGAAGGATGGTAGGCTGCCCAGCCATGCTGGTGTGCCCCGCACTGAAGAGGTTTTCAGAATGTGGGTCTTTGATTTAAAAACCAGGACAATCCCAGCTAAATTGTCCTGGTTTGCCTGGAACTGAGGGATTTCCTGGGACACAGAAACCAGAGTGCTGAAACTGGGGAAGTCCCAGGCAAACTGGAAAGAGTTGGTCACCCTAAAGGATGGGCCGATGGAGTCTGTGGAGATTGAATGGTCAAAGCCACTGAAAGTTCTCATGGCCCATCCCCAACTCCAAGGCATTCTGGACCTGGAGCCTCAGGACACGTGACCACTGCAGATCGCTGCCTGGACCCAAGGGCTGGGAACAATGAACGTAGTTCTGAAGTAAGGACTGTCTGGGCCCTGTCCCCATCATCAAGTGTAGCTACTACAAAGCTCACCACATATTGGGTTCTGGCACAGTGCCTAAAACCCCAGTCTCTGACTTTTTCAAACTGTACAACCCTGATCAAATAAAAAATATCCACATGGCCTGCAGCAGCAGAGAGGGCTGGCTGACAGCAAGGATGGTGTGACGTTGGTGCTGTGTGGTAGCTGCCTGGTCAAGGATACACTTCCCAGCCTCCTGGGATTTTGATGGGGCAACTTCTTGCCAATGGAAAGAAACTAAAATAAAATATATCACTCCTGAGCCAGACAGCTAAGTAGATGGTGTGCCAAGCCCCCTTGCCCCACACACTGGTTGAAGGGAGAGCACTCTTGAGCACCTGGACAGAGACAAAACCCTGAGATGGAAGAAGCCATGGCCCCTAAATGACCATGTGGAAGGCCACCCAACCAGGAGCACCCATGGAGGCTTTGACAGTGAGCAAGACGTTAAGTTCCATTACATTAAGCCCCTGGGAATATGGGATTGGTCCATCAGCACAGCTAATACATTCGACTGGAAAAGAGTATCACATACATTATAAAACACATAGAAATTAAAATATGGTATTTTAAGAGCAAATATAAATAGAAGCTCCAATATTTTCCTCACGCCCACAGCAGATTCCTTAGTGCGCCCCCTCAGTGTATGTACATCACTTGGGAAATCTCTGGCCTAAAACACTTCTGAATATTTTTGCTGTTTGAGAGATTTCTCATGAACACTCAATGTGAATCTTTGCTTATGACAAACTTGTTCCTAGAAAAATCTGAACCATTTGCAAAGGGCAAAACTTGAACAGTCAAGAGAACACTTCTAATTCCATGCTTACAATGTGTGTGTGTTAGTCATTCGTCATGTCTGACTCTTTGCAACCCTGTGGACTGTAGTCCACCAGGCTCCTCTATCCGTGGGATTGTCCAGACAAGCATACTGGAATGGGTTGCCATGCCCTTCTCCAGGGTATCTTCCCAACCCAGGGAGCAAACCCAGGTCTCCCACATTGTGGGCAGATTCTTTACCATCTGAGTCACAAGGAAAGCCCTTATGCTTATAGTATTTTTATTTTTAAAAATAAAAGGCAGACAAGGCAACTTAAAGGAGGCGTCCCTCGTTCAAGATTTTTGCTGCTCCTTTTTATCCTTCTTTTGTTTTGATGACTTGTTCTGAAACTCCAATAGGTTGCACACTGCCATAAGCTACTTGCACTATTAATAGATGATCCAGCCTTGATCTGCTGGCTTTTGACCCTGAGAAGTGTTTGGGTTTATTACACTGGCTGGGGAGGGTGGGGGTGGTCAGAGCAACAGGTCGATATGCTCAGAAAAGGCTTGGGAATGAGAGGTTGTCAGAGATATCTTTTTATCTAGCTCCGTAACTATCTAAATTGTCCCTTGTCAAGTAACCACTGACATGGGGACCCAGGAGGAGACTGTTGCTGACGGCAGAAGGGCATGAATCCTACCAGCACTTCAGTGGTTCACTTAGCTGCGGCTAAGGGACAGCATGGGGAGATGACGAAGTGAGGCTTGCATTTCACCCAAATTCTAGCTGCCTCTCGTCCCTTGGGGCTTCCCTTGTGGCTCAGCTGGTAAAGAATCCGCCTGCAATGTGGGAGACATGGGTTTGATCCCTGGATTGGGAGGATCCCCTGGAGAAGGGAAAGGCTCCCCACAGTATTCTGGCCTGGAGAACTCTGTGGACTGTATAATCAATGGGGTCACAAAGAGCTGGACACCACTGAGCACACTGTCACTTTCTCTTCCCCTGACTGCCTGAGAATCTCCCAGCCTGTGGGACAGAAGCTGTTTGTCTGCTGGTGAGTGAGTGAGTGAGTGAAGTCGCTCAGTCGTGTCTGACTCTTTGGGACCCCATGGGCTGTAGACTACCAGGCTCCTCCCTCCATGGGATTCTCCAGGCAAGAATACTGGACTGGGTTGCCATTTCCTTCTCCAGGGGATCTTCCCGACTCAGGGATCGAACCTGGGTCTCCTGCATTGCAGGCAGACAGACGCTTTAACCTCTGAGCCACCAGGGAAGCCCTTGTCTGCTGGTGGTATGGAGTTTTGGGCTTCAGCAAGTAAACTTTGGAAAGACGCAAACATTTAGCCTGTACTATTGTCTGCTGGTAGTAGGGGCTAAATGTTTGCGTCTTTCCAAAGTTTACATGCTGAAGCCCAAAACCCCTAGGGCACTGTATTTGACCTAAGAAAGTAATTAAAGTTAGATGAGGTCCAAAGGTGGCATCCTGATTCAACGGGATTGCTGTCCTTATAAGAAGAAACATGAGAGAGCTCTCTGACACTGGCAGACTCTCCCCCTCTCACACGCTCGCTCTCTAATAAAGGCCATGTGAGGACACGTCAAGCCAAGAGAGGAAAGCTCTCACCAGAAACAGAAGCAGCCAGAACCTCAATCTTAGACTTGCAGCCTCCAGAACTGTAAAAAATAAATACCCGTCACTGAAGCCACCCAGGCTGTGGCATTTTGTTTTACCGAGGCCCCAGGTGACAAATACAGGTAGGCTTTAGAGGAGGATAGAGTTTGAAAAGCTCCTCGTGTAGTCATTCTCTCATCTCGGAGATCTCAAGCCCTTTATAACTCAGTGGATAAGTACAGCTTGTGCTTTCAGCTGATGCCTAAGATCAGTGCACTTCTAAGGATGGAAGTGTGTTTATTGTCTATTATGTATCATCTTTGTCATTCCTACAAAAGAGCTGACTCATTACTAAAATCTTGTTACAGAACATTTGAAAAATTACCATTTTGTGAATTTTCCTTTTTCCCGTGGTTTTTAGACAAGCATTATGGTCAATAATTTTAATTTCTAACAGGATTAGAATTCAAAGTGACTATAAAAAGTTAATAAAATGGCAAAAAAAAAAAAGAGAACTGCAACAGAGTATGAAAAGAATAATATTTCTAAAGACTTCTCAGGTTCATGATGATTGGGTTTACTCTTGTCTTATGGCCAGTTAATCTGGGAATAGGAACTGAATAATTCAGCATTTAAGCAAATAGTGGTATATATAAGATGGAAATAAGAAGCAATTCTTCTGCCTTATGCAGAACTGATGGAATCATTGCTGGAATACTACATACGTTCCTAGGCTCCAGGTTTAGAAACAATATGAACATTTTTTCAGTCTAAAGAGAACAACCAAATATTTTAATGATTGAAAAAAAAAGCTGAATTTGTGCTACCTAGCTTCAAAATATAGAAGATGAAAGATATTTAATAATGATCCTCGAGTGTATGAAAAAGAATGAGGTCATCAGCAGCTGTTCTTCTCTTCCAGTGAGGATGGAATCAGAGGAAATATATTTAAATTACAAGATTAATTTATTATTTGGATCTACTTTTTAGATTTAGAAAAGCCTTTAATCTAAAGGGATCAAGGTGCTCAAATTAGACTAGAAAGACTTTCATAAGCTTAGCAATAACATGAAGAAATGGTCCTCAGTGAAATTATAGTTGTTATTTTCACAATTTCAAAGAATGTATTCTGGCAAAAGGGTGCAAAACTCTAGAGTCACCCCAAATTCTCTCCCTGGAGGAAAGGAAGAGGGAATGAAGGGGGGTCTCTAGAAAAGGGGTTAGTAACTGGTCTAGTGACTCGGGTAAACTGGCTCCATAATAATCATCTCCACTTGACAAATATCCAATCTGAGGTGACCCTCGGACAGGAAATGGGCACTTCAGGGGTGGTCAGAGGAACTATGAAGTAGCTGCTATGAGATGTTGTCCAGTTCCAGTCAAAGAAAGAATTAGTCATAATTCTTCTTGGCTACACTTAGAGCAAAGCAGCAAGAGGAAGAGTGGGAGAAAGGCAGCATTTCTGTTATTGACGAGGCCATGAGACCTTCACAGGAGACTGAAGGGGCTCAGTGCTTTGGTCCAGGAGCACCAGAAAAGAACGCGCATGCCCTCGTGGGAATTTGCAGAGCTCAAGGGAGCCTCCCCTGAGAAAGAGAACAGGTAGCCAAGTAGGCTTGGGAATGGACTGGTTACCCAAGGGGCTTCTGCCCTAACCACCTCAGATAAAAGCTGAAATGGCTTCACTAACAATGAGACTACTCTTATCTGGTCAAGTTCATCCTAAATCTTAGAACCTAAGGCCAGAACTGGGCTAGTGCTCTGGAATATCCAAGAAGAAATTCAGGGAAGGGAGTAAGACCATTCTCGTTCATCCTAAATCTTAGAACCTAAGGCCAGAACTGGGCTAGTGCTCTGGAATATCCAAGAAGAAATTCAGGGAAGGGAGTAAGACCATTCTCGTTCACCCTTCCAAGAGAGCCCAAGACAACTATTTTTTGTTGTTGTTCAGTCGTCCGGTCATGTCCCACTCTTTGCGAACCCATGGACTGCAGCACATTACTGTGCCCATGATGGTATTTCATGGCTCCAAATCTCCCACCCCCACTCTAATATTGTCTATTATTTTTTGTTGTTGTTCAGTCGCTAAGTCACATCCAATGCTTTGAGACCTCAAGACTGCAGCATGCCAGGTTCCCTGTCCTTCAGTACCTCCCAGAGTTTGCCCAAATTCATATCCATTGAGTCAGTGATACTACCTACCCATGGCATCCTCTGCCGCCCGCTTCACCTTTTACCTTCAATCTTTCCCAGCATCAGGCTGCCAAAGTATTGGGGCTTAAGCATCAGTCCTTGCAATGAATATTCAAGGTTGATCTCCTTTATGACTGACTGATTTGATCTCCTTGCAGTCTAAGAGACTCTTAAGAGTCCTCTCCAACACCATAATTCAAAAGCATCAGTTCTTCGTCACTCAGCCTTCTTTATGGTCCAACTTTCACATCCATACATGACTACTGGAAAAACCATAGCTTTGACTAGACGGACCTTTGTCAGCAAAGTGATGTCTCTACTTTTAAATATGCCATTTAGGTCTGTCATAGCTTTCCTTCCAAGGAGCAAGCATCTTTTAATTTCATGGCTGCAGTCACTGTCTGCAGTAATTGGGAGCACAAGAAAATAAAATCTATCACTGCTTCCACTTTTTCCGCTTCTATTTGCCGTGATTATTTTTTAACCCCTCTCTGTTCTGCAATGATTAATCAAACAAAACACCTCTGACAAGGAAACTGAATTTGGATACTTACTTTGTAAACAGCAACTTAAGAGAAATATTTGGAAACGGTGTCCAGCTTTTATTTCTAGGACAAGAGCAGTACAGACATAGAAAAGGAAGAAGAGAGAAATAACTTGAAGGAAAATCAAATTTGTGAAAACAATGTGAACAAACATAGAACCAGAAGTGGCCCAAGAATTTAACCTGCTGAAAATCCAACACTCCCCAACAGGAATTTCTCAGATCAGATCATGAAAGACAAAGTGGGAAGATGCAGAATTTCCTCCCATAATCATTTTTATAAATAATATCTCCCAAAATTCAAGCATTAATATGTTACTGTCAAAAATTTAGCCTATCCATATACTCTTACCAGCTTCACTGGTGGCTCAGTTCGTAAGGAATCCACCTGTAATGCAAGAGACTGTCTGCAATGCAGGAGATCTGGGTTTGATCCCTGGGTTGGGAAGATCCCCTGGAGAAGGAAATGGCAACCCATTCCAGTATTCTTGCCTGGGAAATCCCATGGACAGAAGAGCCTGGTGGGCTACAGTCCATGGGGTTGCAAGAACTAGACACGACTTAGCAACTAAACCACTACTGCTGCTGCTGCTAAGTCGCTTCACTCGTGTCCAACTCTGCGACCCCATAGACGGCAGTCCCCCAGGCTCCGCCGTCCCTGGGATTCTCCAGGCAAGAACACTACTACTATACTCTTATTATTTTTCTATGAATCAACTTTTTAAAAATTATTTACTTTTAATTGAAGGAAAACTGCTTTACAATATGTTGGTTTCTGCCATACATCTCAACTTCTTTTTTACTCAAACAAGTGAGGAAAAAATGAAATTGTTCCCATTTGTGGTAGTGATATAAGAATACCACTTTCTAAATAAAAGATAAGTATAAAAACAAATTAAGTATGAAATAATAAGTAATTGTATGAAAATAAAAAGTTGTCAGATTCTCATTAGATGCTGTTAACTGCTTGAGATCCCCATGAACAGTATGTACAGGCAAAAAGATAGGACACTGAAAGATGAACTCCCCGGGTCGGTAGGTACCCAATACGCTACTGGAGAAGAGTGGAGAAATAACTCCAGAAAGAATGAAGAGACAGAACCAAAGCAAAAACAACACCCAGCTGTGGATGTGATGGGTGATAAAAGTCAAGTCCGATGCTATAAACAGCAATATTGTATAGGAACCTGGAATGTTAGGTCCATGAATCAAGGCAAATTGGAAGTAGTCAAACAGGAGATGGCAAGAGTGAACATCAACATTTTAGGAATCAGTGAACTAAAATGGACCAGAACAGATGAATTTAACTCAGATGACCATTAGCCACACTAACTTCCTTGCTAACCCACCAGATACATTCCCACTTAGAAGCTTTGCACTGGCTATCTCTTCTGTCTCAAAACCATCTTCCCTACATGTTGACATGGCTAACTCCTTCATGTGCTTAAGTCTTTGCTCAAGTGCCACCTTACCTGTCGGGTCTACACTGACCACCCTATTCAAATTGCAACCCACCCCAGCAACCCACACCCACGTGCCCATGCGATGCTTTTTCTTGTATTTCTTAACACTTAGCACTCTCTTGTACAACATATTCTTTTCTTAAGTTACTATCTCTTTATTGTTTATTTTCTGTCTTCCTTGGCTATAAGGTAAACTTCAGAAGGGCAAGGGTCTTTGTCTGAGTATCATATCCCGCTACTAAAATAGTACCTAATACATAGAGGTGCTCAAAAGATACTTAATGAATGAATAGCAAATAAAAATTAAAGACAATAGCTGGAATAGACAGAAGGAACTTGGAAGAAACAGTAATGATAAAGGAAAAAATTTTAAAACAATATCATTAAAATCCTCAGATATAAGAGAATAAACTGCATCTATGAAACAAAGGAATGATGTAACTGCAATAAGAACTAAAGATCAAAGGACAAAAATTAATTCTTAAGAATTAAATTCATATCTGAATTTTTGTTTAAAAAAGTCAATTAAGAGTTGGAAGTTCAAGGAATTCCCAGAAAGAATAAAAGTACAAGAAGATGAAAAACTCAAGATAAAAGAAGACTAAAGGAACAGTCCAGGAGGTCAACTTACAACTTATATATATTTTAAGAATGAAAGAATGGAGAAAAGAAGACAAAATTTAGGGGTAAATAATATTGAAGAATATTCAAGAATAGAAGGGCATGAGTTTTCAAGCTACAAAAAGTCTCCTCTAGGGCTCAGCATAAGGGCTTCCCTGGTGGCTCAGATGGTAAAGAATCTGCCTGCAATGCAGCAGACTGGGGTTCGAGCTCTGGTTTGGGAAGATCCTCTGGAGAAGGGAATGGCTACCCACTCCAGTATTCTTGCCTGGAAAATTCCATGGACAGAGGAGCCTGGCGGGCTACAGTCCATGGGATCACAAAGAGTCAGACATGACTGAGTGACTGTGAAGAAAAATACCTCTGGCTGAGTCAGCACAGCACCATAACATCTCAGGACAGGGATCAGGCCAAGACCCCCAAGCTTCTGCCGTTTCCAAACAAAGGATCAGAACAGCACAGAACACCTCGACAATAGCAGTGGAAATCAGATAACAATGAAACAAGGTTTTTGAAATTCTGAGGGTAAGGATTTTTTTTTTTAAGGTGAGGATATTTAACATCGAAATATATGCCTAACAAAGTCATCAATCAACTATGAGGCAGAATAAAGGCATATTCAGAAATGTCAAGACCTACCATTCCCCTTCTCTCAGAAAGTGCCTAAAGGGTATACTCCACCAAAATGAAAAATAAAAAATAAATAGCCTAATAGGAAATCCAGGAAACGGGGGATCCAGATCAGTAGTGCGCGTGCTAAGTCACTTTAGTCGTGTCTGACTCTGCGACTCTACAGACTGTAACCTGCCAGGCTCCTGCGTCTGTGGGATTCTTCAGGCAAAAATACTAGAGTGGGTTGCCATGTCCTCCTCCAGAGGATCTTCCCAACCCAGGGAAGAACCAGTGTCTCTTACGTCTCTTGCACCGGCAGGCAGGTTCTTTACCACTCACGCCACCTGGGAAGCCCTCAAATCAGTAGAGTACAAGGGAAATTCCTAGGACAATGACAGGAAATCCTGGGATGACAGCTATGTAACAGACCTAAAGTGTAACCTCCAGATTGGAGCAGAAAAATGGAAGATTCAAGCAGAAATGACTCCAAGCACAAATTAAGCACAAATGACTCAAAAAAAAAAAAAAACCCCTCCAAGGTATTACTTAATGTTTTTAAATGTATTAGAGGAGATTTTCAGCTCTGCTAAAGATATGGAGATGAAACTAAGCAAGCAAATAAAGAGACAAATATTAACCCCACATAAACAAAAAACTATACAAGAAGGAAAGGTAATCATAGTAAACTACTTGATTCAGCTTTGAACATTATTTACTTAATCACAATAACATAAACACTGGCTATTGATTTAACTTGATGAAGCGATATAACTTTACAGGAAGGATGAAGTGAGGAAAAGAAGAAACAGAGGAGCATGAAATTTTTTCTTCCATAAAAGGAAATCAATTGATAATGTCTAAAATTTCTGAGTCAATAAATAGCAGTGAACACATAGTATTCAAAAATATGGAAATAAATACCAAAAGTAGTTAAAAAAGAAAAAAAAAAGGAGTGCCAATGGCTGTCTCTGAGGATGGATTGGGGATAAGGAGAATTATTTGTTGTTACAAATTTTGTGATATTCAAGCTGGTTTTAGAAAAGGCAGAGGAACCAGAGATCAAATTGCCAACATCTGCTGGATCATCAAAAAAGCAAGAAAGTTCCAGAAAAACATCTATTTCTGCTTTATTGACTATGCCAAAGCCTTTGACTGTGTGGATCACAATAAACTGTGGAAAATTCTGAAAGAGATGGGAATACCAGACCACCTGACCTGCCTCTTGAGAAACCTGTATGCAGGTCAGGAAGCAACAGTTAGAAGTGGACATGGAACAACAGACTGGTTCCAAATAGGAAAAGGAGTACGTCAAAGCTGTATACTGTCACCCTGCTTATTTAACTTATATGCAGACTACATCATGAGAAATGCTGGGCTGGAGGAAGCACAAGCTGGAATCAAGATTGCCAGGAGAAATATCAATAACCTCAGATATGCTGATGACACCACCCTTATGGCAGGAAGTGAAGAAGAACTAAAAAGCCTCTTGATGAAAGTGAAAGAGGAGGGTGAAAAAGTTGGCTTAAAAGCTTAACATTCAGAAAACTAAGATCATGGCATCCGGTCCCATCACTTCATGGCAAATAGATGGGGAAACAGTGGAAACAGTGGCTGACTTTATTTTGGGGGGCTCCAAAATCACTGCAGATGGTGACTGCAGCCATGAAATTAAAAGATGCTTACTCCTTGGAAGGAAAGTTATTACCAACCTAGACAGCGGATTAAAAAGCAGAGACATTACTTGGTCAATAAAGTTCCATCTAGTCAAGGCTATGCTTTTTCCAGTGGTCATGGATGTGAGAGTTGGACTATAAAGAAAGTTGAGTGCCAAAGAATTTATGCTTTTGAAGTGTGGTGTTGGAGAAGACTCTTGAGAGTCCCTTGGACTGCAAGGAGATCCAACCTTAGTCCATCCTGAAGCAGATCAGTCCTGGGTGTTCATTGGAAGAACTGATGTTGAAGCTGAAACTCCAATACTTTGGCCACCTGATGTGAAGAGCTGACTCATTTGAGAAGACCCTGAGGCTGGGAAAGATTGAGGGCAGGAGGAGAAGGAGATGACAGAGGATGAGATGGTTGTATGGCATCACCAACTCAATGGACATGGGTCTGGGTAAATTCTAGCAGTTGGTGATGGATAGAGAAGCCTGGCGTGCTGTGGTTCATGGGGTCGCATAGAGTCAGACAGGACTGAGCAACTAAACTGAACTGATAAGGTTTGTAACCTCACTTTATTTTCAGACTACAAACATACATTACCTTGCTAAAAAAATAAATATTACTTTTGGGATGTGGGACATATCATCACCAAATCAATACTCTCCACTTGATATAAAGATTCAAAGGTTAAAAAAATAATAATAATAAAGATTCAAAGGTAATGGAAGTGACTTCCTTATCATGTGTTTCAATGTTATTTAAAATCATACCTTGGGTATAAAGTTTCAGCCATGTTAGATTAATAACTCTAAAAATCTAGAGTTGTACACCATTGTACCTCTAGTCAACAATAATGTACTATCTACTCAACATTTTATAACAGGGTAGAGCTCATGCTACACATTCTTACCACATTAAAAAAAAATTTAAGCATGTCTATGCACCTCTTATACTACCAGTGGTATTCATCATACTTTTAAGCCTAGGAACCAGTGTGTACCATGCTCGTTGGAGCAATTTGATGGACAAGAGACCAATGTTGTCAGCTCAAGAGCCAAGTCTGACCCAAACTTATTCAAGACACAATAAAAAGCCTGAATAATTCCATAATCATTATATAAATCAAATCTCATAGTTTAAAATTTTTTCACACAAAAAAATCAGGTCTAGATCATTTTATAGGCAAACTCGAACAACTTTGAAGGAACACACTCTTCCAATCTGACTCAAATTCTTTGAGAAAATAATTCTCTCATTCATTCTGTGAGACTAATATAATCTTGATATCAAAATGAGCAAGGACCATACAAAAAAAAAAAGAAAAATTATAGTCCAACCTCTCTTATAAACAAAGTTGAAAATTCCCAAAGTATTAACAAAAGACTCAAGCAATGCATAAATGGTGATATGTGCAATGTTTTTAAAAGCATTTGGTTGGGGGAATTAAATATAAAGGGAGACCTAGCATCTTGCATCAGGCAGAGTCATGGTGGAACATTCTGTGTGGATCTGAAAACAAGGAGCACAAGATGATCTTTAAAAAAAATACTAGGAATACAATGAAATAGCGTCCTTATTATTGCAGGTTTCTGGGTTTAGGAAATAGTCCATTGGCAGAGGATAATACTGACTTGCCTCTGCTTCAAAGTGGATAAGAAGAAATAAAGATTTTAGATAGAAAAGGGACAGCATAACTACTCCAACATGAGGCTACTGAACTCTCAGGGGGACCCCTCCAGGGTCTTGGACCAAACTGTCATGTTTAGAGACATATGGCAGTCCCTCCTCCGAGATTCCAGCTCCTTCCATGAATGGATCAGCTCAATTTGTACTGTGGGTGGGTAGAAACTCCATGCACTGACTACTTCAAGCCTCAAGGATCCTGAGAAGGGTCTTGGCCATAAAGAGTAGCTTGTTATAATGGCATATCTTCTCTGCGCATATCTCCCCTAATTAGGAATTTTATGTATGTGGCTGGTCCATATTCCGGAAGGGAGAAGCATTACTCACTGTGCACGAAATATTCTCTCAAAATCTGGTGACCCAGAGACTGCTGGGGGCGTAACTTTGTATTTCGATCTCGCCTTTCCTACCTGCATAGCAAAGTAACCTGCAAGTAAAAAGGAATGAACGTTAAAAATGCGGCACATCATTATTCATTAGTAAAATGCACGACCTACCTACTAAAATGTGAAAAATTTAAAAAGTTGGATCATACCAACTGAAAAAGGCAGACAGATGAGGATACAAAACAACTGAAATCCTCATACATCACTGGCGGGAATGTAAAATGGTACAACTGCCTTGGAAAACCATCTGGAATTTTTTAGTTAGACATATATTGAACATATGATTCAGTCAGTCCACAACTCGACATTTTCCCAAGAGAAATGAAATCATATGTCCATAGAAACACTTGTACACAGTAACAGCTAAAAATCAGGAACAGCTTGCTGACGGTTAACTTTATACGTCAACAAGGCTAACCGTGGTGCCCAGTTGTTTGGTCAACACCAGTCCAGATATTGCTGTGAAGATAATTTTTCAGAGGTGATGAACATTTACATCAGTAGACTTTGAATAAAACAAATTATCCTGCTATTGGCATGGGCCTTACCCATTCAGTTAAAGGCCCTAAGGGAAAAGCTTGAGGTCCGCCAAAGAGGAAGAGAGTTTTGCCTTCCTTTGGACCAAGACTGCAACATCAGTTCTTTTTTTTTTTTCTGCCACACCATGTGGCATGTGGGATCTTAGTTCCCCGAGCAGGAATCAAACCCATGTCCCCTGCATTGGAGCACAGATTCTTAACTACTGGACCACCAGGGAAGTCCCAGCAACTTCAGTTCTTGTTGCAATTTCCAGTCTTGCAACAGATCCTGCAAATTTCAGACTTTCCAGCCCCAACTGTTGTAAGAGCCAATCTTTTAAAGCAGATGGATGAGAGTGTGTATGTGTATCATATAGGTTCTGTTTCTCTGGAGAACCCTGACTAACATAAATGTCTATCAACAAGTGAGTGGATAAACAATTTGTGGTGTATCCATACAACAAGATACTACTCAACAATAAAAAGTAATGAACTACTAATAAACAACATGGGTGAATCTCAGAACAGCTATGCAGAATGAGGCGCGTGCAGATGGTGTCACCTGGAACTTGAGCAGCTTCACGAGAATCAGAGGCCAAGGACAAACTAAGAGAGCAGAAGTCCAGGCATGTACTCCACATAGTCAACCAAAAAAACTTTCAGGTTAAAGATAAAGCAAAACTAGCTACCACCGATCTTAAAGAGAGAAACACTGTGAGTGATGAAAAAGTTAACAGAGTGAATAAAGCTTTTGTGGATATACAAAAGGAAGCCACACACACGTCTCAAAGGGCCTTCCTCTTGAACCTCTGCAGAAACAGCTGATTCCTCAGCAAGGTCATGAAAACAAACCAGTTAATGTTGATGAAGCTACAAGTTTGATGGCGCAAGTGTAATACACTGGTGATGCATCAAATTCCCTCAAATGACCAATAATTTAAATGTTTTATACCAAAAAACTATGCTGAATGAAAGAGGCAAGACCCTTCCCCCTCAAAAAAAGGTACTACTGTATAAGGTTATTTGCACAAAGTTCTCAGAAATACAAATGAATTTGCAGTGACATAAAGCAGGTCAGTAATTGCCTGGAGATGAGGAGGGCAGGAGGTGAGGGGGGTCACAAGAAAACTTGGGGATGATGGTTCCCTATATGACTCAGTTTCCCTATTATGAAATAATTATGACTTTCTCATCCTTCATTTGCTGCATGGAAAATACATTAGATTATCAAGCCCTGATGCCTGGAATCACCTGCTTCTGATGATCAGTTCTATAACCTTCTTTCCTTTAGACCTACACTTCCTCCTTGTCGACAGTTATCACCACTTGTCCTCTCTCTCTCTCTTTTCACCCCTGAACTAACTTCTGGGGTCTCTTTATTTCTCTTCAAATTATTTCCTCCAGTTTCACTTTCTTACCAGTTCTCTCCAACACTACACTGGCCTCCCTTACTTCAGTACCTCAATATCCATTTCCTACTTGCTCATGTTTTAAACATAATTTCCTTTTCCACACCAAGTATGCAGCTCCAGTGTCTCACTGTGTGACAGGCTTAGGGACCACGTGTTTCCTCCTGACACATGGTACAATCTCCTCTCCAACAAGAAGTCAGTAAATATTGGACCTGGTCAAGTAAGGTTCTCACAGCTGGCCACCGCCCTTCCCCTTCATTCCCCTTAGAATTACCTTATAGCTTCTAAGTCCTGACAGCCCTGCAAATAAAGGAGAAGGCAATGGCACCCCACTCCAGTACTCTTGCCTGGAAAATCCCATGGACGGAGAAGCCTGGTAGGCTGCAGTCCACGGGGTCGCAAAGAGTCGGACACAACTGAGCGACTTCACTTTCACTTTTCACTTTCATGCATTGGAGAAGGAAATGGCAACCCACTCCAGTGTTCTTGCCTGAAGAATCCCAGGGACGGGGGAGCCTGGTGGGCTGCTGTCTATGGGGTGGCACAGAGTCGGACGCGACTGAAGCGACTTAGCAGCGGCAGCAGCAGCAGGATTTAAAAGCTATAGCTGAACATCTAAGTGTGTAGACACTTAGGACTGGCATCTTTCTCATTCAGACTGTAGTCATATCACTAAAGTCTAGGGGGCAGAGTGAAAATAAGAGTGGGATTGGGCATTAATGGTTTCCGACTCTGGGCTAAGCCTTGTCAAGGCATCATAAATCTGGAGAGACCAATGGCTCACGGCATCAGCTGGAAATCTGTCCATGGAGGGGAAAACTGAGATTTGGCCATCCTGGACCTTGTTACTGTTGCTTTTAACTGGGTCCACAGCCTCAGAGAAAACAGGAGTCAAGTCTCTTTGTTTCCATGTGTAAAATGGAAACAAAGAAAGTGTGCTTCTAGATTTATATCAGCAATCGTTTCCCTATGGGCTTCCCTGGTGGCTCAAAAGTTAAAGAATCTGCCTGCAATGTGGGAGACCTGAAGTCAATCCCTGGGTTGGGAAGATCCCCTGGAGGAGGGCATGGCAACCCACTCCAGTATTCTTGCCTGGAGAATCACCATGGACAGAGGAACCTGGTGGGTTACAGTCATGGGGTTGAAAAACCCCGTCCACCCTCAGGAAGGAGGACCCCATTGCACCAGCTCTAGTCCCAGGGAGTCTCATGTCAGGGCCTTCAGAGAGACCGTGGCTGTCACTGAGCAACATGACAAGGGTGAAAAGGCTATTTCACCCCTTTTTCCGGAGCACTTCCTTTTTATTTCCCTTCCTGTGAGTTGTTTAAAAACTACTTGACAATGAGCTCCT
Organism: Cervus canadensis; assembly: GCF_019320065.1. NCBI lineage: Eukaryota > Metazoa > Chordata > Mammalia > Artiodactyla > Cervidae > Cervus > Cervus canadensis. Next base: position 76,601,712 of record NC_057386.1, read on the forward strand.
TTGGCTTTGACTGTTTTTTCCCTTCCCTCGCTCTCTCCAGGGGGACACGTGTATGCTGGGGAAAGTGAATCAAGACCTCTCGTCCTGCCCTGCCAGCCGCAGCTGGACTTCTTCACCGCACGGCTGCCTCTCGATCCAGCAGAAACTCCTCTCTGTGGGGAAGCGGTCAAGTGAAATGACCACGCTGGGTGCCAATGCTGGACCAAGCACCCTGGTGGCACCCCCTCCCAGGGTCCTGTCTAACATTCTTTGCTGAAGACCCTGAAGGACAGAATTTCCTGGCCAGGGGCACCCAGCTTGTAAGTGGCTGGACCAGAGGTTGTGAGTCTGTCTGTGTCCAGCCTTGCGCTGCTTCTGCTACAGCCCAGTGCTGTCCATCTCCATAAACACCAGGCTTCGGCTAAGCAATGAGTCTGGTTCTTCATGCCAACTGCCTCTCTCCCTTCCTCCCTGTTCTGTCTCCCACCCCTCTCCACTTGTCCACCGTCATTAAACATTCCTGGTCCACCACCAACCACCACTGGCCCAGTCTCCTCTTCCCAGCCCAGCTGCCTGAACTTCACACTGCAATTCACGCTGTCCCTGGCACCCGCCAGCAAACAGAGCCTCTGAGTGGGGAAGGCAGAGGCGGAGTCAGCCTGGGGACACGCATGGACCTGCCTCTGTGCCCTCTTCAGGGCCGGGACCTGGGCACACGCGCGGTGGATAGTGCCTATGTGTGGGTCTATGTGAACCAGAGCTTCAGACCTAAGTGATGCTTAGCTGGCAGTAAGCATTCTACTTTACTGTAAAAAAGAGGTCAATCAAACCACAAACTGTGTGTCTTAAAGTATGATGTTCTCATAAATTCACAAAAACAGACTCGCTGGCAGGTTTTCCTGTTGGGTGTGCGTGCAGGCTGGACTCAGTCCTAAACCATTGCGCCTCTGGAGCTCAGGGCCGAGCAGTCCACAGCTCCGCCCCATTTCCTGGTACAAGCACACTGGGGGAAATTAACAAAGGTGACTTGATAAAGAAGTCTTGCTTGCCAAGGCTCAGACACTTTCCCCCAGTTTGCATGCTAAGGAAGCATGTGCCTAAAATAATAGGAATTGAGCAAAAGTGACGCCAGAGGAGAAAAAGCCTCTATTCAAGCAGGCGATCAGGATACTGAATAATCCTAATGGGAAGGCACTTTAAAATTTAGAATGAACTGCTTAATCTGAAGCTCGTATTTTTGCAGGAACTTTTTTTGTGTGTGTACCTGATAACCATACCTGCCCTAGGCAGCTTATTTAGGAAACACAGGGCTCGAGAAATCACAGCCATGATTTGTAAGAAAGGTACAATGTTCCCTTTGGAACACTCCTAATTAATATTTAGAGCCCACTTGGCCCAGGTTCAGTCAAAGAGGGCTGTGGGTTGTAACCACAGATGATGCAGACTCTCTGGGCTTGCAGGGCCCACCATGGCCCCGTAGGGAGAACTTAGAGAGAACTAACCCCCAGAATGTTCTAAATCTTTGCCTGTCTCCTGGTGACCCTGGGTGCTCTGCAGGGCCCCCAGGCCCCCAGTAAGTGAGTACAAACCCCAAACCCTTCCCCGTCCCTCTAACACACACACACACACACACACACACACACACACACACACACACACACACACACACCAGGATGCTTATAAACCCCAAGCCCTTCCCCCTCCAACACACACACACAGACACACAGACACACACACATACACACACCAGGATGCTTACAAACCCCAAACCCTTCCCCGTCCCTTTAACACACACACACACACACACACACACACACACCCCAGGATGCTTACAAACCCCAAGCCCTTCCTCCAACACACACACACACACACCAGGATGCTTACAAACCCAAACCCTCCCCCTTCCAACACACATACACACACCAGGACACTTACAAACCCAAACCCTCCCCCCTCACTGTAACACACACACACACACCAGGACGCTTACAAACCCCAAACCCTCCCCCCTCCCTATAACACACACGCTCACGCACACACACACACACACACACCCCACCCTAGAACGCTTACTTTGCTGACAGGCTGAGAGGACAGAGAGTGCAGCCAGCAATATCGAATTCCCTGCCATCTTTCCCGGGGAATGTTCTGGTTCACAGAACTATTTGCAGAATAGTTCCTGTTAGAGGAAGGGCGACTTTTGATTTTGCAACGTTGACCTGCCTTATAGGGTCAGCTGAGCTGAGAAAAGGGAAAAAAAAAAAAAGAAGGAGGTTCAAACTGGCTGCGTGACCTTTGCTCTGGAAGAGGAATCAGGAAGGCAGGCGGGCCCAGGCTGTCAATCAAAGATCAAAGCTCTCGGCCTGGATCGGGCGCTGCTTCCCAAACCTGCTTCCTGTCCCTGAGCTCTGACCTCCGCCTTTAGCCCTCAAGCAGCAGCAGTACCCTGCAGTCAAACCACCTTCTCAGCCAACTCAAAAACAATCCCCAGTCCCTCTCTTTCAACCTCTGGGCCGCTTAGTCCCCTCCCTGGATCCAAGGCCTCCTAAGATCTTTCACACCTCCTGTGGAAAAAGAGAGCAGGTGGAAGATTTTATTTAATCCCATTGAGATTTACACAGCAATTTAAACTGATTGTAACTTTATTCCTTAGTAAATGACAGATCCAGGATTTGAACTCACGCACAGTTTCCCAAGGTGGCCTGAGCCCTGAACCAGGCTGCCTCCCACTGTCACCTCAACTCTCCCGTGATCATGCTGACCTTAAATTTTTTTGTTATAATTGACATATATCATTATTAGTTTCTGATGTATAACATAATGATTTGATACATGTGTATATTGCAAAATTATCTCCATAATAGGTTTTAGGTTCAGTTCAGTCACTCAGTCGTGTCCGACTCTTTGCGACCCCGTGGACTGCAGCATGCCAGGCTTCCCTGTCCATCATCTACTCCCAGAGCTTGCTCAAACTCATGTCCATAGAGTCAGTGATGCCACCCAACCATCTCATCCTCTGTCGTCCCCTTCTCTTCCCGCCTTCAATCTTTCCCAGCATCAGGGTTTTTACAAATGAGTCTGTTCTTCACATCAGGTGGCCAAAGTATTGGAGTTTCATAGGTTAGCGTCCGTTATGTTGAAACCTCACAACTCAGATTGGGACTTGAATCCCCTGTCTTTTCAGTGGGCTCACACTCCTGGTCTCAGGAATTTAATGAAGCTCAGGTTCTTTGTGTCTTATTGCAGAAAGAATTCAGGGAGAGATAAAATGATAGGTAAGAAGTGGAATCATTTAGACATCTCATGGTCAGTATGCAGTCCATTTCAGAAGATGAGAACAGCCTTGGGAGAAACACACTCCATCGTCAAAGTGTGGGCCATCTCAGAAGACGAGAGGCCCTGAAACATGGAGTGATTAGTTTTCATGGGCTGGGTAATTTCATAGGCTCATGAGTGAGAGGATTATCCCAACTATCTTGAAGGAACTGGGTCAGAACCCATTTTTGGCCTTTTATGGTTGTCCTTAGAACTGTCATGGCACTGGTGGGCGTGTCATTTAGCATATGCTAACGTACTACAATGAGCATATAATTGAGGCTCAAGGTCTATAATTCCCCTACATACAAACCTTCAAGTTGTGAACTTTCAAACATGAGAACATGGAGCTTACTAATAAAGACCTGATGGAATTGGAGGCAGAGAGAAGAGAGACAAGAGCAAGAAGAAGGAACAGAAGAACCAAAGAGATTCATGAGGAAGGGAAGGGAAAGGAGAATTTTTTTATTTGAGGAGGTATCTTTAGTTCCTGAGGCACAAGACCTGAAGGGATAGCAGTGCACGAAGCTTTCAGCAGCTGCTCAGCATGCAATCCGCTGCTACTGTGTCATCTATGGCGAGAGAAAAGAGCTATGACCCAGACATCACTGGACCATTTTCCCAAGAGAGTAGATACAGTTGAACCCAGCAAGGATCCAGGGCCTGTGCCGTCAACATCAGGTGTGAATGAAATTGCCGCTTGCCCTCCGTCTCCTATTGCTGACGACCCTTCAGCTCTACCATCTCCCACCCCTTCTCCCTCCTCCAGTCAATAACTCTCGCCTGCTCACTCGACGCCAGCCCCTGTGTGCCAGCTGTTGTTCTGTACTACTGGATTTTTTGAGTTTTTGAGTAAGATTTAAAATATCTTATTTATTTTTTATGTTTTTTATGTATCATTTGTATGAAAAGCATTATCAACCTATTACAGTGCAGTATCATATAACCGATTGTGTTAGGTACCTAGACCAGCTTTGTTGGACTTACAAACAAATTGGACTTACGAACGCACTCTCAGAATAGAAACTCGTTCACATGGAAGGGACTTACTGTACTGGAAGTCAAATCTTATACCACGTTGGGCCTCGTTGGTTCTAATCAGTTTCTGCGTATCCAATGGCTGTGTTGTTTTTCTAAAGATTATTCCCTGCCCCCTTCCCTCCTGCTTCAGCCTCACATAATTACAATTTTTCTTGTGCTGAGAACTTTTATAGCCTACTCTCTTAGCAACTTTCAAATATACAGTACAGAATTGTTACCTATAGTCTTCATTCTGTCCATTGCATCCCCCAGGACTTATTTATATTATCACTGGAAGTTTGTACCACTAGGATGTACATTCTGAGAAGGAAAAGGGCCCTTGAGGGAAAAAGTAGGTCAATATTTTTATGTAGTAAACACAGCACACACGGTCTCCACGCCAGTCCAGGGCCTCTCCATCGCCAGAGCAACATCCCACACCACCCGCTAGAGCTGTCCTTCCACAACTGGTGGCTTCTTCTGCAGAACCTATTCATCACAGCTCCTCCTCTCTGTCAACACAATTATTTCATTCTTTTCTTATAAACACGTTTTAAACACCTATTTATTATTTATTTGGCCGCACCGGGTCTTAGCTGTGGCTGCAGGACCTTAAGTGCCACATATGGACTCTTAGTTGCTGTGTGTGCAATCTAGTCTGTTGACCAGGGATCGAACCCAGGTCCCTTGCATTGGGAGCATGGAGTCTTAGCCACTGGATCGCCAGGGAAGTCCCTTGTTTTGCTCTTTATAAAGATTTAGCTTCCCTATTAGTCGCCCATAAAAAGGAACACATTTGAGTTAGTTGTGGTGAGGTGGATGAACCCTAGAGCCTATTACACAGAGTGAAGTAAGTCAGAAAGAGAAAAATAAATATCAGATATTAACGCATATATATGGAATCTTGACAGACGGTACTGATAAACCTACTTGCAAGGTAGGAAGAGAGGCACAGAGAAACACTGCTGGCCACAGTGGGGGAAGAAGAGGGTGACCAAACCGAGAGAATAGCACCGAAACATATACATGAATAATGTTACCGTCAGTCACTCAGTGGTGTCCTACTCTTTGCCACACCATGGACTGTAGCCCCTGGACTCCTCTGTCCGTGGGATTCTCCAGGCAAGGAAACTGGAGTGGGTTGCCATTTCCTCCTCCAGGGGATCTTCCTGACCCAGGGATCGAACCTGAGTCTCCTGAATTGCAGGCAGATTCTTTGCCATCTAGAGCTACCAGAGAAGCCGAAACATATACATTACCGTGTATAAAATAGACAGCTAGTGGGAAGTTGCCGTATAACACAGGGATCTCAACCCAGTGCTCTGTAACAACCTAGAGGGATAGGATGGGCTGGAGGGGTGGGAGGGAGGTAGAGAGGGAGGGGATATATGTATACTTATGACTGGTTCACGTTGTGTGCCAGAAACCAACACAACATTGTAAAGCAATTATCTTCCAATTCAAAGTTTAAAAATAAAAGGGGGATTTGACTTCCCGTGAAACAAAGATGAGGTCCCTTCCTTGTTCCACACTTCAGCTCACTTAGAGGGAGCCCAGCGCCCGTGGGAAAGCCAGTGTGTCTCAGCCCCACCGAAGCCAACACCTGGGCTCCCAGCCCAGACACTTAGGGATGACACACCCTCGGTCAGGAGTTGAAACTCACTTTGATAAGATGGGCCAATGAGATCTGGAGGGAAATTTAAATGAGATAGGGCTGCTTTAAGGATTGATTTATTCATAGGTAACACTTATAAAGTACTTAAAAACAGCACACGGTGGGTTCCTGCCGGCATTAGAGCCGGCCTTCTCTGCTACCAACAGGCCCTCAGCAGAGACAGAAAACGTACCAGCATCCCACGGATGCCCAGAAACAGAATGATCACAATTATCAAGGACCATAATACTCCTGACAGAAAACCAGCCCCGGTAAGGATTTCCAAGTGCTTAATGTTTATTACATTCTCTTGCTGAAAGTCCTGACCGATTCTTCAAAGCTCAGATAAACCACACTTGAGAAGTTATGCCCCAACCTACACTTGGCAAACATCTAGGGAACTGTAGCAGTCCTGCAAAACATTTTCTCCCCCTTCAGAAGCCGTAGACTCCGCTCTGTGGCCCTGGGTGTGGAAACCAAGCTACAGAGGGCCGCGGCGTTTCCCCGTCGAGGAGACCTTTGCCCTGGGATGGGCAGGGTGCGGGCAGAGGGTTACAGTCCCTTACATCAAGCCTGGGGCAGAAACTGCCAGTTATCCAGCACCTGGATGTCCCATCCGGGCTCAAAGACAGAAACAAAAGGGGAGCAGAAAGGAGAGGAAGCTAAAGACCAGTCCCGGGGGTTGCGCAGTGAAAAGAACACAAACTTTGAGCTAGTGATCTAGGCTCACATCCCTGTATGGTGTTGTTGAGTTGCTAAAGGTTCCCCAACCTGTTTTCTCAAAAGGAAACAATAGGCCCAACCACACAGGTCCCTCAGACCGAGTAACGAAATAATGTGCAGGAAGCAAACAGCTTAGAACCTGGCACGTGGTAGGGCGCCCACGAGGTCTCTCTGGCATCCCCCCCACGCCCTCAGGCCTGGTGGACTCACAAGAGACAAGATCTATTTGTCAGGAAGGCTTGGGTACAAAGCAGCGATGATCAAGGAATACTGATCCAATGATCAGTATTATAATTATATAATATCAGTATTATAATTTCCCGGAAGAATGGAAACAGCACTTGAATTGCTTCAAAAACAGCTTTTGACAGTTACAGGAGGTCTGAACCTGAGTTGTCTAAATTTTCCATAAATCTTCGGAAAGGATAAAGTAACGCAGAATCCAGAGACTGGGGAGGGGAATTGGAAATTCCCACAGACAATCCCCAGCACAGGCAGCCCTCCACACACACACACACACACACACACACTCACGCCCTACACACCCACATATTCATAAATACACACTAACACACACATATAATCACAGACTCATATATACCCACTCAGTCACACACATGCACATTCTAACCTCATGTCCCCGAAGGGGATTTGTAAACTGAATGTTTGGACCCCAGGACACATATGCTCACAAAAACAGCAAGTGGCATTGTTTTCACGTGGCCTCAAGTTAAAGAAAAATTTAACCCGTAAGTGAAAATTTTAACCTATAAGCCAAAATGTTAACCCATGCTGCATACTGGCAACTGAATAACAACCGCAGAAGGAACTAACATTTTTCATTTGTCTCTTTTGTTTAATAATTATTAATTAAAAAAAAAAAACGAAGTCGTATTTGAAATGCAGTACGTTTAAAAAGGGCGTTGGCATAAACTCCCTGCCCCACCCCATGGAGAGGAGTCAGGCTCCCTGTGGGCTCAGAGCTGGCTTCATCAACTTGCTGGGAGCAGAGCAGCAAGAGGTAGGGGGGCCCTGGGCCCAGACGGCTGGTGTGGGCCTCAGTGTGATGGGGGCTCTGATGTCCTCCATCCCAGATCCCCATTCCACTCAATAGAAAGGAAGTTTTGAGCAGGTGCCAGGCCCGCTGTAGAACTGTGTCTTAATTACTCTTAACTTACTCTGCTTAACCAGCAATGAGCACATGTCTTGTTGCCATTTTTCAGATGGAGAAACTGAGGCTCAGGGGTGAGTGACTTGCTCAGGGTCAGTACAACCCCCAGTCCTGTTGCTCCCAAAGCCTTTGTACTTCACTTTGCCTGCACACTGGAATCACCTGGGGGTCATTAAAAATACTGGCCCTTAGCTCCCCCCTCACACAGCGATTCTGATTTAATTGGTCTCTGGTTTGTCCTAGGCACCTGAACTTTACATCTATATATATTTTACTATATAATTTATTTATTTGGCTGCACCAGGTCTTAGTTGTGGCACTCGGGATCTTCAATCTTCACTACGGCATGCAGGATCTTTCAGTTGGGCATGCCAACTCTTAGTTGCAGCATGTGGGATCTAGCTCCCAGACCAGGGATCAAACCCAGACCCCCCTGCATTGGAAGCCTGGAGTTTTAGCCAGTGGACCACCAGGGACGTCCTGTACCTGAACTTTTCAAAAGCTCACCAGATGATTCCAGTGCACAGCCAAGATGGAGAACCACGGTCTTAAACACTGTGGTCCTTACGACCCACTACCATCACCTAAGGTGATACGAACATGCAGATTTCTAGGCTTCAGCCAGGATCCATTATTGAGCATGGATTTCATGTTGGTTAAGCATGCACGGCCTCACATACTTTACACAATACTGCTACGAAGTTGTAAATTATTCTCTGTTCACAGATAAGGACACTGACACTCAGAGAGCTTTAAGAACTGGTCTAATTGCCCCATCTCACTGCCTTCTAAAGAGGAATGATCACACCACCTCTTGGAGTGGGCCTGGGGGAGTGAACAACCTGGGGGAAGCCAAAATGAGCGTCCTTGGAGTCCAGGAAGGAAGAGGAACTGGAAGGATCTGGATTGGCAAGAGGGAAGAGGTGAGGGTGGGAGGACAGGATTCTGGGGTCCTCAAGGTGCAGCCCAGAAGAAACGGAGGGAGATTTCCCCCAGAGGAACTTCTGGGGTGCCTGGGTGGAGGAAGGAGGAAAGACAGACACAGGAGAAAAATCCAGGCTGAGATGGGGGAGAAGGGGTATTCCCAGCAGAGAGCAGTCTGGCCGGAGCCTGTGTCTCAGCTAATTCCTCACCAGGTCCATCGGTTTCGTTGTTTAGTCACTAACTCGTGTCTGACTCTTTTTCACCCCCATGGACTGCAGCCCACTGCACTCTTCTGTCCGTGGGATTCTCCAGGCAAGAATACTGGAGTGGGTTGCCATTTCCGCCTCCAGGGGATCTTCCCGACCCGGGGCTCGAACCCATGTCTCCGGCATTGGCAGGAGAGTTCTTTATCACAGAGCCACCACAGGTCCACCAGTGTTTGCTGGCTAACTGGTTTTGATGTTCATTGAGACTTGGCAGTTCTCACCTCAGAATCACCAAGGGCGCTTTTGAAATAGACACAAATGGAACTGAGAAATTTCTCAGACTCGGTGACACCAGCATGGCCAGCTACTGCCTCTAAGAAATTACTGAGATTTCTACACACGAGGAGAGGAAGGTTCACCCCCTCTGAACTAAAAGCATTAGGCATTTCTCTGCAGCTTGTCCCTAAGGCGTAAATGTCCGTCTGTCTCTCGTGTGTTGCCCGGTTGCTTCACTAGGCCTCCAAGCCAAGCAGGACAGAAGCCCAGCACAGAGGATGCAGGGTGATCGGGCCACTTAAGGAAAAGGGGGAACCGTGGCTCCCCTTTCTGTCTCTCTGGGGCTTGTTAAGGCCAAAGGAAAGGGCAACTCTTCACCCTCTTGATGAGAAAGGTTGCAGATCAAGAACAAACAGTTAAAAGCAGCTCAGGCTTTGAAATGTGGCGCTGAATCCACAATAGGGCTGGCACACCAAACCACAGCCATTGCCCCACAGCCCAGCCTGGGCCAGCCTGACTCGCAAAACACCCACCTATCAGATCATAGACTCAGTCAGGTCCTGCAGAAGAAGAAACATAGCAAAATAAACTAAGAGCTTCAGATTAACAGACAGACTGCTGCTGCTGCTGCTGCTGCTAAGTCGCATTAGTCGTGTCCGACTCTGTGCGACCCCATAGACGGCAGCCCACCAGGCTCCCGCATCCCTGGGATTCTCCAGGCAAGAACACTGGAGTGGGTCGCCATTTCCTTCTCCAATGCATGAAAGTGAAAAGTGAAAGTGAAGTCACTCAGTTGTGTCCAACTCTTCGCAACCCCATGGACTGCAGCCCACCAGGCCCCTCCGTCCATGGGATTTTCCAGGCAAGAGCCCTGGAGTGGGGCGCCATGTCCTTCTCCAACAGACACGCTACTATATATAAAATAAACAACAAGGATCTACTGTGTCGCAGGGAACTATATTCAACACCTTGGAAAAATCTACACTGGAAAAGAATCTGAAAAACATATAGACATGAATCACTTTGCTATACACTAGAAACTAACATGACATTGGAAACCAACTATACAATTTAATATATATATATATATTTTTTTTTTTAAGCACTTTCACTGAGTCCCTTGTGAGGGTTCTCAGTTTGTCCTGGCTCTTCCACTATAAAGGCAGCCACTGGCGAGTGGCCCCTCGTTTCTCCATTGTTCCCGTTTTGCCTGAGCCTGGTCCCTCCTAGTTGGCCCTCCAAAACTGTTACAGAACCAGGTTCATTTTACCAGATGCATGGCACGCCAAGAGGCTAACACACCGAGGCTGGCAGCAAAGAGGGTTCATTTGCAAAGCAGCCAAACGTAGAGATGGGAGAGCAAGCCCCAACTCCACCTCCATCTGTTGTAACTCCTTGTACATGGCCAGGAGCTGTTTTTCCATCCCACTAAATCATTACCCTGCCCCCTCCCACAGCCGGGAGCCGAAACTCAACGGCCCTCTGATTATTTTGCCGTTGCCACAGGTCCGAAGCGAACCCTTCTGGGTAACTGGCCATGCCTAATTGGCAAGCCCGTCCCTGAGTTAATATCTCTAAAGCCTGTGTCTACCATTGCTTAGGGGTGGTGGATTGGACCCAGGGTATGCTTCCATTTTGCAGACGATCCAGGCCTTGTGTTTTGCCCGTATTCACCAGCCATTCCCATGCAGTCAGCAAGCAAGGAGCTGCTACTTTTAAAATGGAAAAAAACACGGAGGTTAACAGCATAACACCAGTATAATGGGGGAGAGAGAGACATCTCTTGTGATAATCAGCTGCCACAGGGTTGCACGTGCTAGTGGATGGCCGCTTCAGGATTGTCCCCAAACAGGAAGCCTCTACGTGACACGAACCTAGGCAGGAAATTCTCTGACTGTTCTGTTCCGCTACCTTAGCAAGAGGATAAGGAATTTCAAAGACTGATGCCTGGCTTTCCCTTTCCTTTCCTTTCCCTTCTTTCTTCTCATTTATCTCTCCTGCTTCCCCTTAGACAATGTTTGGTTCTCACGTTTGTTGCTGGAACTCCATCAGCGAAACATCCTCGGGATTTCAGTCTCAGATTTTCCGGGACCAGGATTCCAGACAAAAGAGCTTCATCTGCCCCCGTGTTCATGGTGCCCTCCAACTCCATGAGCCCGTTTCACGTCCTCTTCGTGGAGGGCCCACCAGCTTATTACCTCTCTTCACCCCTGATTTGCCATCTGAAGATCTGAATAGGCACACGTTCAGACCAGGGAGCTGTGGCTTAAACATCAGGAGATGTTATATTTCGTCAAGCCACTAGAGGGAGTCAATCCCAGGGTTACCAGAAATCAGGGATGCAACAACGCGGGAAGGATGCTGAAGCTTCAGGGACCGGCAAGTCTCCAAGCTCAGTTACAGCTTCCTCCTCCAGCCTTCCAGACACTGTGAGTGTGCACATCAGCGGAACAGGAACAAGCCAGTTAACAGAAACTGTTTGCCAGAATCATTCCTAAATGATGCCCTGAAAAATGTCAGGTTTTCGGAAACCAACATATTGACTATTGCCAGCAAGAACCTCGTGATAGCAAAATACCCCAATGCTTAGACTTAAAATGACCAGGATTTAACCCTTCATCCTGACCCACTCAAATCTAGACACAGGCCAAACGCAGACTCTGCCCTAAAGGCTTACATTCCACTGAGAAGGGGTTCGGAAAGGACATGACATTCAAACTGGGCAGCCCTGCAGGAGGCAGTCAGCAGTGAGATGAGAAAAGATATAAGAAGTCCCATTTAGGGGACACAGCAGCCAAGAGAGGAGATCCCATCTATTTGTAAATATCTTGAGGGCTCAAATTCCATGTCTTGAACTTCAATTGGATCCTTCATTGTACCTCTGGCTTCTAGAGTAGTTTAGTAAAATCAAAAAAGTACTTCACAAAATACATAAATTCTTTGTAAAGGAGAAGGTCAAAGAGCTGGGCAGAGTCTGGAAAGATTCTCAGGATCAGGCATACAGTTTGGTTGATAAAACATCAGAGAATGGGGGGACTTCCCTGGTGGTCCAGTGGCTGGAGCGCCAAGGTCCCAATGCAGCGGGCCTGGGTTCGATCCCTGGTCAGGGAACTAGATCCCACTTGCTGCAACTAAGACCTGGTGCAGCCAGATAAATCAATATTAAAAAAAAAAATCAGAGAATGAAGTCTTTGCCCACACATGAAGTAAGGGTCCCACTTCACAGAGACAGAGAAAAATCTGAAGCAAGAAAAGGAAGGAATCTGAAGATACTCCAGAATACAGGTTGTTGTCGTTCAGTCACTTAGTCGTGTCTGACTATTTGCGACCCCATGGACTGCAGCACACCAGGCTTCCCTGTCCTTTGCTATCTCCCAGAGTTTGCTCAAATTCATGTCCAATGACTCAGTGATGCCATCCAACCATCTTGTCTTCTGTTGCCTGCTTCTCCTCTTGCCCTCAATTTTTCCCAGCAACAGGGTCTTTTCCAATGAGTCGGCTCTTTGCATCAGGTGGTCAAAGTATTGGAGCTTCTGCTTCAGCATCAGTCCTTCCAAAGAATCCAGGTAAGTAGTATTTGTCTGTTCATTCATTCCCAAAGGCACTAAGCACCTCACACTTGCCAAGCTCTGTGCTTCGTACTGGGATGCAGGGCTGAGCAAGATAACAGCATCCCACTCTAGTGGTTCACAGAGGCTTCAGGACAAGCATTAACAGGGCTTCCCAAGGCTAATTAATTCACCATCACTGTGATGAATACTGTGAGAAGTCGCTGATGCCGTGTGAGCAGGCATCAGGGGACTCACCTAGTCTGGGAGGCCAAAGGAGCCTTCACAAAAGTGATGTTTTAGCTGAGGACTGATGACAAAATGTTAGCTTGGTGAGTGGTGTGCAGGTGTATGTGACAAGAATGGACAGGCAGGAGAAAAGGGAATGTTCCAGGCTGAGGAACAGCAGTAAGAAGGCCTGAAGAGGGAGCAGCCATGGCATGGTCAAAGGATGCTGAGAAAAATCCGGCATGGCTGTTACATAAACACCTGGGAGAGGGGGTGCATCTGGTGAGCCAGGGCCGGTCCAGGCAGGGCCATGTCCAGGATGCTTACTTGAGACCAGAGGCTCTCGGCCAGGAAGCCTTCGCCTCCCTGCCCTCCAGGGACATTTGGCAATGTGCAGAGACATTCTCACTTGTCATAACTGGGGGATGGGCTGCTCCTGGCATTTGACGAGTGTAGACCAGTGCGTGCGTGCTAAGTTGCTTCAGTCATGTCTGATTCTGTGCAACTGTACCCCGCCAGGCTCCTCTGTCCGTGGGATTCTCCAGGCAAGAATATTGAAGTGGGTTGCCATGCTCTTCTCCAGGGGATCTTCCTGACCCAGGGGTCGAACCTTCATCTCTTACATCTCCTGCTTTGGCGGGCAGGCGCTTTACCGCTAGTGCCACCTGGGAAGCCCTGAGTAGAGACCAGGGATGCTGCTAAATATACTGTGTTGCAAAGGATGGCCTCACAATGAAGATTCCCCCACTCAAGGTGTCAACAATGCTGAGGTGGAGAAGCCCTGTTTTATAATGAGTATCAGGAGCCACCCAAGGGTTTTAGGCTGGGAGGTTTTGTGATGAGATTTCTCTCAAAAAGATCACTCTGACTTCAGTGTGGACTGCTGAGGGAGACCCACTAGTGGAGATCTAAAGGGGTCTGTTGGGAAGATCTATTATGATCTGGGCAAGACATGTGGCCCAGCCTTGGGGAATGTCAGTGTGGATGGAGAAAAGTGAATGGATGAGAAAGATGCTTAAAAGAATAAATCAGTGGGACTGGGTGACAGATTGGCTGCAACAAGTATCTTAGCCCATGCTCTCTAAATCAACAATCAACAGAGCCCGAGGCAAGTCTTAAATGATGATGCTTCATTTGGACCGCATAGTACCAGGGCAGCAAGAGTGAAAGAAAGCGAAGCAGAATGATGGGAAGCAGTGTTTCCACCTGAACCCCCGCTTCAGATAAGCAATGATGAGACACAGCTAGTCACTGAACAGGCACCCAGCCAGCCACCCAGCCAGCCACCCAGGATAACCCTGGATGGGCTGCTAGAGTAACTACATCTCGAAACAGTCCACTGGAGAGAGAGAAGAGAACATATCATCTATCTCCCATCTCTTAGTTTCTCCTGTGGCAGTTTTGAAACCTACCTGCAAATTCTCCCACTGAAACATATCTGCAAATTTCTCCCATCAAGGGTGGAGGCTGCATCCTCTATCATGTATCTGGGCCTTAATAACTCACTCACAGCCAAGACAACACAGCAGAAGTGATGCTATAGGACTTCCTAAGCTAGGTCAGAAAAAGACACAACTTCTGCCTTGCTCACCGGAGCAGCTGTGTGTGCTTGGAGGCCTTGGCGTTAGGACCGACTGTAAGGCCACTGCTCTGGGATGAAGTCCAAGCCACACAAAGAGCCTGGGGGTAGCGGGAAGGGCTCTGCTCACCAGCTCCAACCACAGACCCAACCAACAGCCAGTGTGAACTGCCCACCCCTCGGAGTGAAGGTACTTCCAGATGATTCTATGGCACAAGCATAGAGTCACTCGCAGTCATGAGTCTCCCAGCTCTGGCCTCAGACGGGAGAGCAGAGACAAGCCAGTCCTTCTGTGCCCTGGTGACCCACATAATCCATGAGCCTAAGTTAAGGATTGTTTTAAGCTCCTGAACTTCAGGGTAATTTGTCATACGCAAAGTCACTGGACACACTTGTTCCAAGTTAATGACTCAGCCTTCCAGGTTGCATCATTTGGCATTCTGATAGCACCCCATATCCCGCAATGTGGCACTTCAGACAGGAGCCAGGGATGCCAGGAGTATGACTGAGGGGCCCCAGATGGCAGATTACAGGTACCCTACAGGGAGTTAGTCAGCCACAGCAGCATCTAGTAGATCACAGGGCTGAGAATTTGGGACAGACACGAGGTCAAAGGGCATTGGGCATAGTGCACCAATATGTCTGATACAGAGGTGAGGTGGGGACAGGCAGGAGGTAAGGGTTCTCACATTTCTGTTTAGACCTAAGCAACCAGGTAGATTAATGCTTTTAATTTGAATCATTAGGGCAATTTACTGAGAGAGGAGCTGGATAAAAGGAGAGGGCTCAGTTCGAAGTGCCTGTGTGTTCGTCAGATATGGCAAAAAGTAGGAGCCCAAAACAGTCTTCCCTGGTGCTCAGATGGTAAGGAATCTGCTTGCAATGCAAGAAACCTGGGTTCAATCCCTGGGTCAGGAAGACAGCCTGGAGAAGGGAATGGCTATCCACTCCTGTGTTCTTGCCTGGAGAATCCCATGGACAGAAGAGTTTGGCAGGCTACTGTCCATGGGGTCTCAAAGAATGGGATATGACTGAGTGATTCACACACACGCACACACACACACACACGAGTCCAGGACACGAAAGACGGTCAAGGTCATTGATCCAGGGCCCCCAGAGGGCTTGAAAGCCTGTTCCTGAATCTTCTCTCCTGCGCAACGAATATTTTCCTGGTCTTTGCTTGGGACCTTTGTCCGAGGATCCCAAGACTAATGTATTAGAGAAAGCAGAAGGAGCCCCAGGAGAGAACACGGCATCTGCAGGAGCCCCCATATATAAACACATGCCCACTAGCCCAGTGCCAGCAGCAGAGATACCATCAGATTTTACATATTTTTTAAATGTGTGGGGAAAATATTTTAGTTACCTTCAGATAGGTTGGAATCCTTTTTCGTCACGCAATGCTCCTCTTTCTCCTCCCTATCACCCTTAACCCAAATTGCAAATGCTCCATATGTGCATAATGCTAGCCTATTTTGCATCATGTGTTTAGATCATTGGTGCGTTTCACTGATTTCTTGTCAATGGTGCTTTAGTTCACAGACTTATAATATTTCTAGGCCTGAGGTGATGGGAGCCTGCCACCTCTTGTCCGTGATCACTGGTAGGCAGGGTCCTCTTCTGAAATGAAAAGTCAGGATTAGGTCTAAGGACACTAGGTCTGATTCCTGCAAGGGCAGAACCTGGGGGCCTCTCAGTCCCGCCCGGGACTCCCTGGACCCACTCTTTCCTGCTCTCCCAACTCATAGTTTCAGGTCCTTCCAGACCCTCCTCCCCCAACTCCACCATTAAAATTTAAAAGGCAGTGCCTACAGCAACAAGAACATTTGATTATTCACAAAATCATGTAGAGGAGGGCAAATACAAGGAGGAATGAAGAAAAGAAGGGATGAAGCATTTGCTGAGGCTTTCCTGTTCGGGGTCTTTATTGCAATGAATCCTTTACAAGATCTTGTTGGTATCAGTCATTCCTATTTGTTACATGAAGAAACTGAGGCACCAAGAGGTTCATCAATTTGCCCAAGATGATGCAGAGGATAAGATGCAAAGCTAGAGTCCACTTTTAACTCCAGTCCAGTGCTCTTTGCACTATTGCTTTCTTCCCCGGAGTGTCTGTATCCACCCTTCTATTTATTACTCTTGAACAACAGAAGGCATTTCTCCAAGTTTTGGGGCGAACTGTATTTGAGCGCAAGAACCACTGTACCGCTCGCTGAGCGCCACTAGGTGGCGCCGTGAGAGGCTCAAGTCCTGCTGCTGCTCTCGGTTCCCTGGGCGAGACAGACAGGCGCGGGGGAGAGCAGCTGCGGGGAGAATGTCAAAACAGAGTCTATTTAGGAACGCGGAGCCTTCTGCCTGGCCCTGTTTCCCACTGGGATCCTCGCTTGGCTCCTTACAGACTATAAATGAATTTGCTTTTTTTCTTCCTTCCCCGTCCTACCGCTAACCCACATCTCCGATTCTATTTTCTCTCTACCCCTGACACCAGGGCAGGAGTCCCACCCACATCAGCGAATATCGTGTCCGGAAGAGAGAGGGCAGCAGGCCGGCGGGGTGGTGCCGAGAGTCCGGGTCTGCAGTCGGTCCCCATAGCGACCTGTGGGCCGCTTCCCGCACAGACCCTTCCCACCCACTGACCCAGCACACTGGCGCATCACAGCAGCGCCAGGACCCACACGTGCCCCCGACCCAAGGGACCTGTCTTAGTCTGCCGGCTGCCATAACAAAGGATCAGAGTTCTGAGGGCTGGCCCTCCAAGATCAAGGCGAAGACAGTGTGTTTACTTCTGAGGCTTCTCTCCAGGCTCACTGTGTCCTCCCGTGATTATTTCCCTGCGCGCGCCTCCCTGGTCTCTCTGCGGGTCCTACCCTCTCTTCTTAGAAGGACACCAGTCAGACTAGGGCCACACAAACAGCCTCCTCTTATTTTTATTTTACTTGTGGGTGTGTTACTATTCTTTTTTTTTAATTGAAGTATAGTTGACTGCAATATTGTATTAGTGGTAACTGTTTCAACAAAGTGGTTAGGTTACATTTTTTTCCAATTCCTTTCCATTACAGATTATTATACGATGCTGAATATAATTCCCTGGGCTATACAGTAAATCCTGTTCTTTATCTGTTCGATGTATAACAGTTTGTATCAGTCAATCTCATACTCCTAATTTATGCCCCCCCCCCCACTTTCTTCTTATGTAACAAGTTTGTTTTCTATGTCTGTGAGTCTGTATCTGATTTGTATATTGATTCATTTGTATTATTTTTTGGATTTTTCATGTGAGTGATGCCATGTAATATTTGTCTTTCTCTGTCTGACTTACTTCATGATGATAATCTCCTGGCCCATTCATGTTGCTGCAAATGGTATTATTTCATTCTTTTTTATGGCTGAATAGTATTCTATTGGGGAGCGTGTGGGAGGGGGGCTGCTTCCACATCTTGGCTAGTGTAAATAGTGCTGCTCTGAACATTGAGGTGCATGTATCTTTTCATATTAGAGTTTTCATCTAATTCCCAGTCAGGAGTGGGGTTGCTGGATCATATGGATATTTTTTTGTTTGTTTTCCGAGGCACCACCATACTGTTTTCCACAGTCAACCTCATTTTATTTTGATCGCCTCTTTAAAGGTCCTCTCTTCAGATGCAGTCACCTTCTGAGGTTCTGGGGATTAGGGCTTCAATATATGAATTCAGCGGGGTGGGGACACAAGTCAGTCCATAACAGGATCCAATCACTAATGGGTAGGGGTAGAGGGCAGAATTCTGTGCCTAATTTTAGCCCCAAGAGGTCACAGGAAAAGTCGTGGTCACAACGTGCTCATGAAGTTCACCTCATGAAGTTCAATTGTGTGATATTAAGGATAAACATAGCTGAAAGAATCCAAGTAATTGTTAAAAAAAAAAACAAAAAAAAACAGCCAGTCCATTCTGGGGCTCACACAGTAGCCCTGATGGATGTGGTTTGGGGTCCCTAACTGATGACCTGACAAGAATGTCAGCAACTGTCTATTCCCTGTGAAAAGCAACTTCCCCTCATCTCTCTCCTTCGCAGGCCCCGACTGCAGCACGCTCCTGGAACTCACAGAGCTCCCTCGTTCTCTGGGGCCTGTCTCCCTGGGAGCCAGCTCTTGGGTGGCAGCCTGGATGTGCCTGACTCACCCTGAGTGGCTGGAGGGTTGGCAGGGCCGTCCCAGGTTGCAAGATTAGGCCAGAGGGTCTGTTCAATCTGGGAATGCTCCCAGGCCAGGCTCCATGGAGACTCATTTAGAAGAAATTCATAGGGAAGTAAGAAATCCTAAAGAAGTCGTCCCTTTCTGGGGGGAAAATTGTAGAGGAGAGACAAGAGAAATGCCTGGCTGGAGAGTGGAGAAGGCAGCTCCTGTCTGACAACGTGGCCGGCGGCTGGGGACTGGGCTGCCCTCTGCTGGGGCAATGCCTGAGTGGTCATTTGACGCCTATGGATCTCCCTCACCTGCTTTTTTTTCAGGCCGCTCCGCTGTTCCCTAAGGGAGAAAACGAGCCCTGGTGTGATAACCTAAGTCCTTCTCAACCCAGCCCCGATGCAGGCTTCTCAAGGGCACTGTGTCTTCTTCAAGCTATCAGATTTCTGTATTGGCGTGCTTCCTCATGGTCCAGCGGGAGTCACATGATGCTGGAGCCCTAAGTGAGTGTATGCGGTAGTTGTGAGCCCAGCCTTGTAGTCCAGGCTGTGGTTTGTGCAGATGTATCTCGGGCAGAGAAGGCAAACCTGTATCCAGAAAAGTGTCTATTTTAGTGAGAGCCAACTCTTCCCCCTTCCATTAGGGAAGCTATCTTATAATCAACCTGCTACCAGGAGACTGGGTTTCCCGGGT
Source organism: Cervus canadensis (assembly GCF_019320065.1). Lineage (NCBI taxonomy): Eukaryota > Metazoa > Chordata > Mammalia > Artiodactyla > Cervidae > Cervus > Cervus canadensis. Next base: position 76,621,187 of record NC_057386.1, read on the forward strand.
GGCTCAGTGGTAAAGAACCTGGCTACCAATGCGGGAGACTCAAGTTCAGTCCCTGAGCTTGGGAAGATTTCCCCTGGAGGAGGCAATGCCAACCCACTCTAGTGTTCTGGCCCAGAGAATCCCATGGACAGAGGAGCCTGGTGGGCTACAGTCCATGGGGTTGCACAGAGTCATACATGACTTAGCTACTCAGCAGCAGCCAGGAAACTGGCTGATGACTTGAAAAGTGATGACATTCTCCAGGGAAGTGTTGCTTCCTATCCCTGCAATGTGAGGCTCCATTAAGCTAGACATTTTAGTTCCATCAGTGGATACAGCAATGGTTCCATGAAACTGGAAGTTTAGACTGCCATCTGGTCACTTTGGGATCCTCAGGCCAGGGAAGTCAACAGACAGAAAGGAGTTATGTACTAGCTGAAGTGACAGACCACCAAGGGAAACTTGGGATCTGGAGGAGTATATCTGGAACAGAAGGGGTCACCCAGGGCATCTCCTAGTCCCCTCACCCCTGGATTGGAGTCTGTGGAAAGTTACAGTATCAGGACTGATGATCACCCAGATCTTTCAGGAATGAAGATTCAGGTCATCCACTATCACGTCCTGTCAAATTTGCTAAGGGCCAAGGAAATATGAAGTAAGTGATGGAAGAAAGTGTGAAAGTGTTAGTCGCTCAGTCGTGTCCGACTCTTCGTGACTGCATGGACTGTGGCCCATGAAACTCCTCTGTCCAAGGAATTCTCCAGGCAAGAATACTGGAGTGGGTTGTCAATCCCTTCTCCAGGGGATCTTCCTGACCAAGGGATTGAACCTGGGTCTCCTGCATTGCAGGCGGATTCTTTACCATCTGAGCCACAAGCAATGGAAGGAAACAATCACAAATACCAGCTAAGACCATGTGATCACCTGGAAAAACAAAAACTATGATCGTTATGAGTCTTTCTTTCTTATTTCCATATGAATTTGTTTCTATATTAACTTTTTTCTCTTTTCCCCTCTTCCATTCACCTACCATCTAATGTATGTGTACTCATAGTATTTAACTTTCTATCTCACAGAGACAGTGGGGCCCTAAGAAGATACATAATTATCACCCAAAGAGGGGGAAAGGACTTGGGTCATCTTTTGGAGGAAGAGTATATTTTCAGTTGTATGAGGGACAGTTCCATTGGGAAGTGGCAAGAGACTACCATGAGTTTTAGTCCTTCCTCTCAGCTCCAGCCCATCTTTGGATGGGCTAATATGCAGCTAATACGCAGCTGCTACCTCCCTTCACATCCACCTGTCCTCCCTAACTGCCTGCCCTGCTGACCTCAGGCTCTGACACCAAAGCAACAGCCACCTACAGATGGCATAACCAGCTCCCACAGCTGCACAGAGTCAAACTCCTATAAAAATCCCTTAAAATGTTTGTGTGCTGCCTATGACTGAATGTTTGTGTCCCATCACCCGCCCCAGTTTATGTCCTGAGATCTTAATCCCCAGTGTGATGGTGTTAAGGGGTAGGGCTTTGGGGGAGTGCGGGGTGGGGGGTGATTAAGTCATGAGGATGGAGCCCACTTGAATAGCATCAGTGCCCTTTTAAAAGAGGCCCCAGAGGGCTTCCTCCCTCTTTCCTCCATGTGAGGGCATTTTAAAAAAGGACCATCTATGATGCCCATCAGCAGACGAATGGATAAGAAAGCTGTGGTACATATACACAATGGAATATTACTCAGCCATTAAAAAGAATGCATTTGAATCAGTTCTAATGAGATGGATGAAACTGGAGCCCATTATACAGAGTGAAGTAAGCCAGAAAGATAAATACCAATACAGTATACTAACGCATACATATGGAATTTAGAAAGATGATAACGATAACCCTATATGCAAGACAGAAAAAGAGACACAGATGAATAGAACAGACTTTTGGACTCTATGGGAGAAGGTGAGGGTGGGATGATCTGAGAGAACAGCATGAAAACATGTATATTATCAAATGTGAAACAGATCGCCAGTCCAGGTTGGATGCATGAGAAAAGTGCTCGGGGCTGGTGCACTGGGAAGACCGGGAGGGAGGTGGGAGGGGGATTCAGGATGGGGAACACATGTAAATCCATGGCTGATTCATGTCAATGTATGGCAAAAACCACTACAATATTGTAAAGTAATTAGCCTCCAACTAATAAAAATAAATGGAAAAAAACCAGCAAAAATAAATAAATAAATAAAAGCAAAAAAATAAAAAATAAATAAAAAAGGGCCTTCTATGAACCAAGAAGTGAGCCCTCACCGAACACCAAATCTACCAGCCCGTTGATCTTAGATTTCCCAGATGAAGAACTATGAGAAACAAATTTCTTTCGTTTCTGATGTACTTATAAGATATTCTGTTATATTAATAGTAGTCTGAACTAAGAATGGGCTTCCCTGGTGGCTCAGATGGTAAAGCGTCTGCCTGGAATGCGGGAGACCCAGGTTCGACCCCTGGGTTGGGAAGATCCCCTGGAGAAGGAAATGGCAACCCACTCCAGTACCCTTACCTGGGAAATTCCATGGACTGAGGAGCCTGGTGGGCTACAGTCCATGGGGTCGCTAAGAGTCGGACTCGAACTAAGAACTAGATATGTGTGTATACTTATGTATGTATGTGGGTGTTTCTGTTTCTCTGAGTGACAGAGGGGAGAACTTCACCAGCCTGTTTTCCCTTAGTCTCTTCCTTGCCCTGTCTCTGCTCCGCCCTGCTCTGCAGAGGACTGCATGACCCACTCGGGTGGTGTCAGCTCATCTTGGCCCTCTGGCCATGCTCAGGGTGGTTTCACCTCTCACCCAGCGACTTTGGTCCTGGGCCCTGGCCGTAGTCTCCATCTTTGTCTCAAACTCAGGCTGGTAGAGCTCCATGCTGCTGCTAAGCCCTCTGGCAACCTTGATTTCTTAGATCAACTATCACTTACAGAACCAATTCCCTGTATCAGATTCCCACTGTTTTAAATACTTAGTTTCTTTTTGCCTGGTGGGACCCAGACTGATAGCTGCCCATTTGAAGTTTGAGTTCATCAATTTAAAGTGAGACCAGGGAATTCCCTGGCAGTCCAGTGGTTCAGACTCCACACTTTAACTACCAAGGGCATGGGTTCAATCCCTGGTTGGGAAACTAAGCATTGCAACTGGCACAGCATGGCCAAAATAATAAACAATAAAACTTTTTAAAAATGAGACCAATCTGAAGAGCATGTGATTGTTCTCAGTAGCCTTCCGCTTTTTAGGAGTAGGTAGAGAATTGGATTTAAGTAGGGCTGGAACCTTGCCAGGAAAAGGTGATAGAAGCAGCAACTGATGGTGATTTTCAGGATGACGCAAAGTTGGGTTAAGAGATAAGTAAGGTGATGAAAGGGTGGACAGATATGCAAAGATGGGAAAGTCAGTGGGTTAAAAACCCAAGTGTGGCTGATCATTTTTAGAGCAGAGGTGCTATAGGGAGGAGCAGAAAGGGTATGTAAGGATGATCAGGGATTAGGATGCTTGAAATCAAAATTTTGGAAGAGATGCAGCAACTGATAAGACCCTGAGAGTGAGTGACCGAGACAGGTTGGAGGACAAGATCAATGGAAATGAGGAGATAAAGGGACTAGAGGTCACAGTGTTGATTATCTATGTGGATATTAAGAATGATCCTAGGATTTCTGAAGGATCTGGGTTTCTCCTCTCTTTCTTAAACCTTGGAGAGCGGGAATCTGCTTATTCTCTCCTCTTCTCTCTCCTCTGCCTTCTCCCTCACCATGACCCTCCACACCTGGCCACGGTTACTCTTTCATTCCTCAAGCCCCACCAGCATGAAGCTGTTACATATAATAGACACTTAACAACTATTCACGGATAAAAGAGGAGACCACAGCACAGCATAAGGCTAGAAAGAACTTAAAACTGAACATCACCTATGAAGTCTTTGTGAAATAAAATTCTTATTTATGTAAAGACAAGAAAAATTTAAACACAAAAATTCTTCCCTGACCTTTGGCCTCCCTTCATCACCCACTCTGCATTGTGTACCTACATTATGCATCAACCACACCTCCCTCATCAGCAAGAATACCTGCTCAACCATAAAGAGCAACATTCTCCTAGCATCAAGTTGTTGTTGTTGTCGTCTAGTTGCTAAGTTGTGTCCAACTCTTTTGTGACTCCATGGACTGTAGTTCACCAGGCTCCTCTGTCCACAGGATTTCCCAGGCAAGAATACTGGAGTGGTTTGCCACTTCCTTCTCCAGGGGATTTCCTGACCCAGGGACCAAACCAGTGTTTCCTGCATTGGCAGGTGGATTCTTTACCACTGAGCCACCAGGGAAACCCCAGTGTTTACAAAACAACTCCTTAAAACATAACATTCCTATAATTCCCTAGTGGTCCAGGTAGGAGGACTCTGCACTTTCACAGCTGAGGCCTGAATTTGATCCCTGATCTGGGAACTAAGATCTAAGTCCTCTAAGATGAACAGTGTTGCAAGCAAACAAACAACCTTCTTGATCTTGTAAAGGTCACACAACCTGCCATGGTGGTGCTTAAATCTGCATTATGTAAACTGTCAATAATATATCAGTATACAGCCCTCTGTCTTAAAAAAAAAGAAAAAAAACATAAACTGTCTTGATTTTGATGTGGAACAGTTCTCAGGGCTTTCTGGGATGGTGTTCCCAGATTGCAATCCTTGAATTTGGCTCAAGCAAAATTTTCCGATTTTAGATTGACTAATTCTTGGTCAATACCTTCGAGTCCTCAATCGGAATTTCTCAAGGACCAGTTTTCCCGTTGGGTGCTAACACTGGCACTTTTGTTCATGTCACCTCTCTCTATAGAGACTCATCTCTACTTTGCATCCTCTTTAGGTCTGGTCCCCCAACCTCCCTATATTGCAAGCCTCCATGATAATGCTCTTAAATTCACATACAGGGAGTGTACATGCAATGATGCAGTTCTTTCACAATCCTTGTCACCAGGGGTGTCCCACCTTTTATTTCCATAAGGTCTGTCAAGGTATTTTCCTAAAGAAAAAAAGCCATCAACCTCTAAGAGGAATTCTGCTCCTCCCCCAAAATACAGAACTGCAACAGGCATGGAATTATTCTAATAAAGCAACTTTTTCACTTTTCCATTACTCAAGTTAAAATGACATCATGCATACCACAGTGTTTAAAATCTGAAAAGCACTTTTCTAACTCAAATATAAGAGGAGAGGAATAATATGTACAATCTCACAACCTAGTCTAATAAGGAGATGATCAAGAACCAAAACTCCATTTGTCCACAAGGTCCCACATATGCAAACTCAGGACAAACTTGGGTTCGGACCAAATGCAGTGTTCAGTTGAATGCATGCTTAAATTAATGAATGAAGTGTACATAGGTGTATATAACATCATGACTTATAATAACAAATACACATTTGGTCAGGCTTCCCAGGTGGTGGTAGTGGTAAAGAACCTGCCTGCAGGATACACAAGAGACACGGGTTCCATCCCTGGGTCGGGAAGAGCCCCTGGAGGAGGGCGTGGCAACCCACTCCAGGATTCTTGCCTGGAGAATCCCATGGACAGAGGAGCCTGGAGGGCTCAGATGACCATTATATCTACTACTGTGGGCAGGGATCCCTTAGAAGAAATGGAATAGCCATCATGGTCAACAAAAGAGTCCGAAATGCAGTACTTAGATGCAATCTTAAAAACGACAGAATGATCTCTGTTCGTTTCCAAGGCAAACCATTCAATATCACGGTAATCCAAGCCTATGCCACAACCAGTAATGCTGAAGAAGCTGAAGTTGAACGGTTCTATGAAGACCTACAAGACCTTTTAGAACTAACACCCAAAAAAGATGTCTGTTTTATTATAGGGTACTGGAATGCAAAAGTAGGAAGTCAAGAAAGACCTGGAGTAACAGGCAAATTTGGCCTTGGAGTACAGAATGAAGCAGGGCAAAGGCTAATGGAGTTTTGACAAGAGAAATCACTGGTCATAGCAAACACCTTCTTCCAACAACACAAGAGAAGACTCTACACATGGACATCACCAGATGGTCAACACTGAAATCAGATTGATTATATTCTTTGCAGCCAAAGATGGAGAAGCTCTATACAGTCAGCAAAAACAAGACCAGGCTCTTTTTCGTGGCGCCTTGGAGGCTGTCAGCCACTTCAGAATGAAGCTGAACATCTCTTTCCCGGCCACTGGCTGCCAGAAGCTCATTGAAGTGGACGATGAACGAAAACTTCGTACCTTCTTCGAGAAGCGTATAGCCACAGAAGTTGCTGCTGACGCTCTGGGTGAAGAATGGAAGGGTTATGTGGTCCGAATCAGTGGCGGGAACGATAAGCAGGGTTTCCCCATGAAGCAGGATGTCTTGACCCATGGCCGAGTTCGCCTGCTACTGAGTACGGGGCATTCCTATTACAGACCAAGGAGGACTGGGGAGAGAAAGCGCAAATCTGTCCGGGGTCGCATTGTGGATGCCAATCTGAGTGTTCTCAACTTGGTCATCATGAAAAAAGGGGAGAAAGATATTCCTGGACTCACTGATACTACAGTGCCTCGTCGCCTGGGTCCCAAAAGAGCTAGCAGAATCCGCAAACTTTTCAGTCTCTCTAAAGAAGATGATGTCCGCCAGTATGCTGTGCGAAAGCCCCTAAACAAAGAAGGTAAGAAACCTAGGACTAAAGCACCCAAGATTCAGCGTCTCGTGACTCCACGAGTTCTGCCACACAAATGCTGGCGTGTTGCTCTGAAAAAACAGCGTACTAAGAAAAACAAAGAAGAGGCTGCAGAATATGCTAATATGGCCAAGAGAATGAAGGAGACCAAAGAAAAACGGCAGGAACAGATTGCCAAGAGACGGAGGCTGTCCTCTCTGAGAGCTTCTACTTCTAAGTCTGAGTCCAGTCAAAAATGAGATGTTCTAAGAGTAACAAATAAATAAGATCAGACATAAAAAAAAAACAAGACCGGGAGCTGACTGTGGCTCAGATCATGAATTCCTTATTGCCAAATTCAGACTTAAATTGAAGAAAATAGGGAAAACCACTAGACCATTCAGGTATGACCTAAATCAAATCCCTTCTGATTATACAGTGGAAGTAAGAAATAGATTTAAGGGACTAGATCTGATAGACAGAGAGCCTGATGAACTACGGACAGAGGTTCATGACATTGTACAAGAGACAGGGATCAAGACCATCCCCATGGCAAAGAAATGCAAAAAAGCAAAATGGTTGTCTGAGGAGGCCTTACAAATAGCTGTGAAAAGAAGAGAAGTGAAAAGCAAAGGAGAAAAGGAAAGATATTCCCATTTGAATGCAGAGTTCCAAAGAATAGCAAGGAGAGAAAAGAAAGCCTTCCTCAGCAATCAATGCAAGAAATAGAGGAAAACAACAGAATGGGAAAGACTAGAGATCTCTTCAAGAAAATTAGAGATACCAAGGGAACATTTCAGGCAAAGATGGGTTCGATAAAGGAAAGAAATGGTATGGACCTAACAGAAGCAGAAGATTTTAAGAAAAGGTGGCAAGAATACACAGAAGAACTGTACAAAAAAGATCTTCACAACCCAGATAATCACGATGATGTGATCACTCCCCTAGAGCCAGACGTCCTGGAATGTGAAGTCAGGTGGGCCTTAGAAAGCATCACTACGAACAAAGCTAGTGGAGGTGATGGAATTCCAGTTGAGCTATTTCAAATCCTGAAAGATGATGCTGTGAAAGTGCTGCACTCAATATGCCAGCAAATTTGGAAAACTCAGCAGTGGCCACAGGACTGGAAAAGGTCAGTTTTCATCCCAATCCCAAAGAAAGGCAATGCCAAAGAATGCTCAAACTACTGCATAATTGCACTCATCTCACATGCTAGTAAAGTAATGCTCAAAATTCTCCAAGCCAGGCTTCAGCAATACATGAACTGTGAACTTCCATGTGTTCAAGCTGGTTTTAGAAAAGGCAGAGGAACCAGAGATCAAATTGCCAACATCTGCTGGATCATCGAAAAAACAAGAGAGTTCCAGAAAAACATCTACTTCTTCTTTATTGACTATGCCAAAGCATTTGACTGTGTGGATCACAATAAACTGTGGAAAATTCTGAAAGAGATGGGAATACTAGACCACCTGACCTGCCTCTTGAGAAACCTGTCTGCAGGTCAGGAAACAACAGTTAGAACTGGACATGGAACAACAGACTGGTTCCAAATAGGAAAAGGAGTACGTCAAGGCTGTATATTGTCACCCTGCTTATTTAACTTATAGGCAGAGTACATCATGAGAAACGCTGGGCTGGAAGAAGCATAAGCTGGAATCAAGATTGCTGGGAGAAATATCAATAACCTCAGACATCCAGATGATACCACCCTTATGGCAGAAAGTGAAGAACTAAAGAGACTCTTGATAAAAGTGAAAGAGGAGAGTGAAAGAGTTGGCTTAAAGCTCAACATTCAGAAGACTAAGATCATGGCATCTGGTCCCGTCACTTCATGGGAAATAGATGAGGAAACAGTGGAAGCAGTGTCAGACTTTATTTTTTTGGGCTCCAAAATCACTGCAGATGGTGATTGCAGCCATGAAATTAAAAGATGCTTACTCCTTTGAAGGAAAGTTATGACCAACCTAGATAGCATATTAAAAAGCAGAGACATTACTTTGCCAACAAAGGTCTGTCTGGTCAAGGCTATGGTTTTTCCAGTGGTCATGTATGGATGTGAGAGTTGGACTGTGAAGAAAACTGGGCACTGAAGAATTGATGCTTTTGATCTGTGGTGTTGGAGAAGATTCTTGAGAGTCCCTTGGACTGCAAGGAGATCCAACCAGTCCATCCTGAAGGAGATCAGTCCTGGGTGTTCATTGGAAGGACTGATGCTGAAGCTGAAACTCCAATACTTTGGCCACCTCATGCGAAGAGTTGACTCATCGGAAAAGACCCTGATGCTGGGAGGGATTGGGGGCAGGAGGAGAAGGGGACGACAGAGGATGAGATGGCTGGGTGGCATCACCGACTTGATGGACATGAGTTTGAGGAAACTCCGGGAATTGGTGATGGACAGGGAGGCCTGGCGTGCTGTGATTCACGGGGTCGCAAAGAGTCAGACACGACTGAATGACTGAACTGAAATGAACTGATGCACCTTTTCCATCTGGCTGCTTCTGACATACCTTCTTATAATAAATTGGTAACCTAGTAAGGCAACTGTTTTCCTGAGTTCTGTGAGCTGCGCTAGCAAGTTAATTAAACTGAAGCAGGAGGTCATGGGAATCTCTGACTTACAACTGGTAGGTCAAAAGCATAACTGAACTTGGCATCTAGGGGTGGGGTGAGCCTTGAGGGACCGAGGACTCTGATGCTAGCTCTAGGTAGGGAGTGTCAGAACAAAACTGAACTGCAGGACACCCAGCTAGTATTGCTGAATTGGCCAGTGTGGGAATAAACCCACATCTTGTGTCAGAAATGTGAAATTAGAGAACAACAGGAGCAAGTTTTTTCCTTTACAGTGTAATGCAAGGAGATGGTTAGCAGGCACTTTTTGAAAGTGAAAGTGTTAGTCACTCAGTTGTGTGATTCTTTGGGACCCCATGGACTATATCCCGTGAGGCTCCTCTGTCCATGGAATTCTCCAGACAAGAATACTGGAGTGGGGTGCCATTTCCTTCTCCAGGGGATCTTTCTGACCCACGGATCGAACCTGGCTCTCCTGCATTGCAGGCAGACTCTCCCATCTGAGCCACCAGGGAAGCACTTTTTGCCATCTCAATAAAAACCATTTCAGAATTGTGGTGGAAGACAAGCTGGATTGGAAATAAAGTGGAATAATGAGTAAAATAAGTGTGACTCTTTTTCTAGAAGCTAAATATGAAAAGGAGAAAGACAGTGTAGTAGCCACTTAGTTCCAGCACTCCATGTCACAGTCCACACTCTGCAGTCTAGTTATTTGACACTCTTGGTATCTTGAGGCAACTCTGACAAAAGGCACCTCCCAACCATCCTACTCTCCATCCCACCCCCACCCCCTATATTCCTAGGGCGGTGCCAGCTATGCCCTTTCCGGAGTGAATATTTTGATGAGTTTTGGGGACAGAAGTAAAAAGGACAGGCCTGCTAAAACTGAAAAGAAGAGGTAGGAGATGTGCTATAAACTGAATTCTATGTCCCTTAAATCCATTTGTTGAAGCACTGACCCCTCACTGAGACTAAATCTGGAGCTAGGGCCTTTAAGTAGGCAATTAAGTTAAAGGAGGTCTTCAGGGTGGGCCCCTAATCCAATAGGACTCACCTCCTCATAAGAAGAGAAAGAGAACGGAGGAGCTGACAGGCAGAGGAAAGGCCATGTGAGGACACAAGAGAAGGTGACTCTCTGCAAGCCAGGAAGAAAGGCTTCACCAGAAAAGAGCCCTGCCAACGTCTTGATCTTGAACTCAAGCCTCCAGACCCTTGAGAAAACTAATCGCAGTTGTTTAAGTCACCAAGCCTGTGGTTACATGGTGATGGCAGCCCACGAGACTAACACGAGAAAAAACTAATAGTAATAAAGCAGGGAGGTTTGTCTAGGATGTTTCTCCATGTCTAGATGTCTAGACTTCTCTTCATGATGTTGCAACGGTCTGGCTCTAGTGGCATAAGTGGAGAGGGAGGAGGGAGGCAGGTGACAAATGTGGGTTTGTCACACAAGGAGACATTGACTCTCACCTGGCCAGCCCACCCGCCTCCCCCACACCCTCCCCCAGGCCCATTCACCATTCTCCATTCTCTGGATTTCCGGAGCCGGCTGTCCGACAGGAAAATCCTCTGCCTCCAACAAAAGCAGTTGTTTGAGTTGGGAGCCCTCTGCCTTCATCTTGGGTCACTTCACTGTCCTCTCAAAGGTTTGAGGAGTTTTTAAACATCCCAGTTTAGATAACTAAAGTTCTATGGTGGGAGGCGTGGATTTTTTTTCCCCCTTCTGATTTATGCCAGGATCAAAAGCAGCTTTAGCGTCGTCTTTCCTGTGGTTATCAACCCATTGAGAGCCCCGCTGCAGCCAAAGGCCTCGCTGTGATGGAGGGACCGCTGGGGATAAGGGAGGGTTCCGCCAGAAGCTTGAAAAGCCGCACGCGGAGAGGACACCTCGCCTCCCTCGCTGCAAGCACAGAATGGACCCAGAGTGGTGGATCGCTGACAAATGCATTCCCCACTTGCTTCATCTCTAACTTTAGCGGGAAAACCGCATTTATTAAACAGCTGAGCGGCTCAAAGGCTTCTTTTCAGCTTCAGCTCTCGCGTGGCCGCCTCTTTTATCACCGGCAGGTTCCTGCTGCCAAGGGTGGGCGACGGAGGGCGCCCTTGCTAGGACCTCTTGTTTAAACAAGGCCGGTTTCCAGCCTACTTTGCATGCAAATGCTTACAAGAGCATGCCGGCTTGCTCCTTAAAATTAGATGAAATAAAGACACTTGGAAGGGATATAGCTTGGTGCGTTTCCAACCTTTTCCTCTTCTGGCTAAAACCAGTTTCTCCGGAGCGTCCTTTGGTTCTGCACTGTTGAGAATTTTTCATAAGGAAAATTACTTTGTTCTTCAATACCACAGGTGTAAAATGGAAACCATTTAATGGTTTTTGTTGTTTTGGCTGGCTGGTTTGTTGTGGGGGTTTTTTTGGCCATACCTTCCCTTCTGGGATCCTAGTTCCCTTACCAGGGATCAAATCTGAGCCCACCACAGTGAAAGCTCCAAGTCTTAACCATTGGGCAGCCAGGGAATTCCCAGGAACTATTTAATGTTGTTGCTTTAAATTTATTTAGAATAGTGTCTTTTAAAACCATCTGCCTTGGAAATGTTTTGTCTTGTTAATTTTTAATTTTAATTTTGGTTGCACCCTGTGGCATGGAAGATCTTAGCTCCCCAACCATGGATCTAACCCATGCTCCTTGCATTGGGAGCTTGGAGTCTTAACCATTGGACAGCCAGGGAAGCCCCAGAAGTGTTATTTTTATGTGCACAATTTCAGGTTTCCTGAGGTTCTTTCTTGATCATCAGGGCACCTTGCTTACAGAAACCTGCAGGAGGTAAATGTGGTCTTAGCATTTCTGTGTCTGGCAAGGTACCTGTTATGCACACAGTAAACATTCACTAAATAACTTCCTTGGTGAATTATTTATGGTGTGATTGCATTAATCTTTTATCTTAGACTAATCCACACTCTCAAATGTTGGTTTGGCTATTTTTGTAAATCATTTCCACAAACAGGCATTTCCCCTGTATTCACTAGGTCGTTAGCGGTTCAGTCAAAAAGTGTTAACATGTGTTGATGATAGTCTTCTTTGGTTAACTTAGTTTTGTGTTTTTTTTTAAATTAATTTAATACCCAGTATTACCAAGATTGACAATCTACTTATAGTTCTTCTGGCAGCAGTTTTCAAACTCTTAAGAATAGTGAGGAAAACACAGCTTTTTTTTTTAATCTGTCAAAAACATTTTTATGGGTAAAACAAAAGACGGCAAGAGACTGGCAGCACTATTTACAATAGCCAAGACATGGAAGCAACCTAAGTGTCCATCAGCAGATGAATGGATAAAGGATATTTGGTATAGATATATAATGGAATAGTACTCAGCCATAAAAAGGATGAATTAATGCCATTCACGGCAATATGGATGAGCCTAGAGATTACCATACTAAGTAAGTCAGAGAAAGATAAATACCATATATCACTCATATATGGAATCTAAAAAATAAAACTAGTGAATATAGCAGACCCACAGACATAGAGAGCAAACTAATGGTTTTCAGTGAGGACAGGGAGGGGAAGGACAACATAGGGATAAGGGATTAAAAGGTATTAACTACCATGTAAAAAATAAACAAGCTACAAGGATACATTGTACAACACAGGAAATATAGCCAATATTTTATAGTAACTATAAATGAAACTTTTAAAATTGTGACTCACTGTGTTGTATGCCTGAAACATACAATATTGTAATCAACTATATCTCAACAAAAAATAATTTTAAAAAAAAACAGAAAAATAGAAGGAAAAAAAGAAGGAAATTGGCAACCACAGAGTGGACAAAAGGAGTCCTGGGGCCTCCCATTTATTCTTTTACTCACATATCAACACAGGCATTCACTGAGGGTTGGTTAGCCCTGGCTTGAGAAGCCCACAGTCTAGTGATACAAATAAGCCAGTGATTACAGGGTAAAGTGATAATGATGAACACTTTCATAACTTATTTATTTATTTCATTTATATATATATATATAAATTTTTTTGGCCATGCCATGTGGCTTGGAGGATCTTGGTTCCCTGTCTAGGGATTAAACCCAGCCTTCAGCAATGAAAGCCCAAAGTCCTAACCACTGGACTACCAGGGAATTCCCAGTGTTTTTATTTCTTAAATATCACCATTTGGTTGTCCCAGGAGCATCTTCTTTATGAGATGGACTGTGGCAGACATTGGTACGCAGCTGAACCTATTTCTTTTTTTCTTTTCCATTGTATTTTTTACAGGATATTGAATATAGTTCCCTGTGCTATGCAGTAGGACCTTGTTGTTTACCCACTATACATGTAATCGTTTGCATCTGCTGATCTTAAACTCCCAGTCTATCCTTCCCCCTCCCCCTTGGCAACCACAGCCTCTTCTCTCTATCTGGGAGTCGGTTTCTGGTTTGTCAAAAAGTCTGTTTGTGTCATACTTTAAATTGCACAGAGAAGTGATATCATCTTTCTCTTTCAGACTTAGTGTGATCATTTCTAGGTCAATCCATGTTGCTACAAATGACACTATTTCATTCCTTTTTATGACTGAGTAATAGTCCACCATTGTATATATGTGGACTATATATACATATATATATATCCACCATATATATATATATATATATATATATCTCCATCCTCTGTGGATGGACCCTTGGATTGATTTCATGTCTTGGCTACTGTAAATAGTGCTGCTATGAACATGGGGTGCATATGTCTTTGAGCTGAGCCAATATCAATTCCCAGAGGCCTTGGCCCTGTGGCCTCACCCTCTCTTCTGTGCAGGAGGCCGGTCTGCTGAGCCTGGTGCTGTAGGGGGTTGCACAGCACCCCATAACACACTAGTCAAACTTTCATGCCTGGCCTTGGTTTGCCTTCCAGAAACATCTGCCTCCTTACCTTTCTGAGCAAAAGAAAAAAAAAAAAAAAACAGAGGGAGAAGTGGGCCAGTTTATCGGCAAGGTCACTGGTGACGGCCTTCCTGCCCCTTGGCGCAGTTCAGCCCTGATCAGTGCTCTGTGCTCAGCCACCAGCGGTAGGGAAGAAGCACGGCCTCAGCAGACAGCGGGGGTGGGAAGCCAGCCAGCCCTTCTGGCAGGACTTCTAATGCCAAAGACAAGAGTGGTCACACCCCCCAGGAATCCCACAGTTAGAGGTGCGGAGTCTTCCAGTAAATCTATCATGGAAGGCAATCCGTCTTGCCCGCGTCCCTCAGAGGTAGGTCTGTGGGGAGTTACGATCACCGGTGCAGCAGTAAAGACCTGGCTGAAGTTGGGAAGGAGAGCCGCAGGCTTGTTGTCTTAACCACAGACAATTGGCTCCAAGCGGAATTTACCAGTTCTTCAGAACACCTTTTGAGAGAATCTGGCAAAACAAGCCCAAGCTGCCCTCCCTGCATGTGTGCCCTTGTCTGGCTTCTCATGAAAGAAATGAAACCAGCAGTGGCCACAAGAGAAAAACACTCTGCACTGGCTGCTTTTGTCCCTCCCCCTCTCCCTCCGCCACTCCATCCTTCTCCCTCCCTCCGTCACCCTGAAGAGGCCTCCTTCTGGAGACCTGCCTTTCATCCCTGTCATCTTCAGTATGGCTCTAAGAATGTCCTTCTCTAGGACCCGGGGACCTTTGGAAAGGTAATTATCAGAAGAGACAACTTCTCTATCTCAGCCTGTGGCCTAACAGCAGAGAACATCTTGCTTCCGATTGTAAAGCTACCTTCTGCCATAAAGACAGGAGACGTTTATGATCAACCACAGATGGTATTGGACAGCACCCTAACACTGTCCAATAGTTTTCTGCTAGCTCGCCCCAAAATTTAAAAACCCTTCTGGGGACCCCCTTGGTGGCCCAGTGACTGGGACTCAGTTCCCAGTGCAGGAGGCCTGGGGTTCCATCACTGGTAGGGAACTAGATCTCACAAGCCACAACTAAGAATAAGAATAAGAATTTAAAGAAATAAGAATTTAAATAAATAATTTAAATTTAAATAAAAATTTAAATTTAAATAAGAATTTAAAATGAAAAAAATAAAATCCTTCTGCCCTCTGAGCCAGGGCAGTTGAGTTAAGTCTGAGCGCTGGCCTCTCTCCATTATTGCAATAGCCTTGAATGAAATTTTCCTTGCCTGTTTGACTTTGCACACTGCAATCTTTGACAGGCCCCTGCTCACCTCTCCAAAATCTTCTTGTTCCATTGCAGCAGTGACTCAAACTGGCGTGCTTCTGAATCGCCTGAAGGGTTTGTTAGAACACAGTTACTGAAGCAGGAGGCCTGAGTCTGGGCTTGACATGTTCCAACTAGTTTCTACATTTGGCTGGTCCAAAGACCATACTTTTTAGCCTGGGTTGTTGCTTTTTTTTGCATAGAGTGTCTTAACCTTCTGAAGGCCCTGGGGTTCACGGTGGCCCCAGTACATAGTCTTGTGATAGGGTCATTTCCAGAGCTGATGGAGATGCTTTCTTTCCCACAATCTTCTCCCTCGCTCTTTTGCTCCCCCATGAGACTTCCCTGGTGGTCCAGTGGCTAAGACTCCACACTTCCAATGCAGAGGGCATGGGTCTGATCCCTGGTCGGGAACTAAATCCCCTGTGCTGTGCTGTGCGGTGCAGCTGAAAGAAACCCAGACCCAAGCAAACAGCTTGCTCTCCCTTCACTCTCTGGCCTTTCCCCTCCCTTTTCTTCCCTCTCCTTGGACACCCAGGTCGCAGCAATTCTCTTCTGATTAGCCTTCCCCTTAAGAAAAAAAAAGGATCCTGCTACTTCTTAGGGTAGCAGTTAATCTTTCCTTGTTTGAGGCTATAGTTGTTTTGTTTGTTTCTTAACTGACATATCCTTCTTGGAGCCCCCTTGTCTCTCTGCTTCCCTGGGGATGGGGGAGGGGCTTCCCTCACACTCCCTGGTTACCTAGCAACTCGTCTCCTTTCTGACAAGTCACTGCCCCTAAGGAGAAGCCGGCTGATGTGCATGCAACAAAGAGAAAGTGACTCCCCTCTTAGAAGGCCTCCCTGTTCATTAGCACTGCCATAAGTGGCTTGGTATGGGCAGGCCCCCCTGATGCCCTCTCCTCTATTAAGCCAGCTGCATTGCTCCTCCCAGGGATCTTCGAGTGATGGCAGCTTGTCAAGGTCCGGAGACACTGGATATGCACTGGGAACTTCAGTTTCAGTCCTTAATTACACCCAGCCCATCACCTTTGTAATAGGAGCCATAATAGCCTTTTCATTGTTGTCTTCAAGTCAACGGGGCTGGGTGAAAAACTGCATCCATATTCACGCCTGTGTTTTCTGTTTTGCTATTACATCCTCTCCTGACTCTTCAGAATGAAAGGAGTTCTGCTTTTCTCCTGCAAGAGCCTTTCTGAAAGAAGCTGTTTGTTTTATACCCTCCAAGCGTCTGACCCTACCATCTTTGTTTCTTCTTTACACATTCCTGAATTAATTGGGCCCGATAAAGTTGGTAACCAACTTTATTGCTGAAGACATAGATGCCCCGAGGTAGTGCTTGTAGAGTGGAAAAGTGGTTGATCCTGGACCAGCCTCGGAAGGAGGGCCTCTCAATCTCACCTTCTTTAATCGTGAAAAAGACAGTACAGTGGGGGGAAAGGAGAGAGAAAGAAAGGGAAAAAAACTCCACTCTAAAAAAAAGTCATTCGTAACAGTAATAATTATAACAGAGAAAAATGGTAAATTACTCAGATGTCCAATAGATGAATGCCCAAAAGTCAGTATCATAACACAACAGAAGATTATTAGATTGATTTTGCAAATGGCAGGCCATTTATATGGATCATATCAGTCACATGGATAAGTATATATTATATATTTAAATATACATGGTGCACATATATCTTTTTTCAGGGGAAAAGAATGCAAGAGTTTGAGTAACTGGTTAGATACATGAAAAAACACTTATAACTGTCCAGAAAAATTAGAAGAATATATGAAAAGATGTGAATAGTATAGAGCTGCACAGTCCAGTATGGTAGCCAATAGCCATATATTACTAGTGAGTACTGGAAAATTGACATGTGATAAGCATAAAACTGGATTCAAAGACTTAATATGAAGAAGCATAAAATATCTCATCAAAAAATTTATCTTGACCACCTGTTGAAATGACTGTATTTTTAATACATTGGGTTAAATAAATATATTATTAAAATTAATTCCATGTGTTACTTTCTACTTACTTAATGTGGTTACCAGAAATTTTTAAATTACATATGTGGCTCATTATTATACTTTTACTAGACAGTGCTATTTAGAGTTAAAGTTTATTAGGTCTTTTTTTCTATGAAATTGTGAAATTTCTTGTTCTGTTTATATTTATAAGGTGTATGAGTCTAGAATAGAGAGTATTTGGAAGCAATACTCCCACAAAAACTAGTTCTATGATTTTCTACATTCTATACCAGACTTTGGACAGATAATGGAAATTGTGACTTCCCTGGGAAGATATATGAGAGAACATAGAAAAATCAAAATAAAGTATTTGGCCTTCCTTCTTTCCTCTCCAGGCCTTATATCTTCCCTTCCTTTGGGAAGGAAGGCTTCCTTTCCAAATGAACTCTTTCTTTTTTTTTTTTCAAATGAACTCTTTCATGCTGGCCTGTCAGCTTTACCTGTTAGAGTTGAGAAGCATGCTTCTGTCTACTGTCCTCAAAGGAAGAACACATTGATTAAACTACAAGTCAATTACATGATGTGTGTGCATGCTCAGTCATATGCAACTCTTTGCAACCCCATGGACTGTAACCTCCTAGGCTCTTCTGTCCATGGGATTTTCCAGGCAAGAATACTGGAGTGGGTTGCCATTTCCTACTCCAGGGGATCCTCCAGAACCAGGGATGGAACCCACATCTCCAGCATCTCCTATATTGGCAGGCAAATTCTTTACCACTGAGCCACCTGGGAAGCCATTTGCATAAGTTGATGTGCAATTCATGAACTTTGTCATTAGGCATTTGGTTTCATGGTTTGAATTCTTTCCTTCAGGACAGTTTGTTGACCACAGGTTTTAACGGGGAGGAGGCAGGTGGAAGAATGGTGAGCAGAGCACCACTGGGGCTGAGGATGGGACAGAGGCATGGGAGTGCCCATAAGGAACGGGGACACAGCACAGAAATGAGACACTCACTTACCTAAGCAGCCTTTCAGTTCAGTTCAGTTAGTTGTGTCCAACTCTTTGCGACCATGTGGACTGCAGTTCGCCAGGCTTCCCCGTCCATCACCAACTCCCAGAGCTTGCTCAAACTCATGGAGTCAGTGATATCACCCAACCATCTCATCCTCTGTTGTCCCCTTGTCCTCCTGCCTTTAGGTACCAATAATCAACCTAGCTAACCAACGTTTAGCTATAAATAATCATGGGATTGTGACCAGGATGTTCTAGTAGCCAGAATTGTCCTAGTATGTGCTCTAACAAACCATTTTGGAGAAGAGATGATAGACAAAACTAAGGGTAGTCTACATTTCAGAGACTGTCCAGTGAAATACAGCACCACTCCCTGGCTGGACCGCAGAGGGGTTACCAAGCCATGCTCCATGGGGGACAGCTCACCCTAATTAAAAGAATCATCCTTTTTAATGGATATCAGAAGACTTAAGAAAGCAGATTGATTTAATGGGGGTCAGGAAACCTAAGGGGATTGATTAATTTAATCAGGATTAGGAAACCTAAGGTGTTGGTTTAATGGACATCAGGAGATTTAAGAAGGAGGGT
Source organism: Cervus canadensis (assembly GCF_019320065.1). Taxonomy (NCBI): domain Eukaryota; kingdom Metazoa; phylum Chordata; class Mammalia; order Artiodactyla; family Cervidae; genus Cervus; species Cervus canadensis. The sequence goes on from NC_057386.1 coordinate 76,640,147, forward strand.
TGATTTAATCAATAGAAGCCACGTGATTTAGGGGGCTGATCAGATCAACAGAGTCACAAGATAGAGGGGCCTGATTGAATCATTGGCAGCCCAGTGATTTAAGGAGACTGATAGAATCAAAGGCAATCACCTGATTTAATAGGGCTTATTGTTTTAGGGGCTGTCACGAGATTAAGAAGGGTGATTGATTTAATTGGGGTTCAGGAGAATTAAAAAGGCAGAATGACTTAATTAATGGGTATCTAGAGAGTTAAGAAGGCAGATTGATTTTGGGGGGTGGTGTCAGGAAACCTAAGGGATTTGATTGGTATAATGGGTGTCAGGAGATTTAAGACAGATGACTGATTCAATGGAGGCTAAGATATTTAACAGGGCTGATTTAATAAATTGGAGCAGGTGATTTAGAGAGCTGGTTTAAAGGGTGCTGAATAATCCTTGTATTCAAGCCTGATCCTACTGGAAGCTGTCTTGGGGGGCCACACTTATTAACATGGAAAAAATGTCCCCTGAAATGATCTATGGTCACAGAACCTCACTAAACTTGGAAGAACTACTTTTTCTCCAACAGAAAAAATATCAAAGTGTAACATTCCTTCTTAAGTAATTGTTATTCAACTGCTATATCCCACTTGATCAACAAACGTTCATTGAACTTGTATCAGGTAGCATTGACCCATCAAATAAATACTAAGCCCCCACTATGTAGAATATTGTGTAGTTGAGATGCTAGACTTTGAAGACTGCATGGATTCAAATCCTGTCTTTGCTACTTCCTATTGGGATGACCTTGGATATACTTTTTAATCTCTCTGAGCCTCTTTCTTCATCTGTAAAGTAGAAAAACACAATAGTGTTATTGTAACAATTAAATGAGTGAGTACAATTAAACGAGCTTTAAAATACATGAAAAATATTTAATATGTGAAAGACACAGAGTAGATGATATTTAAGTATTTGCTGCTATATGCTGGCCATTGTGTGATAGAAATTACAAAGATGAACACAACACACAATATGTGCCCTCAAGGAAACTCCATCCGATGGCCTTTCAAACACATTGTTTCATTTAACCTTCATAGTTAGCCCATTTTCTTGGGCTCCAAAATCACTGTGGACAGTGACTGCAGGCATGAAATTAGAAGACGCTCCTTGGAAGAAAAGCAATGACAAACCTAGACAGCATATTAAAAAGCAGAGAAACTGCCTTCAAAGGTCATATAGTCAAAGTTATGGTATTTCCAGTAGTCATGTACGGATGTGAGAGCTGGACAGTAAAAAAGTCTGAGCACCGAAGAATTGTTGCCTTCGAACTGTGGTCCTGGAGAAGACTCTTGAGAATCCCTTGGACAGCAAGGAGATCAAACCCGTCAGTCCTAAAGGAAATCAACCCTGAATATTCATTGGAAGGACTGATGGGGAAGCTGAAACTCTAATACTTTGGCTACCTGATTCGAAGAGCCGACTCATTGGAAAAGACCCTGATGCTGAGAAAGATTGAAGGCATGGAAATATTTTCTTTGTTGCAAAAAAAAAAGAAAAGAAATATTTTCTTTGTTGCAATAATAGAGTGTCTGGGGAGTCAAGTAACAGAAAGTCCTGACTGAATTTGGCTTTTAAAAAAGCCATTAAAAAAAAATCTCACATTTTTAAAACCTCAGTGTAGGTTGTTTCAGAATTTGATGGTTTCATGATATCATGAAGGGTCCAGAGTCACTCCAGCTCTCTGCTCTCACTGTCAAGGAAAATGGGATTATCACGACTGGCTCAACAAAATAGTGATCTATCCCCCCAGGTAGGAAGCAGGGTGACCTTAACAGAACATATTAGGACTGATACAACCACAGAATCAGAGCTTCTGCTGTTGGCTGCATAGGCCATCAGCAGTGTCAGCTACAGGTGACAAGTGTCATCAAGTAGCATTACTTTTACAGCTAATAGAATCCTCATCTCAATTCAGAAAGGAAATTCGAAACCAAAGTAGACTACAGATAAATTAAATGGGGGCATCTACCACACTATGGTAATGAGATTTTTAGTTTTGCCCAAACATTTTTTATTTTAAGAGCATGGTTTGGATCATGAAAATATCTAAGTTGTTCTAGCCAGTCTGAATTTTTTTAAACATTATTTGTGAGGGGGGGAACTTATCTTTTTATCTTTGGGAAGTGCCTTTTTTTAACCACAAAAAGAGATGGTAGAACAACAAGGACCAACAATATAGCACAGGGAACTATATTAAATACCTTGTATAACCTATAATGGAAAGGAACCTAAAAAAGGACATATATATATATATTTATATATGTATAACTGAGTCATTTTGCTATTCATCTGAAACTAGCAGCATGCTGTAAATCAACCATACTTCAATTTTTAAAAAATTAAAAGCTAAGAAAAAAAAAAGAGTAGAAGATAGTAAAATATTCAAAAGGATGTGTAGCAACCAAAGGGAAACGTAATCTTTCCTAGGAGACAGGATTTTATAGGATTCTTGGATCTTTTTTTGTATCTGATTGTTGAGGTCTTGACAGCTTTTCAATTGAAAAATACGGTCATGTCTGTTAAACTAATTGTAGCTGTTCACTCCACTATATAATTTTACAACATTTCAGCTTCAAATAGAATGGCTTCAATAAACATAAAGCAGACTGACACATCCCAGATTTCTGCAGTTTATTTTACACCAAGAGATTACATTTAGAGATTTTCAGACACATGCTATAAATGAAAATCCAACAGGAAGTTTCTTTCACTTCCTCTAGATCTGACCTACATTTCAAAAATATGTGAGTGGGCTATAACCAAGAACTTATCTTGCTGCCATTATTCATGCTGTGTTTTCTGAAGACTTCTTTTTTTCTTCTCAGTGACTCTAATGGCCGATAAAGGAACTATAGACCTCAGGAGTCTTTACACAGCCCTATGTCAACTGGCAAATGTTTTCAGTAGAGATGACCAGATGGTACAGCCCTGAGCTACCTACATCTATCAGATTAACCAGAAAATTCAGACCTCTGTGCTCTTTTCACAGAATAGTTGAAACCTATGGCTTTTTCAGCTATGCACCCTTAGATATTTGTCTTTTGATTTTTGGCCACACAGCATGTAGGATCTTAGTTCCCCGACCAGAGATCGAACCCACACCCCCTGCACTGGAAGCCTGGATCTTAACCACTGGACCACCAGGGAAGTCCCAACCTTAGATATTTTTAATGTGAACAGCCGTTTGGTAGCTACATTTTCCCCCAGTCTATGCCACCCACCTATCTTCTCTAAAGGAATCAGTGTGGTGATGCATTACATCCAGTATGTGCAAGATTGCTAGCTTTTTAGAGAATGGTGCCATACAAATTCAAGATCTTGTTAAAAATGAGCTAAAGCCCATAATACAGCAACCTACATATATTTTATTGTACTCTAGGCTGCAATATAAACACAGAATATTCCCATACCTCCTCTACCTGCCATCGTAGGAGTTCTGGAATTCAGTCCAGGAGTCTCATGAGGTCCCCAGATGGATGTGTGTGGCTTTGTGCCTGGCAAAATATGTGCTTCACAGAAGTTTTCTTTCCATTTCAGAGTGACTCCCGCAAGGTAGCTTGGTAAGATGCTTACAGCAGAGTGACTGCTGCCCTGTCCCTCTCAGGTAAAATGCCAGGAGACGTGGAAGACAGGGGACAGCCCTGTTAAGTAATAACGTGTTAATTCAGTTTAAAGATCTGAAGCTGAAAAGCAGCTAAGTGCAGAGTAAGGAAGTTTTAGGCACTTCAATCTTGAAAAGGGATTTAAAAGGCAAATGCGTCGATGGATCAGACAAGTTAATATAAATTGTAGGTGACTTTAGCCAGTAGGAAGTGATAAGGACCGAGCTAATTTTTTTTTAACTGTTCCATCTCCTTTTATTACAATCTTATCCTTGTGTTCCAGAATTAATGGCTATTTAATACACAACCCAAAGCATTCCTAAAATTAATCTTAACCTTTCCATTTCTTTCTCAGCATATTAAATCAAAAGGCAGGTTTAATGCATTCTAGGAAGAACACCTTTATTGAACAGAGGAAACAAAACATGTCAGGAATCTGACCAAATATATAAAGCAGCAGGTGAGATTTCTGATAGTAAAGAATGACTCCCAATGGAAAGTAAACAGATCCTCTCAAAGTACATGTATTTCACAAGTATGTATGTATGTACGTAATATATTAAAGCAAATCTGGTTTCTGCCACAAGAAGCTGCTTGGGGAGTTCAAATTTTAAAAGTTAATAAAATAAAACATAAACAAAAAACACTGCATGTCCAAATAAAGTGTGCCCCCAGTTACTACGTATGATCTTATGTAGAAGAACCTCTAGGGAGATGGTTGGTTTTTAAGCTGTTGAGTGTTCCTGCCTAAAAGTCAGATAGGCAGACTCTACTTCAAATAAGGTGTAAAGTATTGCATGTGCTGAAACCACTACTTGGTCTTAGGTTAAATAAGACAATGTCTACGTATTTTTTCCCACCAGGCTCATCATGTAACAAGAGCAACAAAAATAACAATAATAATCACTGATACTCATATAGTCCTTACTATGTGCCTGGCACTCTTCTAAGCACTTTACATATAGTAATTCATTTTTAATACTCAGAACAACTTTCTAAAGTGGATACTACTATTATCTCATCTTACACCTGAAGAAAGAAAGGCCCAGAGTCAGGCTGTTAGGAAGTGGTAGAGGCTGGATTTGAACCAAGAAAGAAGTTCACTCAATGCTTCTCTACTAAACTCAGAAGGATTTGAGCTTCACACGGATTTCAGTGACTTATTCATGACATGGGGATCGTGCACATACCGATCCAATCGCTTCATTCACACAAAGTTTGAACTTAAACTTTTCAGGGACTTCCCTGGCAGTCCAAAGGTTACAACTCCAATGCAGGGAGCACGGGTTCAAACTCTGCTTAAGGAATTAAGATCCCACATGCCACTTGGTGTGGCCAAAACAAAACGGTTTCATAATTAGAAATGCATTTTACCTCTTCATCCAGTAAACACGTATATGATGCAACACTCACCCTCATAGCACACAGTGCACTCTGGTGTGTTCGATTCTTCCCTGTTCTGTAGCACTTTTTTTAATTGCTGGTCACAAAAATTTAGGTTGATTTCCGCAATTTGGAAATCACTAATATAAGGCTCTTTTCTCAGCCCCAATCTGCATATGGTCAAATATTGACATGGATGTCCAGAAAAAAAATCTTTATGAAACTTCTTGCCACTTCTTGCACTTCTTGTACTTCTTCATGTGCACCTCCCCAAAAATGAGGAGTGAATTAATGTCACTCTTTGCAAGCACAAAGGCCTCTTTCACAATTGTCGTTGTCAAAAAACCATTAGTGCACACATAGAACACAAAAGTTAAATGACTTGTCCCTGGAGACTGTGTGCATACGTGTGTGTTCAGTTGCTCAAACCTGTCTGACTCTTTGCGACCCCATGGACTGTAGCACACCAGGTTCCTCTATCCATGGAATTCTTCAGACAAGAATACTAGAGTCGGTTGCCATTTCCTCCTCCATGGGATCTTCCCCAACCAGAGATGGAACCTGAGTCTCCTGTATCTCCTGCGTGGCAGGCAGATTCTTTACCTCTCAGCCATCTGGGAAGCCTAATCTTACATTATTATCCTCTATTCGACTACTGCTCAGCATATATCTAAGGCTCCTGAATAAAGAGAGTCCACTTTCTTTTCTTCTCTCGGTTTCTTTTGTTCCTTTCTTCCTTCCTTTCTTTCTTCTCTTTTTTCTTCCTTTACATCCTTCTTTCTTTTTCTCATCCTTTAATTCAACAAACGACCATTGAGCATCACCAAGACAGACATATACTTCCACCCCATGGAACTTAAAATCTGATAAAGATTGAAACAAGCTGCATACTCAACCCGGACATGTATATGTCAATGCCAATTTAATTCCTTTTTCTTTTTGTAATGTGACCTACAAAAATATTTCTCAAATGCAGTTCAATAAATATTTTATGTCAAGACACCAGGCAGGCATCTAAAATGAAAACAAAAACAAATCCTCAGTACTTCTCATGTCTTATGCTGTTTTCCCTGGAAAATGTTTGCCTGACAACCAAAGCCAGAGAGGAAACAGGTGTTGGGTCTTATTTTTCAGTAGCTTCTCTTCTGGTTCTCTGTCACTTGCCTGTGATGTTTATCTTGCCCCTGAATTTTACAGATGTCCTTGTTCAGTTCAGTTCAGTTGCTCAATCGTGTCCGACTCTTTGCGACCCCATGAACCGCAGCATGCCAGGCTTCCCTGTCCATCACCAACTCCTGGAGTCTATCCAAACCCATGTCCACTGAGTCGGTGATACCATCCAACCATCTCATCCTCTGTCATCCCCTTCTCCTCCTGCCCTCAATCTTTCCCAGCATCAGGGTCTTTTCAAATGAGTCACCTCTTTGCATCAGGTGGCCAAAGTATTGGAGTTTCAGCTTCAACATCAGTCCTTCCAATGAACACCGAGGACCAATCTCCCCTAGGATGGACTGGTTGGATCTCCTTGCAGTCCAAGGGACTCTCAAGAGTCTTCTCCAACACCACAGTTCAAAAGCATTAATTTTTCGGCACTCAGCTTTCTTTACAGTGCAACTCTCACATCCATACATGACTACTGGAAAAACCAGAGCCTTGACTAGACGGACCTTTGTTGGCAATGTCTCTACTTTTTAATATGCTCATATATGTACATGAATCAGATATACTGGCATAGGGAGATCTCTGTTTTCATCGAATGTCCAAATAATCGAGGCTGTTGTTGTTTAGCCACTAAGCCGTGTCCAACTCTTTGTGACCCCATGGACTGTAGCCAGCCAGGCTCCTCTGTCCATGGGATTCTCCAGGCAAGAATACTAGAGTGGGTTGTCATGCCCTCCTCCAGGGGGTCTTTCCAAACCAGGGATCAAACCCAGGTATTCTGCTTGGCAGGCAGAGTCTTTACCACTGAGTCACCAGGGAAGCCCAAGCTATATCTATATATTATTAGTTACACTTTTCAGTAACTTGATAATCTAAGTTTGAGTCCTCTGCTTGACAAGAATTCCAAGGAGTCTACAGATGGTATGGTAAATATAATGTTACCATCTAGATAGGAGGTGCAGATATTATTCTGGTTTAAATTTCACTGAGAAAGATTTACAAATGTAGAAGATGACTGGACAGGAATCCTAAGAACTTCTTCTCCTTGAATCCATGCTCAACACCACCCTCTCAATGAAGCCCATCCACATACACCCACTCCCCACACCCATTACCTTTGCTCTATTTCTTTCATTGTATTTAATACCTTCCAACGCACTTTACGACTGACTTGTTTATTATGTTTGGTATATTAATTGTTGGCCATTTATTGTCATGGCCCTCACTGGAAGGAAAACCTCTAATAAAGGGCAGAAAGTTTTCCTGTCTTGTTTATTTATATATACTAAGCCCAATAAAAGGGCTTCCCTCATAGCTCAGTTGGTAAAGAATCTGCCTGAAATGCAGGAGACCTGGGTTCAATTCCTGGGTCGGGAAGATCCCCTGGAGAAGGAAATGGCAACCCACTCCAGTATTCTTGCCTGGAGAATCCCATGGACAGAGGCGCCTGTCGCCACAGTCCATGGAGTCTCAAGAGTCTGACATGACTTATCAACTAAACTACAACAAAGCCCAATAAATGAACAAACACCTACTGACTGACTGACTGGATAAACAAATTCAAGGAAGAATGCATCCATTGATTACCTATTGTAATCCATAATGCAAAGTATGGGCTTTGGAATTGAATTGTCTGTGTTCAACTCGCAGCAACTCTTTATTAGCTGCTAGCATAGGGCAAGTTATTTATTCCCGTTCATTTCCTCGACAATAATACTGGTAGGATAATAGTCATGCCTACTTTCAAAGATGGTGTCAGAGCTAATTAGGAAAATGTTCCCCATCCAGGACATACTAAATCCTCAACAAACGTTAGTTATATTAGTGTGCACCTGGCATCTTCACACATACTCTTTCATTTTTTAAAAATTGATTTATTTCTCTGTGCCAGGTCTTAGTTATGGCATATGGGATTTTTAATTCCAACATGTGAACTCTTAGTTGTGGCATGCAGGATCTAGTTTCTTGACCAGGGATCAAACACAGGCTCCCTGCATTGGGAGCTCGACATCTTTGCCACCAGACCACCAAGTAAGTCCATGTATATCATTCAGATACAGGACTCTGACACTGTACCTGTGAAGTTTCCCTAAGAATCATAAAAACACTCTTGACTAATCTGAATATGACCCCTGACTGGAAGATCCTTGCTAAAGCCAAGAGTCAAAGAACAGTCTTAGAAACACAGTGAATTTTGCTGGAAAATAAGAGGTATTGATTTTTCTTCCCTCCAAACAGCAAGGAATGAATCAACTAATCATTTTCCCTATATGCTACCACCGCAAATAGGGGGCTCCAAATTCCTGTAGAGACCAAGAGAAATAAGATTGTGAATACAAGGGAAATTTTTCCTATACTAAAAATAAATTGATCAAGAGCACATTCCAGAAATACTGTCCTTGAAAGTCTCTGTTTCGACAGTTGATGAGAAAGTCACATGCATCTAGCCAGCCATTGTCCATTCTCAGGGGATCAACACAAAGAGGTCAAAATCCAAGTATTGTTACCAACTAGCAACCTACTGAGTTGCACAGCCCAATAAAATGTAAAGATTATAATCATTTATTAGCATGCTTAAGTATAAGACTTTATACTTTCTTTTCTATTGCCCACATTTAAAACTTCACATTAAACAGTCCAAACTAAGGATTACCAGAAAAATAACCTGCTCCAGTATTTTAAAATTTGTGTATAAAATATGAATGTGAGCTGTTATGCTAGTGTTTTACCCCAGTCCCTTTGTATCTACTTATGAAGAACTGGCTATTCTGAGATGTGGTAGACTGTGCTATGCTCCCCTGGGAATGCAAATTTTTGTGGCTTTGCAAGAGGTCAGCCTAGGGAAAAATACACACACTTTTTTACCCAAGAATCACATTTCTAGGATTTGTTCTGGACATGTCATCTGAGATATGCCCAATGAACTGCCCACAAGAATGTTCACTGGAACATTACTTGTTGTAATTTAAAAATGGAGGCAAACTTACATCTCAAAACTGGAGATTACATAGAATAGAGGTATGTATATGAGGCTATTCCAGAGGTCAGAAAGCTGTCATCCACGGACCAAATCCAGCCTATTTTTGTAAATAAAGTTTTATTGGAACACAGACACATCTGCTCATATATATACTGTCTATGACTGCTTTTACTACAGCAGAGTCCAAGAGTTGCAATAGAAACTGATGTTTCCTTTTCTGTATGTTGCTGCTGTAACAAATGACCATAAATGGGTGACTTAAATCATACAAATTTATTTTTTTACAGTTCTGGAAGTCAGAAATCCTAAAAATCAAGGTATCAGCAGGACTCTATTCCTTCTGGAGGCCCTAGGGGATTATCTGTTTCCTTGTCTTTTCTGGCTTCTAGAGGGCTTCCCAGGTAGCTCAGATGGTAAAGAATCCACCTGCAATACAGGAGACTCAGGTTCAATCCCTGGGTCGGAAAGATTCCATGGAGAAGGAAATGGCAACCCATTCCAGTATTCTTGCCTGGAGAATTCCATGAACAGAGGAGCCTGGTGGGCTACCACCCATGGGGTCACAAAGAGTCGGACATGACTGACTAATGTTTTCACTTTTCATTTTCATGGAAAACTCACAGCTAGCATTATACTTAGTGGTGAAAACCTGAATGCTTTCCCTCTGAGATCAGGAACAAGACAAGGATGTCTCTTGTCACCATTTCTATTCAACATTTGTACTGTAGGGTCTAGCCAGGGCAAGTAGGCAAGAAAATGGGATCAGTTCATTTCAGTTCAGTCGTGTCTGACTCTTTGCGACCCCATGGGCTGCAGCACTCCAGGCTTACCTGTCCGTCACCAACTCCCGGAGTTTACTCAAACTCATGGCCGTCGAGTCAGTGATGCCATCCAACCATCTCATCCTCTGTCTCCCCTTCTCCTTCTCCCTTCAATCTTTCCCAGCATCAGCGTCTTCTCCAGTGAGTCAGTTCTTCAAATCAGGTAGCCAAAGTTTTGGAGTTTCGGCTTCAGCATCAGTCCTTCCAATGAATATTCAGGACTGATTTCCTTTAGGAAAATGGGATAAATGTTGGAAAAGAAGAAGTAAAACTATCTCTACTTGTATATGACAAAATCTTTATATACTAAATCCTGATCAATTCATAAAAAAAAAAGAGTTAATAAACAAATTCAGTAAGATGGCAGGATACAATATCAATATACAAAAATCAGTTGTATTTCTACATACTAACATGAACAATCCAGAAGTGACATTAAGAGAGCAATTTCATTTACAATAGCATTAAAAAGAATAAATACTGAGGAATAAATTTTATAAAAGAAATGTAAAACGGTTACTGAAAGGTTTGGGGGTCTGACGACCAGCCACCCAAAAGCCAATAAACAGGCTAGGTTGGTGGAAAGGAAAGTTTGCTTTATTTCAGATGCCGGCAACTGGTGGGGGAGCGTGGACATCTATCCAAAGACTGACTCCCCCCACACATTGGCAACCACTGGGGCGAGAGCTTTTTTAGGAAGAAGGAGGGGTCTATGTGAAGGGACAGCACAGTCAGCTCTGACAGTCATCTTCACATTGGTCATTGGCTGTCTGACCAGCATCTTGGTTGTTTTAGGTGCAGTTAATCTTCAGTTCCGGAGTCCGTTTTTTTCCATTTCTTTGAGGCCAGTTCTCAGAACTGTGGCAGCTTATGCCGTGGCTACAGTCTGGCCATCGTGTAGTTAACTTCTCCACCTGGTGGCTGGGGCTTTTGGTATCTGTAAAGCAGCTCACAGGATATGACTCAGAGTATTATCTATAGCCCTTGAGAAAGGAATAAAGCTCCTTGACTATGCTAAGTGAGTACCTTATCATTATTTGGTCTCCTTTGACTGTTTTCTTTGTTTTTGCATGGTCTCACTTCTCTGATTAAACTTACTCTTTGACTAAAGATTTCCACAGACAAAAGGCAGGCAGAGGACATGGGGTACAGGCAAGGACCATAGGGTCCTGCTCTGTTTCAAGACATGGACACTGCAGAATCATTACACTACAAAGAATCATTGAAAGAAATATTGAAAGATCTAAGTAAGTGGAAAAACTTCCTGAATTCATGGATTGAAAGATAATGTTAAGGTAGCAACAATCCCCAAACTGATCTACAGACTCAATACAATTTTTTATCAAAATTCTAGCTGCCTTCTGTACAGAAATTAATGAATAAGTTGGTCCTAAAATTCATATGGAAAGGAAAGGGACCCAGAACAACAACAACAAAAATCTTGGAAAATAAGAACCAAGTGGGAGGAGTCAGAGCTCTCAGTTTTAAAACTTACTCCAAAGCAACAAGAATCAAGACTGTGGTACTGGCATACGGAAAAACATGTAGATCAAGGAAACAGAACCAAGAGTGCAATTTTTAAAAAAATAATATTTATTTTTATTTATTTATTTGACTGGGCAGGGTCTTAGTTGCAGCATGCGGGATCTATTTCCCTAACCAGGGATCAAACCCCGGGCCCTCTGCATTGGGAGCATGGAGCCTTAGCCACTGGACCACCCAGGGAAGTCTGGAGGGGATAGATTTAAACTCCAAGACTAAACAGCAACCCTGTAGCAGAGAATTCTGATGAGGACCTACCCCAGGGATGAGACGGCATAGTGCAGTTCAGTTCAGTCGCTCGGTCGCGTCCAACTCTTTGCGACCCCATGAATCGCAGCACACCAGGCCTCCCTGTCCATCACCAACTCCCGGAGTTTACTCAAACTCATGTGCATAGAGTCGGTGATGCCATCCAGCCATCTCATCCTCTGTCATCCCCTTCTCCTCCTGCCCCCAATCCCTCCCAGCATCAGGGTCTTTTCCAATGAATTAACTCTTGGCATGAGGTGGCCAAAGTATTGGAGTTTCAGCTTCAGCATCAGTCCTTCCAATGAACACCCAGGACTGATCTCCTTTAGGATGGACTGGGTGGATCTCCTTGCAGTCCAAGAGACTCTCAAGAGTCTTCTCCAACACCTCAGTTCAAGAGCATCAATTCTTCGGCGCTCAGCTTTCTTCACAGTCCAGCTCTCACATCCATACATGACCACTGGAAAAACCATAGCCTTGACTAGATGGACCTTTGTTGGCAAAGTAATGCCTCTGCTTTTTAATATGCTATCTAGATTGGTCATAACTTTCCTTCCAAGGAGTAAGCGTCTTTTAATTTCATGGCTGCAATCATCATCCACAGTGATTTTGGAGCCCCAAAAAATAATGTCTGACACTGTTTCCACTGAAAACATACACGCTGAGATGGCACAACTAAGAGTCAAATCCAAAAGTGAGACGAGCATCTGACTAGAGTCAGAACTGGAGCCACTTGTCTGCTCCCAGGCTGAAAGAAAGCAGAGCTACCGATTACAGTCCTCCCACCCAAGAAGAAGAGATGATCCCAGATAAGAAAACTAGAAGAGTGTTAAGAAATGTATTCTAGGGAATTCCCTGGTGGTTCAGTGGTTGCATGCATGTGCATGCTAAGTCTCTTCAATTGTGTCCAACTTTATGTGACCCTATGGTCTGTAGCCTGCCAGGCTCCTCGGTCCATGGGATTCTCCAGGCAAGAATACCAGAGTAGGTTGCCATGCCCTCTTCCAGGGGATCTTCCCCACCCAGGGATTGAACCCAGGTCTCCTGCATTGCAGGCAGATTCTTTACCATCTGAGACACCAGGGAAGCTCAAGAATACTGGAATGGGTAGCCTATCCCTTCTCCAGGGGATCTTCCTGACCCAAGAATCGAACCAGGGTCTCCTGCGTTGCAAGTGGATTCTTCACCAGCTGAGCTACCAGGGAAGTCCAGTGGTTAGGGCTCCGCATTTTCACGGCGGAGAGTCTGGGTTCGATCAATGACTGGGGGATTAAGATCCTGCAAGCCAGCAGTGTGGCAAAAAAAAACAGATGAAGAAAATTTACTCTAGGCTGTTCCTATTACAGATTTCCATAGAGTAAAAGAGTAAAAAGCATATTCTTAAAGAAACAGAGGTTTCCCACACCTCATTTTGGAGTTTTGACATTAAAAAACACATTACATTTTTTTCTTAGTTCTGATGTTTCTCTTTATTTATATATATTTTTTCATTTATTGCCACTCTAGTTTCTCCATATATGCCAGTCCCTGCCCTTCCCCCAACATCTTTGCCACCACCAACCTCTCTCTCTCTCCCTCTCACTCTCCCTCTTTCTCTCTCTCACACACACACACACACACACAGAGGCATGCACATTCACCCTGTATTCTCATCACAGCAGCAAAAGTTCATTAATCACATGGATTTTAGAATTTAAACTGATCTTTGAATTCAGGTTTTGCTTTTTATTGATTTGTGTCCCCTCAGGCATATGCCTGAACTCTAAGCTTGTTTCCTCATCCATAAAAGGGAAATAATACAAATATTAACCTCTCAGGGGCTTTGTGATGTTTAAATGTGGTGTATTGGGAGTTCCCCATGGTTAGGATTCTGGGTTTTCACTGCTGTGGCCAGGGTTTAATTCCTCTTCCGGGAACTGAAATCTCACAAATCGAGCGGCCAAAAAAAAACAGAATATAAGATATTTAGCCCAGAGCTTGGCACATTGTAAGTTCTCACCTAGTGGCATACAGTAGCTGTGACTACAACAACTTCCTAGCAATAGCATGCGTGTATGCTAAGTCACTTCAGTCATGTCCGATTCAGTCCGACTCCCGGACAGAGTAGCCTGCCAGATTCTCTGTCCATGGGATTCTCCAGGCAAGAATACTGGAGCAGGTTCTTCCTGACCAGAGGATCGAACTCACGTCTGCCTGCGTCTCCTTCATTGCAGGCAGATTCTTTACCCACTGAGCCACCCGGGAAGTCCTATCAGTAGAGATGTTTGTAAAAAGAAACTCCTCCAGGATAGGTTTTGTTCTGCTGAAGATCAGAGAAGGAGAGACCCTGGCGGACCCATAGGATGGCAAAAATTATATGGGCAAAATAATAATAATAAATGCTTGTTAACAGTAGAATTTTTTTTAGACATCACATCTCTCGTATCCATGTACTGACTTGCCTTTGAATACACTTAATAAAAGTACATGGTTCTATCATATCTGTTGCTTTTTATAGGAGGATTTTTAGACTTAAATATAAAATTATTAAGGGGTAAAGAAATATGCACTGTGAAAGAGATACCAGGCACAGGATTTAGCATGGAAAAAAGGAAGGCAAGAGTGTGTGAAATTAATAGCTATCTTCAATAAGGATATTAAAAGCTATTATGATGAGTATAGTGGTCAGCTCCGTCCCATTGCCACTAAGACAGAAATGAATTATGAGGCTTAACTGTGGCATTTAAAGTACAGATTTAGCCAACTCTGGATTAAACACACTTAGCAAAAGGAATCCGGGAACGGATAATGCAAACCAGTTTATGATGGAAAAAAACTGTTTGGCTTTGAAGTCATTGACACGTATTAAGGGAATGTCTTTATTAAGACAACTATTAACTGTTTTGCAGATTTTTTTTCTCCTGCTGCATTCATTCATTGCACAATTGACTGGACCAGTTGGTTGATCTGGCAATTTTTTGTGCTAGGACATTCTAACTGGTTTCACCACAGTTTGAAACTCTTTGCACTCCCCTGCTGCAGTCCATGGAGTCACAAAGAGTCAGGCAGGACTTAGCGACTGAAGAACAACAGTTTGAAAAGAACAAAAAACAAGCCACCCTTGGACTGGTCTGCAGAACTTCATCAGCCAGAGGACCACTATTTTTTAAAGTCCTGGCTCCAGAACTCCTCACCTTCAAAGCCCTGCTCCACACGGGCTCCTCTCTTCCAGCGAAGATTCTGGCTCCCGTTTTAAGCTCTTCTTTCCACCCTGAGACCCGTCAGCATCTTAGGTGACCTCCAGATCCACCACGATGAATAGAGCTCTTCACTTCATCGTCCCACCCTTGACCAGATCCACTCCTCCTCAGAAATCATACCTAACACAGTAATCTCGTACTAGCTTCCTCAGTTACTTACCTTCCAACTATCTCATTCAGTTACTGCCCAGGTACCATCTCTCCGACCGCGCAGCCCCACTTGTTTCCTGAGTCAGCTCTCCTGACCTCCAGGGTGACTCTGCTGCAAACCTGCAGTCCCGTCTCTTCCACAGCACCCTCAGCAGATCGCTGCACCCTGCTTCCTCCAGAAGAAAGTAGATGCTGCCAGAAAAGAGCACCTATAACTTGTGCCACCAAAACACCACCCCCGCCTTCTTCCACTGCCCCCCTTTCCTCTGGTTACAGTGGACAGGTCACCCTCGGGCCTCCTGTCCTCCTGGAGCCTGATCCCCTCCTCCACCACCTTCTCAGGGATGTTAGCTTCTTTTCATCTTCAGTCTCTTTCCCAGTCTCTTCTGCAGCCTCTTCCCCTCTTCATTTAAATATCTTCATTTTCTCTTGCCTTAAAAAATAAAATCAGGGACTTCCCTGGTGGTCCAGTGGCTAAGACTCCATGTTCCTACTGCAGAGGGCCTGGGTTCGATCCTTGGTCAGGGAACTAGATCCCACGTGTCACAACTAATGATCCCGCATGCCACAATGAAGATCAAAGGTCCCATGTACTACTCCTAAGACCAGCATGGTCAAATAAATAAATAAATAGGAAAATAAGTAAGTAAAATCAAAGCTCACCCTCAGTCAGCATTTCTAACCTGTCTCCTTCCTCTCTGTGAATGACCTCTCTGCTTTCTGCATCCACACCCTTTGCTCATCCCACTCCAGCTGACCTCTGGCTCCCATTGCACCAAAATAGCTTTCACCCCTTCTGACCCAGAGAAAGCTTTTTGCCATAAGCTTTGGCTCTTCTATTCTTGACCTCCAGGCACCATTTGCTGCTCAGACCACAGCCTGGTCTCCTTTCTTCCCTCTCTCTCTCCCCTCCTTTCCAGTCTCCTTTCAAGACCATCCACAAAGGACGTGTCTTGTTCTGTACTTGCCCTTAAGTCTCTGTTCAAGGCCCTTTTCTCTTTCTACTCTTAAAATTCCCCCTGGACGAGCTTGCTTACCCTGACGATGTCATTTACTATCTAAAGTCTAATGATGCTCAAGCCTTTTTCATCTTGTCTAAATCCTTCATCTGAGCTCCAGATGGCTGAGCAACCCCTGGACACCTCCCCTTGAATCTATCTCTTACGAACCCCTCAAGTTCATTATGTCCCAAACTTGACTCCTGACTATCCTTTCTTCCTCCCATCTCATGACTCGGGCAGGTTCCCCTGCTCACAGGAATGCTCCCACTCTTTACCCTGGTGCTTCTGCTGGGAACTCAGACTTTATTCTTGAAGCTTCCCTCTTTCAACTCCTCACATCAAGTTAATAGTCAAGTTTTCCAATTGTCCAACATAAAAATCTATCCATCTAGCTCCGTCTTTCCATCCTCACTGCCATTTCTTGTCCAGGCTCCAGCCCCTGCTTAGGGTGTGTAGCAAAACCCTCTTAGCTGGTCCCCCTGGTTCCTGTCTTCACCCCTGCAAACAGCTTTGACTGATCTAAGATGTTCATCAGATTGTGTCCTGTACCTGCTCCCCTTCCTCTGGATTCCTCCAGGATTTCTCATGGGCCTTGAGATAAAACGCAGACACTCTGACATGCCTCCCAAGGCTCTCACTTCTCTGTGTCTCCCTCTTGCTCCCTGCAGCTCACCCAGAGACAGTCCTGCAACTCACCTCTCCTTCCCCCAACTAGCCTTCCAGTCTCAGCTTAAATGTCACTTTCTCAGGAGGGAAGGAGGTCTTCCGTGATGGGTTGAGTAGTGCCCCTATCCAAAAAAGGCTATCCCCATCCTAATTCCTGGAACATGTAACTATTACCCTACATGGCAAAAGATCTGATTAAGCTGGGCATCTCCAGATTTCCTGGATTGTTCAGAGCAAGGGGCGGGGGAGCAATGGGCTGCCATACAAAATTCCCCAGACTGGGTAGCATAAACCACAGGGATTTATTTTCTCATAGTCCTGGAGGCTAGAAGTCCAAGATCAAGATGCTGGCAGGGTTGGATTCTGGTAAGACCTCTCTACCTGGCCTGCAGATGGCTGAATTCCCACTCTCCTCACATGGTCTTTCCTTGGAGAGAGGGTTCCAATGTCTCCTTCTCTTCTCTTTGTTTGTTGTTGTTGTTCTTGTTGTTTAATTTTTTGGCCATGCTGCACAGCATAAAGAATCCTAGTTCCCCAACCAAGGATCAAACCCGAGCCCCCTGCAGTAGAAATTCAGGGTCTTAACCACTGGTCCACTAGAGAAGTCTCACCTTCTTTTAAGGCAGCCAGTCAGTCCTATTGAAGTGGGTTCACCTTTATGACCTCATTAACCTTATTCCCAAATAGGTTCTGTCTCCAAATATAGTCATGTTGGGAGTAGGGCTTCAGAATATGGATTTGAGGGGCACACATATTTCGATCCACAACAGGCCTAAATGCAATCACATGTGTGCGTGCTAAGTCGCTTCAGTCATGTCCAATTCTTTGCGACCCTATGGACTGTAGCCCACCAGGCTCCTCTGTCCATGGGGATTCTCCAGGCAAGAATACTGGAGTGGGTTGCCTTGTCCTCCAGGGGATCTTTCTGACCCAGGGATGGAACCTGTGACTCTTATGTCTCCTGCATTGGCAGTCGGGTTCTTTACCACTAGCGCCACCTGGGAAGCACAAATGCAATCACGTTTCCTTATAGTGTAGACACAGAGGAGACAGGAATGTAACCCTGCAGACAGAGATTGGGGAAATTCAGCCACAAAATCTGGGATGCCTGGAGCCCCTCGAATAGGGATGGACAGACACTGGGAGCTCTGGGAGGGAGTATGGCCCTCCCAGCACTGAGTTTCTGCCTCTGTCTTCCCGAACTGCAAGAGAATGACTTTTTTTTTTGTTTTCAGCCACTCCATGTGTGATCATTTGTTACAGAAGCCATAGGAAATGACCACACTTCTGTGACCTCAAAGATAAGTGAGGAGGCCATCTCACTGCCCCCACGGCCCCTCTCTGCCCTTTTTCTCACCCACACCACACTGAACTGCAAGAGTTGGTTTAGAGTCAGTCTTCCCTTCTAACCTTTGTGACCCTATGGACTGTAGCCCGCCAGGTTTAAGAAGGCAGAAATGGCCTTTCCTGTCCACTGCTGCTCCCCAGGGTGTGGTACATAGTACGGACTCAGTAAATATATATGAGATGGATGAGTAAATGAGCTGATGTTGAGAATTTCTTGGCTGGGAGAGTTTATGAATAATAGACTGCACTATGACAACAAGCTAGGGAAGTTGCTCCTTATCGGAGACATTGGCAGTCCTTTGAAATAACTAGGTAAGGTCTTGTCCAGTATGACATTTCAGGGGTTTTCTAGTCCAACAGCTGTGTCCTTGTAGGGTGCAGTTTTCCTGGCAGCTTGAGCTTTGGTGCCCTCTGGTGACAGAAGTAAATTGTCTCTTGTTGTTGGTCTGTCAAGACTGACTCACATCTAGTTCCTGCTGTTGGGTGGGATTTTCTCATGGAGAAACTGAATTTTCTCCTTACTGTTAAAAGAAATCAACTGGAAAGGTGTATTTAACCATGAAATCGACAAAAGTTACATAAACCACATAACTTCCAAAGCTTTTGCAGAGGTCACTTTGAGTGTTCAGTTTCTTCTTCTTTTTTATTTATTTATTTATTTATTTTTTCAGTGGGTTTTGTCATACGAGTGTTCAGTTTCGAATACTAAGATTTCCTCATGAAACATGAAATTTTCAGATTGCGTTTACTACAACAGTTTCTCCTGAAATAGCCATGGTTTTTAATAGTTGAATTCAATTATCATTTGGAAAACTAATGCTCTATTGTATGTGACTTCTTATGATGACTATGACTTACAGTGCTTTCCAAGGCCCTTAAACCTTTATTGAGTTTGAAAATCAAGTTGCTATTTTTTTTTTTTTTAAACAAACCACACACATAAAACAATCATGTGTGTGCTGCTTGTAAATGAGAAGTTATGGGTCTGGCTGCCTCTCTGGAAACAGACTTACTTTTTATCCCCCAATCTTGTAAAACTGTGACAGCCACACGGCCTTGCAATTTGAATTCTGTGTGAGTTACAATGTCAGACAGCTCCACATGGCAACTGCGAGTATGACTATGCTTAGCTTCATGTCAAGAATGTGTTTTCCAAAGTGTCATTTGAAGATGATTTGGGTGGATGGAGTAAATACACTTTTTTCTCACCGATTACACCATCATTTTAGGGATAACTTACCATCATTTACAATGATTTTCAAAGGATCTTGCTGACCTGCTAATATATGAGTTTGAAGTGTTCCTGACCTCAAGCATTTAGTCAAATAAACAAGCACTTACTTGCAGAGGGAGCTGCTATTTATAGGCACTCAACACTGGTTTCCTTTCTAAATTAAGAGTCCTTCGGTAATGTAAACAACCACCCTCTGACTTTGTTTTGAATATTCCTAGTTTCACTTTCTCATTTTTTTTCAAAGCACTGTATAGTTGTATAAACCCATGAGAAGCTACTGTCCCCAAAGTACTTCTTACGAAGAGCCAGAAATAAGCAATATGATGCAAATGCTTTCTGGAAGATGCAACTGTTTGGAAGATGATTCTTCAGTTGGTGAGATTTTATAGCTTGCTTTTTTTAGAGAAAAATGGGTTAAATACATTTTTGTAATATGTAAAAAATATATAAATATATCCAGAAGGATCTCACCTTCAAGCAGATGGAGGAAAACAATAAATAAAATAAACAAGTAAGAGACACAGTATTTATATCATAATATGAGTAATGAAGGGGCTTCCCTGGTGGCTCGGTGGTAAAGAATTTGCTTGCAATGCAGGAGACATAGGTTTATTCCCTGGGTCAGGAAGATCCCCTGGAGGAGGGCATAGCAACCCACTCCAGTATTATTGTCTGGAGAATCCCATGGACAGAGGAGCCTGGTGGGGTCTCAAAGAGTCAGACATGACTAATGCAACTGAGCACACAGGCATGCTCCCGCATGGAGAGTGTTGATGGGGTTGTTGTTTTAAATAGAGTTGTCAGAGAAGACTTCACTGAGGAAATACAGAAGACTTGAAGAAGACAAGGGATTTAGCCATCGTGACATCTGGGAGAAGAGTGTTGCAGGCAGGAGGAAAAGTCAGTGCAAAGGCCCTGAGGCAGACACATGATTGGTACATACAAGGAAAAGCAAAGGGGCCCTAGTGGCTGGAGCAGAGTAAGCAAGGGAGACTCAGTCTAAGATGAGTCCGAGACATCAAAGAAGCCAGCCCAGATTATGGAGGTCCTGGCAGCCCCTTGTTAGTAAGACTTTGGCTCTTCCTCTAAGGTGGGAGCTAGAGAAGTAACATGAGCTGACTTCATGTTAAAAGGATCTTGCACGGGAGAGGGGGGTGGTTGGGGCAAGGGCAGAACCAGGAAGACGGGATTGCAATATTCCAGGTGAGAGATGTAAGAGCTCAAACCAGGTGGATAGCAATGGAGCTGGTAAGAAGTGGTCAGATTCTGGGTCTGTTTGGGGGAAAGAGCCAACAGGATTTGCTGGGAGGTTGGCTCAAGAAAAAGAAAGAAGGGAAATGTTAAACACTCCATTAGTTTTCTGTGGCTGCTGAAACACAGAGCCACAAACTTGGCCACTTAAAGTGACAGAAAATTATTCTGTCACAATTCTGGAGGCCAGAAGGCTGAAATAAAGGAGTTGTCAGGGGTGCCTGTCCCCAGAAGCTCTAGGGGATAATCTCTTTCTTGCCTTTTCCAGTTTCTGGGGGATCTGGGCATTCCCTCGGTTGAGGCTACATGACTCCAATCTCTGCCCCCGTCCTCACATGGCCTTCTCCGTGCTGTGTCATCTCTTATCTCTCATAAGGACACGTGTCCTTGGGATTTAGGACCTGCCCAGATAATTCAGCATGATCTCACCTAGAGAGGCTTAATTATAACTGCCAACAAACTTCCCCCAATTAAGGTCACATTCACACAATGGGAGTTAGGACGTGGCCATATCTTTTGGGGAGACATCATTTCAGTTCACTGCAATGACTCCAAGTTCTTTTAACACAAGCAACTGGGAGGATGTAATCGCCCCTCATTGAGATGGTGAAGATGTGGGTTGAACAGAGTTGGGAGAGGTGTCTAGGACCTCAGTGTTGGACACGTTAGGTGTGAGAGGCTTACTTGACATTTAGTAGAGGTGTCGAGCTGGCATCTGGGTGAACAAGACTGGAGCTCAGGGCACAGTGCAGGGCCTGAGAAATACGTTCGGAGGTGCCAGGATTCAGCAGCATGACAAGGTAGAGGACCACTGATATAACCCGGGGAGGGAAGGAGATAGAAGAGGGAAGCCGTGCCAGCCTTCGCTGGACCCCGCTAAGAGCTGAGAGGAGCAGCCAGGCGGGAAGGAGGAGGAACGGGAGAGTGTCAAGTCCTAGAAGCTGAACGGAAAAAGTGCTTGAAGCGCGAAGGAATGATCAACTCCATCTTCTGGTTCTGTCCTCGTTGCAAGTTCTTAGGCCTACGGTTTCAGGTAAAAGTTGACATTTCCTCTCCTGTTTCCTGTAGCAAGATGGCGCGATTTTCATGTAACTCTTCTTTTATGATGTCTTGATTGAAATCATGAATACCCTGAAGTGACTTATAGTGAAGTAGGTTTTTAAGGTTTTGAGTTTTTTCGATCAGCAAAGCCTTCTCAGTGGGTCAGTGTCTAGTGCGTTTGACTCAGAAGGGAAAGAAAGGCATCTATCTTAACCCCACACAAGGTGGGAGAAACCATCAAGAGGGATTGCTGCCTAGGATCACACCATTTTCCTCACTTTCAGCTCCGGAGGTAAAGGCCTTGTCATCCTTAATAGAACTGTGAAGGAAATCACTGAGAGAAACTGCTTTAAAAGGTTCTAAACTATGTTTAGAAAATTGTGTAGTCACCTCGGGCACCAAGACAGCAATCAGACAAGTAAAAAAATTCCACCATCTTGACTGAAACCTGCTACACAATGCCAAACATCTGGTCAAATCAATCAATGCAGTTAAGCAAGTTGTTTGTCATTTGCAGGGAAAAGCAGCATGAGGTGATGGATTGGATTTTCCACCAAATGGGCGTCCCAAAGACACAGCTTCAATCTTGAGCCATTTTCAGGTTTTTCATGAATATGGTAATAAATGGTTAAATTAGAGAATCGAGGGCTAATCCTAAAAAATACATCTTGTGGAAATTGTTTCAGTGTCTCTGTAGCCAAAATATCTCGGGCCTCACTGGCCTGTGACCACAAATGGGATTTCATCAATATTAATACCCAGGTCTCCATGACTCACAGCCTCCACCAGCTTGACATCCAAATTCCCCTCTCCTGAGTGTACTTGGGAATCCCCAGGGTGGGTATTTATAGCATCCCTATAGTTGCAAACTTGGCTGAGAGGGGACCTCCACCCTGACCCCAGAAGAGCCCCTCCAAGCTGGAGGTTGCCTCCGTGGGTGCTCACGGGGCTAGTACGGCTCTGAAATTCTGCAGGCGATAAGACTGCTCTCTCTCATGAAGTCAGAACATTCCCAGTTACACTCAGAGGGTTGACAACACATGGGTCCTTGAACCTCAGAATGTCACAAGATTTAGTCACAAGCCCTTTCAATTCAGGCATGAAGCCCTTTTCTCTCCCCGGGGGATGAAGTCATGCTGCCTGGGTGGGAGGCAGTTCAGGAAATAGTCCTCCTTTAGGCCTTGACAGTAAGTCGTCCTCAAGGTCGGTAGGAGCCTGTGTTCCCGGGAGGCTCCTCAGCCCTGGGGAGCCCGTGGTTATGAACAGACTGATGGGAGAAAAGACCATTATCACCAGGACCATCTGAGTCTCCGCTCTGTGCCAAAACACTTCTTTAGAAAGATTTTTTTAAGGATTGGAAATGTTCTGTCCTCTAAAACACAGTAGACTGTTCCCAATTCCAGCAAAAGACAGAAATTATCAGGAACAGTTAGAGCCCTTCGGAAGAGGGATCCAGCCCATGCCTGCTCTGCAGACCTCCATATCCTTGTACCCGACAGAGAATTCTCAGCTTGCTCAGGGTGGCGCTGGAGATACCAGAGAAACTGTCCCACCCTGGAGCCTCCAGAACCAAGGAAAGAGGAGGACACCTTACAAGGAGACCAGAAGTGCTTCTTTCTCCACCCTAGTTCACCAGCGTCACACTGTCAGTTTATCTGACAGAGAGAAAAGAATTCAGCGATCTGGAACTTTTGAACAAAAGATCAGATTTATAAAAGTAAAGTTGGTAAGAAGAAATCAAATTACTTTGAGTGTTTACATGTGCTGGGCATTGTGCTAAGCACTGTATACATAAATTTGTATATTATAAAGTATTATATATGTATACACGCATTTAATCTTACTTAATCCACACATCAAGTTTATGATGTAGATTTTGTATCCCAGGTTTGCAGAAAGGTAAACTGAGGCTCAGAAAGTTTCCATTTACAAGGCCACACCACGAATGAATGTTGAATCCAGGGGCCAAACCCAGCATAACTCTTAAGCCTGAGCTTTGAACTACAATATTGCATTAATTGGGGTTTCTCTGATGGTTCAAGTGGTAAAGAAGCCATCTGCCAATGCAGGAAACATAAGATACCTGGGTTTGATTCTTGGGTCAGGATGATCCGTTGGAGGAGGGCACACTGACCCACACCAGTATCCTTGCCTGGGGAATCCCATGGACAGAGGAGCCTGGTGGGCTATAGTTCCTGGGGTCACAGTCAGACACGACTGAGCATGCATGCATGACAACGACGACTGCTTTAATTCTTGATATTCAGATATAAACCATCCCAAACCCTCTCTGAAATCAGAAAAACCCTTCACAAAACACAATTTTATTGAAGGTTTCCTTTGGACATCACTGCAGTGAATTTGATACGTGTTCTAGAAAAACTAGGGTAAGTACGAGAGGGAGAAAAAAACAGCATCTCCCCAGTCAGATACTCTGAAACCATGAAGCCATGGGGTGTGTAACTCTGGAAGAGCTACACTTACATGCAAGGGCTCTCTCCAGGAGTCCTCAGGCCTCGGTTTCACTTGAAAAGTTACAAGTTATGGCCCATTCCAGGGCCTCTTCACTCCCACATCTGAAAGACCAGGAGAACCTCCAGCCCCTCCAGCCTCATCAACCCAGAGGGACTGAATGTGCCTGGGATGGGGCAAGCCTAGTTAGAGGCAGCTCTAAGTTCCTGAGAAACAGTCTAAATCACCAAAGGATGCTACTTGCTGTTATTTGAGAAACAAAGGACTTTTTTCTCCCAGGCCATCACTCCGGCTCTGTCCACCTCCAAGCAATTTCACTAAAGACAAGCACAGAAATGAAAAATAAAACAGCTATTAAAAGTTTTATTACAGTATATGCCCAGTGGTTATTTTTAAATCCAATCCCTTTGAAATTTTATTCTTGACATTTTTTCATCTACTGATTAGGACTGTTTGATAGATTAAGTGAAATTTCACTTTAGAATTATGTTGCTTTTTAACTGCTCCCAAAACTGAGACATTCATTTTAACTCCTTGCATCCAAAAGGAACATCAAATTCAAGCCTGGAGAAAAGAAATTGTGACAATTTCTCCCTTTTCTTCAACATAATTATATAAGACTTTTTTAAAAATCAGTTCAATTATTAACCTGCAAAAATATGAGACAGATAATGAAAACTGAGATGCCACCTGAAACTCATCTGCCCATGGACAGCAATCCTTGTAGGAATTGCCGATGGAAGCTTTGTGATAAAATGCTCCCACAGAACCAATTCATTTGCATCCTATTTTGTAAGACACTAAATAGAAGAGCTAGTGTCACAATTTCCTTATCCCTGTCCCTCATGCATATTGCATTATGAATTAATGTAGCAATGCAAAGTGGAAAGCGACCTTTGAGGGGAAAACTGGAGTCTCAGAGCAGCTTACTCTAAGGTGCATCACACTGTCAACTAAAATTTACCATCACTGTGTTCCCTCACTCTCTTGCCATAACCTAATGACATCAGAGGTATTGAATCTGCAAGCTGAAGTGACAGGACACCACTCTGCGCTGCATATAATACTTAGGAGAACCAAGCGACTGGAAAGAGAACCCGCCCCTTGGGGAATGGACAGCCAATGAGTGCGTGCTTTGATGATGCAACGCCTTTTCTCCCTGGAGAGCCCTTGGTTAAATGGAAACAAAGATAACAATAATGTGCTCCAGGAGTTGGTGAATTCCTTCCGCCTGAACAACTGGCATTCTGCAGGCTTCTCATTGATCTCAGGAGGTGGGCTCCAGACTTAGGGAATGGCCAAGACTTCAAAGAAGCCCAAAGCAACAGATGGACATAGCTGCCTCTGAACATGACTCTCTCTATCCCTAGGGTTTGCTAGCCTCCCTGGATTGGGTGGACAATGTCCTGGGTTGGGTGGTCCGGAATGTTTTCCAACACCATCAAGCAGTTCCCTGATTCTCAGCAGATACTGACTAGGTATCCTACAAATGTAGCTCAGTTCTGACACTCAGATTTCACTGGCTCGGGGCTGAAGTCCCATAGTCCCTATTTCAGACACCAGTCTCAAGCCTAGGTTGTCACCTGTGCCAACTGGCTGTGACCAACTGGCTGTAAATAGGAAGTTCCCACAACGCACTCCCTAGGTTCAGTAGTTTGCTAGAGCAGCTCACAGAACTCAGAAAACACTTAAGTTTGTCAGTTATTGTAAGGGATATGTATAAAAGATACAGCCATTTGAAGAGGTACATAGGGTGAGTCTGGAGGGGTTCTGACTACAGGAGCTTCTGTCCCCGGGGATTCGGGAGTACCACCTTCCTGGCACCTGGATGCATCCACCAATCCGAAGCTCATCAAATTGTTGGTGAGGTTTGATACAGCTCATCTGCAGTCCTGCATCCCCTTCCCAGTGGTCGGTGTGTGGAGCTGAAAGTTCCAACATTCTAATCCCTGGTCTTGCAGGTGACCAGTCCCATCTGAGGGAACCTAGGAGCCCCACATTAAGTCACCTTATTAGCATGAACTCAGATGGGCTCAAAGGGGGCTTCTTATGAAGAACAAAAGACACTCTTGTCACTCAGGAAATCCCAAGGGATTGAGGAGTTCTGTGCCAGGAACCAGGGAGAAAGTCCAAATATACTTCTGATACACCAGTGGGCATCACCTGTACTTTTCATGGAAGGTGGACAAGGACCACTGCAGCTAAGAGAGAGTGGTGGCCCTCCTGGGGTGAGGACGGGCTCCCGGGTGACACCCCGGCATCTGGTTTCATTGCCGCCAGCCTCTCCCACCTGATCTCTGCCAGACTCTTTCCATAAAAGCACGTCTCTGACCACATCTCTCTCCTGCTCAAAATGAAGTCCTGGCATCACTGCAGTCTTGCCTTTCCAGATTTACTTGAAATAAATAAATAAATTTAAATTCACTTTGCTGTGTTCTCCTCCCTCATGCCTGTCCAAATCCTTTCCTGTTTCTATGTGAAACCATCCTCAATACGTGTCCCAACCCACTAATTCCTCTTCAGGAGAAACCTCTCTTTAGCTTAAACATACGAGAGGTACAGGGTCTGGTGTGTTGTGTCTGTGTGTTAGTCACTCAGCTGTGTCTGACTCCTTCTGACCCCGTGGACTGTAGCCCACCAGGCTCCTCTGTCCATGGGATTTCCCAGACAAGAATACTGCACTGGATTGTCATTTCCTCCTCCAGGGGATCTTCCCCACCCAGGGGTCCAGCCCTAGTCTCCTGCGTTGCAGGCAGATTCTTTACCATCTGAGCCACCAGGGAAGCCGGCAGGGTCTGGTGCAGTGGTCCTCAAACACGTTTGCTTGCAGGGTCTGGTGCAGTGGTCCTCAAACACGTTTGCTTGTGTTTGCCTCAAATAATTTTTTATAAGACCATGTGTCCCTTCACACATTTTAAATTGACATTTAAAAAGTTTCTATCATAACTTCAAGTACCTGCAAAAGCAGTAACAGATGGTACAGTGGGTCTCACACTTGGGCAGGCATCAGAATCACCTGGAGGGCAGGTGAAAACACAAAATACCAGGGCCTGTCCTCACGAGGTTCTGATTCAGTGGCTCTCGGGTGGGGTCTGGGAAGTTGCATTGTTGTAAAGTTTCCAGGTGATCCCAGTGGTGAGGGCTCTGGAACCACACTCTGAGGACTGCTATTCTCGTTTCCTGTAAATATTGGCATTTTAAGGAAAATCGTCACATCACTCCCTTAAATATATTCAGTGGAATCTGAAAGTGGCAGCAGTTTGAGAGCCACAATCATCCAACTTTTAAAAATACAAGAATAAGCTCCTCTTGACAACTGGAAATTTTATATTGCTCTTTTTTCCCTTTGAGCTTTTATTTCCATCCTATTTATGCCATTGAATTTTATGCTAATGTAATATATTTTATTCTTAAAAGTATTTTATTGATCACTTTTTCACATATCTGTCATAAATGTATGTTAGAAGTTGAAATTGAAATGTATTTAAATTTCCTATAATGATTAGCCTCTGAGTATTTAAGATTTTTATTTTGGATTAAATATTATAGTTTTTCATTGTAATACTAACAATATTATATATAGTTAGTAGTAATATATAATTGAACAAAACAACATATATATTCATTAAAGGTGAAAAATGGAATTTTATTGGAAATGTACCACAATAAGATGGGACTTTTTTTAATTAGTTCTTGTACTTTTAATTAATATTATTTAATTCTAGAATGACACAGGCTTCTATATAAATTCTATTCCTATTTTTATTTTTTATAGACACAGCACCAAAGAATATTGTTGATGTTGAAAATGGAGTAAATTATATAACTGCAATTTTACTTAATTCTCTGAATGCCTTCCAAGTTAAGGACCAACAATCTCACAGTGACCTAATACCTAGAATAATTTTTTTATGATCTACCAGCTAAAAATGTGATTATGTCTCCTATACAGTTGAAAGCAAAGAATTAGGAAACACCTGCTTTGCAAAAGGGTTTATTACCAAATATTTGAGCCATTCTCTGTTTTCAGTACTGACACCATTATTTCAAATTATCCCTTTCTTTGCTGCACTGGAGGTTTTGTTTTGTTTGCCGAGTTTTTGCTTTTTTAATTATCCAGGACAGGGGTTGGCAAATTATGGCCAGCTAATGCTGGCCAAATTCTGCCATCCTGTTTCTGTACAGCCCTCAAGCTAAGCATGGTTTTTACATTTTTAAAAAATTGTAACACACACACAAAGGAGAGGAACATTCAGAGATGTATGTGGCCCACATTTTCTGAAATATCTACCATCTGACCCTTTTCAGGTAAAGTTTTCTGAGTCCTAATCTAGGACAAAGCAACTTTCTGCTAAAGTCAGGAGAGTGACAACACAACTTAATTTGTGCAGTGAAGATGGGCCATTGTGAAAGGGTCTGTCATGATGCTGGATTCTCAAGATGATCAATTTTCTTTTTATTTTTTTTTTAACTTTTTATTTTGTGTTGGGGTATAGCCAATTAACGATGTTGTGACAGTTTCAGATAGAACAGCGAAGGAACTAGGATGATCAATTTTCACAGAGGACATATGGAACATTCAAATTGGCAAACGATTCCCTATGTATTGCTGCATAACCAATACCCAGAACTTGGTAGCTTAAACTGAGAACAGTCATTTAATTTGCTCACGAATCTGTACCTTGAGTGGGACTGGGAGGGGAAAGCTGTGCTTCAGGGACTGAGCTAAGGGCTGGGAGATGTGTTTCCTAGAGGACCTCTCACATGGATGTCAAGTTGTCCACAGCTGCCACCTGGGAGCTCAGAGGGTGGAAGCCGGGGGCTTCAGGACAAGTGCTGGCTGGTCCTTGACTGGTATTTGGGCATTTGGACGTGGGGAGGGGGTCTCACCTCCCTAACTGGTGAGAGTGGCTTTCTGTGCTTAAATTGTTTATACAAGCAATGTAGTTTATGCTAAATACCAGTTTCCTTCTGAGGGTCTAGAATCTTGGGACATACTAGGCAGAGAATGCCTACCAGCCCAGCCCACCATAAAAACCTCGGGCAGTTTGTCTCCTAGCCCTTCTTGACAATGATGATAAATGTTAGCCACTCAGTCATGTCCAACTCTTTGTAACCTTATGGACCCACCAGGCTCCTCTGTCCGTAGGATTCTCCAGGCAAGAAAATTGGAGTGGGTAGCCATTCCCTTTTCCAGAGGATCATCCCAACCCAGGGATTGAATCCAGGTTTGCACATTGCAGGCAGCTTCTTTACTGTCTGAGCCTCCAGGGAAGACCATAAGCCCTTCTTGGCAGATGTCATTTCACACGCGTGGTCACACACATTGCAGGAGGAATTCAGTGCATCCTGTGTGACCCCCAAGGGTGAGGACTCCAGAGACTTGTGCCTGTCTCTCCTGACTTTGCACCTTTTCCCTTTGTGATTTTGCATTGTACCCTTGCATATAATAATAAATCTTAGCTGGGAGGACAACCATATGCTGAGTCTTGTGAGACCTCATAGTGAATCATCAAACCTGGGGGTGGTCTTGGGCCCCCCCTTCACAGCTCCTCTTCATGTGAGCTGCTCCATGAGGTCTGGGCTTCCTCACAGCATGGCGGCTGGGTCCCAAATCAAGTGGCCTGAGAGAATGTGCCAGGTGGACCTCACCTCAGAAGTCACGTAGCATCACTTCTGCCCACTCTGTGAGTTGAGATATTCATAAAAGCCCACCCAGTTTCAAAGGGAAGATACACAGACTCCTCCTTTTGGTGAGGGTGTGGCAAGGTTCCAGAAAATATGGATGGGAAATATTGTTTAAGCTAATCTTGAACAATAAAATCAGTCATACCCTTAAAAGCACCTGAAGTTACATTCCCTTTGAAATGTCTATGAATACCTTCAGGATGGGTTTCCCAGTTTGAGACTACCAGCGCAGTGAATAAAACATTGACTTTTGAGTCAGAGAGACTGAGTTTGAATCCTGGCTCTGTAACTTCCTATCAAGAAAGCAATGTCCATTTGTAATTTCCAAACATGCAAACCTGTTGATGGTTCTGAGGGTTCAAGAGCAATTGCTTGAGGCCCAGAGACCAGATATGAAGCTTTGAGAATTTACTAAT
Source organism: Cervus canadensis (assembly GCF_019320065.1). Classification (NCBI taxonomy): domain Eukaryota; kingdom Metazoa; phylum Chordata; class Mammalia; order Artiodactyla; family Cervidae; genus Cervus; species Cervus canadensis. The sequence continues at coordinate 76,670,432 of NC_057386.1, forward strand.
CTATTCATTCAACAAATATGTATTGAGTGCATTTTATGAGTCAGCACTGTGGGAATCCTAGATGTGCAATTCCTAGAAGAGGAAAAAACCAAATCAAATGATCACACAAATGAATAACAACATGTTGTGTGAAGCTCCATAAGAGGAGAATCCAAGGGTGAATTCCACCAGAATATAAACTCCATAAGGGTTTTGCGTATTTTGTTCTCTGATGGATCTTTAGCACCTAGAAGGTGGCCTGGCACAGATCAAGTGCTAAATAAACACTTGTTGAATGAATGAGTGCATGAATGAATGAAATCGATGAGGTTACTTCTTGAAGGGCTAGTGTAAATCATTATAGGAAGTGCTATTTTGGCTGGTGTTAAAGATAAACTCCATTTTCTTAGCTCGATTTCTACTGAATGAATTTGTATTAACCCAATTCTCAAGAGACTAATTTATACACCAGAATATACTTATTATTTTTGTAGTGGGAGACATATATGATTTAGTATTTCCCTAGGAAGCACCCAAAAAACTCCAAAGGGAACTATCTTTGGTTTTACTACAATTCTGCTGTGTTAAGCAGTAGTTAGAGACCTCTTGGGGAGCCAAATTAATTATCAGAAGGCTAATATAGAAGAACCTAGAATCAGTAAAATGGAAACCACATAGATTTAAGGGATAGTCACACAAGTCACCCATGCAACTTACATAAAACCACTTTCCTACCAGGAACACTCCTGTGTACACATTCTTCCTTTCTTGGTGGTGCTTAGGAATCATAGCAAATCACATTGTTAGAATTACTCCCTTTCCTAGATTTCAAGCAAGGAACCAGACTGATATGAAATTCCAGGGCCCTATTCTTCTGCTTGGAGCCATCTGTGAACCTAGTCTCATCAAGGCAGCTGTCTTCTCGAGCTTATGCCAATGTGACTTTCCTCCTAGTTCCTGGCATCCTTTAAAATCAAGGGTCTATGAAGGTACTTGCTTGTGTAGGGGAGCAAATTCACCATTCGCAAAATGTCTCTTTGGTATGTGGATTATTTCAAACTGAAAACAACCAAAGCCTCAAAGACTCATGGAGAACCTTTGACCTTCTGTCTATCTGCCTAAAGATTGTAGACAGAGGACAGTTCCGGGAAGGGCATCTCACCGGAGGTAACTATAGTATGGACTAGGCGTGTAGACAAGAAGAAGCCTAGCAAGGTTTGTTTAAATTCCTCTCTGTCTCACTGTCTCTGCATGGCCCAGCAAACATTTGTTCACCAAACATTTGCTTTTCTATCTCCATGTCAACTGCTTTCCTCCCCCTTAAGATCCCAAACCACTTCTCCCAACATCCTCTTTTGTCTTTGAGGATGGTCTTTAATGTGAGGGTTTTGGCCATTTTGGAGAGTTACTCACTTCTGGGTCTCTCCCTGCGTATGCATGTTAACAAACTTCTGTTTGATTTTCTTTTGTTCATCTGTCTCATGCAAGTGTGCAACATCACTTCAGTCATGTCCAACTCTTTGTGACCCCATGGACTATAGCCCACCAGGCTCCTCTGTCCATGGGATTTTCCAGGCAAGAATCCTGGAGTGGGTTGCCACGCCCTCCTCCAGGGGAACTTCCCAACCCAGGGATCGAACCCGAGTCTCTTACGTCTCCTGCATTGGCAGGTGGATTCTTTACCACTAGAGCCACTTCACCTGTCTCACATCAATTTAATTCTTAGACCAGCTGGGAGAACCTAGCAGAGTAGAGGAAAATTTCTTCCTTTCCGACATATGCCTCTTACAGGAAGTCCCCCGTGCATCCACCTGCTCTCTCTGGGCAGTATACCCATATGTCTGTATGGATAAGTGCAGTGTTTCTGTGTGACTCTCCATGCACCTGCGTTCAGGTGTAACAGCAAAGTCTTGTGCTTTACTTCACAAGCCCAATGAGACCATTCCCCTCACTGTTTCAGCACATCACCCAGCAAGGAAGCATACACGTGTATATCTGGGTATTGAGAAGGTAGACACATATTTGCTATCCGAAGTCCCTCAGGGGCATTTGAAGACTGCTGGTTCTGCTTAAACCAAATGACAGGTGAGTCAAGGGAGGATCTAGAAGACTGGGCCCTGCTCGGACCCCAGACAAGCTGTCACTCGCTGAACCACGAAGACGAGAAGGGAATGAGTTAACATGAGCGCTGGCAAGTCTCAGAAGAGGGTTCCGCTCAAAAAACTGAAAATAGCACGTGGAAGTAGGACATTTGAGCCTTATGGAAAAGAATTAAAGGATATTCTATAACAAAATACTGTTAGGAAGGTGGGGGATCTCTATAGAACCACAGGGGCCTGCAGTGCTGTGGATTCAAAGGGTCATGTCTAGCTCATGAAACATAATAAAGTTAATTTCCTAAAAATGAAGGTTTCCCCCATCTGCCTTTATAAAACGAATGTTCCTAGTCACAGTCTTTCAAGTCAACAGTAGGACAACAAATTACGTTTTTTAAGCAGCAGTGCCTTGGAACTGTCACAGCCACTAGAGCGCTGAGTAATTTTACTATAAGATCTTCAAAATCATCAAGAGAGCAGCAAAAGGAAAGCAGGGGCAGTGACCCCGAATGTTCTGGCCTCAGGACCACAGAGGTTGATGTATCGGGCTTCCTGAAACACCACTTCTGGCCTTGCCCTCCCTCTCTCCTCTCTCTGAGACTGGGCTTTGCATTCTCAGGAATGCTGAATGCATCTTGAATTGAACCTTTCCTTAAAAAAAAAAAAAAATTCTTTCCCATGTATTAAGTCCCTCCTAGGACATAGTCCTAGGTTACATCAGAGCTGCTGCTTATCCACCTGGTGCTTTTGGACAAATTAGAAAAGGCATCATTTACACTTTATCTTAATCTATTTTCAAAAAATTGTCTGGGAAGTTCCCTGGTGGTCCAGTGGCTATGACTCCATGGTTCCAATGCAGGGGGCCCAGGTTTGATCCCTGGTCAGGGAACTAGACCCCACACACCGGGACTAAGAGTTCACACGCCACAACTAAAGATCGCATGTGCCACAGCAAAATAAACATTTTTTAAACAAAAATAAATTGTCTTAACTAAACAAGACCCTTTCTCACCAGCTGCAGGGAAATTGTCTGTGATGTCTAGGATGTGAACAGCATCCTTTTAGTGGTAAAAGCCAGGCCTGGAAAACAAACTATTTGGATTCAAGCTCTAGCTCTGCCTCATCCAGAAAATTGCTGAAGTTTTCTGGGCACTAGGTTCCCCCCATTTGTAAAACTGGGATAATAGACCTCACAAACTCCTCATGGGAATTAAATAAAATGCTGTGTGTAAAGCACTTATTATGACGCTCATCACATAGTGTGGGTTGTACAAAAAAGACAGGAGCACACATTAATAACACACATGATGCAAATTAAAAATAGGATTTATCAGGGGGAAACTTACAAGCATAGAAGTAACGTGTGGTCATGAGATTCTGAGGTCCCACTATAACCTAGACAGGTGTGGGCGACTCAGCATAGAAGATAAGAACATCATAGAAAGATCCCAGGAGAGGAGGGCCGTGTCTTCAGGGGTCTGTGCACAGAGAAAGACGCACAGGAACATCTGGGCAATTTCGTAGTAGGCTTGCTAGCGTGAGGAGGCTCCCGGGCTCAACCTCCGGCATCAGGCTCTTCCTCTCCTAGCTAACTCTGACCTGGCTGGCTTCTTGCCAGGAAAGGGGAGGAAATAAGCTGCGAGGGCCATGTGATTTTCTTTCCTCGGAGAGTGTCACACAAGAAAACATGTGAGGAAACAAGCATTTTGCTGCCTGTGGCAAGGGTTGAACTCAGATTTTCCAGTTTCCAAGGCCAGAGACGCAACTTGGCCGTGTTGCATCTGCTAACAAGTCAGCCTAGAAATCATCCAACCTGTTTAATTGAAACTAATTCCAAATCTCTTAGAGTCATAAATTGAAAAGGACAGGAGAGATGATGTAATTCAATCCAACACTGGCAGACAAAAGTGAGATTCAAAATGGGCATTTATTGGGTTACCAGTATGAAGTGGCAGAGTCAGGCTTGGATTTTCATCTTCCAAATCCCATTTCCTCTTAAATTGCAATAAAGTACAACGTAACCTTGTTTATCACACAAGTCACAGAGATGCCATTAAAAAGGGCTTTATGGCTTTAATCTACAAAGGTTTAGGAAAAGACAGCAGCTTCCAGAGTAAACTGAGAGAGTAGCAGAGCCAAAGATGATTGCTTCATTTTGTTCAAACCCTTGGAATTTTGTAAGTAAGAAAGAGAATTTAGATCATTTAGCAAATAATGATCAAGAGAATACTGCTTATTAACATCTATGAGATGTAGTCAAAATTTATTCAGAGGAAAAGTCATAATCTTAAAACCTTTTAAGCTTAAGAGTAAATATGGTACTTCCCTGGTGGTAGAGTGGTTAAGAACCCCCTGCCAAGGCAGGGGACATGGGTTCAATCCCTGGTCCAGGAAGCTTCCACATGCTGTAGAACAAGTAAAGCTTGGGGGCCACAACTACTGAGCCTGTGGGCTTAGAGCCTGTGCTCCGCAGAAAAAGAAGCCACCGCGATGGCGAGCCCGTGCCCTGCCAGGAAGAGTAGCCCCCACTTGCTGCACCAACCCCCAGCATCAGCACCGTTCAGAGAATTTGTTAGAAACGTACTTTCTGGAGCCCCACCCCAGAAGCTACTGAGTCACAGGCTCTGGGGGTGATGCCCAACAAACCCAGGTTCCAACAAGCCCTCTGGGTGATTCTGATGCATAGCCAGGCTGGAGAAGTGCTGTAGTAGCCCTCATTGATGTCACCCAGTTTAGCATCTATTAGAGCCCACTTCCTGTTGGTTGCATCACAAACAGCTCCGAAGGAAAAAAATTCCATTCCTTCGCAGCCCCTCCACCGCTATAAATAGGGAACACTTGCTCACCAGCAGCTGGAGTTCCGGCCCATCCTTGTTGGAGCTCTCCATCTCCTTCAGACAGCTGCTGCAGAATACCAATAGCCAAACGTACAAGGATACTCAGCCGTGCTGGGGGAAATTCAACTCTCTTTTAGGTCTTGCCCAATAAAGTCACAACACAGTTTTGATGTCTGGAAAGCAAGGGTTGCCCCACTTTTTCTTTTTTAATGAACAAAGTTAAGGTGGAACTGATAGACAGCTTCCCTCGTGGCTCAATGGGAAATAATTTGCCTGCCATTTCAGGAGACACAGGTTCAATCTCTGGGCTGGGAAGATCCCCTGGAGAAGAGAATGGCTACCCACTCCAGTATTCTCACCTGGAGAATCCCATGGACAGATCAGATGGGCAGGCTATAGAACATCAGGTCGCAAAAGAGTCAGACACAACTTAGCAACTAAAACAGCTACAGACCGTAATCCTAACTACAAGTGAAATATAACGAGACAGCCAGGTCTAATGCTGAGGCAACAAAACTGGAAGAACCAGAAACCCGAATCCTTTCCCTGTCTCAGTTACTAACTCACCACATGACCTTGGGAACATGACTTGAGCATTTTATTCTTTACTATTCCTGTCTGTGAAATATGAGAGATAATAACCCCTCCATACCCCCTCACAGACTGATGGGGAGATTCCTTCCAACATCTAGAAAAGAGGTTTTTAAGAGAAAAGAACCATAGGCAGAGCTGATCCTAAGGTACCACACTCCTGTCTCACTCACCTCCTCCCAAACTCAGGGAGTGATGGGGAAGAACTAGGATTTTAAAGATCCCCTAGCTCATGCACGGGAATAACATGAGCTTCTAACTCAGCACCAACACCCCCAAACAGGCAGACTGGGCCACTTCAGAAGCTTGCTTGTCTCTCTGCTGAAGAGGGTGGGGAGAGGTAGAGGGTGCTTTTGCTTTTTTTAATATTTTGTTTTATTTTTTATTATTATTTTATTTTTGACTATGCCATGTGGCATGTGGGATCTTCATTCTCCAACCAGGGATCAAGCCTGTGCCCCCTGCAGTGGAAGCTCAGTCATAACCACTGGACCACCAGGGAAGTCCCCTGACTTGCTCTCTGTAGATGGAACAGCTGCGCCAGGGCATTGAGGAGCTTTACTGCTTTGAGTTTGTGTGGACGACCTGCCAATCCACGGCTTTGCGGGCTACATGGAGGAGAGTGACTTCCTGCCTCACGGTCACGAGATAGGGCTCTGGACCCATTTGCACTCCCACCTAGAATTCCATGGAGATTGAATTACATTTGCCCAAGTCTCAGTTGGGGGTGTCAAGCCCCACAATTTAAATGAGTTACAACCTCATGAGTTCCTCGACCTCACCCACACCTACAGTGTGCGCTGGCCTGAGACTCCAGTTGAGCCTTAGAGTGACAGGCGCCATGGTGATGATGCTTGTTTCTTTCCCAGGATACAGGAAATCCACTGGTTGTCCATCATCAATTCCACAGTGCTTTTATTCTTACTGGTGGGTTTTGTGGCTGACATTCTCATGCGTGTGCTTCAAAATGACCTGGCTCCGTACAACTTGACTGAAGAAACAACCTCTGGAGGTTCTGGGGATGACTTTGACCAAGGTGATAACGGCTGGGACATTACCCATACAGATGTCTTCCACTTCCTCCATACTGAAATCTGCTGTATGCTGATCTTGATGCGGGTGCCCAGTTCCTGGCCCTTGACACTGGTGAGGGGGTAAACATTAATCAGAGATTTCTCTCAAAGGGTAGAAGTAAGTAGGTGGTTTGTTCAGTAAAAAATCTGCAGATCTTCTCTTCCAACCCGGTAAAAGGCAGACTTCAGGGGTGGGAAGTCTCTAGCAAGGACGTGTATACCTTATTGTGGGTTTTCTGGTCAACAGAACTAGAGTGGGAGTGTGGAGTGGAGGGTTGATGGAAGCTCTGGGTCTGGGAGAAAGGGGGCTGGCTGATTCCTCTGAAATTGCCAGAAAAGGGATAGATGAGCCCTGACACGGGCTTTTCACCTCCGCCCTCCAGGCGTTACTGCTGTGGTATTTCTGGGCATGTTCAGTGAGCACCGTCTCGGGGTCATTCATCCAACAGCCCTGACTCACTGCACCTCTGGCTACGTGCCCAGACACTTCCACTGGCAAATCGGAAGCAAGCGTTGGGTGTAGAACATCACTCTCACCTCTGGTCTCTTCTCTTGTGAGGACTGCCCCTTTCCTGGCTGGCCAGGATAGGACCTTAGAACACATCATGGAACCTGCTTGCTCATCCCAGATCCACCAATTCACGGCAGTGCTGACCCACAGGCCATTGAGCACTGGCTGCCAGGGTGCCTTTTTCTTTAACTGAAGTATAGTTGATCTACAATGTTATGTTTTTCAGGTAGATAGACAGATAGATACGTATATATAAGTAAGTAAGTAAGTAAGTGTTAAATGGCAACCCACTCCAGTGTTCTTGCCTGGAGAATCCCAGGGACGGGGGAGCCAGGTGGGCTGCCGTCTGTGAGGTCGCACAGAGTCGGACACGACTGAAGTGACTTAGCAGCAGCAGCAAGTGTTAGTCGCTCAGTCATGCCTGACTCTGTGATGCCATGGACTGCAGCCCACCAGGCTCCTCTGTCCATGAGATTTTCCAGGCAAGGATACTGGGGTGGGTTACCACTTCCTTCTCCAGGCGACCTTCCCAACCCAGGGATGGAACCTGGGTCTCCTGCACTGCAGGCAGATTCTTTACTGACTAGGCTACAAGGAAAGCCCATATACATGAATATATTCTTTTTCAGATTCTTTTCCACTATGGTTTATTACAAGATATTGAATATGGTTCCCTGTGCTATTCAGTAGGTCCTTGTTGTCTGTTTTATATAGAGTAATGTGTATATATGTTAATCTCAAACTCAGAATTTATCCCTCCCCCACTCTTTCTCCTTTGGTAACCATCAATTTATTTTCTGTGTCTGTGAGTCTATTTCTGTCTGGTAAGTTCATTTGTATCATTTTTTAAAATTCCTCATATAAGGGCTATCAGGTGATATTTGTGGAGGGTGCTTTTTCATAATTCTCTCTTACTCCATGGCTACCCTGATCAAATATTTTGAGCCCCAAATAGGGGTACATGCCTCACAAATGAAGGGGACCTATAGGGAAATGAGGTGAGATTTCCTAAATCAGAAGGTAAATTATAGCCCCTATCACCACCTGGACAACCTCTCCCCCTGCAGGAGCCCGTCTCAGAGGCCCGTGTGCTCCGCCCCCACCTCCTTCCATCAGGAGCTTCCTCAGAACCTATCTTTTCTTCACTCTTTCTTTATGCATTCTGAGTGCTCAGTACATGTCTGTTGAACAAAAGATAAAAGAGTGAATGGTTTAATTCTTCCCCTTCAAGAGAGTGCTTGGCACACATTTTATCCTACTTTCACCTGCTTGTTACAGTCGAAATGTGCCCTGTATCCCCACCACAGACTGCCTGGGGCCACTGTTTCTTGAGATGGAGGATTTATCACAACAAGGAGCCTTAGTTGTTCAAACGTCTTCTACACAGCCAACCAAGGCTCTGAGAAAAGAAATGACCTGGATGGTGGTTTTGTCTAGAAACGTCATTGCTAAGATATTAAGTGACTGAGTGATCATCACTCTATCAAAGGGCTGGGACACCTTCAGAAGCCAGCAATAGGTCTGGGATATGAATAACATCTGGGCATTGTCCTTGAGGCATGAAGAGCAGATTCACACATAATTCAGCATTTGCGTGCATGCGTGCTCAAGTCGCTTCAGTCATGTCCAACTCTGTGCGACCCCATGGACTACAGCCCACCAGGCTCCTCCATCCATGGGATTCTCCAGGCAAAAATACTGCAGTGGGTTGCCATGCCCTCCTCCAGGGGATCTTCCCAACCCAGGGATGGAACCCGCGTCTCATGTCTACCTGCATTGGCACGAGGGCTCTTTACCACTAGCGCCCCCTGGGAAGCCCAACTCAGCATGTACATCTGTGTTGATACAACTTGATTAACTCAGGCACAGTCCAGAGAGCAGAAGTTTGGAAAATAGAGTTGATGCCTTTTGGCTCATACAAATTTGTGTGAATCCCTTCAAGGGCTAGAGACTGCCCTTTCCAAAGTCCCAGGGGAGAAGGAAGGTGCCCTAAAGAGTCTCTCTCTTTTTTTTTAAATTGAAATACAGTTGATGTACAGTGTTGTGTTATTTTCAGGTGTACAACAAAGTAATTCAGATATATATAGTATATATAAATTCTTTTTCATATTCTTTTCATTATGACATTATTATTATAATATATTGAATATAATTCCCTATTATACAGTAGGTCTTTGTTGTTTATATATGGTAGTTTGCATCTGCTAATCCCAAACTCCTAATTTATCCCTCCCTCATCTCCTTCCCTCTTTGGTAACCATACGTTTGTTCTCTGTGTCTCTGAATTGGTTTCTGTTCTGTAGATAATTCATTTGTGTTATATTTTAGATTCCACATAAAGTAATATCATACAGTATTTGTCTTTATCTGACTTCACTTAGTATAATAATCTCTAGGTCCATCCATGTTGCTTCAGATAGCATTATTTCATTCTTTTTCATGGCCAATTAGTACTCCAGAGTGTGTGTGTGTGTGTGTGTGTGTAGAACATCTTTATCCATTCATCTGTTGATGAAAACTTGGGTTGCTTCCATGTCTTGACTATTGTGAATAGTGCTGCTATGAACTTTAGGGTGCACATATCTTTCACATGAGAGTTTTCTCTGGATATATACTCAAGAGTGGGATTGTTGGATCATATGTCAATTTTGGTTTTCGTTTTTTAGGGAAACCACACCGTTTTCCATAGTGGCTGCACCAATTTACATTCCCACCAACAGTGTAGGAGGGGTTCCTTCAAATGTCTCTTAAAATGTATTCCTTAGGGAATATAATCAAGACTTTTTTAGGTGTTCTGATCTCTCCTTACATTCTAATCGATGTATGAGGGAGGCCTTGGGTTTTGTCCATCTTAGAGATGAAAAAGTTGGGGCATGGGGAGAAGCACCCGGCCCAGGTGAACCAGTCACAATCAGGGGAGGAATTCAAAGCTTAAAATGAAGTCCACCCAGCAAGGTAGGCCTGGGTGGAATCCTAAGATTCAGAAGCCTGTCCTGGCTTTGTCACCTCCCCTCTCTCTGCTCCCTCTTGTCTTACTTTCTCTGTAGATGTTGTCTCCTCAGCCTCATGCCTGCCCAACACCCCAGTGTCTGGGGTTTACCGTCTCTTGCCTGGGTCCACGTCCTCTCCAGAACCAAATACGTTTTTCTATACAAGGTCTTTCCTGTGGTCTCCACTCCCAGAGAGAACTTGCTTCTTCTGTGTGGACTCATTTTTGCAAAGTAAAAGATTGCTAGTTCAGATCCAGCAACAATAGACCAGAAGAGGACAGATGGCCAGAGACAGCGCCTCCTTCCTCTGATTGCAGAGTGGGGCCACATTCAAATCATGCCCCACGTACTTTGCTAAAGTGATATGTTTTCCCTTGGAAAGATACATGCAGAAGGCCTCAAGCAAGTAACAGGAAAAGGTCCCCACAAGTCCCCCACATGTAACTCTTCAATGATCATAGCATTGACATTTGAACACTCTCTACAGGTATCAGTTCAGTTCAGTTGCTCAGTCGTGTCTGACTTTTTGCGACCCCATGAATCGCAGCACGCCAGGCCTTCCTGTCCATCACCAACTCCAGGAGTTTACTCAAACTCATGCCTGTCGAGTCGGTGATGCCATCCAGCCATCTCATCCTCTGTCGTCCCCTTCTCCTCCTGCCCCCAATCCCTCCCAGCATCAGGGTCTTTTCCAGTGAGTCAACTCTTTGCATGAGGTGGCCAAAGTATTGGAGTTTCTACCAGGTATCAGACATCCCAAATCTCACCCCCACCCTATGAGGTGCTACTACCTCTGTGTTACAGATGTGAAAACTAAGGCTCAGAGACATTAGTAAATGGCTCAGTGGTGAGACAGCTTGACTCTGAACCCAGGTCTGCTTGACTTAAAAGCTTGGCTTCCTGATTTCTATGTTCTTCCACATTCAGCTCGACTCTGAGATGGCTGACTCATACCAAGCTACACTGAGAACCAGACAGCGTCCTAACATGCAGAGCTGGGTCATGCTCCTCTTGTCCTCCTCGGCTGCATCCCAAACTCTCACCCCTGTGGGAATCAAATTTCCTGCAGTTTTTCTCTCCTCCTGCCCCCACTCCCTTCAACCTCTCTACCGCTCATGGGTGGTTTCTGATGAAAAGGTATTGACAATTCTTTATAGCTATCCTTTAAGTTCTCCTTTAAAAAACCACACACATTCATATCTTAAAATGTGAAAATATGGCTCAGTGGTGTAAAAAGTTATGTCGGAACAAACATAAAAGACAGGACCTTCAGAAGGAGACCTACCAGCCTGTACAACCTGTTGCCAAGCTATTTTACATGTCAAAAAAAAATCACAAATGCTCCAAGATCTGCTGTGTCCTGGAAATGCTTTCTGGAACAAGCAGCAGTGAGAGAATCTTTGTGTTCACCTTGCAAACATCACCAGAATTAAAGCCCTGGCTCTGGATCGTCCCTGGCAGTCCAGTGGTTGAGACTCCGGGCTTTCAGAGCGGGGGCTGTGGGTTTGATACTTGGTTGGGAAACTAAGATCTCACATACACAGCCAGGGAAGAAAAAAAAAAAGTCCTGGCATCATAGGAGAAGAAAGGTGGAGCATGCAACCAGCCCTTAACTAGGAGTCAGTCAACTATTTAATGTTGGCCAAGCATGAGGAGTTATGCAGCCTCTTTGGGCCTCATTTGGAGAGCTGTTTTAAGGTTCCTCTCTCCCCTACCACTCTGATGGAATATCTCTCAGATGAGGCCTCAGAACTGCCATATTTTAAAATTTCCCTGAGTGAACCTTCAGTTCAGTTCAATTCAGTCGCTCAGTCGTGTCCGACTCTTTGTGACCCCATAGACTGCAGCACGCCAGGCCTCCCTGTCCATCACCAACTCCCGGAGTTTACCCAAACTCATGACCATTGAGTCGGTGGTGCCATCCAACCATCTCTTCCTCTGTCATCCCCTTCTGTCTTCAATCTTTCCCAACATCAGGGTCTTTTCAAATGAGTCAGTTCTTCGCATCAGGTGGCCAAAATATTGGAGTTTCAGCTTCAACATCAGTCCTTCCAATGAACACCCAGGACTGATTTACTTTAGGATGGACTGGTTGGATCTCCTTGCAGTCCAAAGGACTCTCAAGAGTCTTCTCCAACACCACAGTTCAAAAGCATCAATTCTTCGGTGCTCAGCTTTCTTTATAGTCCAACTCTCACACAGCCAGATTTGGGAACAACTAAACAAGATGATCTCCAAGAGATCTTCCAACTCTGAGAACTCATGATAGTTTCCCTTACTCCACTAAGGGCAACTTGATAACACACCCACAGTCCTGGTACTGCCAAGTACGTCCCAAATGTCACATGAAACAGGGACACCAGTCTCTATTGCAGACCAGAGTCTTCGAGGATGGATTTGGATGACCATTTGAAATCAACACCCAAGGGAGGGGCTTGGCAACTCTCTTGGCAAGAGAGAATGGGTTTTGGTTCTTGCCTGTCTGGATGGAAGGCAGTGAATAGGGTACTGGTAATGTGTACTGAACATAATTCTGCTAGAAAGAATATCTCCCTCTTTAAACAAAGCAAATTCCTTACTTTCAAATTGATTGACCAACAGAACCAACTTAAGAGTTCATGTCTTTATATCTAAACCTCCCTGATGAGCAAAATCTCAGTGATGATAAAATCTTGTGAGGAAAGATTTTAGACATATGAGACACTACTTCTTACTCTGAAAAATTTTTTTTTAAAAAAACTTGCATTACTGTTACGAATCAAATTATGTCTCCACCTCTCCCCACGTCCACCAAAAAAAAAAAGATATGCTGAAGTCTGAATTCCAGGACCTCAGAATGTAACATCATTTAGAAACAAGATCTTTGCAGAAGTCAAATTAAAAGGAGGTCATGAATGTGGGCCCTAATCCAGTATGACAGGGTCCTTACAAAAGGGAGAAATTTACACACAGAGATAGACATGTGTTCTGGGAAGACCATGTAAAGTACACATGGAGAAAATGCCTCATGCCTGGAGTGATATACCCACAAGCCATAGCACTAGAAGCTAGGGAGAGACAAAGGATTCTCCTACCCGTTTCAGAGGGAGCGGGCCCCTACTAACAACCTGATTTCAAACTTCTAAGTCTCATGAATTGTGAGACAATATCTTTCTGTTATTTTAAGCCACTCAGTGTATGGTACTTTGTTACAGCAACCCTTGAAGATGAATACAACTACCAGCCTATATTTTAAAATAATAATAATATAACAATAATGGCCACCATCTACTGCTGGGTTTTACATGCATGATCTCATTTAATCCTCTCAATAACCAATGAAGTAGATTCATCCCTGCCTGCGTGCTAAGTCACTTCAGTCGTGTCTGACTCTTTGAGATCCCATGGACTGTAGCCCACTAGGCTCCTCTGTCCATGGGATTCTCCAGGCAAGAATACTGGAGTGGGTTGCCATGCCCTCCTCCAGGAGATCTTCCCAACCCAGGGATCGAACTCGAGTCTCTTATGTCTAACCTGCATTGGCAGGCAGGTTCTTTACCACTAGCACCACCTGGGAAGCCCAGATTCATCCCTACTTTTATTTTATTCTCATCTCCATTTTAAAAAAATATAGGGCAGATGTGACCGAGTAAGATTAAGAATTTTGCTGAAGATCAGATGACTCTATAAAAGAATGGGACTTGAACTTGATCTCGGACCATCTGACTCCAAAGCCTTCCACATTATACTGCTGCTGACCCTTCGGTAGCCTCTGTGGAAGGACTAAACCTAGAAACAAAGCCTAAACAATTCCTCAGCTACTGACGCTAATATTTAGGATCTAGTGTCATTGCTCTGTTTAAAGTAAAATGCCAGGCCAGATAGCTACAATTAGGTAAATACCAAAGCACATTAAGTGAAAGTCCCGAGTGTTCATTAGAAGGACTGATGTTGAAGCTGAAGCTTCAATATTTTGGCCACCTGATGCGAGGAACTGACTCATTTGAAAAGACCCTGATGCTGGGAAAGATTGAAGGCAGGAGGAGAAGGGGACGACAGAGGATGAGATGGTTGGATGGCATCACCAACTCAGTGGACATGAGTTTGGGTGGACTCCGGGAGTTGGTGATAGACAGGGAGGCCTGGAGTGCTGCAGTCTATGGGGTCACAAAGAGTCGGACACGACAGAGCAACTGAACTGAACTGAACTGAAAATGGCTTTAAATTAAATCATCTGAGATTTAAATCAAGTAAACAGGGATAAAGACCCTGCTTCTATTAGTATAAATTAATCAATTATTAAATCTACATATTTATAAGAAAAGTGACAGAAAATAGTGATGTAAGAAGTGTGACTGTTTTTATTTTGTAGTTGATGAAACTGAGCTACTTCAGAGAGTGAAGCTTTGATCTCTGAGCCGCTCTGTCTACAAACTTCCAGAATTAGAGTTGATTGAAGTTGTTTCAGGTTAATAGGTCTTCCCCAAATGGAACACTTTCTTATGCAAAATAATACACAACATTTCAGAAGAACTGCCATCAAAGGAGCCCCCCTGCTTTCTGGGGCTTAATTTTCAGGCAATAAAAGCTTTGGCCTTAAAGTGGCAGCTCAAAGATCAGATACAGGGGGAAACATGCTTAAAATTACCTCGTGGTACTTTCAGAGATGAAATGGTGATCTTCGGTGATGAAACCAACACTGAACTTTCTCCTTTCTAAGCTGCATTGTCATGTTTATACTCAGATAACTCAGGCAGAAATTTTCTGAGAAAGCTCATGGACCACCAGAATGACTGCCTTATGGGAACGTGGTCTGATGGGAGAATTCGCACAAGTTGACTCCAGCCTCTAGAATTCAGCGTGTGGAAGACAGAGCAGGTGTCAGCCTCTCCAGCCCTCTGTGGGCACGCAGGCCTGCAGGAATGTTCCCTCAGACAGGCTCGGACCTGTCGGCTCCTAGGATTCGTGGCATTTGTCAGCGTCCTGGGTCCTTCAGGACTGAGGCGTCCGAATCCTCCACAACCTTCACCTACAGCCCCATTCTCCTTTGTTGGACATGGCTTCTCCGCAACCACTAGTATTCAAGAGAAACATCTAAACTGTATTTCTTATTCATTTTCCTTGCTTTGTTTCCTAGATTTTAAACGTATTTTTTTCCCCTACTGAGCATGGTAGGTTAAATAGGCTTTTGTGGGCTAGTCTGGGAACATTGTTTTCAGTGAAAAATGCATTCTGTGTTGGAAACAAACAACATACACAGAGAAATGTTGGGAACACGACCTCTTTTGTAGAGTGGGGACTGCCTGTCCAGTCTCATGCATCAGAGTGAGAGCCTCTAAGGGTTCTCTTTTCAAATCTGGACAGCGCTTTTTTTTTTTCTTTTTTAAGTCTCACTCTAGGTTGGAAAGCATGAATCTAGCCACATGTGGGAGACCCTAAGAAATAAATGGTTTTGATGTTTGTAGCATCCGTTTTCTAATTGGGAAAAGGGGTTAGAAATAAAGTGGGGACTTCCCTGGCAATCCAGTGGCTGAGACTCCGTGCTTTCAATGCAGGGGGCGCAGGTTCAGTCTCCGTGCCCTGTGACCTGGCCAAAAAATAAGAAAAGAAAAAGAAATAAAGTGATATGTCTGCCACTGCCTTCTTCCTCTTTCGGAAAACACCTGCCGTCTGAAGAGAAGGCGGTGGGAAGTGATTGAACTGCTCAAAGATAATTTTCACTTAACAAGGATAATTTACTTAGTTAATTAAATCACCCAGCAACTATATATTGAATGTTTACAACCACCTGGACACTGTGGTAGGTGTTCTAGAGGAAATTCTGACAAAAAGAAGAAAGTCTATGGGGAGTAATAGTGTAACAGAGTGATACAAATAAGCAAGAACATGCTGTTGCAAATGCTACCATGAAAAGGAAACAGAGGAAGAATTAAACAGGAGAGGTGTGCCTGGGCAGCTGCTTTTGGTTGGGTGGCCAGGAAGGCTTCTCTGAAGAGGGACTATTATACTAACACCAAAACCCAGCTATGAATTAGAATTGACCTATATACTCTACCATGTGCAAAATAGATAGCTAGTGGGAACCTGATGTATATCACGGGGAACTCAGCTTGGTGCCCTGTGATGACCTAGAGGAGTGCGATGGGAAGCAGGCTTGGGAGGGAGATCCAAGAGAGAGGGGATATATGTATGTATACATGTAGCTGATTCACTTCGTGGTATAGCAGAAATTAACACAATATTGTAAAGCAATTTTACTCTGATTTAAAGAAAACAAACAAAACGAAAACCGGCTGTGAGAGACCATAGGGAAGAGAATTCCAAGTAAAGGGAACAGTGAGTGCAAAGGCCCTGAGGTAGGAGGGAACTTGATTTTTATCCCAGGAACAAGAGGGTCAGGGAAGGAAGGAGGATATGGGAGCTGCTTGCAGATCTGATCAGGAACCACATCCTGCAGGGCTTGGCAACCAGGGTAAGCTGTTTAGATCCGATCTCAAATGCACAGGCAATATTTGTGTAAGCTGTGTAAGTGTAAGCAGGGTGATGGTGTATGTGAACTGACTTGAAGGGTCACCCTCCTACTCTACGAGAAGACAAGAGTAGGAGAAGCTGAAGCTTTAACTCATACAACAACAGTTGGGACGGTCCTGGCCAACAGGTACAGTGTACTCACCATGTGCCTGGGATTCTTTAAAAGTGCTTTACCTGCATTACTTTGATGAATCCACTCTGCGGAATGGAAATTATTAGAAATTATTAGAATTTCCATACGACACATAAAGCCTAAAAAAGTAAAGAAACTTGCCTCCAACTAATAGTCTTTTTTTAAATAACCTCCTTTTATAATTATATAAGTTAATAATAGTCACTATAAGGAAACTATTTTAAGTGAGCAAAAAGAAAAAGTCTAAAACTCTTGAGACACATAGCCCTGAGACAACTGCTGTTAACATTTTAACGTAAGTTTTTCCATTTGTTGTGCTGTGCAAATACATTGTCTGGAGGTGGTGGTAGTGGTTTAGTTGAAATCACGTCCAGCTCTTTGCAGTCCCATGGATTGTAGCCTGCCAGGCTCCTCTGTCCACGGGATTTTCCCAGGCAAGAATACTGGAAGGGTTGCCATGCCTTCTTCCAGCAGATCTTCCCCACCCAGGGATCACACTCATGTCTCCTGCTTGGCGAGCAGATTCTTTACCACCAAGCCACCAGGGAAGCCCCAAATACATTGTCTACTGCTCTCGAAAGCATAGGACTGCTTACTTCTATACAGGACATAATTCCTAGATTACAGAGCTTTTTTAAAACATTTATATTACTACTTTTAAGATTACTGTCCACAAATCCATTTTGAATGACAGTATGAAAAAAATGTTAAATTATAATAAACAGAATCAAGTATACTATTGGATAGTCAACTATTATGAAATATTAATTAAGAATAGTGTTAATTGGGGGAAGGATAAATTAAGAATTTGGGACTAACATGTACATGCTATTATAAATAAAATAAACAACAAAGACGTACGTATAGCACAGGGAGCTATTTTCAATATCTTATAATAACCTGTAATAGAAAAGAATTTGAAAAAGTATATATGTAAATGTATATATGTATGTATATGTGTAACTGAGTCACTTTGCTCTACACATGAAACTAAAATAACATTGTAAATCAACTATGACCTGCTCAGTAGCTCAACTGCGTACGACTCTTTACAACCCTGTGAAGTGTAGCTCTCTAGGCTCAGACCACAGAATTCTCTGGCAAGAATACAAGAAGATCCTCCTCCAGGGGATCTTCCTAAACCAGGAAAGATCCTGAGGCTCGAACCTAAGTCTCCTGCATCTCCTGCATTACAGGTGGATTCTCTACTGCTGAGCCACTGGGGAAGCCAATAAATCAACTGTGCTTCTATATTTTTAGAAAGTGTCTGAAAGAGTATATGTGTTTAGTCACTCAGTCGTGTCTGACTCTGCGACCTCCTGGACTGTAGCCCGCCAGGCTCCTCTGTCCATGGGATTCTCCAGGCAAGAATACTGGAGTGAGGGACTTCCCTGGTGGTTCAGTGGCTAAGACTCTCTGCTTCCAATGCAGGGGGCCCGGGTTCATACCCTGGTCAGGGAACAAGATCCCATGTGCTGTAACTAAGTCTCTGTAACTAAGACCTCATGCAGTCAAATAAATAAATAAATATATATTTTAAAAAAAAAAAAAAAGAATACTGGAGTGAGTTGCCATTCCCTTCTCCAGAGGACCTTCCCGACTCAGGGATCGAACCCAGGTCTCCCACATTGCAGACAGATTCTTTACCGTTTGAGTTGCCATATACCGCATTGTTTTTTTATGTTACTATGGTTTTTAGGTTTCAAGTGAGTTTTACTTTCTTCTTTTTGATATTCTACTTTTCTAGTATCTCTACAATGAGTGTTTTGCTTCTAAAAGTAATAAAGTAAATGGTGATCTAAAATTATAGATTAAGATTGGTTTATCTTTGGGAATTCCCTGGTTGTCCAGTGGTTAGGACTTGGTGCTCTCATTGCTGGGGCCCCAGGTTTGATCCCTGGTCAGGGAACTAAGATCCCACAAGACAGAGCCAAAAAAAAAAAAAAAAAAAAAACAGACTAGATTTTTTAACTTGATGAAGTTCTCTAAAAAACGTTTTTCAGTCTTCTGCCACATCCATGGCTCAAAAGTCATCTGTCAGAGTAAGTTCCTCCCAAGATGGCCATTCCCAGCAACAGGCTCTTGGTGGGCTTGTTAGAATCAGTCCCTCAATGCTGCCTCGTGCGGCAGCAGCAGCAGACATCATTTCTGGCCTCCATCGCAGCCAGCATCACCAGAATCACCAACTGAGCAATGTGGGCCCAAGTAGTAGGCCATCTCAAATAAGTGAAGGTCACCTAGGTCACCTCCATAAAAGCATACCTCCAAAGGTGGTGGAAAGGTACAAACCCTCAGTTATAAGGTAAGTAAGGACTAAAGGTGCCTTGGACATGATGACTACAGTTAACACTGCTGAATGACATACAGGAATATTGTTAAGAGAGGAAAGACTAAGAGTTCTCATCACAAGAAAAATATTTTTTTGCTTTTTTTTTATTGAATCTATATGAGATGACAGAGCTAACTAGCCATATTGTGATAATCATTTCATAATATATCTAAGTCAAACCACTATGCTGTACACCTTAAACTTATGCAGTCATGTACGTCAGTTATGTCTCAATAAAACTGGGAGGGGTGAGCATACCCTCAGAGATAAAGTCAAAGCCTTCCTCTGCTACCCAAGGTCAACCATGTATATGCTCCTGTGGTTGTATTCCTGTAAATCCATCTTGCAAGACACCATGAAAACTGATGTACTTTTCCTCCACTCAATCAGCTTCTAGAATTGTTTCTCCACCACTATCCTGTCACTTCCCTTTCCTCCGTATGTGACTCTTCATGGTTTGAACATCTTGGACTACAGTCCCAAAACCACTACAGATATGACTGTAGACGAGTTATTTAGAGTGTCAGGTTTCCTCATCTATATATGGAGATAATATTCCATAATGTCATTTCAGGATTAAATGAAGTCACATGGATCAAGGTCCTGGAGCATAGTAGACTGTGCTTAGGACTGTTCTCTTCTCACTTGTCTCCTGCCCTCCTGTGCCTATCCTCTGAAAGATCTCATCACTCTGCATGAGATGTGTGATGTGACTGAAGGCCCAACGGACCTTGATTTGAGCATCACTATGCCATGTTTTTGTTGTGGGATCCTAGGCAAGTCTTTAAATCATCATGGTCTTGAGGGTTATTTTGAGATACTGGGCTTCCCTGGTGGCTCAGCTGGTAAAGAATCTGCCTGCTATGTGGAAGACCTGGGTTCAATCCCTGGGTTAGGAAGATCCCCTGGAGAATGGAATGGCTACCCACTCCAGTATTCTGGCCAGGAGAATTCCATGGACTGTATAGTCCATGGGATAGCAAAGAGTCAGACATTCTGACTCTTTCTTTCTTTCACTTTCACTTTCTTTCTTTCTTTGAGATACTAATGAGATCATAGATAACAAATTGCTTTCTATTCAACATAAAATTCTCCATATACTAGAAGAGTATGGTAACAAAAGGGCTTCCCAGGTGACTCAATGGTAAAGAACCCCCCTCTCAAGCAGAAGGTGCAGGAGATGTGGGTTCACTCCCTGGGTTGGGAAGATCCCCTGGAGGAGGAAATGGCAACCCACTCCAGTATTCTTACCTGGGAAATCCCATGGACTGAGGAGCCTGGTGGGCTACAGTCCACAGGGTCACAATGAGTCAGTCACAACTGATTGATTAAGCAACAACAATGGTAACAAGAGAAGTAGGCCCTTAGGAACAACAAATCTACAAATGAGATACATCCATTTTATAACTCCGGATTTTTCAATAAGTATTTTCAGAAGGATTCTTTTGAAATAGGGAAGTTAATTATAAAATACCCAAATCATATAGGATTGGTGGGAGGGAAAAGAAAATCGACTTCCCAATCTCTCTTATATACAACTTATAAAGAAACTAACCTGCTTTATATCACAATCTTTTGTCACTCCTGAATGGCTAGAGAATCCCAGGAGAAGCCAGTCCAGAGATGGGGATCACAGGCAATGTGGAGGACATGCCCTGTCTTCCAAGCCAAGCAATAACTAGGCAGCCCACCTCCATAGTGAACTGATGCCCAGCCCAGGTGTGAGGCACCACCCAAGATGCCAGGTTGGGAAAAGATGCTCAGGGCTTATGGAAGACCTGCCCCCACAACACAGCTGCTCAGCTGGCATTGCTCTCCAAGGGGACAGTACAGGGCCTGCCACTGGGCTTCCTCTTTGTGTTCCTCTCTCTTGAGCACAGGAGTATTTAAGCTGGGCTCTTGAAGTTGGACCAAAAGATATTTCAAAAGTTGGCCACAGTATCTTTTCCTGGGAATTGATTTATGGGCTCAGCAAGGAGGATCAATAGGACCTTAAGTGACCTGAAGGGACACTCTACATTCAAAAGGACTGCAAGGCAGGTAGCAGTTAAGGTCCAGCTCAAAAAGGGATGGCTTAGCATCCAGTTCCTCTGGGTGGGGATGGGTCAAGGATGTCATTTCAATGCCAGGTTTCAGAAACACTTTGTTAATCTGCCCTTGTTTGTAACTTGAGTTAGTGAGGCCATGTGAATATTTTCATTTCTGAATATTGAGCTCAAAAATCAGAGTCCTGTTTGCTCTCCATCTATGCTAGAGTAGATAGGACCTGCACCCTCAAGGTGGAATTCTGCAACCTAAGTCATCATGGAAAAAGGCTAGTCTCTCTACTCCCACACAGAAGAGGAAAAATATCCTTCAGTTGGGTGCCCAGGATAAGATGGACAACTCTATCCCATCCCAGGACCTCTGGACTTTAATAAGCCTGATACCTTTATTGAAAGTCCATGATAACCAAAAGAAGGTTAGATCACTGTCAGCACCCCATGAAGCAAAAATGAGCTGCTTTTCCAAGAACTTGTAAACCAGGTCACCCTCAGAAAGTCAGACTAGCAAAATCTGCATATATGGTGGATTTGTCTAGAGTTCAGCCAGAGTAAACCAAGACACTGACTGAATTTGTGACTTAAGAATTTGTGACCCAAATTCCCATCGAAGTGACTTGACATTAATATCAGGAAGGTAGACACAGAATGTGATTATGGCTTTAAAAGTGTAACTCTGCCTATTGGCCGTAAAAGATGTTGTGTGGGAGAAACTGATTTGAAGAGACTCGTGCATATGGAAAGGAAGGCCAAACTCTCAGAAGCTGGCAGGCCCGTCTAACAAAGTATGGGTGGGGCGGGTGGGCTGCCTCATTCTTTCAGGGAGTTATGTCAGGGGTATTTCTCTGTGGACCACACAACTAATTTCATTTATTCTAAATCCAGTTTAAGCAAACCTCTGGATAGAATTTGTCTTCTCAAATACCTTTATTTATAGAGACTGTGCTTGCCATGGCAGCCTGAGTATTATGGTCTGTTGGTCATAATTCAGGTATGTACATCAGTCTCTGGGGTCTGTTTAACGTGAGCTTATTTGAGGAATTTCAGAATCTGGGCCTTGATGAATGTTGTGACATTTGTGGTAAATAAGACAACTGGAAATGCCCTTCTATTCACTCTGTGGACAGTAATGTCAAAAGACACACAAGGTACCCACCCCCTGCAACGTTAGCATTTGCACATGACTGATTACAGGACCCAATAACCTTAACTGCAGCCCACTAAAATATTTTTTAAAAAGCAACACAATAACATGATACTTAAGAAAACACATTTGGTTTTGATGGTCGTTATTTTTCAAATTCCTGCACCTTATTGATTTTTCTAAAGTATTTTCTAAAGCAGTCACCTCTTTGAAATTGTTTCCATTTTTTTTTTTTTTAATTATGTCATTCAGCAGCTTCACAGAACCCGAGACTGACAAGGGTTTTCATAACCCATAATGCAAAGACCAAAAGAACCAGGCACACGGCAGAGGAAGAACATGTGCCCAGAGTGGACCCAGACAGGGAGACCTGGGCTTCATCTTCCCTTCCTCCATGCTCCAAAAGGTCTAAATTTAGTTTACCGTATATACTGCAATGACATTAACATGTTGCAAGAACAAGAATCAAGCCAAAGAGAAAAAAAGAAGCTTAATGTGGTGAGAGATATTTAAATGCCATGGCAACACTGATGTCTTCTCCATTATTTAATTCACTTCCTCAGGTCAGGTTATCCTGCCCTCTCTCTCCTGCACTTCCTGTTGCAGTGATCAAATCAGGTCACCCTGAATCCGTGAGTCCTCCTCACGACTGCAGTCACGTCTATTTCCAGCAGAATGAATTTTCTCCATCTCGTCCTTTGCTCCCGGACCTTTATTTTGCTGCCCTTGATGTTCCCAGTTGCTCCTCGCTGAGCCCCACACGCTGTAAATGCTTCCCTTTCATCCACATCTCCTCCCCCACACCCTCCCCAGCGCTGCTCTCTGCCCTCCCTCCAGCTTCTGCAGTTGTCACTAGCACAGTTAGCCACTTAATTAGCAACTCAGTGATTCAGAAGCCAAGAACCTCAGCTCTCGGCAAAGGCCCCCGCTTCTCTTTTCAGAGTCAGATCAAGTCCATCACCCCCAGATCTCTGTACCATTCAGAACAGATGACCGGGGGCCTTGAATATTCCATTTGCCAAGTTTACCCCCAGCTTCTTCCCTTTTCTTTTCCTGTGTGTGTCCCTGGAGCTCTTCATGCTCTGCTTAACTTTTCCCCAGGAAAGGTGGACAGAGAAGGTTTGAGGTTAGTATTTGGGTGGACAACCAACCTCCTCGTTTACAGATGGGAAAACCAAGGTCCAGAGAGTTTAACTAAGCAGCTGCATGGCTAGTCCTTGGAGGAACCAAAACAAGTGGGATGAAAACTCAAGTACAGTGGCAGATTTGGTGGGAAAAAAAATATCTTATTAAGGGGTGAGCAGTGCCAAGACAAGACTTGGTGATTTTTATCTAAGAGTTCCTTCACTCATTCCGCTCTTGTCTCCCTGCCAGCAGAGCAAGCAAAAGATCAAAGCAGAGCATGCATACCAGTCATAGATCCACCAGGACACCTGGGGAGGCTCCGCCTCCTAGGAGCATGGAGACCCTGAAGACCGCCTGAGCCCCTCCAGCCCGGATCAGCGGGACAAGACGAGGGCTCAGAGACAGCCAGGCTAATGAACTCCACTCGAGTCCCACATCCACTAGGCTTTTCACTATTAGCCAGCACGCACTGTGGTAAATTGACAGAAAATTTCCCCCTCAGTGTAGGAAGATGCATAAAATACACGATCCCTGTGAAAAGATATTTATTGCAAAAGTTATATCAGTCTTGTAAGAAAGCATCAGCCTTCTCTGGGGAAAGGCATGGGTGGGAAAATGAATAAAATAACTCAGTATTTTGACTGTTTGCTGCAGTGGAAGAGGGACTTCTGTTTCTCAAGCTGAGTGGGAAGAGAGGGATTTATCCTTGGATGCCTAGGAACAAGGCAGAGTAGCGTAGAAAAGTCACTCCTTGGTGTGAGCCTAGAAGCAAGTCCCCATCCCTACCCCCAGGCCGGGTCGATGGTTGTTCCGAGCCCCCTCACTGCTCCCTGGTCAGGCCTGTTCCGGAGCACCGGGATCTGCTGAGTTAGGCACCGAGCCTGGCTGCTGCCGCCGCCGCCCGACACTGTGATTAAGAGCTCAGTGATTGATTTTCTAGCCCATGACCACATTGGTGGGGACAGCGTATGGCAGAGGAGGCTGGCGGGAAGCCAAGTGGAAAGAGGGTTTATGAAATGAGCTCTCAATGAAGAAAACTGTGGGAAAGAATGCGATGGAAGCAGATCTGGGGCCAGTAGATGTGGGAAAGTAGAACAACCCAAACATGCTCTTCAAACTCGAACTAACAACACAGCATTTTGCCAAACACAGGAAGGGGATCTGGTGTGTGAGAAAGGCTCAGCACTGTTTATATAAAACAGACTATTCCTCTCTGCACAACCATCACGGACAAGGCTTAACCTTCCTTCTGTACTGGGCACTCTGCTGGGTAGAGTGAAGAAAGTAGGGTAGGCTAGAAAGCCTAGCTGGGTAGGCTAGAAAGAAGAATCAGTCAGTCTAGAGAAGGGGATTGAAAACACACAGAATGATGTGTTAAAAATGCAAATGGCTCTTAAGGGAGTCATCAAAACATTTTGCCTAAACTTTGGGCCCAGAGCCAGCAGGCAGGAGTGGGGCAGGGAGGGCCTGGGACTGTGCCCTGGTGCTGCCTGCCTCCTGTGCAAACCTAAGGAAGGTTCTAGGAGGAAGACCCTGGTTGCTTCCCCCCCCCACCCCACCCCCTTTACATCCAGAGGAAGTCTGCTGAAGTGATGGGGGCTGGGAAAACCTCCCAGAACCAAGAGGCAGTTAGACATCCATCCTCCTTATAAGCCTAAAGTTGTGGACACTTGTGACATGATTCCTTTCCCTCCCCCCACCCACCTCGAACTTGGGTCTTGGTTTACTCCACGTGTGTGTTTTGAGGGAAGATTTCTTTTAACCTACTGTGCCCCTGTTTCAACCGGCTTTGAGTAAAGAAATAAATTATTTGTGTTTCCTTTAGCTTTCAGCATCTTTTTTTTTTTTTTTTTGCCCTGGAAAATAAACTGAAAACTGAAGAAGATGAGTATCTGTGTGTTTCTGTGCATCAGTGTAATATGTAAGAGAGGAGATGATATGTTTTAAAAGGGGAAACTAGTGCTTGACCAAGCTCAGTACCTGATGGTGTTTTTTTTTAATATCAGAAATAAAATCCTATTTCTGCAGTTCATGTCTGAAAATGGTGTAATCCAAAGCGGCTCTTTCATCTTCCACTGCAGGAACCCGATCGTTTTGCAGCTTTGGAGCCCAGGTGTCTGCCCTGGAGGACTTTAAGGAGGTTATATTTAAGCCAGAAGACTTTAGAAAAGTATAGACTAAGCTGGAGGACCTCTGAGCAGTCTAGCCTGAGTTGGCAGGCCTGATACCTGTGTAGCCTAAGCCTCTTATCTCCTAGGGGAGGAATTCAAGCTGTGAAAAGGTGGCCTGCCCAGGCCCTTCTGCAGGTGAGCATCACCAGGACACAACCTTCTTAACACCTGGTTCAGGGGCCTTCCCTCTCTCTCTCAGTCAAAACGGACTGAAGCTTCTGGCAGCGCTGAGACAAATTCCCTAACACTGTGCTCTTATTCACAGAATAAAAACTGAATTTAAGAAGAAACTCAGTACTCGATTGAAAAAAAAAAAAAAATCTGGCATTTAAGCACAAAGCCCCAAAGCAAGGCGTGGTCTCCCGGGTACTGGAAGTACTCGGAAACCCGCAAAGTCTCATTCGTGGTTCAGAAAACAAAACAGAACAACTTTCTCTGCTCCCTCCTCTCCACTCCGCACCCTCACCCGCTCCGTGCAGTAGCTGTTCTTGGCAGATGCCCAAAGCGGCACCCGGTAATTCCACGGTACATTGTGTACATTTGCATCCATTTAACCAGCTATTTACAGCCGCCCTTCACCGCCACCTGTAAGAGGCGACGCCGTGATGACAAAGTGGCGGGGCCGGGAAGCGGGGGCCCGTGATGTTCCACACTTCCACAGCAGGAATCCGTGAAGGGCTGGCACTTGGAGAAACCAGGGGACGGCTGGGGACATCACACGCACTGGGCGGGAGGCGCGAGGAGGAGGCGCGCCAGACGGAGGGTCCTTCCTCCGGAGCTCCACCCGGTGGCTCCTTTTCCGTTACCACCACCGCGAGGAGGGACCTGCCGGGCCTTCCGCGCGGCTTATTTCCTGCCTGATAACGAGCCCGCTGCCATTTGGATCTGCTGAAGCTCTGAATCACTCGAGACGAGACGCCTGATGGTCCCGAGGAGGGTGGGGACGCAGCGCGCTAGGGTGGGAGCCGCAGTCCGGCGGCATCCGGGCGGGATGTCACCCCCGGGCGCCTGGGAAACCTGCTCGCGGATGTGATGCGGCGGCGCGGGGACACCTGCGCTCCCGTGCGTGCCGCACCCGTGCAGCTCCGGGTGGCAAACGGGATGAGTGGGGGCGAGGCCGAGAGGAAGTTGAGGCGCTGGAGTCTCAGGAACGCTGCCTTAGCTTGCCCGGCTCTTTGGAGGCCGTCCCGAGGAGCCGGGGCGGGGAGGGGAGGGGTGCTGCGGCTGGCCGGCACTGAACGCGGACTTCCAAGTGGTCCCTGGCATAGTTGGAGGTCGAGCGTTCTGAGCCCTCCCCACCCCCAAGGGTGGCTACCCAGAGGTCCCAAGTGCCGCGAGGAGCGCGCTCGGAGCGCACCCAGCCTCGCAGAAGCAAAAGCTGAACCCGTGCTGGGCTGGGGGACTGGCGGGGTGGGGCGCCGAGCCAGCGCGGACCGGGAGCGCCTTTCGTTTTAAGGAGCCTTACTTCTGGGAAGGGACAGGGAACTGTCAATCAGCGAGGGAGGGAGCGCACCGGCGCTGGGTGATGTCAGCGGATCAGCTGCTCGATAACAAAGAGGGGGTATTACAGGAGAAAGTTGCAGCGGCCGCGGCCACGGCGGCACCCCGGAGCCTGGGAGGCAAGCGGGCAAGTGGGCGAAGGGAGGAGGCACGGCTGCTGCCGGAGCAGCTTAAGGCCAAGGAATTGAAAGGGCTGTAGGGGGAGGCAGTGCGAGCCAGCCCCGACTGCTCCTCCTCTTCCTCCTCCTCCAAACTCGCAGGGTTCAGCCCCAGCGCTCGCTCAGCCGCCGGGAGCACCCGGAGGGACGCGAGGCAGCCGCGCGGCCCCGAGCTGGGCAGGGTCCCCAGCCGCCATGGATAGCGACGATGAGATGGTGGAGGAGGCGGTGGAAGGTACAAGCATCTCTGTGGGGTCCCGGGAGGAGGCGCCGGAGGGGGCACGGGACGCGGAAGGAGTGGCGGGCTGCGACCGGCGCGGCTCCGGGCCCCCAGCGGCCGCCACTGTCCCCTACGCGGGTGGCCGGGTTCGCGCAGGGGCCGGACGGCCACGGCCACGCCGCCGGGAGCGCGCGCTGAGCGGCGGGGCGCAGGCCGGGAAAGGGGCTCAGCTGGGCCGGGGTCCCCGGGGGGGTCAGGAGAGGGTTACGGCTGCTCCATCCTGCCCGGCCACCGCCTGCATCCGCCCTCGGAGTTGCAAAACCTGCCCCGCACTCCGGCCTTCCCCCTTTCGGGGATGGGAGATGGAGGTGCGCAGGAGGTCAGCGCCCCCCAACCCCCACCCCAGCCGCCGCTGGCGATCTCGATGGAGCAATCCCGAGCACCTCTCCCGGCTCCAGCCCTTTCGTTCGGCTTGCAGCTGCGACCCGCGGTGACCGCGGCCGCGGCCGGATCAGTCCCCCGGCGCAGCGCACGGGGCTGGACCAGGCACGTGGCAGCCGCGGCTCGGGCGGTCGCTCCTCCAAAAAGATGAAATCATTGCAGGGCCGGGGACTAGGCTCCCGAGCCGGGACTTGAACGCTCGCCGACCTGGCCTCCGCTGCCCCGGAGCGCACTCGGCCAAGCCGCCCCTCCCCCTTCCTGCTTTCCCGGCGGGTGCCGCTGCCGCCACGCTGTGCTGGCGCGCCGCAAGCCCGGACCCAAATTGCTGGGTGACACTTAACTTTCTGAATTCCATGCAGTTGGCTGTGGGTGATATCACCGCCTCTGTCGTGTTTCTCCGCCCCTTCGCTTCCAGCGCCCCTCCCCCGACTTTTCTCGCCACTTTGTTTTGCTGAGTTTCTCCACCTCTTTTTTTTTTTTTGGCTAGTTCTAAAAAAACGAGGTGGGGACGTTATACAATCTAGTTGTTTGTATCATGAGACGTTATGATTTTGTAACAGTGAATACTGGAAAATACACTTTAGCGTTATTTATTTGATTCTACCCTAGACGGTACGTCGTGATGTTTTGCAGTGTTGCGTGGTATTATTCCAGAATATTTTAACCAAACAGCTAAGTAAACATTTTTTAGCTTTTGGTTGAATCTGCTTCCTATCTAATTTGTATAAACAAGTTCTTAGAAATGGTAAAGAAAGACAAAGTGACAAGGCTTACAGATGCATGAGAATGCAGTTACTGCTACTTTGGGAGGAAAAAAAATTAATTTTTATATCAACGTAATTGACTCCATTTGCAGTGCTCCCAAGGTCTTAGGGAGAGATTAAGTTGAATAATATTTTTAAATTCTCTAAAAGCCGTCTTCATGTAACTGTTGAAACTTCTTATTTCTCTATGGAGCTTCAAGGAATGTTGGTTTTGCTTTAAATTCACAATGCCCTGAACTATTTCTCTCTAATTAATAAAGCCAATGCTGGGACTTCCTGGGGCCCAAAGACATTGATTGGTAGTCTTACTTAAATTTTAATTATTGACTAGGTGTGCCTTCATGTTATGAAAGATAATTGAAAAAGGCTACTGTCAAATTGTTAGGACTTGGTCTCGTTCTTCAAAGTTTACTTTGACTGGTAAACATAATGCAAACCCTTGATCACAGGCAGCGCTCCCAAGGTTAGACCACCTTACCCTTTGAAGCTGTTTGGAAACCTAAGGCCCAGTTGTCCACAGTCCCAGGCTACTTGCAGAATGTGAACAAGCAGCTTTAGAAATACATCGATGCTTTTGAGATTGCTCAATGGGTGGAAGCAGAGAAACTTCTTTATATAAGCAAGGAAGTTTCTGTGATATAGAGTGTGAGGGTGTGTTTATATACATTATTGTCCAAAGTCAGAATATACTTGAGAAGGGTCACTATTTAATACTTATGCTGGCACAACTGGCTTAAACCTTGAATGTCTGGAGCAATCCAGGACACATGGTTACCAGTCATACCAACAGTAAACAAAGTAACAGAGAGTCTTTAAGTCCTTAGAGGCACACACGGCTCAGACTCACACAGTGTCTAGAGCATGCATGTGTAAATGCAGGCTTTTTTTCCAGCCATTCTTGGCCTTTTAAAGTGCTGTCTGTAATAGTGTCAACATCTAACACATGCATGGGGGACTGGTAAAAGGCTAGTCTGAGTATCTTGCTGTTGAAGTACCAGCTAACCTACCTCTGTCCCTATGCAGAGCCTGTGTTCTCTGTAGTTTCATTGTCTTAGCTATCATTATTGCTGTAATTATTTAGTTCTTACTGTGTGCAGGCTCTGTGCTAAGTGTTTCACACACACATTATCCATTCAATCTCATGACGTCGATACTCATATTATCCTAATTTTCCAAAGGAGGAAACCGAGCCTTAGAGAAGTTAAGAACTGATCCAAGGACCCTCAGCGATGCAGGGGACAGGCTTGGACCCCAGAACCCTGCTCCACCATACTACATTGTCTCCCTGTGTGTGTGTGTGTGTGTTTGTGTGTGTGTGTGTGTGTGTGTTAATTGCTCAGTCATGTCTGACTCTTGGCAACCCCACGGACTGTAGCCCGCCAGGCTCCTCTGTCCATGGAATTCTCCAGGCAAGAATACTGGAGTGGGTTGCCATTCGCTTCTCCAGATAGTCTCCCTACACCCTTATTTTTTATTTCTTAATAAGCCAGTCACATGTAGGAAACAGTTGGTAGCTGAGTTTGAAAGCAACAGTTATCGGTGTCATTCTTTATCAATGTCACTCTTTAGAGGCTGGTTCTGAAAAAGTTCAGTGACTTTCAGAAAAAAATATATTTGAGGAAAGAGAATTTAACTGATAGCCTCTGCTACAGACATCGTTTTTCTTCCTCCATAGAAATTTACTCTGGGGAAGAAACTGGTCTCTTCAGGACTTAAGTTGAGTGTTGATTGTCACATCATGTATCTTTTGGTTACCTCTCTGTTAGGGTGGAACTGTAGCTTGATTGGAGTTCTAAGCCCTGGCAGAGGAATCCCTGAGGGCAGGTGGGTGGAGGAGAGGGAGTTTCTGTTTATGATGTTAGCTGTGCTTCCTTGGGAAGGCAGCCCTGGGCCTCAGCGGGCCTGCAAACATCGCCTGAGCTCCCACTGTGGTTTTTATTCTTTTATATTATTATTATTTTAAAGGTTTTCTTGGCTGCACTGCACAGCATGCGGGATCTTAGTTCCTACAAGGGATCAAACCCATGCCCTTGGCATTGGAAGCACAGAGTCTCAACCACTGGACATCTAAGGAAGTCCCCTCGCTGTGGCTTTTTTTTCTTTGAGGCTCATTGGTGCAGCAAAGGGTGATGTTTAGCTTTGGGAATAGAATTTTTTATTACATCTATTTCTTTGCCTACCAGTAGACACAAAGATGAATACAAGGTGGTCCCTAATATAATTTGAAATAAATATATCATATCTAATCAGATGAGTGATGGTGGTTGAGAGGAAATGAAAATTGCATACAGCTTGTGGAAGTAGTTGGGGAAGGAATTCCCCAAAGAGTTGGCATGAAATTGAGTCCAGTTGAGAGAGGCACTTTGCAAGTAAAGAGAGGTGTGGAATGAAACAACAATTCACAGGAAAAAAAGAAAACAAATGGCCAACAAGCATTCAAAAAGAAACAACTTCACTAAATAAATACAAATGCAAATGCTGAGATAAAGGTTTTCTCTAATTAGGTTGGCAAAATTCAATAAGACTACTATCATCCTGCAAAGAAGGGGACACTCTTATGTATGATTCACTAGCATCATCAAGAAATTTCAGCTAATCAAATATTAACCCAGGTGCACCAAAACATAAAAAAAAGAAAGAAAAAGGAGAGGTTGAGAGTGGAATTATTTCAGGCACATTCAGAGACGAACCGCTGGCTTTTACTATAACAGAGGGTCGAGGAGGAGAAAAGTAGAGGGTGATACAGGGAAGGGAGTCTTGTCCCAGGCCCAGACCGTGAACCATGTCCTAGAGGCTCTGTAGAGCTCAGAATGGAAGGTTGGGGGCTCTGCTCTGGGAGGATGAGCAGGCAGTGGGGAGCAGGGGAAGCGATCATGTAGAAGGCTCTTTGAAGTAGCAGTTATGAGGGCAGGAAAAATCCCACAGGCCTGGATACATAAAGGCGACACGGAGGAAGAAGAAAAGGGGAAAGAGCAGCATCGCTAGAATGAAGAAGCCAGAATGAAAACAAGAATCTCCGTGTTTCACTGCCCCAGTCCCCTCAGATTGTAAGAGGATTTTTTTCCCCTTAAGATATTTATTTTTAATTGATTGATGATTGCCTTACAATATTGGTTTGATTTCTGCCGTACATCAAAATGAATTAGCCACAGGTGTGCATATATCACCTCCCTCTTAAAACCCCCTCCCACCTCCCACCCTTTCGCACCACTGTAGGTCATGACAGAGCCCAGGTTTGAGTTCCCTGAGTCACAGAGCGAATTTCCGTTTGCTCTCTATCTTACATATGTTAATGTACATGCCTCCACGCTGTGTGTGTGCGCTTAGTCACTCAGTCGTGTCTGATCGATTTTGACCTCATGGACTTGTAGCCCGCCAGGCTCCTCTGTCCATGGAATTCTCCAGAAAGAATATTGCAGTGGGTTGCCATGCCCTCTCTCAGGGGATCTTCCCGATCCAGGGATTGAACCCAAGTCTTCCACATTGCTGGTGGATTCTTTACCGTCTGAGCCACCATGGGAAGCCCCATGCCTCCATGCCACTCTCTCTCAAATATTAAGAGTATTTTTAACTGTCCTCCTAATCACTTATCCTACCTGTCTCTAATAAGACTACTGATGCTCTGGACTTAGGAAAAATACAGGCGAGGTGTTCCGGAAACACCCTTTGTATGTGGGCTTCACATTAAAACTATGACCCTCACAACTAATAACTGAGCTCTTGCAAAGGATGACTTTCAAAAATCAAATTGTGTTTTTAACCACAAGCATAAGTGCTTCATCATGAAGGCACATTCTTGCACTAAACAGAGTAAGTTTGCCTTTTTTATTATTATTACCTTTTTAAAAATAATTCTTTTTTTTTTGGTTCTCTTTTGGTTCTACAAAACCAACAATGCATGTAAGGGTCTCTGGTTCTGAGAGGAACACACACACACACACACACACACACACACACACTTACTCAGATCTCCTGTGAGTAAGCCTGAGGCTGTAAGCAGCAGAGTGTCTGATCCAGAGGGAATTTCCTCTGCTGAGAGGAACCATCACTGCACAGAATACAGCCCTGCTCTCATCAGATTCAGGAAAAAAAACTGAGGGAATCCGAGGGGAAAAAAATTGAACTTTCTGTCTGTTCAGTAGATAATGATCTTGAGAACAAAGGGGAAAAGTAGATTTGTGAGACGGTTCCTTTTTTTCCCCTTTCTCTAACTTCTGTCAATATTTGAAAACCGTGCTGCAAACAGGTATACACACAAGGGCTGGGGCAGCTCTCCCAACACACGACCGTCATTTGAGCAGCTTTTCCTTGTTTGGGTCTGGCACTCAGCCCCTGCTGAGTGGGAACTGGCCTGGAAGGCTGTTGGCTGACTTGGCACATTGCACAGACTGACCTCGATCCGAGCAGGCAGGACTAGTGTTGCTCTTTGCGTTGGGTAACACGTGGAGGAGACAGGCATTTGCCGTCAGCATATGCTGGTGCTGTGAGAGCTATCTTAACTATGAAGGCCCCTTCCATTTCTCTGCCTGGGACCTGAGATCCCCTCTCTTTAGAGGTCGCTTCTGCCATTGGCAGGAGAGAAAGGATACCCTGCCAGTTTGCTCTTATCCCAGGACTGAAAGAGTGGGGAAAGGGGTTCTTCGCATCCATTAGCTCATTCAGTTCAGTTCAATTCAGCCGCTCAGTCGTGTCTAACTCTTTGCGACCCCATGAACCACAGCACCCCAGCCCTCCCTGTCCATCACCAACTCTCGGAGTCCATCCAAACCCATTTCGATTGAGTCAGTGATGCCATCCAACCATCTCTTCCTCTGTCATCCCCTTCTCCTCCTGCTCTCAATCTTTCCCAGTATCAGGGTCCTTTCAAATGAGTCAGCTCTTCACATCAGGTGGCCAAAGTACTGGAGTTTCAGCTTCAACATCAGTCCTTCCAATGAACACCCAGGACCAATCTCCCCTAGGATGGACTGGTTGGATCTCCTTGCAGTCCAAGGGACTCTCAAGAGTCTTCTCCAACACCACAGTTCAAAAGCATCAATTCTTCGGTGCTCAGCTTTCTTTATAGTCCAACTCTCACATCCATACATGACCACTGGAAAAGCCATAGCCTTGACTAGATGGACCTTTGTTGACCAAGTAATGTCTCTGCTTTTCAATGTGCTGTCTAGGTTGGTCATAACTTTTCTTTCAAGGAGTAAGCGTCTTTTAATTTCATGGCTGCAATCACCATCTGCAGTGATTTTGAAGCCCAGAAAAATAAAGTCAGCCACTGTTTCCACTGTTTCCCCATCTATTTGCCATGAAGTGATGGGACCAGATGCCATGATCTTAGTTTTCTGAATGTTGGGCTTTAAACCAACTTTTTCACTGTCCTCTCACTTTTATCAAGAGGTTCTTTAGTTCTTCACTTTCTGCTATAAGGGTGGTGTCATCTGCATATCTGAGGTTATTGATATTTCTCCCAGCAACCTTGATTACAGCTTGTGCTTCATCCAGCCCAACGTTTCTCATGATGTACTCTGCGTACAAGTTGAATAAGCAGGGTGACAATATACATCCTTGACATACTCCTTTTCCTATTTGGAACCAGTCTGTTGTTCCATGTCCAGTTCTAACTGTTGCTTCCTGACCTGCATACGTAGCTCATTCAGGGTAGCTGTTAATGTGCTTCTTGGGCAATAGGGATGACTTTCTCATCTGTAAGACTGGAATTTGAGGGATGACTGTGAGGTTTCATTTAGATAATAGGAAATTGCATAACTCAGTGCCTGATGCCTGATGCAAAACATATACAGATGCTTTTTTCTTCTCTGTGTTTCAGTCTCCCTCTCCATTAAACTGACTTACTGGCAAGATAAATATTACATGATCTTATTGTCCAAATGGCTTTGGAACAAGAGTTGTACCAGAAGCTCCTGTACCACTAGTTGGTAGGAGATGTGAGGTCATAGCAACCCAGTCTCTTCTCTTCCTGACATTTCTTTTCTTGGAAAGTCTCTCAGTTGTTATTGTTTTGGTTGTGGGTGTTGTTTTAAACATAAACTTCTGCTACCAGAAACACCACCCCAGGCTATTAAATATTCAGGATGGGAGTCTTGAGTGATCATAAGCCTTAGTAACTTTTAGCTCCTTTTCATTGATCCTGGTCATTGATCACATCCTGGTCATTGATCACATCGTCCTGCTTTTGGAAGGATGAGAAGAGAACAGACAAGCCAACCAGAGGACCCTGCTGTGATCTGATAGAAGGCGATTTCAGAGATTTCTCACAGCACACCAACTGAACACCTTTGGAAAGGCAGTAAAGTGTCACCCATCCCAGCCTTCTTCCTAAACACATGGTGTCACCAAACGGCCATCATTCAGCAGCTCTTCTGTTCCTTTCTCCCTAGAGACTAAGAAGGTGATGGGACTTCTCTTCACTGGCCTGTAAAGAGGCAAGCATCCTTCATGGAGTGGGGTTGATGTTACCACTTTCATCTCAGTAGGATTCAGTACTGTCCCTCAAGTGTTTTTATTGTGTTCTGTGATGCTTCCATTTTTCTCTAATATCTAAATGCCGCTGCTGAGGGTGCACCTGCAATGTTTTGCCAGAAATAGGACAGGACCGTTGCAACTGAGGAAAGGTGGAAATGAATTTACATTGGGTTTTTTTTTTTCCCCTTAGTGTTCATATTTATCATAATACTTCTCTTGATCGAAAGTAGAATAGGGACTTCCCCAGTGGTCCAGTGACTCTGTGCTCCCAATACAGGGGACCCAGGTTTGATCCTTGGTCAGGGAACTATTAATAGATCCCACATGCTACAATTAAGACCCGGCATGGCCAAATAAACTTTTAAAATATATTAAAAAAATTAAAAAGCGAGGTAGGATCACTAATTTCATCAAACATTAGTTTTATAAAGTCTGAAATAGGTGAACTGTTTTCTATGGAGAAAGCATTTTCAACAGATTAGTAGGTACTTCAATATAAGGCTAAAATGGTTATTCTGGTAGTTATACCTAAATCAAAAGTGGGATGCTACATTTGTAGAAATGCTAACAACTAAATTTAATTTGATCTGAGCAACATTTCATAAAAAAAGCTTTTAACTATACACTGAGTGTGTTTTTTTAATGAAAAAAGAAAAAGATTTAATTTATTTCAATGAGAAAAATGTCATCAGTAGATATTTAGAAAATAATTGTCCAAATTATTTCATATGATTCAAGTGTCATTGAATCATGTCACACACAGTTTTTGGTTTTTGAGCAAGGAAGCAAATGTGGCCTAGTTCCCTCCTAACCGTTAATTTCCTGGCCCTTGGTGAAAAAAAAATTGTGTTAAGAGAAAAGGATCCTTATTGATTGTAATTTATTTAAGTAGCCATGTTTTCTTGTGATATATTTTAGGTAATTCATTTTAATGCAGAATGAGATATAGCAATAGAACAGTCTTTGTTCATTTGTATTTTGTGTTTATGTAATCAATAATACAAATAAACAGGTGTTTTGTTCTTCATAAGGGTGCTTGCCTACTATCCCTTCTAAGGGATGAAACTCTTTTATCACTTTAGAAGAAATTATTTTAGGAGAGTAAAGCATTCATTGTGGTGTTATGGTCTGTGTTCTTTTTTTTTTAATGTCTGTGAGCCATCTGTAAGCCATATTTAAGTGTTTAATGTCCCTGCATTGCATAGTATTTAATGCTTTTATACCTTTTCATCCATGACTCAGGTCATTAACCCAGGAAAAAGTCAGTAGATTAACTGCTGCTTCATTTTCAACCCACGTCTGCAAAATTAGCTCAGCAACATGACTTGGGAGACACCAAGGAGGTGACTCCTGGGTGTTGTGAAATATGTGGATAATAATAAGAAACCTAAATGTTGACTGGAGACATAAATATTAGAATATACCAATTGGTGATGCAAGAAGAACCAGCAATTTAAAGATCACAGTGTAATCATGGCTACTGATGTTCAAAATCACTCCTTAAAGGGTCATGTGGATACTTCTGGCTACATTTAAAGCACAAACCCCAAAAAAAAAAAAAAAAAAGCACAAACCCTCTGAACCCAATGGGCAGAAGGTATATGACAAGGTTATTACTGAACATTGAAAGCAGAAAGATTCTTATAAAGTAAAGCAATGAGTTCAATGTTAAGCTTAAGCTCAAGCTTAGAAGGACTCTGAGTTTGTGTGTTTGTACGATGAGGTGCGGACGTTAGGGCAGTTGTAGAGAGGTGGGTCGAGCTCTTGTTGTCAGAAGGTAACAAAGAGCAGGGGGGTTTCAGAGGGTGCCTGGCCAGCAGAGCTCCACATCAGACCATATAATGATGTATAAAATTGTATTGTGCTTCGTTCTAGAACCACGTCACGTATTGCCAAGACGGTGTGCCATCTCAACCACGTTTCGGTTAAGCATGACCGTTCAGGGGCATTCATTCCAAACCTGAGGAGTAGCGTGTGAAGTACTGAGTCAACTGAAACTCACACTGCAGATGTTACTATTGAGAATAACTTTCAGTCCCTCTTAAAATATGAGAGCGGTTTGGGTTCCTATTCTTACATGTGTCTAAGGTGCTCTATCATGGACCGGTCTTTTTGAAACAGTATCTAAGTAGAATTGATGGTGCTGATGCAGGCAGAGAAAGCTTGGCATTCGCCCTTCCCTGAGCAAGGAAGGGACCCCCAGGCTGCTCAGGGCACCTGCTGGCAGCATCTGAGCACAGACCTGATGGTGGGGGAGCGTGGAAGCTAAGGTTTGCCCTGTGTTTGCCTTTCCCCAGGGCACCTGGACGACGATGGATTACCGCACGGCTTCTGCACAGTCACCTACTCCTCCACAGATAGATTCGAGGGCAACTTCATTCACGGAGAAAAGAATGGACGGGGCAAGTTCTTCTTCTTTGATGGCAGGTAGCACTCACGGTTTTGTTTTGTTTTGTTCGGGGGGTAGGAGGTAGGTACCAAATTATTTGGAAGAATGATATGAATGAGGGAATTTCACTATTTCAGTACAACTTTTAGAAAAGGTCAGGATAAGCCCCACATGCATGTACTGCTTTGGGGACCAGAGAATTCACCCCCGGTTACAGAACTCAAGTGGCCTGTACGGAGTAAAGCCAATCTGCTGACCCCAGGTGGTGGTGAGGAAAGTGTTTGGTGCAGGGCACCATGCAAGGAGTCCAGGGCACCTACTGCTGCCTGTTACACTCCTGTACGGGTTTCAGGAAAGCGTTTTAAAAGACAAGGTAAGGGCGGGGCATCCCAGGATATGTAATGAGCTTGTGTACAATTCTCTGATAGTGAGGTAACAGGCAGCGTCACAGGGGTTAGCTTTACCAACCCAGAGGCGCCAGTGAATCTGGGGGCTACGCACTCGTGGTCATCAAGTGGTCAATTTCTTCCATTTGGTGAGGGATTTAGCATCTGTAAGTCAACCTGGGAAATATGCATCAGAAACTGTTATCTAGGTACTTCAGAGGGGAGCTACAGCAGAGGACATGGGGGAGGGGTCTGTCCCGGGAAGATCCCATAGGGTCCTGCTTGGTTACCTCGCCCCCACCATGGCTATGGCCTGAGACTCAGCTCTGCCGTCATCACCTCCGAGGGTGTACTTGTCAAAGACACCCTCTGCCGTGCCAGATTCAGGGGCCCCCGTCATGCACAAGTTGGTGGGTCTTTGATGGATTTCACCTGCTTGTTCAGGTAATGTGTCTCCATAAAGTTACACAAGTGGGGATCGTTCCTCGTCAGGGACCAGTGTGTGCAATCCCAGTAGTGACTGATCCACGCTCTTTTTCGAGTGTAATGCACACTTACTCAGTTGCATTCAGCCCATTCTCAGACATCATGGTCCAGTTTCTTGATTTCCTGAAAGAAGCTTCAACCACCCCATTGTTCCTGCAGCTTCATTATTTTCTCAGCATATTCTGTCTCCTCCTGAGATTAGTCAAGAGAATATTTAGCAGAGGTCTTCAAAGCCTATCATCACGGTTCACGTAGTAAGGCCGGTGAACATAGGCGGGGATCCAGACCCGGTGTTGTAAATGCTTGTCTTTGGGGTGACTAGATATTGCATGTGATACCTTAATGCTGACGTTGTAATAGTGTTTCCTATGTTCTCCCTCTAGTTAAAATATTTTTCACAGCAGGATTCTTTTACTTTGCTTTCACCTCCTGTATGAGAATACAAGGCAGAAGTTCTTCACCCTCTTGAGATAGGTGGGAATAGCTAGGACTATTCTCTTTCAAAACAGATCGGTTACACAGCCCCAGCTTGCGAGTAGTGACTTTTAAGCCTTGTCATCTTCAGAAATGAGGAGTGGCTGGGTGAATTTCTCCAGCAATTAGAGGAATTCAGAGGCACGGAAGAACCGGCTCTTTTCATGCCACTTGACTGAGTAATATAGAAATGGATTTTTTTTTGGCTGCATGTAGGATCTTAGTTCCCTGAACAGGGATCCAACCCATGCCCCTCTGAGTGGAAGCACAGAGCCCTAACCACTGGACTTCCAGGGAAGATCCCAGAAATGGATTTAGCTAAAGCAGATTTATAGAATTCTGTGGGACAAGATGCTGAAAGCTCAGCTTCTCTGTATACCGGTGCTGAATCAAATCTCGGAGACAGAGTTTTGGGTGAGCTAGAAAAGAGTAGCTTTATCGCTTTGCCAGGCAGAGGGGAACACAGCGGGCTAATGCCCTCAAAACCAAGTGTCCCGGCTTGGGGAAGACAGTGACAAGTTTTATAGTAATTGTTCAAAGAGGGCGTGACCAACTCATAGACATTCTTTTGGTGGGTTGGTGATGAGATAAATAGGAGTCCACATGGTCAACCTTCAGGTCCAACTGGTCTGGGGTCTCCATGATTGTGGGCAGCATACCGTCATTAATCGCTAACTTCTCCCACCTGGAGGGGGGTTCAGTCTCTGCAGAATGGCTCAAAGATATTGTCACCTGTATCTGTTGATGGGAAAATAGGACTTTGCCCCAAGTCTGCTCTGGACTGTTTCTCCCTGGTCTTACATCCCCTGCCTTCCCTAATTAACAACTGCTTGAATCTGCCCCTTGGAACTCAGGGGAGGTCATGGAGGCTGAATGAAGGTTGTTTCCTGGAATCAAAGAAATGGGGGCACAGAAAGGCCTTTTGCCCAGGAGCCCCACAGAGTCCCGCTCAGTATCAGACATAGCACCACTTGCTAAATTCTTGACATTGGTAATAAGCTGAAACTTCTACAAACCTTGGAATTCCTCAGGAGAGAAATTGTCTAAGCTGATAGCTGAAGGGGATCATAGACACTGGCTTGTGACCCAGCATCCCATTCCTTTTCTGTAGGTGGAGTGAGTTGCTTTTTAAAAAAATAATGTTAATACGTCTTCAGGCTCTCAATTATTTGAAATAAGGAGGGGTGAGGAAAGCAATAAAAGCCTCAGAGAACTTTTGTAAACTTTTAATTCCAACCTTCTCTTTCCCATTGTCCCCAGCCCCACACTCAACCTCATTTTAGCAGAAACTGGCTTCCAAACTATTCATGTTAATCAGTATTCTACTTCCTTTTTCCTGTGCTGGTGGATACCCAAGGTCTGTAGTGGCCTCTTGCTGGGTTTGGTATCAGTGCTTTCCTCTCTCACAACCCTTTTAAGCCATCCAGAGGGAGATTTTTCCTGCCTCGTTGCCACAAGAGTTTATTTATAACTCTTTTTTGGAAAGTGTCACTATTTACCTCATGCAGCTATTCTTTTCTTCATTCAACAAATATATATCTATATAAATGTCTTATTTCCAAGGACTTCCCTGGCAGTCCAGTGGTTAAGATTCCTCACTTCCAATGCACAGGGTGCGGGTTGAATCCCTGATTGGGGTACTGAGATCCCACAAGCAGCAAGGTGCAGCCAGAAATAAGTCTTCTCTCCCCTACAGAAGTGAGGTTTCCTTGAGGGCAAAATCTGTGTCTGTTTCATCTTCTGTGCCTCATAGCACTTTCTCTTAATTTGGTACTAAAAAAAAGTTCTTGCTGAATGGGGATGGGAGATGAAAAAGAGGGTAGAATTCTCACACACATAGACACACACACACAAGTGTTTAAAGAGTGCTTTAAATCTCTTAGTTTGAAGGTCATACCTAATTAATTGATTGACTCTGGGAAAACAGTCCAGCAGGTTTGGTTGAATTTAGTGTTGGTTATGGGCTTGCTTTGGGCTTCCCAGGTGGCTCAGTGGGAAAGACTCCACCTGCAGACACAGGAGACTTGGGTTTGATCCCTGGGTCAAGAAGATCCACTGGAGTAGGCAATGGCAACCTGCTTCAGTATTTTTGCCTGGAGAATCCCATGGACAGAGGAGCTTGATGGGCTGCAGTCCATGGGGTCACAAAGAGTCTGACATGACAGAGTGAGCGAGTGGGCTTGCTCTATACTCAAGAGTTAGGCTAAGTTTCCCACCCGGTGCGCCAGGAATGAGGCCTGGGGTGCCGAGTGGGGCCTTGAGACTTCCAAACACATCCCTCCTCCTGTGAAGCTAGTCACATCCAGCTCTGACCAGCTTCCTCCCGTTCCTCCAGCGTGCCTTACTAATGCAGCGATCTGCCTGTGGGTTAAGACCGGGGCAAACTGAAGCACCAGGTAAGGCTGAAGCATTAGGTCAGTAACCATCTAAGGTATAGAAAGAAATTCACTTTTTTCTTTTTTTCTTCTGGGGGCACAAATTCATTGGTTTTTATACCTACCACTCAAACACCTGAAGAGACTTAGGGCCAATGGGAGGCTCAAAGAATGATGGTATTAGCAAGGACCTGAAAAGCTCACCCTTGTTAGCCTTGTGCATGTGGCAGGTAATCCCCTGAGGGGAGAAGATCAGTCTCACTGCCTTTGTGACATGGGATGACAGTGTGGTGACAGGTTCTTAAAAGGTCGTAATCACCTTCTTTCTTAAGCCCGGTAACGATCATGTTGTGAGACATCTATTGAAAGGATTTGGGAAAGAATAGATTGATGGTCACGGTAGGGGAGGGGAAGGGTGGGATGACTTGAGAGAGTAGTCCTGCAACATACATCACCTTACGTGAAGCGGATAGTCGGTGGGAATTTGCTGCGTGATCCAGGGAACTGAAAGCTGGTGCCATGCGATGACTTGGAGCGGGCAACGGGGAGGGACGTGGGTGGGCACTTTAGGAGACAACTGGAAGCGCGTCTGTAAGCCTGTGACTGACTCATGTTAATGTATGGCGGATGCCATCCCAATACTGTACTAACAGAGTAATTATTCTCCAGTTAAAAGTAAATTAAAAAAAAGAAGAATTTGTGGAAAAATTCGTGAGTCTTACGACTGAAATAAAATGCTCTGGAGTCTATTAGATCAAACAGGGAGGTGCAGGAAGTGGTCATAGAGAAGTCAGTTTCTACATGAAGCAGCACCTTAGTTTACATTGCTTTGTTAATTTTTCTCCCTATTACTGCTTCCAATTTTCGGGGTCTGATGTATTGAGTAAAATGAAGTGGGCATTCAGGGTTTTTACTACCAGTCAGGAGTCTTTAGTCTGGAAAAATTCCTCCAAAAAGGGTGGAATTAAGGTTTTGAAATAACCATTGAGGAAACAAAAGGTTTCTGATAAAGTTTTTTAAAGTTGTGCGAACCTGTAGTACTAGCTTATGTTCCCATCCAAGGCTTTGTTTGCAGTTACAGGAGCCTGTGTTTGGAAAATTCCAGGGTAGTGACAGAAGACTTGGCTTGATGCATTTTTAATCTTATATAAAACCTGAACCTGGTTGTATGATTTTTTTTTAACTTGAGGCATGATTCATATACAAAAATCTGTACATGTTTAATGTACA
Source organism: Cervus canadensis (assembly GCF_019320065.1). Classification (NCBI taxonomy): domain Eukaryota; kingdom Metazoa; phylum Chordata; class Mammalia; order Artiodactyla; family Cervidae; genus Cervus; species Cervus canadensis. Next base: position 76,712,863 of record NC_057386.1, read on the forward strand.
CAACTTGAATTTGGCATGGTCTGCATCCATGAAACCATCACCACAATCTGTGCCGTAGACTGGGTGTGTGATTTATGAGAAGATTTCAAACAAATAAAAACTGATATCAAGAAAGATCTGGAATCGGTTTTTCCCTTTACACAGAATATGATAAATCTGAATAAGAATTTTAAATATGCAGATCACCAGGAAAGATGGCCTGGAAAAATAGAAGCAGAATATTTTATTTTGATTTTAAATTACATAGGTAGCAAATACTTGGTAGAAAAAAGAACTTCAAGAAATACGGAAATGTAAAAAGTGAATATGCTTAGTTGCTTCAGTCATGTTGACCCCATGGACTGTAGCCCGCCAGGCTCCTCTGCCCATGGGAATTCCCAGGCAAGAATACTGGAGTGGGTTGCCATTCCCTTCTCCAGCGAATCTTCCCAACCCAAGGATCGAACCCAGGTCTACCACGTTGCAGGCAGATTCTCTACTGTCTGAGCCATCAGGAACTAGCTATCTCTTTCTAAATCAGTATAGATAGCCAACATGGACATTTTTACTGCTGTCTCAGCTTCAGAATTGTTGCCAGTTTTGAGATCTTAACAAACAGTTGATCTGTATTTTCTTAAGTTAAATCTGGCTTATTATGTCAGAAACCTAAAGTCTGACCAACCAGATAGTTTATCCCACAATTGAGGAATGAATGAGAAAAATGACCTGATTTTTTAAACTGTCTTTTCAAGCAGCTGTTGTTTTCCAGTCTGCCCCTCCCATCCCCACCCCTGCCCCAGCCTTTTTTTTTTTTTTTTTTGGCCACATCATGCTACTTGCAGGATCTTAGTTCCCTGACCGGGGATTAAACTCAAGCCCTGCTGTGAAACCCCCTAACTGCTGGACTAGCAGGCAGTTCCCCATTTTTCCCCCTTTCTAATGGAAAGAAGAAGATTGTCCTAAGATTAGGTAATTGGGACTTCCTAACATCTGCTCTGGTCCTGATATAAAAGTATTTATGTGGTGAGGAGAAAGGAATCTTGAGGCTTTGTTGGTGTGGTTCTGGAGTCTCTCTGGCACCAATAATTCACTGGAGTACTGTAGGGTATTACAAAATGTTTAGTAGGCAAAATGCTTCGATATGCACATCTCTGATTTTTAATACAGTAATAATCCCAGATTCTGGGACATCTTAATGTCCCAATTGTTCCCATCTCAACCAAGATTTGTGGATGTAAAGGCAATTTAGCAGGACTTCTCAAAATCTTAGAACGGTATCAAGAAAAAGATATTTCAATGCAGTGTGGCTTTGGCCTGTGTGATATTAGGGCATCATGTGGTTTTTAGCCTGATTATGAAATAGAGATAAATGAATTCATTCAGTTTTTTTTTTTTTTTAACATTATTGATGCTTCCTCCTGACCTGCCAATTAGATTTCAAAGTATTATGTTACTCCATGACTTCATCCTCCTCTGCCCAAGTCATTTTCTGATGTTGATTTGTTCCTAATGAATCTGGCTAAGAGGGCTCCTTGTAGTTAATCACGGACCAGATAACTTAAGAGAAGCTGCTCATCTGCTGAGCCACTGAGAAGAGTGGTATTTTCCAGGTGACAGGTCCACAGACAGAGGAGTTCTTTTGTTTGGTTTTTAGAAAGCACTTGGTTGCATTTCAGAGAAATTGGAGTTGGAACAGACTTCTGAAGTCATGTATCCCAACCTCCCACACAAGGCAAAAGTCCCTTCTATGTTGCTTTTGTTGGAACCAGGCTCAACAAATACATTCATCTGTATCCTAAGGAACAGTTCTGACTGAGGCAAAGAGTTTTGTGATGTATGAGAAGAAAGGGAGGGGGAATGAGATGGAGAACTTTGAATACCTACCTGGGCACACAGCCTTCACAACAATCTGTGAGGTAGGTTTTATAGTCCTTTTTTACTTATGAAGAAACTAAGGCACAGAGCAGTGAAGTGATTTACCCCAGGTGACCTCATCGGTAGGGGTTGGAGCTGAGAGTCAAGCCAAGGTGAGTTCAATTCCAAAGCCACCCCTCTTCTCCCTGTATCTGCTCCCTTCCTCTCACAGGAACCAAGGATATAGCTCCAAACTTCCCTGGCAGTCCAGTGGTTAAGGATTCGAGCTTCCACTGCAGGGAGCCCAGGTTCAATTCCTGGCCAGGGAACTAAGACCCCACATGCCAAGGGGGAAAAATAAATAGCTCTGATCCTGACAGTCTTTGTTTCATGCCTTCATTTTACTTGAGGTTACTCATTAGCTTTAATTGTGGAAAATTCAAAGGAGTCCTGGGGTGAATTCAGTCACTTTCTTATAGTAGCTCAAACAACTTGGGAGCTTGGCACATTGACGGGAGATTCTCCTGAAGAATCACCTCAGAAGAGCCCTGCCCTAGCGAGTTGGCCTCCCTCAACTTGTTTCCTCATTTGAAAAATGGGGATAATTATTATCAACTTCTCCTAGTTGTGAAGACTGAGTGAAAAACCATGTAAAGACCTTAGAGTGGAGGGTACCTAGTAGGAGCTCTACTAGTAATTTTTTAAAAACTAGATCACCAGTCTGTTAAAAAATAGGGTATAACTCAGTTTAGGATATAACCCTTTATAACGGGTTTCCCTGGTGGCTCAGTCGGTAAAGAATCCACCTGCAATGCAGGAAACCCAGGTTCAGTCCCTGGGTTGGGAAGATCCCCTGGAGCAGGAAATGCAACCCACTCCAGTATTCTTACCTGGAAAATTCCATGGACAGAGAAGCCTGGCGGGCAACAGTCCATGGGGTCGCAAAGAGTCAGACACGACTTAGCAACCAAACTCAGGAACAGCCAGATGGAAGGGATGCATTGAGCAAAGTCAGAGGAAGGGGCACGGGGCTCCTAGACCCCCTCCAAGGGTGTCACTCTCCCAGCGTCTTCACAAGTTCACCAACCCAGAAGCTCCCTACTTTTTTCCTATTACTCTGTGTCTGCGTTTTTTTCCACACAATCAGATAACACCTCCATTTCCCCACATCATTGCTTTGTGTGTGTGTGTGTGTGTGTGGTGATAATACTTAAGATCTAACTCTCTTGGGAGTTCCCTGGTGGCCTAGTGGTTAAGATTCCAGACTTTCACTGTTAAGGCCCAGGTTCAATCCCTGGCCAGGGAACTGAGATCCCACAGCTATGCGGCATGGGCAAGGAAAAAGATCTACTCTCTTAGCAACTTTCGAGTATAAAAGTATTGTTAATTATAGTCCCTATGCTGTATATCCTCAGAACTTACTCATCTTACAACTGGAAGTTTATACCCTTTGACCAACATATCTGCATTTCCCCGCCCTCCAGCCCCTGGCGTCCACTACTCTTTACTTGTATGTTTCGAGGAATTAGACTTTTCTGTTTTTATTTATTTTTTATTTCAAATTTTGTGGTCATGCCAAAAGGCATGTGGGATCCTAGTTCCCCAACCAGGGATTGAACCCTCGCCCCCTGCATTGGAAATGAGGGGTCCTAACCCCTGGACTGCCAGAGAAGTCCCAAGTTAAGCTTTTTTAGGTTCCACATATGAGTGGGGACAGAGTATTTGTCTTTGTCTGACTTACTTGACTTAACACAATGCTCAAGAGCAAGGATGGATTATTACTGTTATGATTTTTTACTACTATATTTTATTACTGATGTTACTATTATCAGTTAACGGTGGCCAGCAGGGTTTTCCCAGGGCTTATTTTTACAGAGCAAAACTCAATTTCACTGATTGCTCTTTACATATCCTACTGTTATCTTGAAACTTCATAACAATCAGAAGCTACAGACTCATAGATCTTCTATTAAAAGGTAAAAAATTTTGAAGACAGAACACAGGATTACATGGAAGCACGACAGAGCTCCATGTAGTTTGCTTGTCACATCCTGGAGGAAGTTGGCTTTTCTGGTTGGACAGAGCCCTAGTAGATGAGTTGGGTTTTTTATTGCTGTTCTTCTTTACTTAGTTCTCAATATTTTAAGAGATAATATGTAATATAATGTTGTATGCTGATGATATCTCAATTTTTTATAAAAAGAGCATTTTAAAATATATAGTCATATAACAATGTTTTAAAACTGAGTCACAGTTTAATTTGGTTAGAGATAGGAATTTAAAGTAGCATCACCCTTCATTTAAAAAATCTTTCTCAGGTCTTCCTGGTTTTCCAGTGGTTGCCCAATTCAGGGGTCCTAAATCTGGTCCCGAGTCAGGGAACTAGATCCCACATTCTGCAACTAAAGAGCCCGTGTGCTGCAACTAAGACCCAGCATGGCCAAAAATAAATAAATAAATAAATTTTTTAAAAATAAAATTTCCCTCTAGGTTCTGTACCAGACAGAAGGAAGGGAACACAGTGCTGGAGGGAACAGAGTTTATGCCTCAGGAGCTGGAAAGTCCCAAACCTTCTAGAGCCCAAAATATGAAGGAAAAGCCAAAGCTGTTTAGCCTCCTCAGAACACTTTTGTGTATTCAGATATTAAAGAGAATTCTTCAATGAAAATAGTTGAATAGATTGCAGATGTATCTGCCTAGGTAAACAACTATAAAATTTTTTCATTTCTTTCTAAGTTAGGTTACTGGAAAGTGAAGTACAAGAGCTTTGATAAAACAGATGAAAATGGCCTGTGTGTATATGGGAAGAAAGAAATCTAATTAAAATTGATTTTTACATTTTTTCCATGTTTTCAAGTTATTTGATTCAAGTGCTGGTACTGGAAAAATCAAACCATTTTTTGTAGCTTCTTAACATACTAAAATATCTGCCAAGTGTTGAAAGAAATTTTAAGAAAATACAAGTCAAGAACACTGGGTATGGTATGATCCCAGTTTTTGTTAAAACAGCAACCACGCAAGGTTGGAAAATGCATAATGTATTAATGGAAAAAAGTCGTAAATGATATAAGCCGAACTGAGCAAGAGTTCAGGGAGTTTCTGCTTTCCACATCTTTGTAGTGTTTGATTTGCTTTATGTTTACTTGTTTGTTCATTTTACAATGACTATGTTTTACTTTTTTCACTTAAAGAAGCATTTATTCCATCCTTCCCTCAGAGAGGAATCTTTCTAGCTGGTTTTTTTTTTAAGGTAAATCTAGAGCAGTGTTGTTAATTTCTTTGACTGTCTACTCCAGAGTCTCATAACCAGTTCCCCAGTGCTGCTGTTTTAAGCTAAGTTTCTCAGTAAAAAGCTCACCATCATATACGTGAAAATGCATGCTTAATAATAATAGTTGTTATTCGAGCAGTCGTTATGTCCTAGCATCTTCTAAGCACTTGCTATGTATTAAACCTTGTAATCCTGAATAGCCTCATTAGTAGCTGCAGTTTACGAATGGAGAAATAAAGCACAGAGTTTAAGAAACTTTCCTCACTTGCAATTGAGTGGCTACAAGATAATGCCATTTTCTCATAGTTGATTTCTTTTTTAAATGCACATACACTTCATATAAAAAATTCTCCCTGCGCTTGAGAAATACTCTTAACATGGTTATGTTCCCTCTCAATTTTCTCTTCTCAGAGCAAGATTATCCCAGTTCCCAGTTCCACTCTTTCATTTAGGAAATACCGCTTGAAGATATGCTGTGTTTATATGTGAGGGGAAAAATACATAATGCCTAATTTGTTCCTGTGAAGGGCTTACAATCTATTTAGAGAACTCGGACCCATAAGCTGATCATGGATAAAGATGTGGCACATCCTGTACTAGTCGAAGACCAGGCTCCGGTGACCGTGGTTGCAGAGGTCAAGGTAGCCTCCTTTGGAAGCAGGGCTCCATGTGGGTGAAGGGGAGGCTCCAGGGAGGCCAATGATGAGCACCCTTCTCTATAGTATAACTCCCCGTGCCATTTCAGCAAAAAAGATAAGAAAGTTTTCCCTCCATAGCTACTTCTCAAATATGACCAGATACTAACAATCAAGTACAACATAATGCCATTTTCTCATAGCTGATTTCTTTTTTAAATAGAAAAAGACCAGAGGTTGGAGAATATTCATTCTTCTTCCCAAAGTTATTTTTGTTTTGAATGATTAAAAGGCAAATGTGACCCACAACTTTTTTTTTTTCCCCTGAAGTCATCTTCAGGAGTTTAAAAAGTTTAGTTACATATGTTTCAAGGCAAGAACCAGGGAAAACCCAGTATAGAAGCTAAGATACATAGAGGTGTGCTTGAGGCCAGTGAATAAACTAACGTAACCAGGGGATTCTAAAGCAGAAGTTGGGCAAACCTTTTTTGCCCAGGGGGAGATAGTAAATATTTTAGGCTTTGGGGGCCACATATGGCCTCTGTTGCAACTATTCAACTCTGCTGTTGTGATATGAAAGCAACCACAGAGGATACGGAAAGGAATGTTCGTGGCCGTGTTCCAGTAAAACTGTATTTACAAAAACAGGCAGCCAGCCACGGTTTGCCAACCTCTTCAGGAGGAAAAGTTAGAGAAAGAAGCGGTGCCTTTAACACCAGACTAAGAAGTTTTTTATTTCCTCAGTGACAGAGGATTTCAGAGCCTTATCATTTTTTATTGCCTTGGAGATCACAGTTCATCTGATAACATGTCCCTTTTTTGTTATCAGATTCCATCCAAGTTACCAAAAAAATTTACCAAGGAAGCTAAACTGTTTCCTCAGTCAGGGGCTGGAAAACAATGCAGTAACTTTTGCTCTCCGAAGTCTCAAGACTTTGCATTTGGGAATCTTAGGTTTATTGAGCTACAGGAAATAGCCGTTTGTTCTTAGGATTATGAGACTAATAAGGGTGGGCTCTGCCGTAAGGGAGGGGGAGACAAGCTACTGGACATGACCAGGGGGAAATATGTGCAAATCCACATGATCGTTTAACTGATTCTTGAGACCCATGCCTTGTAGATTTCATCATAAACCTAAGAAATACTGGCAGACTAGTCTGTCAGGGGATAATTCTGCCCAAACACACAGTAACATTTTGAATGTCTGACTGAGAATGGACAGAGAATTCAGTCCATAGGGTTGCCAGGTTTAGCAAATAAAAATCCAGGCCACCCAGTTAAAATGGTATTCCAAGTGGCTCAGTGGTAAAGAATATGCCTGCAAGACAGGAGACCTGGGTTCAATCCCTGGGTTAGGACGATCCCCTGGAGTAGGAAATGGCAACCCATCCCAAAACTCTTGCCTAGAATATTCCATGGGCAGAGGAGCCTGGCAGGCTACAATCCATGGGGTCGAAAAGAGTCAGACATAACTGAACACACACACACACACACACACACACACACACACACACATAAGCAACAAAAAATGTTTTAGTATAATTATGTCCTGTTCAATATTTGGGACATAATTATGCTAAAAAAAAGTTATTTGTTATTTATCTGAAACTACACTGAGCATCCTGTATTTTACCTGGTAATTCCCCAAGTCAAGATGGATAATTAAATAGTTTTTTGTCCTGTCTGTTGCATCATTATATCAGTTGATTGATTATCCTTCACCAAGGTTGTTCTTTTCTTTTTTTTTTTCATGGTGGGAATCTAATGACAGTGTAATCTCATTAATTCCAACCTCACGAATTTAGAATTTTGATTATTGATGCAAGGGCTATGCTGAAGTACACCCTCGTCTCTACATGAATTTACTAGGCCTATTTATCACTGATCATACAAACAAAACTGAAAGAGAATGATTTATCTCTTTGGGAGACTACAAATAGTCTAATTACATTGTAATCAGAGGGTATCGTTATTTCAACTGTGCTTTTCTTTTAATAATTACAGATCATTCTGTCATTCATTAACAGCAAGATAAGACTCTTCCAGGTAGAGTCAGGTGCAGCCACATCCATCCCCGTGGCTCCCACCTGTCCCCAGTACCTGTCTCCTGGCTTTGTGGTTGTCTTGTTCATAATGCTTCCTAGATCTTCATACAGCTGTGCTCACTACTTGAAGGCATCCTATAAATATCTGTTAGTTGAATTAATGAATGAATATTATCTGTGCGTGTTAAAATAATCAAACTGTTTGTTACTAACCTTCTTATGTTTTAATTGTAAAAAATAATAATAATTTGAGCTGGTCTTTCCCTTTATTCCAAATTTCTGTTCATAAAGGAATTTTTGGATAAAGTTAGCTGCATTGCATAATGGCCTTTGCAAGGCTGACACTCAAAATATGTTATGAAATCCAAAAAGTGTTTTATGAGGAGAGAATAAAAGGTTCTTATAAAATCAACATAAACACCCCTGTGAGCTTTCTTCAGTTTTGGGACTATGGATCTCAAACTTTCTATCAAGCTACTAATGAATCCACCTACAATGCAGGAGACTCAAAGAACTGGGTTTGATCTCTGGATCAGGAAGATCCCCTGGAGAACAAGATGGCAACCCACTCCAGTATTCTTGCCTTGAGAATCCCATGGACAGAGGAGCCTGGCAAGCTACAGTCTATGGGTCTCAAAAGAGTTGGACATGACTAAAGTGACTAAACAACAACAACAAATGATATTAGTCAGGTTTAGCCTGCCATCTTCCATACTTTATCCCCATTGCTCATGATTACACACACACATCACACATAGACACACACACACACAAGTACCTTCCCATATATCTTCCAAAGAGATGGAAGGGGATACTTTTGATTGGATACTAATTGTGGTTGTCACCAGTAAATAATGCATTAATAGTGTAAAACAGATAGGTAGACATCTACACCTTCTAAACCACATTTGTATTATTAGAGACCACTCTATACAAGCCATCTAAAGACCCTTGAGAACTCCCAGTGAATTCTGGACCACTCTTGAGGGAAATTAAGCAGGAGTGTTTTATGTGTGGGAAGGGTAACACTAGCATTTCTGTTGCCTGGTATTGGTCAGCATCTAGCCTTGGAAACATGTGTGCTTAGTCACTCAGTGGTATCCAATTTTTTGTGACCCCATGGACTGTAGCCCACCAGCCTCCTCTGTCCAAGGGGATTCTCCAGGCAAGAATACTGGAGTGGGTTCCCATGCATTCCTCCAGCGGATCTTCCCAACCCAGGAATCAGACCCAGGTCTCCTGCATTGCAGGCTGATTCTTTACCATCTGAGCCCCCAGGGAAGCCCCAGGAAACATAACTTAGGTGAGGCTTATTCTGTTTCCACTTGTGGTTTCTTTCTTTTGTATTTCTTTCAGTAGAGAAACTGGATTTAATAGGAGCTAGGAGAATAGGAATTAAACCTTCCTCTGTTTCTAATCCTACCCATATCTCAGGAGTATTTTTCCCTGGCAGTCTCAGAGAACTCAGGAGGGTGTACTGAATACAGGTGGGCACTCGAACAGAGGTGGGCATGATACGATCCTGTCTTTTAGGAGAGTTGAGTCACGGTCTCACGCTCCTCTTTTGTTCTCCCTTCCCTCACAGCACCCTGGAGGGATATTATGTGGATGATGCCCTGCAGGGGCAGGGAGTTTACACTTACGAGGATGGAGGCGTTCTCCAGGGCACGTATGTAGACGGAGAGCTGAATGGACCGGCCCAGGAGTACGACACAGATGGGAGACTGATCTTCAAGGGACAATATAAAGATAACATTCGGCATGGAGTGTGCTGGATATACTACCCAGTAAGTCTTGTCACTGCTCAATTCGCTAAAAAATAGCATGTTTTAAGACAAGGCTTTGAGTCTTCCCAATGAAGAATAAGATGTATTCTCTATGTTAGAAAATGTGAGACTGTGAAAACTTGAGAGTCAGTAGCTGAAGTCAACAACTTAAGGGGGTTGTCCTCTCACTGTGAAACAGTTGACTTAAATTGTCCTCCGATCTCTATAAATTCCTCTTCAGTGTGGCTTTGGAAAGAAATGATTAGTCACGATTAAAACAAAATGGAGTAGACTTCCCTGGTGGTCGAGTGGCCAAGACTTCATGCTCCCGATGCAGGGGGCCTGGGTCTGATCCCACATGCCACAACTAAGACCTGGTGCAGCTAAATAAATATCTTTTAAAAAAGTAAAAGAAAACCAAACTGAGACAAACTGGCTTGATTGTACCACCAATAAAAACAAAAATACATTGATTTTTTAAAATATTTCTTTGGGATATAGAAAGAATGTTGGAATGTTTCATTGTTGCAATTAATTTTATTCTCTCTCATATGTAAGAATGATTCCAGCAATTTCACATCTTTTTGGACTTACTACACTATTGTTACTTGACTTTCCAATCCCTCTGCCCATTTTTTGGTTTATATTGCTTAAATCAAGGTGATTAAAATTAACTAGCCTTTGAATATTTGATAACATTTATGATCTTTCTGGAGTTGACTAGAGCAGAAAGATGCAGCAAAAACCCATGGCTGGGAATTAATGCTGTAATTTTTGTTTGCATTTCAAATACCCCATCTGTTCTTAGTGAGTTTCCAGAAAATGTTTCAGAAAATAGACCTGCAAAAATATTTTATCTAATATTTTATTTTGTCCGAAACTTAAGTCAAAATATGTTTTTTCTTACTCTTAATCCTATCCTTTTATGATTTAAAAGTATCAGTAAAAACAAAGTCTCTATTGTATGTATAACAAGAAAAGTAATACCAGCAAAATCTACTTACACATTATTGTTGCTGAAAAATAAGTTATACTCTAGCCAAAGAAAAAAATTGTGAAACATTTTTTTTAATTATTATTAAAGCATTTACACATTTTCTTGGTAGGATCTGCAATAGCTCAGAAGTTTCTGTTACAGAGGGAGAAGAGGTGGAGGTATTTACCAGATTAGGAAGCCTGAAACTTCTGTTACTTCGTCACTAGGCAGGATAAGCTTCCTACTGCCCCGTGCTAGGGAGCTGCCCATAGCACAGTGAATCTTGAAGTCAGGGAAAGTGGAATTCCTCCTGGGGGTTGAAATGAAGGAAATGCAATGAACCACAAGATTCTCCCACTACCTGTAATTTTACTTGTAACTATGAGCAATTTAAGTCCCTAGAGGAGATCAAAGATGCACTAAGGTGAATTGATCTGATTCACTCAATGCAGTTGCAGTTTGAAACCTAAAAGGCACAGCTGCATTTTAGCCTTCAGCTTTAATTAGTGCCCTTTTAAACACCAAGAGAGGACTCCACCTTAGGAAGGAAGAAGCATTGGGGAGTTACAAGCTGTCAAAATTAACTTGGTTGATGACATTTTGTGGATAGTATCTGTTGGCATTGGGGCCAGGCGTGAGGCTGGTGATCACATCCCACTGCTCTGATCTCCGGGTTGAGAATCAATCAAGAAGCGGGCTTCCCTGATGGCTCAGACAGTAAACAGTCCGCCTGCAATGCAGGAGATCCGGATTCAGTCCCTGTGTATGGCAACCCACTCCAGTATTCTTACCTGGAGAATTCCATGGACAGAGGAACCTGGAGTAAAGAATTCGCCTGCAATGCAGGTGACCCAGGTTCGATCCCTGGGCTGGGAAGACCCCCTGGAGAAAGGAATGGCAACCCACTCCAGTATTCTTACCTGGAGAATTCCATGGACAGAGGAGCCTGAAGGGCTACAGTCCCAAAGGTCACAAAGAGTCGGACTCAACTGAGCAATTAAGAAATGGACATAGGTGTCAGGGATCAGGACTTCATTATGGCGGAGTTAGAATGCAGAGGTGTCATGGGTTTCTACTTCTGCCCCTCTGAACTAAACAGATGGGCCAGGTGCCCACAGAGCAGCTAAGAAAGCTGCAGGTTTCCCCTGGGGAGTAGGGCTGCCTGGGGGAGCTTCCCCAAGGAGAAGAGAGGATGAGAGGGGAGCAGGTGCTGCCCATGGGCGCTGCCAATTCTCAGAACAGGTGAGCGAAAATGCAGAACATGGGAGAGCAGCAGACTTTATCCTGTTAACCCCCATCTGGTAGAGATGGGTGTCAGATCCTGCCTTCTCACCGATCAAGTGAAGGATTCCTCTTCCCATAGGGGGAGCCCCTGAGCAGAGGAGAAAGGGGATCAGTTTTCCCTCTGCTCCCCCAGGTACAGCCAAGGAAGTGTCTGTGACCTGAGGTCAAAGTAGGAACAAAGCGAGGCAAAAAAAAATGATCCTCCATCCAGGATTTGTAAGCTCATTCTAAGGGTAGTTTATTTCTGTCAAAAGCTTACCTTGGAACAGTGATAGAGAGTTTTAATTAAAAACTCATAACTCCTTTCCCTGCTAGCTCAGTCGGTAAAGAATCTGCCTGCAGTGCAGGAGACCCGGTTCAATCCACGGGTTGGGAAGATCCCTGGAGAAGGAAATGGCATTCCACTCCAGTATTCTTGCCTGGAGAATCCCATGGACAGAGGAGCCTGGAGGGCTACAGTCCATGGGGTCGTGAAGTCAGACACGATTTAGCAACTAAAACCACCAACTCCTTTCTAAAATAAAAGAAGAATCTGCTTTATCATTCTAGACAAATAAAATCACTTGCCCCCAAAATGAAGTTTAAAGTACGTAAGGGGGAAGAAAACCTGAGACCCTAGAAAGACAGAATGCTGAATAAATAGTAATCTTGATGGTTTAGTTAGTTACGGTGTGTGAGGAGCACAAGTGCTCTAACGCCACTCAGCTGTCATCGTCCCTGAAAGCCTGAAGGCAGCTCTTGCAGAAAATACATCTCTGTTCCGGCTAAGTCATTAAGAATTAACTCAGGGAGGAGGAAGAGCAATAATACATCCCTAATGTCCTTTCTATCTGGGAAAAATGCTTCCAAGTATTTTTCTTTCTATGGAAGTGCTGTGATTCATTTTTAAATTTATAACTGTTTTTTTTCTCCAAAGAGCCATTAGACTACAGTGAACTGTGGAGATTCTATACCTGGTGGTTATTTCTTCCTGCTCCCTCTCTGTAAACAGCATTTGAAATCACTCAGAAGTCATCCCACATCACTGACTCTGAGTAGCTGCTTCTAGAACCTTTCAGTTGAGGAAATAACCAAGCTTTTAGAAGATGTCATGGCCTTACTAGTCTCAGGTCAAACCCACAAAGGTCTGAGATTTCCATTTATACCATGAGGACCTCCTAGATGGGAAGGAAAAAAAAAAAGGAAACATAGCTTGTACCCTAGGTTAGGTTTTTAAATATTAACTCTTTTTATTTAATAATTTATATAATTTAATAATATTTAATAATAACAGTTTATTTTTAGTGTCCCAATTCAATTTACAAAGTATTTTCATCACCTCCTGTGTCCCTAGCACTGGTACCAGGATACAGAATTCTACGATAGCCTCTGCCCTAAAACATTTAAGGACCCTTGGGAATGAAGCAAGTGACAATAAAACAGGAAGCACAGCTGGCTCCTCTCCTGGAAGGAGGCAGAAGGGAGCAGTAAATAAAGAAGAGTGGGAAGAGAGAAGTGATGGGCAAAGGAGGAGAATTTAGTTGTTCTTTTTTCACTTCTCATTCTAGCTCAAAAAAATAAACCATGGTATAGGACTCTCAGAAAGACAGTATCTCAAAGTTCTTTTGTTTATTCCTTACAAAACTGCAGACAACTCTCTACTCACATACACTAAACTAATTCTTAAGTATCTTTGAACTAAAGATTTTCTTAATAGACCAGAAATTCAGAATTCAATATTAGAAAAGCAAATTTCTAAGAATAGTGAGTAAGACTGTTTTGCTGCAGATCCTCATCACATTTGATATTGGCCCAGAGAAACCCTTGTCACATTTCCTTTCAATGTTTATGACATATTACAAATGGGTGGCTCAGTGAGTAAAGAGTCCACCTGCAACGCAGGAGACATAGGTTCCGTCCCTGGGTGGGAGAGATCTGGAGGAGGACATGGCAACCCACTCTAATGTTCTTGCCTGGAGAATCCCATGGACAGAGGAGCCTGGTGGGCTACAGTCCATGGGGTCCCAAAGAGTCAGACATGACTGAAGACACAAATACAGCGTATTTGTTTCTTAGATAAGAAACAAAGTTAGACAGTATCAGTAACTTGTCCAGGATTATAAAGTACAGCTCCATCTCTGACTCTGTAAATCAGGTTTATACGTTCTCTGTGCATATAGCCTATAGGGGACTGGGTGGGGAGGGATGATATGCCTCATGCTTTTCGTGCTCATGTGAAAAGCTGAGTTCTTAATCTGTTATGATCCATATTAGTGCTACTAACAGTGGGCATGCACAAGAGGAATATCTTGAACTTGTGTCATATGAGTGAGTTAAAGTCGCTCAGTCATGTCTGACTCTTTGGGACCCCATGGACTATGCAGTCCATGGAATTCTCCAGGCCAGAAGACTGGAGTGGGTGGCCACTCTCCAGGGGATCTTCCCAACCGAGGGATCAAACTCAGGTCTCCCACATTGCAGGCAGATTCTTTACCGGCTAAGCCACCAGGGAAGCCCAAGAATACTGGTCGTGTCATATAGATAAATACTATAATATAATATTTTCTGGTTTTGGGTTTCTCCCATCAGGATGGAGGCAGCCTTGTAGGAGAAGTAAATGAAGATGGGGAGATGACGGGAGAGAAGATAGCCTACTTGTACCCTGATGAAAGGACTGCCCTGTATGGAAAATTCATCGATGGAGAGATGATAGAAGGGAAGCTGGCTACTCTTCTGTCCACTGAAGAAGGAAGGCCTCACTTTGAACTGATGCCTGGAAGTAAGTTGAATCTGCTCCGGATGGGTTGCTTTAATTCCAAAACAGGTTATTAGGGCTTACTGGGGAGAAGTTAGTTTCCTTGTCTTGTCTGGTGTATCAGCTTGGCTGCTAATGAGACACCTCAGCACCTCAGGGGTTTACAACATCAAACACAGGTCTGATAAGCGGCTGTATTCAACTGGTCCAGAGGGGCTTGGCCAGGCCAGATGGGACTCAAGGCTTCTAGTCAGCTCGGTGGTGGCGATGATGGTTTAGTCGCTAAGTCAGGTCCGACTCTTTGCGACCCCATGGACTGTAGTCCACCAGGCCCTTCTGTCCATGAGATTTCCCAGGCAAGAATACTGGAGTCAGTAGCCATCCCCTTCTCCAGGGGATCTTCCCAACCCAGAGATCAAACCAGCGTCTCCTACTCGTTGGCAGGCAGATTCTTTAACACTGAGCCACCATTCTCTAACACTCGGGAAACCCTAGTCAGCTCAGAGCCTGTGCTGGGCCTTAACTCTGGGCCTGTCGATCCGTTTTCTCAGGCCACCACAGGAAGCCAGAGCCTGAGCAGACACCTGCGATGCCTCTTGAAGCCTCAGTGTGCAACTGACACAAAGTCCCGTTCACCCACTTGTCATTGGTCAAAGCAAGTCACACGGCCAAGCCATCAGTGAAACAGGGAACGATACACCAGGCACTTTAGTAGCAGATGCTGAAAGTCACCTGACAAGGGCATAGCTGTCTAATTCTAGTGCACAGGAGGGGTGAAGAAATGACAGTGATAATTTAATCAGTTTTAAATATTATATCTCAGGGGGGGAAAAACCCTACAGTTTAATGATTGAATTGATAAAGAATCAAGTTAGGTAGATCTCCAAGTTGTGATGCTGAATCAACCTGAGTTCCGATTGGGGAAGATAAATGCACATTGGTACCTGGGCTCTTTTCAAAGTCTAACATCGAGACTTTCCTAGTGATCTGTGGTTAAGACGCTGAACTTCCACTGCAGCGAACATGGATTCAACCCCTGACTGGCTAAGATCTCACAGGCTGAGCTATGCGAGCAGAAGGAGGGGAACGTCTAGCATCGTCTTGGAAGACATACTCCATGCACAAATGAGCCTGTTGGTCTCCATGTTAGAAAAAGTCCTGTTTCCTTTTAGAAGTACAAGATGGCACCAAACTTTTTTTCCTTATTACAAAATTATTTTCTGTAGAAAATCTGGAAAATATACATCGAAAAAAATCAAGGTTTTGTATTCTGGGTGGCACAATATTAAGAAAGCTAAATTGGTCTGATTCCTTGAAAACAATGTATGAAAAAGTGAAGTGCTCAGTCCTGTCTGACTCTTTGTGACCCCATGGACTGTAGCCCACCAGACTCCTCTGTCCATGGGATTTTCCTAAGGCAAGAATACTGGAGTGGGTTGCTATTTCCTTCTCCAGGGGATCTTCCCAACATATATGTATTTCCAATCTAAGTTAAGGTATAAGAAGAATAAAGTAGAAAAGATAGTGCATCTAGGCATTGCTAGGCCTAGATAATATTTAGCTCTTTGGATTGGAAGGAGATTCTCCAAAGGGTGGTTGTTCAAAAATAGGAAACCTAGCACTTTACATTTAGCTCCAACTTGGGTTGTTATAAATGTCTCCGTTTTTGTTTTTTTAAGTTAAAAATTGAGGCATTTTAAATGCAGTATGGGAGTCTGGATTGGATCCTGGAACAGAAAAAGGACATTCGTGGAAAAACTGGTGAAATCTGAATTAAGTCTGGAGTTCACTCAATAGTAACGCTATGCTGGTTTCTTAATTTGGACAAATGCAGCATGTAACATAAGAAATTAACATTAGGAGAAACGGTGAGGGGCATCAGGAGTTCTCTGTACTAAATTTGCAACTTAGTTTGCAACTTTAAATTTGTAAATTTAAAGTCATTCCACAATGAAGTATTTTTTTTTTTAAGTGTAACAGTAATCTTTGAACTTTAAACTCTGATATCTGCACTCTTCATGTCCATTTCAATAGGAAACAGTGTTACAAAGTTCAGAAATGAGGAGACTGTGGCCAGGGGAAGATACCAGTTGGTGATGCAGATTTTAAAACTTCAGAAATGGCAACACTTTTAGTGGCAAGAGTCTTGAACTTGAGAGTCACCTCATTGGAGTCTTGGCTCCAACATTACTGTATTATGGCTTGGGGCAGGTTACTTATCCTTTTAGAAACTATTTCTTCATGATAAAATATAGATATTGGCATCTATCATAAAGCCCCATCAGGGAAGTTATTGTGGTTATTACACTTTTCTTGGTGTAAGTATGAAACACATTTTGGAAAGTGAGAGTGATCAGTCTCAGGGGAATTATGGTTTTTCTTAGAACTCCTGGATGCAAATAGCAAGCACCCTCTTCAAACTCACTTAAGACCAGAAAAGGAGGGGTGGATTTATTGGCAAGATTCCAGCAGGCCTCAGTTCTTTTAAGGCTAGGTTGAACAATTTGGGTCTCAAAGGGATCAGAAAGCATAGTTGCTCTGGGTGACTGGGAGGAACCAGGCCCAGTCTTTGCTCTGTGTTCCGCCCCTTTTGTTTCTGTCTCCTTCCTCTTCCAGTTACAAGTACTGAACCCCTGACTGGCTGACAGATGAGGGCTTTTGGGGTCATGTGGCTTCTGGCCCAGTGGTTGGGGGAGGAGGAAGCAGAATGCCAGTGTCTCACCTAAAACCCTCCTCACTGCCTTCTCCTTTCTCTCTGTGCTCTTGGATCAACAGACTGCTTCTCTCTCTCCACACTTCTTGCTGAGTTTTCTTGTGCCTCTGCCTGGAATTTCTTCTCTCCTCATTTCTTCGCCTCTTTACATAGCAATTCCATTCCCTGGCTAATGCTTATTCCGTCTCTTTTTTAGTGCAATTATCAGCATCACTTGAATGTTTCTTAGAAATGCAGGTTGTCAGGCCCCCTTCAGGACTATTAAATCAGAAGTTGCATTTTTTTAATTTAATTCTTTAAATGTTTTTCGGAGTATAGTTGATTTACAATGTTGTGTTAGTTTCAGGTGTACAACAAAGTGAATCAGTTATGCCCACACATATATCCACCCTTTTTTAGATTGTTTTGCCATATAGGCCATTAGAGTATTGAGTAGAGTTCCCTGCAATATACAATAAGTCCTTATTAATTTTTATTTTTTTGGCCATGCCTTGCAGCTTGCAGGATCTTAGTTCCCCAACCAGGGGTTGAACCTGGGCCTTTGGCAGTGAAAGTACAGAGTCCCAACCACTGGACTGCAAGAGGAATCCTTTCCTGTTCCATCATTATGGCTTGGCTCCACTCTTAGAAGTAACGTTTGTCAAGTGAATGGATGAATTGCAGTCCCAGGTCATAGTGCCAATGACAGGGGAAAAGAGGGAGGAGAGGGTACCTTCAGTTGGCCTGGAGCACAGGCCTGTCTAAGGGAGCAGAGGGAGGGATGGTCAGCGTTGGAGAAGACAGTTTGACTCCTTGAAAGCAGGAAGAGATGTGATATGACTCCTGCTTGTATCTGCACAGCCCCTAGCATGGTGTTTTATGTGTAGTTGGCACTTAGCACATTTGTGAGGAACGTTTTAGTCTAAGGAAAGGAGATGGGAGTTCTTAGGAGAATTTCTGCACAATAGGATGTGTATTCCACAGAAATGTTTGGTTTGGAAGTGTAGGGGTTTTTTTTTTTTTTTTTTTGCTTGCTTGAACTTCCTTTAATCGGTCGTGTGCTGGTTCTCAGCCTTCCCTGCCCTGCTTTACTGCAGGCCAGGGTGTCTACCCCTTCTCTGGTGCATTTCCCAGGCTCTGTGCCTCTGACTTCTGTCTGGGTTTGGCCACAGGCCAAGGACAGGAGCAGGGAGAAGCCCTCTGTGTGTCCCATAGAGTCCCCAGCAGGGGCCTGTCTCCTGATTCCATATCCTAACAGGACGGTTCCCCACGGGTCCAGCTTTCCTGGGCTCCCCCAGGTCCAGAGGTCCAGGGATGGTTCTGTGGCTCAGATGGTAAAGAATCTGCCTGCCAATGCTGGAGACCTGGGTTCGATCCCTGGGTCGGGAAGATCCCCTGAAGAAGGGCATGGCAACCCACTCCAGTATTCTTGCCTGGAGAATCCCATGGACAGAGGAGCCTGGCGGGCTGCAGTCCTTGGGTCACAGAGTGTCAGACACGACTGAGTGACTAGCGCTGCTCCTGTGACTCAGGGTTATGGCTTTCTGCTCTTGGCAGTTTCTGGGCTCTTCATTGCCTTCTTCGGCTTCTCAGCTCTTCCATCTTCTGTGTAACCAGTTCCCTGTATTAAATTCTCTCTCTTCAAAATACTCAAATGGTCTGTGACATGGGCTGATCTGGATTGTGACGTGGACTGATCTCAGACTTTTAGTCTGAGACATTAATTTGGGTTTTGATGGTATTAAAAAGAAAGAAAGAAAGAAAGAGGACCTGGTAACCATTGGTAACTACTTAGGAACTGCTTAATGGATAATTTATGATGTCTTAGTGCCTAAAATAATTGACTTTTCAGGAGTAAACTTGTTTCTTTACTTATTAGCCTTTGGAACGCCGTATATCTTCCTCGTGCTCTTGGAGGGTTCTTGGAGGCTAATTCTTTGCCGAAAACTAACGTTAATTCTAGAGTGGCTATGTGCCTTCGTTTCTGGAATAAATTACTAATTGGTTTCTGAACCACTTTAATAGAAATAAGATGACTTTGTTAATGCTTTATCAAAAGCAGTCTGTTCTTAATTCTGGTGAGGCTGAATGTTTATTTTTAGTGAAGGAGACAATTGCCAAGGGTGGGTGGTTGGATTCTACAGACTGTGTCTAGTGTGAAAAAAACCACAAGGAAAATTTAAAACTATTATCCAATCTTATCCAACCAGAGAGGGATCTCAAGTTTTCATGACAAAGCTTTTTCTCAGTTAAAAATTTTAATTACACAAGTAGCTTTTAAATCATGTGAATAAAGAGAATTCAAAAGCAAAAAATGGAATTTTAAGAGATACTCCTGATGGCTGTGAAGACCTGATAACAAAACTCCAGAACAAATCTGAAAACTATCCATTTATATTTTGCACAGCAGTCTGTAATTACTGGTGTAAACCTGCTTGTGAGAAGCATGTTATCTAGCCAGCCAGCAACTATTTCATCCTATCACATATTTTAATTAGAATTAACATTATCACCTGGTACCCATGCCATCTACTAAGCATCCAATTGCTGTATTCAATAATAACCTAAAAATATCTTTTAGCAACTCAATTCAGAATCACAAAGTTCAACAAATGAAACATCAGATTTTAATCCCCTAGTATAAGAATATTTGATGTTATGACAATATTTGTTACACTTAAGATTCTCAAATCAGAAATGATCTTGGAAGTATAGCATGAGTTCTACCAATGGGTTGGATGATGCTTAGGTGTAGGTCACGCGTGTAATTCCAGATAGTTAAAGAATGAAAGAGCTAAAGTAAATTATGCTTTGTAAAATGGTATCCATCTTCATTATTATATTCCTGAACACAGTGAAAGCATTTCAGGAGTAATAAAAAATTATTACTTTAGATTAACTTTTTCCTGAGTATCTCTCTGTATTTTTTTCCACTTGGATATTCAGCAAAAGAAAGAAAACCCATATGTGTATCTTTTACTAGGTGACAAAATGGGTTGGGATTTATGTATTCACAATAATAAATTCTCCTAAAAATAATGAATGTCATTATAGTCACCAAGAGATGCATAATGAATATGATGGAGAATGAAGCTAAGAATTTTATTGTGTTTGCACATTTACTCAGGATAAGTAAACTTTCTTATCATGAAAAACTATTATTAAAAAAAAAGCTCTCCATTTATACTGAAGAATTTCATTCTAGTTGGTCTAACTTGAGTAACCTTTTGCATTATTTAACTTATGCTGGTCCCATTGATAGAGAGAAATGTTTCTGATGCACTTCCCTGACTCTGGGCCTGTACTGAAATTTTTGTTTGCTTTTCAGGTGCGGTGTACCACTTTGATAAGTCAACTTCATCTTGCATTTCTACCAATGCTCTTCTTCCAGATCCATATGAGTCGGAGAGGTAATTGTTCCCCTGTAGTTTTAATGACATCATTTATGTGAGATTAAATAACTCTTGTGGTGGGAATTACTGCTCCTTGGTGGCCCTCTACTCAGGCTGAGTTCCCTAGCAGAAAAAAAAAAATGTATATTCTGAGCAAGAGTGTTTTCATGGTCATGCAGCATCTGTCCCTGTAAGAGAGTTTCTCCGCCCATAAAGCACAGAACAGCCTGTGTGTCGGTCCCGGAGTGAAGCTTCTTCGAGGGGACAGCAGTTGGGTCAGGCAGCCCGTTATACCCTGCCCAGGCGTCCACTTTCCTGGGGCTCTTGGCGTGGCAGCCTCTCCTAGCCCCTCGGGAACATTTCACACTGTTGAAAGCTCTAGTCGAGGCAGAACCAGATGTCTGCTGCTTTACTTAGCCCAGCTGAGAGGGTCTGGAGCACAAGATAATGTCTTTATTCACTAAGGGAAGACAGGAATAAATAAAATGTAACAAGCATAAAAACATTGCAGCTTACAAATTACAATTCTCTAAGCTCCATTCGAGTGTCAGGCCCCATTCCATTGAACATGCTAGCTAAACTCTAGCTCTGGATTCCTGGAATGGCTTTCTCTGGTCTCTTGACTGGGGTTCCTGCGCCCCAGTGGCTGGCCTGTTTGTGGGTAAGAGCGCCATCTGCAGTGGACTTTCTCTTGGCCTCACTCTGTAATCGTGGCTTCTATTCAGTTTCTCTTCTGTCCGCGTCTGAGAAAAGGCCTCTTCCCTGGTTTAACTGACAGGGCTGACACTACAATGTCACAATGAATGAATGGCCTCTTTCTTGAGATGAGGCTCTGGCCTCTTTGCAGAGAGAAAGATTTGGTCTTTGTTAGCCCCCAAACACAACAGTCCCCTAACCGTATGTATCTTTTTTTTTTGTTACTGTCGTTGTGATGATGCCACATAACAGTAGCCTTAGACTACCAGCGATTTATGAAAGCAAATATTTCCTTCTGCGCTCATACTTCTGTAGATTGGCTGAGGCTCAGCCACTTTTGACTGGGTTCCACTCGGCTCAGCTGGACTAGGCTGTGCTCCAGGTTTCAAGTTGGGTTCCAGTCTGTCTCACATGCCTTCATTCCAAGACTCAGGCTAAGCAAACAACAGCCCCCTGGGGCATCTTCTCCTTGTGGAGATGAATGGAAGCTCAAGGAAGCTGGCAGAAACTTGCCATGCTTCTTAACACCCGAGACCTAGCCTTGCAGTCACTTCTGCCTAGTGGCAAAGCAGATCACTCAGCCAAAACCAAGTCAGTTGGGCAGGGACGTTATCCTCCATGCAAGCTGAAGGGCAGTCACATGACCAAGAATCAGAATAACTCTGTCCCAGGGAGAGAGTCAGGAGGTGGAAGCAGTAATTCAGCCTTCCAGCCCGTGAAATAAACAGAAGATCTACATAACAGAAATCCCAAATGACCACTTCCCCCAAACTCTTTATCCACCACAGGGGCTGGAATAACAGAAATTATGTGATTGGGGCAGGTACTCTCCTAATAAGGGGCTTCCCAGGTGGTTCAGGGGTAAAGAGTCTGCCTGCCAATGCAGGAGCCATAGGAGATGTGAGTTAGATTCCTGGATCGGGAAGATCCCCTAGAGAAGGAAATGGCAACCCAGCCCACTATTCTTGCCTGGGAAATCCTGTGGACAGAGAGCCTGGCAGGCTACAGTCCTTGGGGTCATGAAGTCAGACACAACTGAGCGACTTAACATGCTCACACTCACTCTCTTAATAAATCCTGTTCTGTAATCACGAGTTCTATCTTCTTAAAACCAGCACTTGGCACACTTGTTCTGTAAAGGACCACATGGTCAATATTTTAGGCTTTGTGAGTTTCTACAGCAGCTATTCAAGTTAGCCTTTGTAATGCCAAAGCAGTCATAGATAATACTGAACAAATAGGTGTGGGTGTGTCCCAATAAAACTTTATTTACAAAAACAAGCAACAGCTAGATTTGATCCTGGGGCCAGAGTTAGCTAATCTGTTATAAACTCCTTTGTTGGGAAGTACTTATTGAGTATCTTTTATTAATTATTTGTCACTCTTTTATGTAGAAGATTCATCTCAGGGTTGAGAACCTTGGGTATAGTTTTAATTAGCTTTGGGAAATGTTTGCATAGTCCAAGAAGACAGTGGAAATTGTCATTAATTAAAACATACAAATTTTTAAAAACCTTATATGAAGCACTGAGTTACTTTGTGAAGGTATGCTAATAATCCCTTTATTAGAGAGCAATGAGAGTCATGAGTATACACCGTTCTCCAGCTTTCAGTGCCGAAATCTGTATTTCACTTTTTCTTTCTGCCTCATTGGATTACTATGAACTGACATTTTGGATTCTGTAGCTATGATGGTATTTGGGTGGTTAGTAAGGGGTGATATATCAAACTAAAACAAATCATTTGCCTTTTTTTTTTTTTTCTTTTTAGGGTTTATGTTGCTGAATCTCTCATTTCCAGTGCTGGAGAAGGACTGTTTTCAAAAGTAGCTGCGGGACCCAATACTGTTATGTCTTTTTACAATGGAGTCCGAATTACACACCAAGAGGTGAGTGGGGTAGAAGTGGGGACTCAGTTTGACTGTGTAAAGGGCTTTGTTTCAGACACCCTTAGTTTTCTCATTAGTCCTTTTACTTTAATGTTCACTAAGAATATAAAGGAACAAAAGGCTAGGCTTTTTTATAAAATTGCTCAGATATCGTTCTCCAGCCAACCTCAGACTGCTACAGCAAAGACATTGTAGATTAGGTAGCTTATGAACAACAGAAACTTCTTTCTCACAGTTCTAGAAGCCAGGAAGTCAAAGATGAGGGTGCCAACGGATTCAGTGTCTGGTGGGAGCTGGCTTCCTGCTTCACTGATGTCCCTTTTTTTGCTGTAACTACACATGGCAGGAGGGATGAGGGAACTCTCAGGGTTCTCTTATAAGAACTCTGGTCTTATTCATAAGGGCTCTACCTGCCCCCATGGCCCAAATACCTTCCAAATTCTCTTTTTATAAAATAAGATGGGAAAGTTAATTAGTAGTAAATTGAAGACTTCTCTGGTGGCTCACGGGCTTCCCTGTGGCTCAGACGGTAAAGAATCTGCCTGCAACGCAGGAGATCCAGGTTTGATCCCTGGGTGGGGAAGATCCCCTGGAGAAGGGATTGGCAACCCATTCCAGTATGCTTGCCTGGGAAATTCACATGGACAGAGGAGCCTGGTGGGCTATATTCCATGGGGTTGCAAAGAGTCAGACATGACTGAGCAACTAACACTTTCACTTTTCGCTTTCTGGTGGCTCAGGGGTAAAGAACCCACTTGCCAATGCAGGAGACATAGGTCCTATCGCTGATCTGGGGAGTCCTCACATGCCACAGAATAACTAAGCCTGAGAGCCACAGCTGCTGGGCCTATGCTCTAGCCTGCAAGAGCGCAACTACTGAGCCCATGTGCCTAACCACTGAAGTCCGCGTGCCTTAGAGCCTGTGCTCAGCCAAAAGAGAAGCCACCGCAATGAGAAGCCTGCACACCACAACTGGAGAGTAGCCCCCTGCTCACTGCAACTCGAGAAAAGCCCAGGCAGCAGCGAAGACCCAGCACAACCAAAATTCAATCAATCAATTAATTTAATTACTTTAAAAATAAATAGGAAGTTGAGCTGCCCTGCTCTGCTCTTTTATGCCCTTCCCACCATCAGTGTGTGGAGTATGCACCATCAAAGTGCAAGGGATGCCTTAGGCCAGGGGTCCCCAACCTCCAGGATCTATTGCCTGATGATCTGAGGTGGAGCTGATGTAATAGTGACAGAAATAAAGTGCACAGTAAATGTAATACAGTTGAATCATCCTGAAACCATCCCCCCACTCTGATCCATGGAAGGATTGTCTTCCACAAAACCAGTCCCCGTTGCCAGAAAGGTTGGGGGCCGCTGCCTTAGGCTTTTGCCATATGCGTGGCACTCAAACCATGAGGTTAGGGATAAATGAGTTAATATCTTCAGTGGCCTTTGAGTTCCTGGGAGGAAGCTCGTTTCCAATATTCACTTTCTTGTTTTCTGCAGGTCGACAGCAGGGACTGGGCTCTCAATGGGAATACCCTCTCCCTTGACGAGGAAACGGTCATTGATGTGCCTGAGCCCTACAACCACGTATCCAAGTACTGTGCCTCCTTGGGACACAAGGCAAATCACTCCTTCACTCCAAACTGTATCTATGACATGTGAGTAGGACCCCAAGCTGCCAGTGCCGAGGGGCTCCGAGAATGAGGAGGGCACCTCAGAGGTGTTATCCTGCCCCAAGGAAGGTGGCCCCCTTAGAATATCAGAGGGTCCTCGGCCAGGGGGCTACTCATGCTTACTACTTGAAATCCAGAAATAGAAAAGTGCTTCAAAGAGTAGACATGCTGCGGAAATACTATACTTCATGGTTGCTGTTTTATTGTGGCTTTTTCTGTTCTTCAGCTCTCTCATTCTGGAAAATTAAGGATAGTGTCATTGGAAGTAATAGTACAAATTGAATTTGCACTGTAGAGATTAGGGAATCCTTTTATGATGTGAAAGGAAGGAGGACTGTAAAATCCTAAACCTAGGGCATGAGGTCTGGGTGTTAGAAAAAAAAAAAAAACCTATAAAATCAGAGTCCCTATCATCTGATAGCCAAGAGGAATGAAATACTGACACAGGCAAGAACATGGATGAACCTTTGAAAACATGCAAGGAGCCATTCACTAAAGACCGTGTGATGTTGATTCCATTTGTGTGAATAGTCCTCTATAGCCCCAGACACAGAATGCCCATCAATGCTTGCCTAGAGCTAGGAGCCGGGGTTGGGGGAGCAAAAGTTGATGGCTAATGAGCGTGGAAGTTCCTTTTTATAATTTCATATTGGAGTATAGCTGATTAACAGATTGTGGTAGTTTCAATTGGGCAGCAAAGGGACTCAGCCATACATATACATATATCTATTTTCCCCGAAAGTCCCCTCCCATCCAGGCTGCCACATAACCTTGAGCAGAGTTCCATGTGCTACACAGCAGGTCCTTGCTGGTTATCCATTTAAAATATAGTGGTGTGTACATGGCAATCTCTACCTCCCTAACTATCCCTTCCCCTCACCTTCCCCCTCTGGTAACCATAAGTTCATTCTCTAAGTCTGTGAGTCCATTTCTGTTTTGTAAATAAGTTTTCATTTGTATCACTTGTTTAGATTTCATGTGTAAGTGACATCATATTATATTCCTCTTTCTCTGTCTGACTTACTTCACTCCGTATGACAATCTCTGGGCCACCCATGTTGCTACAAATGACGTTATTTCATTCTTTTTTAACAGTCCATTGTCTATATGTACCATGTCTTCTTTATTCATCCCTCTGTTGATAGACATTCAGGTTGTGGGAAGTTCCTTTTGAGGCTTCCAAAGTTAGTGGCTATGGTTGCACAACTGAAAACCCCTGAATGGTACACATTAAATGGGTGCATTTTATGAAGCATGAATTACATCTCCCCACAGTCATTAGTTTTAAAAAATCAAGTAACCCCTTTCAGTTTGAGCCTCCCCTTCCAATGGCACAGTGAACCTCTTGGAAACCTCCATGGATGAGAACCGTACCATTATCCACAAGGGCAGCTGTCTGGACAAACAGATACGTGCGATGGAGTTAGCTGTTGGGCTCTGGTGACTAGAAAGTTCTTTCCGCTGAGCCCCAGTGGGTTTCCCTGACCTCTCCGGCCCCTGGCCCTAATTATCCCTTTTCTTCTAGTGTACAACGTCAATCTCTCTTCCACACAGTAGCCCTACACATATCATAGTAGTTTTCATGTGCTCCCAAACCATCTTCCCCAAGTCAGGCATCTCTGACTATTCCTTAAAGGGATAGCTGAGATTTCACGTCACCGCTGTCCTTAGCTCAGCCTGAGGATGACAGTTCCTCCGAGCAGCCAGGAGCCGCATGCAGTCTTTTCTGCTCAGCTGTAGTTTGCTGTTGCTTGGTTCTCTTGCTTGTTAACATAAGCGGGATCAGATCGTGTGCATTTAATCTGTAGGAGAAGTGCCAGGATTCGAGTGTCCCTTCTTGCATCCCTGAGATGGCTTTAAAATTGTTCTGGCAGGGACTTGCTCTCCTTGGCAGCCAGTACCAAGTACTGAAGCTACAACTTCTGTTTAAAGGGCGAGTAGAAATGGCAAAGGACATGTGTCATGTGAAATGAAACTGACACTGTTATTAACTCCAAGGCTTTCGTGGCCAATGTAAATTAGGCCAAAGCATCGTTCCAGGCTGCACACAGCTGAACAACAACCATTTAACCCGTGGTAATGAAGGATTATAAATGCTACTTAGGCCGCCCCTTAAAACGAATGAGTTTTGTGATTTCATGGCAAGGATATGATTTTTCTCATCAAAAGTAAGAGACCACAGGAGAAAAGAGAAGGAACCATTTGTGCAAAATCAAGTCCCTCCTCAGAAATTTTTTTTTCAAGCCCAGTGTGAATGATTAATTATTTGGGGTCATGGAGAGATTGTGCCAAGTCACTTTAGGCGTGTCCAACTCTGCGACCCTATGGACTGTAGCCTGCCAGGCTCCTCTGTCCATGGGATTCTCCTGGCAAGAACACTGGAGTGGATTGCCATGCCCTCCTGCAGGGGATCTGATCCAGGGATCAAACCCACATCTCTTACGTCTCCTGCCTTAGCAGGTGGGTCCTTTACCACGAGCGACACCTGAGAAGCCCCAGGAGAGACTACCTGAATAACAATCAGAACATTCAGATACCAGTCCATGGGATTCATTTGCTTCTAAAATCATTGGTGCTGTTATGCACACTTTAACACAGAACAACAGCTTCTGTAAGCCGCTTGAGCTGTGGTCCAGTACATTGTGCCAAATGGACAGACAGGAACTGCTTTCCTTGCTGTAGATCTAGGTTGCTCATCAAGAAGGAGCCGAATGCATGTCAGAGGTTTGGCCTGAGGGCTGGTCTTGCCCAGTGTTTCCTGAGCGCTTTCTGCAGGCCAGCACTGTGGTACAGGCTTCTGTGCACGATGTCATTCAATCTTCCCAGTAACTTCGTGGAGCCGCCAGTATTACTGGTGGTTATTGCCAGTATCCCAGATCAGGGACAAGAAACACAGGACTCTTGTCAAAGTGAGGTGCTCGTAACCTCTGTGCTCTAGGGCTGCCTTGCGGAATCGGCACCTGAGACTGAGTTCTTTCTTTTCAGTCTGTTTGTTTTCTACTCTGAAAATAATGAAAATGAGTAGGAAAATGAAAATGCAAGAGGACAATAAGAGAAATCTTAGGCTTTTTGTGGGATTGTTTTTTTTTATTTTTTGGTGTACCGCAAGGTTAACTAGAGCTCCATTTCAGGAGTATTTTTTTTTTTGAAGTATCTGATTTACAATATTCTGTTAGTTTCAGGTGTATGACAAAATGATTCAGATATACATATATGTATTCTTTTTCAGATGCTTTTCCTTCATAGGTTATTATAAGATACTGAATATAGTTCCCTGTAGGTTCTTATTGTTTACTTTCTACATAGTAGTGTATATCTATTAATATTAATCCCATACTCCTAATTTATCCCTCCTCCCTCCCCACCTTTCCCCTTTGGTAGCCGTAAGTTTGTTTTTTTATGTCTGTGAGTCTGTATTTTGTAAATTAAGTTCATTTGTATCACTTTTTTCAACTCTACATATAAGCGATATCACATGACAGTTGTCTTTGTCTGACTTGCTTCACTTAGTATAATAATCTCTCGGTCTGTCCACATGTCTGCAAATGGCAATATTTCTTCCTTTTTATGGCTGAGTGATATTCTATTGTAAGGAGTATTACTTTTTTAATGAAATATTTTGGAGACCAAGAGTTGCGATTTTAATAAGTAATTCCCAAATCCCTGGTCCAGGAATATTTTTTGTGCCAGAGTGCATTTGAGAATTCTGCGCATGTGCTCAATCTCACACACCCACAGGCTTGCTTACGTGCTTATGAGTAACTGATGAGAGTCTTCAGTTGTGCCAGGCACATGCTAGTGGTAAAGAACTTACCTGCCTGCCAGTGCAAGAGACATAAGAGATGCAGGTTCAATCCCTGGGTCAGGAAGATCCCCTGGAGAAGGAAATGGCAACCCACTCCAGTACTCTTGCCTGGAGAATCCAATGGACAGAGGAGCCTGGCAGGCTACACAGGGTCGCAAAGACAGATATGACTGAAGTGCCTGAGCCCAGCCATAGCACTTTGTCACCGCAGGAACTCTTGGAGGATAAGAATCACTAGTCTTACGATTGCAGAGGAGGAAAGTGAGATTCAGAGTTGCAGAGGTGAGTTTCCAGAAGGAAGCAGTAACAACGTGTGGAACCAGGACTCACACCAGCATCTTCAGCCCCAAATCAAGTGTGCTTGCCAGGGAACAAGACACCCAGAACGGGTAGACGTTGACACCCCTTGAAGTGAGGGTGCAGTTGTTGCCCTTCATCCCACACAAAGTACGTCCATACACTGCAGACACACCTCTCCCACCAAGTGCTTGCCATCATGCGCCATGTGCCATCTAACTTAGGATCTAGGACCTTCTGTGACGTTTCAGTGCCTCTTGTTCAAAATGTAACTGTAAATGAACCAGGCAGATCCAACCATATGCATACAAAAATATAAGATTTTTTCTGGCCATGCCTTCCATGTTTCTGCAGCCCTAGCGGCTCCTCTGTCCATGGGATTCTCCAGGCAAGAATACTGGAGTGGGTTGCCATGCCCTCCTCCAGGGGATCTTCCCAACCCAGGAATCAAACCCAAGTCTCTTACATCTCCTGCATTGGCAGGCAGGTTCTTTACCACCAGCACCACTTGGGAATCCTTTGTTAGAGGAGACAAATCTATTAATACTTATTTAGCCCCTGCTCTCCTGCAGGGAGCTGTTGCCGGGCTGGGAGCCTTCGGCAGATGAGCATAATCCTAGCAGGAGCCCAGCCTCTCCCTTCACAGCGTGGGTCAGCGGGAAATCTGAAAGAAGCAGGATGGCAGAGCGTCTGGGCTTCCCTCTTGGAAAGAAATCTTCATTTACTTTCAAAACTAGAAAATAACACTTCCTCAAGAAGTACAGGATGGAATACAGCATTTTTTGCTTTTGAAAATCCACAGGGCTCTCTCTTAGAACTCTAGAAGTGCCCTTGCCCTGAGGCACAGCCAGGTAATCTGATGCTACAGGCCGGATGAGCTGAAATGCTGACAGACTACACTGAATCCGGTTTCTCATTAAAGACAGATTTTTGGGGGTAGATCCTGGCTGTTGATTTATAAAGACAGAGCGCCAAATATGCTCAAAAAGGAAGATAGGACCATACTTTTTCTTTACTTACTTGCTTATTTTGGCCATCCCAAATGGCAGGTGGGATCTCAGTTGGAACCAGGGATCCAACCCAGCCCCTTGCATTGGAAGCAGAGAGTCCAGTTGTTAAAACTGGACCACCAGGGAAGTCCCAGGGCCATGCTTTTTAAGCCTCAATGCGGTGGTAAAGAATCTGCGTGCAGTGCAGGAGACAGGAGATGAGGGTTCGATCCCTGGATTGGGAAGATCCCTGAGGAAGAAATGCCAGCCCACTCCAGTATTCTTGCCTGGAGAATCCCAAGGACCGAGGAGCCTGGCGGGCTACAGTCCGTGGGGCCACAGAGAGTCAGACACGGCTGAGTGACTGAGCGTGCACACAGAAGAGTCCCCTGGGGGAGGGGGAGGTGGTGTTCAAATGCAGATTCCACCGCCAGGTCTGGGTGGGGTAGCCCAAGTGCACCATGAGCTCCAGGCTCCCAGGGAATGCTGATGCTGACTCTCCTGTGACCCTCACACTGACGACCTGCCCCTGGTGTCCAGGGCAAAGCATGTGGGTGATTCCTGTCTCGGCCCTTCTAGCCTTTGTGTCCGACCTTCTGGTCCACCCAGGAATGACTGTGTGCATCTTGATGTCTAGGTTTGTCCACCCCCGGTTCGGGCCCATCAAATGCATCCGCACCCTCCGAGCCGTGGAGGCCGACGAGGAACTCACCGTTGCCTACGGCTACGACCACAGCCCCCCAGGGAAGAGTGGGCCAGAAGCTCCCGAGTGGTACCAGGTGGAGCTGAAGGCCTTCCAGGCCACCCAGCAGAAGTGAAAGGCCTGGCTCCGGGCTGCAGGGGACCTGGAACAGAAACTTGGATCTATGCACTACGTTTATCCGACAACGGGACAACCAGGGACTGCTCATGCTGTGACATCACACCCTCTCACTCTGCGTTCGCTACGACTTTCTCGAATACTAACTAGGTCTGACTGTATTACTCATACCAGATTTAAAATTAGCTAGCCTCGCAACAACGCCCTCCCGAGAGGTACTGTCGGCGCACTTGACAGAAGACAGCATGATGTTCTTGGGTGGTTCAAGTCTAAATCTGTACCACTTCAGAGATGCCAAATGATTAGACTGAAAAAAGGGGAAAAAAGGGGGTTTTTTCAGTCATTTTTAGTCAGTGGTTTTTCCATGAGGTTTATTTCTATGGCCAATGCAAATTGTTCTGTCATACTTGCATATGCGCCATATGAAGGGGAGAATTACTACATTTTTATTCTCTAAATGTAGTATAATTTGCCTTTTAACCTTTGATCTGTCTCTTGCAATAGAATGGCCTTGTTTTTTCCCCCTAGCGAACAGAACCCCACTTTTTGAGTCCGTTCACCCCTTAGTCCTCTTCTCTCTCTTAGGTATCTTTCACGAGAGAAAACTTCCAAACAGATTTCATGTCAGCGCCAGTGTGTAGGTCTCTCTGGCTCTTTCTATCGATCTGTCATTGTTTCATTATTATGTCCTAGTATAAAGACCTGGCTCCTAGGGCCAGGCTATTATTATAGAATTATTATTCTCGCATGTAAACAAAGATATCTTTGCTTTAAGATGTGAGAAGAAATGAATTTACTTTGTTTGCATTAAGTTATGGAAGAGTTGTAATATATACTTTAAGAAAGAAGAGAGGGAAATTAGTATTTCTAAGCAGTAACTGTGGCAATTTTGCAGTATCTTCAATAGTGCTAGTCATTTTTTTTCTCCTTGGGTACACATTAAATGTACATAACATAGAGCAGTCTGGCTTGTGGCACAGTGCATTGAATTCAAAAGTCAAATAGCAAACTTGAATTCTAATCCAGAATTCCAAAGTCCTTTGTTTTGTTTCTTTCTAAATCGCTACTATTAAGAGAGACGTACTGATCACTAGGTACAAATCAAACCTTAACCGCTAAAACTCTTCATCATTGTAATTTCAAAGCATTTACCTGCTTCAGAGCCTTGTGAATTAAGATTAACACCTGTATAGTTTAAAAGCAACAGTATCAATAGCATTTCAGTCATTTTGCTAGCCATGTGTAATCACAACTGCAGAAATAAGGAGAAAACCCCCTGTTTTTTAGTTTAGCTAATTAGGTATGTAATTTAACTGGGATTGCTCTGAATGAATTCTGAGAGTTTGGGGGTTATGGCAAGCGCCCTCGCCACATGCCACAGCTCTGCCTTCCCTAGATGCCTCGCTGTGGAGCTGGGCGGTCTAGAGATTAGCGTTTGTTCCAAGTTGCAGCTGTCAGCGGAGCACCTGTCACCAAGTCAGTCTGGTCTTGATAGCTGAAGCCTTCCACGCTGTAGCTCCTGTAACTAGGGAAAGCTCAGAAAGCAGAAAAGAAACAGGCAGGAGGAAGTTTGCTGTTTTGTGTCAGTTACACATGCTCTGGGAAGAACTTCACAGAAGTGCTTGATCCAGGGGCTGCTCACAACTTTCAGTTTTGGCAGTTAGCTCCAGGCACAGGATGCAGCCTTCCCCTTGGCCAGGCTTTCCCAGAGCCCCTGTGTCCCTGGCAGAGCGACAGTGGCCTTGGTTTCAGGGAGATATGCTGCTGGTTCACTTGTGAGAAGCCAGAAAGATCTTCCATGAAGGGAACTGAAAAGTTTTCAGATTAAAAGGCACCAGGATAGGATCGCTTCTATTCTGTAGAAAGAGACCGTTCAGTAAACTGTGACAGACAGATGGAGTCTTGGGACTTGTATTCCGACAGGTGCTTTCATTCAAACGTGTCCCAAAGTGAGTGACTGTCTCCGGAGAAAGATGGCTTGAACTACCCCCGGTCAGTGGGGTTGGGAGTGAGGTCAGGGGGAGGTCTGGCAAGGACTTGAGGCTGCCGTGGGGTGTAATTTCTATACCAATGGGCTACCCCCTTCAAATGGAATTTCTCTTTTCTTTTGATAAAAGTGATCGAATTAAATGGTAGTGATTAACCAGCACAAATCCATTTTTCAGATGAGGTCGTGAATGTCAACACTTTGAGTTCAGAGTCTGGCAGTGTGTTTGTGACGTTCAGACACATCAGAGGAGGCAGTACCCCAAGCTGAGCCTCTGCATCTCCGGCTCTTCTTTCTCCTGCCCTCCCCTTTCTTCTCTCTCTGTTGTCTGTGAGAACACCCCGGTGTGCCTACATAACAACCTACCAGCTGATCCCTCCCTCCTGCTCCCTCTGTCCTGAGTCTCCTGCCTCTGTGTGTGCCCCCGGAGCCCTGTCTGTCTGTCTTTCCCTCCAGGAGTACCTCTCTCCATCACTCTGCATCCATGTCTGAATCTACTGCTCCTGCTGTCCCCTGCCCTCCCCCGACACACTCCTAAATGTAAGACTTCGTCACAGGGTGGGGGCAGAGGGCGCCTTAAGACTCACTGTGTTCTGTAGGTAGACAAAACCATTAAGGGGATTGGGGTCCCCTGAGGAATGAACTGCTGAGGGAATAAGGGTGTTTTTTCCCTGTTTGAGCCAAAGCTGAGGGATGTATTTTTCTACTGAATCTTGATATCTGCTGTGGAAGGAACTGTGTCAGGAAGCAGGTCGTTTCATGAGCAACAGCACAGAAATGTGGAAGAATCCGTGTAGTGGGGATAGAGGAGTAACTTTCTGGCTCCCCCAAAAGCGCCAGAGCTGAGATGGGTGTGTGATGCCATGGTCCCCAGGAGATTCACTCAGAGCCATCTTAGTCCAACTCCTGCATGACTAGATCTTTCCTTAGCAGCTTTTCTATGACAAAATATTATCTTGTGTTAGAGTTAGGAATAGGAACTAATCTGTAGGAGTATGTCCCCAAATGGACATTTGAATGGACTCAGAAAAAAAAAAAAAAGTAAGGACTGAATTTCTGGAAAAGGAATGATGAGATTAAAAAGCTACTGGCATGGAAGACTTGAGTTTTGCAGTACCTATTCTTATTTTAACCTGCTTCATCCCTGGTCTGCCTGAGAAACTGAGAAGAAAATTTGTTGTTGAAGACCCCTTTGAACCTGTCTGAGGCTGTCTTTAAACTTATCTGCCCTCTGGGGGTTCTTCACACTTGAAAAACAATTTCCTCATCACCAACAACCTAAAAAAGGCCAGCGTGAAGGCCAAGTGTAACCATTGACAATATTTAGTTGTAACCATAAAACTGCAGTAACTGTGAACAGTGAGTTCAAGGGTTGTCTTCTCCATGAGTCGTATGTGGCACTTTAGTAACTTTCCTTTAATCTATGAAATTTTAAATCACTCACTGCAAACTGCATTTAAGATCTTCCAGGAAGGTATCGTTCTTCTGTTGTGCTTTGTTTTAAAACAGTTGCCTCAAGTTTCTGTCTTAAGAGTAGTGATTTAGAATCCAGACATCTTCTGTTTTAGAAAAACAAGCAAAACTATGTTGCAAGACTGATAGTGGTATTGTTTATTTGCCGCAGATCAAAGGTTCACAAAATATATGAAATTTTTACATCTACTTGAGGTACCTTGATAGATTTTCTTTTTTTTTCTTTTCTTTCAGGAATTTGGAACTTCGGTGTCTGTTTTTATTTTAAAAATACTAAATTGTTACGGTTTTATTTTGCCAAATGTGTGCAGACATATTCAAAGCAATGAAAACTATTTCAAGCCATACAACCACAGGGATGGAAACCCTTTTCACAAATTTTAATGTGTTTGTATGTAAATAGATGTTTGTATGAACTATTTTCATGGTAGAATGAATATATTTAAATGAAGTTGAATTATTCCAGTGCTATTTAAACAAATTGCAAAAATTTTTGGTGAGAATCCTCTGAGTCTATTGAGATACAATGCAGATCAATTTTGATTTTTAAAGAATCAAAAGCCTACAAATAACTCTGACGCATGGCAACTTCCCCGCGTTGTTGCCGCCGACGTGGAGAGAGCTTGTAGGCTTCCCCAGTGCCTCAGCCGCTTCCTGGTGGAAGTTAGGTGCTCGTGGAGTTGTGTCCACCCTTTCGTGACATCACTCCAGGCCTTTGGGGGCCGGGGAGTGACTCAGAGGCATTAGAGACACTGGTGCAGTTATCTGGAGCACAATTTCTTTGCAGGGCAGCAGAATCAGAAGGCAGACGTGGCCGTGGGAACCTTGGAACGGGTTTTCTGGCCGCCATCCACCGCCACCTTACTGCCTAGTCACACACGTCAGGGAGGCTGCCCTGAGCGGAGTTGGGGTTCAGATCCCCCGGGTGGGGCTTCACGGTTTTGCCAGCAGTCCCTGCCTCTGGGCCTTCACCTCGAGAGAGGATGGAGGCGGGTCCTGCTGGCAAGGCGGGGCCCATTTCCCAGCACAGTCCACTTCTGTCTCGGCTCTGGACGACTATGCACCCAAGCCCCGAACTTTCCACCAGAGAGAGACATCCTTGGATAACACAGATCATTGCTTCCTCTGTCTGTGACTTGACACACCGTTGTTGGAAGTCGTTTTAACATCAAGACCAGTCACCTCCCTAGGACATACCTCCCAACTGCCCTGACTCTTACTAGAACGCTCCTTTATAATGATAGTCAACTTGAGTGGGTTTGGTTTTTTTCCACTTTGGTCCTGGATGAAATGAAATGATAAATATGATGACAGATTTTCACTGTGTATACTAGCAATATGTACACACGTACTGATGTATCTTAATATACAACTTGGTTACATTTTGGATGACTGTCATTCATCTCGATACATGCATTGGGAACCTACAGGGACTACGTAGTGTCTGCTTATCATAGAAGAGAGTTGGGTTCGTGGTTCTGAGCTCCCTACTTCAAGAGTTTTTTCTCCTGCGTTTTCTGTGTTCTCTTTTTATCCTGAAACAAATTGATTAGGTTGTGAGGTATGTTTAAGGATTGGAAGCCAAGGGAATGCTTTCAGCATTTATTGCAACCAAAAGTTAACCTCATCACAGTTAATGAGCATCTTTGATTGGTCTTTTGTGGAATTTGAACTAAATCTATGAGCCTTATTCAATATCTATAATTCTATGGTTTTTTTAAATTATGGGAAATTAATGAAAGATGTTTACATGAATAATGTTTGCCCTTACTGTGTTATGAATGAGTTTTTTGTAGTGTGTCTGGGTGCATGTGCAAGAGAGTAGGAAAAATGTTTCTGAAACAAAACTTGACAAATATTTGTAATGAGAAGTCAATTTAAAGATTGCTATAATTGCGCTATAGAAACAATGCAAGTATTAAACAAAATATACAATCACCTGTCATTGTCTTCCTTTGTTTGCCTGAGACGGAAAAGCAGTAACATTTCTCATGCCACGTCTATCTATATATTTAAATTACTATGCAAACTTCACATTTGAACTAGTTTCAAAATGGTATTCACCTTTTACCATTTTCAAAGCGTTATAGTAAGAACTGAGAGAGGGCTGTGGAAAGATCAGAAACTTGTTGTGTATTTGGCATGATACCACATACACCCATGAATCCAGAAAAATTAGCAACATCGGCCAAATATATCTGATCAACTCCATAAATGTTAAGAGTATTGAATGGAAAAGAGAAAATCAGGGAAAAGGTAAGAAGAATGGGAGACTCATGGTTAAGATACAGGAACATTGTTAGATGTCATGATAGATATTGGTGATCTTAGGATGGCTTTGAGCCAAGGAAGCTAGGAACCCCTTATTGCATTAAAAAAAAAAAAAAAAACTTTTTATTTTAAATTGGAGTATAGCCGATTAACAATGTTGTGATAATTTCATGTGACCAACAAAGGGATTCAGCCATACATATGCACGTATCGAAACTCCCCTTCCACATAACATTGAGCAGAGTTCCCTGTGCTACACCATAGGTCCTTGTTGGTTGTCCATTTTAAACGTAGCAGTGTGTACATGTCCATCTCAAACTCCCTAACTATTCTCGCCGCCCAACCCCCACCCCCCACCGCGCAACCATAAATTCGCTTTCTACATCTGTGAATCTATTCCTGTTTGTAAATAAGTTCATTTGTATCATATCTTTTCAGATTCTGCATATGAGGGATGCCATACAATAATTCTCCTTCTCTGACTTATTTCACTCAGTTGTAACCCCTTATTTCTGCCTAATCACAATCAACTTCCCCAAATTCTCCCCTACAACATTCCCAAAGCACAAAAGCCAGTGACAAAGGGGATAAAAATAGTACTTTGCTATCGACTGCACCATCTGCCCAGGGTCCCAAAGCGGTGAATTCCAGTGAGTTGGGCCAAGCTATGTGAGTCAGTTGGATGTCAAACTAGAGCAATCCATGAGCACGCCTGCTTTCTCTTAGCCCCCTCGGCTGCCCATTCCTAGCTCTTATCACGCTTCCTTCCACTGAAGCAAGTGAGATGACTCCGTCCAAACCAGCATGGGACCAGCTTTACCACTTGGATGAAGACCCATCCACACACTGGATCCTTAAGGCAGAGTTTCACTCACCAATGCCCAGTATTCTTCCCGCTTGTGAGGCAGAGGAGTGTGAGATTAAAATGAATAAAACTGAAATAAATCTAAGAAGCCGAACTCTCAAAAGTGAAGGATCAGGTAATTTTTTGCGGGTTAAGATGGAGGTGGGCTAAAGGGTTGTAGAATAAGGGATTGTGAGGAAGATCGAGACCAAATTGTTTTATGCTCAGTAATTGCCCCACATACACTGTTTATAAAATATCTGCCTTTGGGCTTTAATGTTCCAGATCACTTAGGCTGGTAATTCATACTAAATTTGAAATTATTTCAGCAGTCATTTCTAGAATTAGAATTAGAGAACAGTCATTCAGAAGATTGGGGTTTGGGGTTGTTCAACTAGAAAGTTTTGCCCCAAATATTTTAGAAAATAACAGTTGCCTTCCATATAAAAAGATGATGCAAACTCCCCTACAAAGTATTGGTGTGTTTTTCTTAAAGTTTTGTTTCTCTGTGAAAACCAAAAGCCATGATTTTGAATTTAGAGCTTCACTTCTTACAATATACATAGAAAAGGACGAATGGCTCCATCTACACTGCTACCAAATTTTTACTCTTGCAACTATCAGAATGTTTCTAGCTTCAAGAAACATAAAAACCTGCCTCAATATAGCTGAAGCAATTAAGATTTACTCTTTCACATCACAAGAAGTGTTGAGTGACCCTGGAGTTGGTTAATTCTAACCAACTTTTTTTCTATCTTTCTGCTTTGCAATTCTTCGCAGGTCAGGTTTGCCCTTAGGGGCCAGTTCACCCCACAGTCACAAAGTGGCTGTCACAGTTCCAGACATCACAGCCAGATTTGGCAATACACAGTAGGTGAAAAGGTAAGTCTCTTGTGTGGTCTCTACCATGGAGGAAACCTTGTATGGACCGTGGGAGCACCATTAGTATCTGAGGGAAGCATACAGCTCTGTGGGGAAGGATACCAGGGCCTGAACAAAGCTGAAATTCTCCCATCAAGGAAGGAAAGAGAAAGAAGGGTTGGGCTGACCACCCACAGTGTCTGCCTCTTTTGCAACATAGATTTTGTCTTATTTTCTTCAGAGAAGAGAGGAGGTTAGTCTCTTCAAATAAATAAATGGATTTTCTTTGCTTTCTTTTTTTTTTTTCTAATTTTTTTGGCTGCACCTGGTCTTAGCTGCAGCACGTGGGATCTTTAATTGAATGTGGGAACTAGTTTTCTGGCCAGAAATCAAACCCGGGCTGCCTGCATTGGGAGCATGTTTTCTTAGCCACTGGACCAGTAGGGAAATCCCAAAATGGATTTTCTAATTAATCAAATCAACTCAGAATTTTCCAGGGACTGGTGTGGGAGAGGTTCTACAAAGATACATGTAGGTCAAGTTTATAAGGCAGTTTTAAGTGTTTAGGTTATTCATTTATTTCTCAAACAGCCATGTGTATAGGTACTGCTATCACCCCATTTTAGAGAAGGAAAGACTGAGGCATAGAGATGTTACCTTACCTTGCAGTTAAGTAACCAGTCACAGAACTAACAAGGAAGCAGCAGGGGCAAAGCATGAAGCCAGGCGGCTGGGCTCCAGGCTGCTTTCCAGACCACACTATGGGAGCGCCTCTCTCCTCCTGCCCTTCACTTCTTCATGCTCTCTACAGGGTAAAGCCAGCGTCCTTTCCCTTGATCATTTACTTAGCCTCCTGATGAACTGATCTCCCAGGCCCCAGGCCCTACTTGGTCCAATTCATGCAATAGTGAAACCAAGTTGGGGCCCTATGGGGCTCCCAGGCACGGAGGCCTTTTTTTGTAGGCAATACTCCAGCCTCCATGACCTTCCCTGTGTCCCAAAGGGCAGATCCGAACCATTACTAATCAAGGGAGAAGCAGCCACTTGAGGAGAGATTAAAGGAGCCTGAGAAGCTCATCAAGACCAGGAGACCAACCACCTGAGACCCTGCACACACCCCATTCTTATCAGCACCCCCCACCCTTGAACTATTGCTGTAAAACTCCTCAGCATGTCCTCCTGGATTGGGACACGTGGATTTCAAAGACGGGAACCCACTGTGTCCCCCTTCACCTGGCAAAGCAATAAAACTATCCTTTTTTTGCTTCACCCAAAACTCTTGTCTCTGAGATTTGACTCAGCACTGGTGTGCAGAGAAGCTGAGCTTTCCGCATCAATACCCAGACCAACTTCCCATAGTTTTGTGCACATCACCTTCTGCCCTGATCCAGAACTTCCACATCCTCTGCCTGAATTCCAGCTGTGGCTTCTCCACCCCAGCCTATTTCCCATTCCTCACCTTCACTACCTGAAGCTCCCTTCAGGATATTTCACTCTTGGCACTGGGGAGAGTTATGATGTGGGGGGGACCTGGCCCTGGAGTCAGACTGGTTTGTATCAGCTCTGCCCACAGGACAGTGGACTTTAGATTGCTGTCTAGCAAAAATGGATAACCCTGTGGCACAGGGTTGCTCTGGGGTTGTAAAGATTGGAACTTTGCAAGCCCTTTTCTTTCCCTGACCCTCTTCCTTCCTCTCCAGCCATTCTCACTGTCTTCCAGTTCTATAGGGGCCCCCGAGCCATTTTAAGGACTTGGTTTTTAACTCAGAATGGATGACAAGTCAACCAATGCCATAAACTACTTCTGTGTGTTTTTTAAAAAAAGAAAACAAAAACAGCTTTATCCAATCTTAGTTTTCTGATGGCTGTATCAGTTAAAAGATTCGCAACTTGAGAGTTGCGAGTTAAGTTTTCCTCCAGGCAAGATGAGGACTGCAGCCCAGGGGACAGCACCTCAGATAGCTCTGAGAGACTGCTCCAAAGAGGCAGTGGCGGAAGGTCAATATATAAGGTTTTTGAGAAAGGGGAGTTCAAAGCAATCAAGTGCATACTTTACAAAAGGTTTTCTGCTAGTCACAAGGAGCTGATGTCACCAAGAAGGGATTTAGTGATGTTCTAGATATGAGGAGATGCAAGGATTGGGATCATAAAATCAGTTCCCAAAAATATCTAACTACCTAAAGACCTGTTCCTTCAGTTTCCCCGGAGCACAGAGTGGCCCGCTCTCAGCCCTGAATCCCCCTCAGAGGTGTCAAAGGTCAGCAGCTGCAGCAGCAGAGCGTTCAGTCTCGGCAGAGGCAGATGGAAATGCCCTTGTTGTTCCGTCTCTGGCAACGATCTTGGCAAGTGCCCATTTGTAGCCGACAGTTCCAAAAATGCTGTTGAAACTGTAATTGCTGTTAGCCCTTCAATTGGAGGGCTCTGAAGAGAAGAGTGATAAGACGGGCCTTACCTGTGTAGCAGGTTCACCTTGACTGCACTCAGGGTGGAGAATAGACTAGAGAAGGGGAGGGGCCCCAGGCGGCAGCTGGAGGAACAGGACGCGCTGGCGATGAGGAGGGGTTGAATTGGGGATATGCCGTAAAGGCAGTGACAATAGGACTTGCTGAGATGTGGGGCTAGAGATTTTAAGGTGTTGGTTTTATTATCACTCAGGTCACGAGGCCAACAGATCAGTGCTGTCAGCCAGGCAGTTCATTAGTCACAGTTCCCAAGGGGAGGGGGTACCAAGCCATGGCGGGGGTGGGGGGTGGAGGGGGGACCCGGGGTGGATCAGAAGGCAGAGGGGACCAGGAAAGATGGGGACAAGAGGCTGGACGTGGTTTCTGGGGGAAGGAACAGAGATGGAAGCTTTAGAATTAACTATTTTGAATAATTTCAGTGGGCTCTGGGGTGTGACTTAGCGGTAAAGAATCTGCTTGCCAATGCAAGAGATGCATGGGGTGGGACAAGTAACCCAGATTTAGGAAGATCAAGGATTGGCTCATGGAGGAAGTGCTGAATAAGCTGAGACCTTACATATAGGTGTGAATTATGAAGAGAGGGAACAAAGAGTAAGGAAAGAGAGAGTATTTTAGGCAGGGAACGGCATATTCAAAGTCTGAGAAGCAGAGTAAGAAAGGTGGAGACATTGAAAAAAGGCTGCTTCCTATCTTATATGGTTGTTGTAAGATTTAGCTCTTAGAATAGTGTCTGTCACAGAGTATTCCATAAATGGGGCTTCCCTGGTGGCTCAGATGATAAAGAATCTGCCTGCAATGCTGGACACCCGGGTTTGATCCTTGGGTCAGGAAGATCCCCTGGAAAAGGAAATGGCAACCCACTCCAGTATTCTTGCCTAGAGAATCCCACGGACAGAGAAGCCTGGTGGGCTACAGTCCGTGGGGGTCACAAAGAGTCAGACATGACTTAGCAACTAAACAAGTTTGAATAATTTCAACAGGCTCTGGAGTGTAAGGGGTGCTTTTAGTTACCCAGTACCTGGCCCTGGGGTGATGGAGGCCCTGGAGTGTAAGAGCCAAAAAGGAAGCTGATTTGTAAAGCAACTCTACTCCAATAACAACTAATCTAAATAAATTTTTAAAATTACGTATATCATAAATACATTTCCATTGAAAAATTTGGGTTCTCGGCTTCCCAGATGGCGCTAGTGATAAAGAACCCACCTCCCAGTGCAGGAAACTTAAGAGACCCAGGTTTGATCCCTGGGTGGGGAAGATCCCCTGGAGGAGGGCATGGCAACCCACTCCAGTATTCTTGCCTGGAGAATCCCATGGATAGAGGAGCCGGGTGGGCTACAGTCCATGGGATCACAAAGAGTCGGATACAACTGAAGTGGCTTAGCACGCAGGCTTAATTTTTAAAAGCTACACTGTACTATGTTATATGACAGTACCATGATTTCTTTAACCTATCCACTATTGAATATTCAAGTTGTTTAGCACTATGGAATCATAAATAACACTGCAATGAGCATCTTTATGGATTTAAAAAAAAAAAAAGAAGAAGAAGCCGGTTGCCGAATGGGCTCTGGATGGGTTGGTTTGCATATGAAAGGACAAATTGTTTGCTAAAGGAATCGGTGGCCCAGCTCAGCAAGGCCTCAGATGTCAACGCCATCAGAAGAGAAAGACACGCTTAACTCACTGGGAAGTAAGGAATCAAGGACGACTCTGCTCTTG
Organism: Cervus canadensis; assembly: GCF_019320065.1. Classification (NCBI taxonomy): domain Eukaryota; kingdom Metazoa; phylum Chordata; class Mammalia; order Artiodactyla; family Cervidae; genus Cervus; species Cervus canadensis. The sequence continues at coordinate 76,755,273 of NC_057386.1, forward strand.
GTCTGAACTACAAGAATGAAATAATCACTTGTGAAAATCGCTTCTGTCACCACTGCTGATGCTGACAGTCTTGCTGTGAAACACCAGCACTCTCCCAGTTTCTATTTCCAAAACAACCCATTAGTTTCTTCGTGATCCAGCTCCCTCTTGTGGTAAGGATTTATTCTCATACTGTTTCTGACATGATGCTGTAGAACAGAAAGAACTTAAGCAAGAAGATGATTTAATACATTTTGAAAACAAACGTGAAAACTGAGCTGATGTTTATTCCCATCATCAGGTTGAACTTTGAACAGACAAATGAAGGCACAATTTCCAGGGCTTTTTTTATTTTTTAAATACATCCAAATTACAAAAGGGCTGCCCTGATAGCTCAGATGGTAAAGAATCTGCCTGCAATGCTGGAGTCTTGGGTTTGATCATGGCAACCCACTTCAGTATTCTTGCCTGGAAAATCCCCATGGACAGAGGAGCCTGGCAGGCTGCACTCCATGGAGTCACAAAGAGTCGGACATGACTGAGCGACTAAGCACAGAATAGCACTTTTGGAACTTGCAATAAACTATGTTGAACAAAGCTTGTTTTCCTTTCAAACTAAAACAAACACTAAAAAACATTTTAAGGTCATATAGCTCTTTAAAACCACCGTTTTCTGCAAAATATGGGTTGTGAGTTCATTAGTCCTAAATCAATCTTATCTTGTACTTTCCTGACATATCTCTTTATTTTTTTTAATGAGTCACCCCACAATGTCATGAGAGGGTCATGGATCAGCAGGGGAAGTTATCTCCCAGCCATCCACATGCACAAACTACACTCTTTTTGAGACCCCATGGACTGTAGCCCACCAGGCTCCTCTGTCCATGTGATTTCCCAGGTAAGATTACTGAAGTGAGTTGCCATTTCCTCCTCCAGGGGATCTTTCCCACCCAGGGATCAAACCCGAGTCTCCTGCATTGCAGGTGGATTCTTTACCACTGAACCACCGCGGAGTCTGCAGAGGAATATAGTTTCTCCAAAACAAGGAAATCTTAAGCAGCTTGAAATAAAAAACAGAGTCATAGTCAAGCTTACCATATGACTGGGATGAACACTGTGGGTAGCATGAGTGTTCACCCCATACTACTGACACTGGTTACTCAAAGGAAAATTTATCCCAGTAGAACTGAGATATTAGAGAAATTTCTCAAAATGGTGCTATATAGTAGAACCATTCAAAATATAACACTCTAGTAGCGTAAGATCCAGAAATCCCACTCCTGGGCACATATCCAGAGAAAACTCTAATTTGAAAAGATACATGCGCCCCAATGTTCATAGCAACACTATTTACAATAGCCAAGATGTTCATTGACAGAGGAATGGATAAGAAGATGTGGTACATGTATATAATAGAATGTTACTTAGCCATAAAAAAGAATACAATGATGCTACTTGCAGCAACATGGATAGACCTAGAGATTCTCATACTCAGTGAAGTATGTCAGACAGAGACAGGCAAACATCATATGATATCACTTACATGTGGGGTCTTAAAAAATGATACAAATGAACTTATTTACAAAATGCAAACAGCCTCACAGACATAGAAAACAAACCTATGGTTATCAAAGCGGAAAGGTGAGGGGCTGAAGGGAGAGATAAATTAGGAGTGTGGGATTAGCTGATACACACTACTATATATAAAACAGATAAAAACACGGACCTATAGCACAGGGAGATATATTCAATGTCTTATAGTAAACTATAATGGAAATAAAGTGAAAAGGAATATACCTGAATCACTTTGCTGTACATCTGAAACTAACACAACATTTAAAATCAACAATACTTCCATTTTTTGCAAAAGCAAATCTAGCACTCAGCCTGTGTGTGTTTGTGTGTTCAGTTGCTCAGTCACGTCCGACTCTTTGCGACCCCGTGGACTGTAGCGTGCCAGGCTCCTCTGTCCACGGGCTTCTCCTCCAGGAGATCTTCCCAACCCGGGGCTCTTGCATTGGCAGGCTGATACTTCACCACCACTGCCACCTGTGAAGCCCATAGGAACACCACTTACCTAGGTAAGACCTACAGCACCCACAGCTATGTAGGACACAGTCAGGAACTTGAAATCAAGGGACTTCTAAGCAGCCAATCCCTATTTCGAAGTTCATGCACTTTGCTCCACAGAACTACCTTGGCACAGCCACCAAGGAATAGATTCCAGCCTCAGGGCCTCTGACCCAAGAGGTGTGACAAATAGCAACAGAAGGAAGAAGGAAGCACCAGAAAAATGCAGCTGGTTTTCTAAAAGTCTCGTTCAGTTTTTCAGCACCATGGCTGGAAACCTCAGTACTTTGAATCCTTAGCAATCTCTGACAACATGCTCCAACCTCAGGGGCAGAATCACCTGGGAATTTGTTACGGATGCAGTTTCTTAGAACCAGCTCCCAGAGACCCTGCATGTGGATCAAGTTCCCCTGGGCAGAGCCCAGAAGTCTGGCATGTCTGCTTTGCACTCCAGTCCAGAAAGTGGTGATGCTCAGAGTGATCAGTTCAGTTCACTTCAGTCACTCAGCCGTGCCCAACTCTTTGTGACCCCATGGACTGCAGCAGGCCAGGCCTCTCTGTCCATCACCAACTTCCAAAGCTTATTCAGATTCATGTCCATTAAGTCGGTGATGCCATCCAACCACCTCATCTCATCCTCTGTCATCCCCTTCTCCTTCTGCATTTAATCTTTCCCAGCATCAGGGTCTTTTCCAATGAGTCAGTTCTTCACATCAGGTGGTCAAAGGCTTGGAGCTTCGGCTTCAGCATCAGTCCTTCCAATGAATATTCAGAACCGATTTCCTTCAGGATTGACTGGTTTGATCTCCTTGCGGTTGAAGGAACTCTCAAGAGTCTTCTCCAACACCACAGTTTAAAAGCATCAGTTCTTTGGCGTTCAGCTTTCTTTAAGGTCCAATTCTCACATCTATACATGACTACTGGAAAAACCATAGCTTTAACTAAATGGACATTTGTTGGCAAAGTAATGTCTCTGCTTTTTAATATGCTGTCTAGGTTGGTCATAGCTTTTCTTCCAAGTAGCAAGCATCATTTAATTTCATGGCTGCAGTCACCATCTACAGTGATCTTGAAACCCAAGAAAATAAATCTGTCACTGTTTCCATTGTTTACCCATCTACTTGCCACGAAATGATGGGACCAGATGCCATGATCTTAGTTTTTTGAATGTTGAATTTTAAGCCAGCTTTTTCACTCTCCTCTTTCACTTTAATCAAGAACTCTTTAGTTCTTCTTCGCTTTCTACCATAACGATGTTGTCATCTGCATATCTGAGGTTATTGATATTTCTCCCTGAAATCTTGATTCCAGCTTGTGCTTCATCCAGCCCGGCATTTCACATGAAGTACTCTGCATATAAGTTAAATAAGCAGGGTGACAATATACAGCCTTGTCATACTCCTTTCCCAATTTGGAACCAGTCCATTGTTCCATGTCCGGTTCTAACTGTTGCTTCTTGACCTGCATACAGATTTCTCAAGAGGCAGGTGAGGTGGTCTGGTTTTTCCTTCTCTTTAAGAATTTTCCACAGTTTGTTGTGATCCACACAGTCAAAGTCTTCGGTGTAGTCGATAAAGCAGAAGTAGATGCTTTTCCGCAACTCTCTTGCTTTTTCTATGATCCAAATTGGCAATTTGATCTCTGGTTCCTCTGCCTTTTCTAAATCCAGCTTGAACATCTGCAAGTTCACGGTTCACATACTCTTGAAGCCCAGCTTGGAGAATTTTGAGCATTACTTTGTTAGCATGTGAGATGAGTGCAATTGTGAGGTAGTTTGAACATTCTTTGGCATTGCCTTTCTTTGGGGTTGGAATGAAAATTTACCTTTTCCAGTCCTGTGGCCACTGCTGAGTTTTCCAAATTTGTTAGCATATTGAGAGCAGAACTTTAACAGCATCATCTTTTAGGATTTGCATAGGATCCTGGAATATTAGGTCCATGAATCAAGGTAAATTGGAAGTGGTCAAATAGGAGATGGCAAGAGTGAACATAGACATTTTAGGAATCAGTGAACTAAAATGCACTGGAATGGGCAAATTTAATTCATCTGCTACTCTGGGCAAGAATCCCTTAGAAGAAATGGAGTAGCCCTCAGAGTCAACAAATGAAATGCAGTACTTGGGTGCAATCTCAAAAACAACAGAATGATCTCTGTTCATTTCCAGGCAAACCACTCAATGTCACAGTAATCCTAGTCTATGCCCCAACCACTAAAGCCGAAGAAGCTGAAGTTGAACGGTTCTATGAAGACCTACAAGACCTTCTAGAACTAACACCAAGAAAAGATGTCCTTTTCATCATAGGGGACTGGAATGCAAAAGTAGGAAGTGAAGAGCTAGCTGGAGTAACAGGCAAGTTTGGCCTTGGAGTACAAAATGAAGCAGGGAAAAGTTTAACAGAGTTTTGCCAAGAGAACGCACTGGGCATAGCAAACACCAACACCCTCTTCCAACAACACAAGAGACGACTCTACACATGGGCATCACCAGATGGTCAACGCTAAATCAGATTGATTATATTCTTTGCAGCCAAAGATGGAGAAGCTCTATATGGTCAGCAAAAACAAGAGCGGGAGCTGACTGCGATTCAGATCATGAACTCCTTATTGCAAAATTCAGACTTAAATTGAAGAAAGTAGGGAAAACCACTAGGCCATTCAGGTATACATAAATCAAATCTGTTATGATTATACAGTGGAAGTGACAAATAGATTTAAGGGACTAGATCTGATAGACAGAGTGCCTGAAGAACTATGGACACAGGTTTGTGACATTGTACAGGAGGCAGTGATCAAGACCATCACCAAGAAAAAGCAATGCAGAAAGGCAAAATGGTTGTCTGAGGAGGCCTTACAAATAGCTGAGAAAAGAAGAGAAGCTAATAGCAAAGGAGAACAGGAAAGATAAACCCATTTGAATGCAGAGTTCCAAAGAATAGCAAGGAGAGATAACAAAGTCTTCCTCAGCGATCAATGCAAAGAAATAGAGGAAAACAATGGAATGGGAAAGACTAGAAGTCTCTTCAAGAAAATTAGAGATACCAAGGGAACATTTCAGGCAAAGAAGGGCTCAATAAAGGACAGAAATGGTATGGACCTAACAGAAGCAGAAGATATTAAGAGAAGGCGGTAAGAATACACAGAAGAACTATACAAAAAAAGATCTTAATGACCCAGACAACCACAGTGGTGTGATCACTCACCTAGAGCCAAACATCTTGGAGTGCAAAGCCAAGTGGGCCTTAGGAACCATCACAAGGAACAAAGCTGGTGGAGTTGATGGAATTCCAGTTGAGCTATTTCAAATCCTAAAAGATGATGCTCAGAGTGATATCCCTGGGTAATTAAGGAAAGATAAAAGTAAGTGGAATGTACCCTGCCTAATGATAATGGTAATTGTTTTCAGGACCATAGGCTTCCCTTGAGAACTAAACACTCACTCTCTGGGAGGCACTTTAAGATCAGAGCAGAGATAGCTAAAGTCACCAGAAAAAGAAAAAATAAAAATGGCGTTCAAACCAGCAGGACTTGATTCAATAACATACCTTTAAAATCAATCAGGATGTTTAGAATTTTCTTCAAATTCCAATACAGAAGGGTAGGAGATGTAGGTGAGGATGTAAATAAAACCAGACTGACTGAGCATGTGTGGATAGAGATTGAAGCTAGGTGATGGGTACATGGGGCTCGTTAACTTACACTGTGTATGTTTCAGAATCTCCATAATAACGAGTTTAAAAAAAAAAGGAACTGAAAAAGAGACTGTTATTAATGATAAACATATTGTCAAGGAGGAAGAAATCTTCCTGTATCCTTCTAGGTTCTTCTGGCTGGTCTAAAGAATAAAATTGACATGAGACAGTAACAGGAGAAAAATCAATCAAACAAGTTTAATAGCATGTATACATGGGGACTTCCCAGGTGTCTCAGTAGTAAAGAATCCACCTGCCAGTGCAGGAGACTTGAGAGACACAGGTCTCTGGAAGATCCCTGGAGGAGGAAATGGCAACCCACTCCAGTATTCTTGCCTGGAGAATCCCATGGACAGAGGAGCCTGGCGGGCTACAGTCCATGAGGTTGCAAAGAGTCGCGCATGACTTAGCAACTGAGCATGTAAGCAAACTTGGATTCTGGGTTTGATTCTGGTCTTGTAAGCTTGATTAATGAATCTGTCCTGAAAGGTGAAGCTGTCAGTAATGTGCTGACAAAATATCCAGGGTCCGAACCCAGGAAAAGCATTAAGCCAGGGAAGACTTCCCAAGGAGTATCTCCTGATGTAACCACGAAGAGGCCAGCCAGGTGAATAACACTCTAGCCAGTTTGTGATTGTTTTTCTTGATTAATTGAATGTTTACAAAAACACATACAGCAGGCTTTGTACTAGGTGCTTTCTGCTAGCTATTTTAATTTTCACAGTAGAAAACACTGTGGTATGTAATTACGTACGTACCTATGTATATGACATACCTATGTTGAATTCTCACTGCATATAATCCATAATGATCTTCTGGCTATAGGTGACTATATATAAATATATGTGTGTATATATATATATATATGTAATGATTGTTAAGCATTGTTCTTCTAAGTATAATTTCACTGAACTCTCCATCTCATTACAAAAAAAAATTAGAAAGAATTTACCATTTAAGATAACACTTCTAATAAATCCACATAATCAGGCACTTGGCAACATCTATTGCCACAATCCATTGACAGTGAATAAACAGAGAGAGTACTGCTGTTAACTTCTCCATAGTATAGACTGTAGAATCAGGATATGATTTGAATCCCACACGTGTAAGGCATGTGCCTGTCTGATACCCAGTGTCAATTCATGTGTTAAATGTTAGCGATGCTGGGACTTCCCTGGTGGTCCAGTGGGTCCCAATGCAGGGGGCCCAGGTTCAATCCCTGAGCTAGAGCCGTGTGCTGCAACTAAGAGCCAGTGCAGCCTGATAAAAGTAAATAAATATTAGCAATGCTGAACTTCTATGTCTATAGCTGTATCATCTATATTCATGCAAACACAGGATTCTCAATGTCCTTCCCACACCCCAGTGGCCTGTCTCCCACATCTCCCAGGGTGTGTGCTCTTTCCACCTGATCACTCTGTTTGGTGGGACAATTTTTCCTAGTATAACAGAAGACATTATTTATTGTTTTATTTTTCTTTCTTCTTTTTTAGAAGGCTTCTTTCCATTTCAAAATTTGTTTTGCTGAACTGATCTCCCTCCAGGGTTCATTCAGCTGTGAAAATTGCTCAGGGACAATGAACGTTGAGATGCAAGAGGACATGTGGTGACTAGGTTCAGTCATTTATGGGGCCCAGAATAATGAAAAGTAGTGAAAAGAACACATCCAATTTGAGGTCAGAAGATAGAGATCCAAGCCTTTTGAACTTCGTGCTTGTTAATGCTGTCTTCCTTTTATAGATGAGTCCAGTAAAAATTGGCTTACCTAGAGACTTCCCTGGTGGTCCAGTGGCTAAGGCTCCGCACTCCCGATGCAGAGGACACAAGTTCTGTCCCTGGTTGGGGAACTAAGATCCCGAGTGTTGTGTGGTGACAAATAAAGGATGTCTACTACATTTATTAAAAAAAACTTGCCCCACCTATTTCACAGGCTCTTTTTAGGAATAATACAGATGACCCTAGTGACAGACTAGAATGGCTAACAAAAAGTAATTTACAAGCCATTTCCCTCTTTGCCTTCCTGTGCCTAAAATATTAATTTTTTAAGAATTCCTTTGCATCTCAATGTTTACAGTAGCACTATTTACAATTGCCAAGATGTGGAAGTGTCAGGCGAGTGTATGCTCCTTGGTTCTTGTCTCGTCACAACAATGATTTGGAGCGACGGACATTAAAGCCCTCAGCGCACCATGGCTCGAGTTTTGGACACACCGTGTTATAGCTCTTAGACAAATCAGTGTTACAGCTTTATTTTATTTAGAAGATAGGAGAATCCATCCTCAAAGAAGAGAAGACAGCGGAGGGGCGTGCCAGCACGCGGGAGGTTGGGGGGTGGGTGTGGGGGTGTGGGGGGGCTGTGGAGACAGAGAGAAAGAGCGTTCGCATGCAGGAGAGAGTGAGCGAGCCTGGCTCCTCCTTTTCTGCGTTTTCTTCCCCTGGGCCTGCACTCTGCAAATTGGGCTCAGCCAGGAGTGCTGCTCTACCTGAAGTCCTCACGGTCCTCGGACCTTTCTTTGACCTTCCTTTGTTCTATTTTCGCGGGCTTTCCCCTTCCTTGTCTTTTAGCCACCGCCATTTTGGACTCCTTTTCCCTATTCTAACTACCTAACAGAAGCAAACTACATGTCGTAAACCAATGAATGGATAAAGAACTTGTAGTATATGTATAAACAATGGGATACAACTCAGTCATAAAAAGAGAATGAAAGTTTGCCATTTGCAACAACATGGATGAACTTGGAAGGTATTATGCTAAGTGCAACAAGTCAGAGAAAAGCAAATACTGTATATTTGGAACCTTAAAAGTAAAACACTCAAACATAACAATACAGACGCAGACTTACAGATATAGAGAACAAACATGGTTCCCAGTGGGGAGAAGGAAGGAGGGAGCGGTAATATAGGGGTAGGAGGCCTCAGAGGTACAAACTACTGTGTATAAAATAAATAAGTAATAAGGATATACTATGCAGCACAGAAAATACAGCCAATATTTTGGTGGAATATAACCTCCAAATGTTTGTAACTGAGTCAATTCTTAGGTAGGTTGATAAGAAGTCTGGGGTCCCCAAGGAGGAGAAAGGGGTCTCGAGGTGGACACAGGGGTCTGGAGTTCTCAAGGAGAAGAAAAGACAAACTTTTTTTTTTAAAAGCCCAGAGCTGATGATTGTACAACAAAACAACTCATCTTGCTCAAGGATATGTTTTTCCTTAAACTCTGTACCAATGATTATATCACAACAATGTATCCTGCTTGAGGACATGTTTCTCCTTCTTGAGAGCCTTCTGACTAATCCCTGTCATCTTAAAATGTATATTATGTGAGTGGGTCTGGTAAAATCTTTCTATTGTTATTTTTAACCCTGTTATCTTAAAACGTAATTTGTGGAAGAGGGTGTGGTAAGATCTTCACAACCTTGAGACATTCTTTTGATTTACTGTAATAACCAATTGAAAAAGTATATAGCTCCCTTGCTAAGACCAGCAAGGGGGAGACTCTGTCATCCTTCTGATGTCTATGTCAGAAGCTTTCTCTGTCTCTTTTCATACTTGGATAAAACTCTGCTACACAAAAGCTCTTGAGTGATCAAGACTGGTCCTTGGTCCCGAAGCTAAATCTTCTTTGGAGATCACAAGTTTGACACGGTTCACTGTAAGCTATCATAACCTTTAAACATTATTATGCTGTACACTTGAAACATGGACAGAGGAGCCTGAAGAGCTGTAGTCCATGGGGTTGCAAAAGAGTTGGATATGACTTAATGACTAAACAATACTTAAAATACAGTAGATAAGTAAAACATGCACTTTGCTGCACACCGGAAACCAGCACAACATTGTAAATCAATTACATTTCAATTAAAAAAAAAAAAGAGTCCCTTGCTGCTAAGGCTGGCCAGAAGACCCAGTTCTGGCCCAAGAGATGTTGGCAGGGAGTGGTGAGTCAGTGAGTCAAGCCTCTGGGAAACTATGTGAAAGAAAGAGACTCCAGAAGGCATGCTGCCTTCATCTCTTGAAAGTGAAAGTGAAGTCACTCATTCGTGTCTGACTCTTTGCGACCCTATGGACTGTAAACCACCAGGCTCCTCTGTCCATGGGATTTTCCAGGCAAGAATTCTGGAGTGGGTTCCCATTTTCTTCTCCAGGGGATCTTCCTGACCCAGGGATTGAATTCAGGCCTCCAGCATTGTAGGCAGACTCTTTACCCTCTGAGCCACCAGAGAATCCCAATATTCTCCACTTTTCACCCAGCGACCAGAGACGAGCTTTTCAAGTAGTGATGAGGGTCATTCCATTGCCTTATTGAATCCCTTTCCATTGCGTTTAGAATGCACACTGGCCTGGTTCCCGCTACATCCCCAGTATCAGTCAGTCCATTCCCCTGCCCCCCATCCTCCAGTCAGGCCTTCTGTTCCTCAGACTTGCCAAGTGTTGTCCTGGCTCTAGGCCTTGACACCTGCTGATTCCTCTGCCCACTGCTCTCCTCCAGGTCTTTGCATGGCTGGTGTCACCTGTCAGCCCTTCACTCATGTGTGTGCCTTTGAGATGCCTTCCTGACCGTCCTCCACTCACCCCCTCTATCTCCCGACTCACCCTTTCTATCTCCCGACCCAATTTGTTTCATTGTTATCTAGTATCCCAACCCAGTTGTGTTGTTTCTTTGCTTATGTTAGTTGTCTGTCTTCTATCACTAGAATAAAGGCATTCCCAAGGTACAGCCTTTTGTCTCATTTATTGCTGTGTCTTTAGCTCTTTGCCTGGCACATGAAATATAGCAGACACTCATTCAGTACTTGCTGAATAAATGAATGGATTTTGCCTGTACATCTCCACCTTCTACTCATTTGTTGTTGTTGTTCAGTCACTAAGTCATGTCTGACTCTTTGTGACCCCATGGACTGCAGCATGCCAGGCTTCCCCAACTTTCACTGTCTTCCACTGTTTGCTCAAATTTATGTCCACTGAGTCGTGGGACTAACAAGTCATAGTGGGAATAACAAGGGCCAAACACAGAACATGTATAACCACGGGATGAACTCCAGGAACGGATAATCAGGGAAGCCAATTTGGAAGCAAAAAAAACCCCCCAAAACTGTAAGGGAACAATTGTGATTGGCCAAGAGTGGAATGTAGTAAAAACTACTGTGTTACCCTCATTGCCCAATAGCTGTTTGGGTTTTTTGATTGCTGTTTGATTTTGCTTTTTCACTTTTTAAAAAAATTGAAGTATGGATGGTTTACAAGGTTGCCCAATAGCTGTGTGGATTGCCACAGCTCTGAGCACTGCAGGGGTTCTTGGGAGGAGACATTTGGAAGTGAAGGTGACCCAGCCAGTCAAGATGAAATGCCTGCTTCTGGCAAACTCAGCATCACATGCCTGTGAGTGGCTTTCACTGTCCATTTAAATTTCCATTCCTCTTTACTTCCCCTCCTCTTGGGCCTCCTTTGTTCAAACCAACTGCTCTGATTCATCTCCTTAGGATTCCCTGTACTGAATAAATTTCAACCCAAGAATAAGCTAGCAAAGGTTTCTGGGACGAAAGAGCCTGCAAAGTTAGACAAGCTTCGATCAATCCCCTTGTAGCATATAGTTTTAGGAAAGTTACTTCTCTAAGAGAAGCAATAATACTTACCTCATAAGGGTTATTGTCAAGATTGAAGGAAATAATACTTAAAGCACCTGGCCCAGGAGGGACCAGAGTAATAAAGTTATAAACTGAAAACAAACAGGCGAGTTTGGAGGGGATTTAATGAGGAAAAGAAGAGGGAAAACGTGTGATATTTGATTTATAACAAGAAATGTATATCCGGTCTTCATTCCCAGTTCCTGGCTCACAGATCCCCAAACTCTTGGGATTTCCTAAGTGATAAAAACAGAGAGAGCATCTTTTCTTATAATATTTGATCTTTTGCCCTCAGTTCCTAAACAGTAAAGGTAAAACTGGTGTCCTGTTATTAATAACAAGTCTTATTGAAAGGCTAAAGAAATATCTGGGGACTTCCCTGGTGGTTCAGTGGTTAAGAATCTGCCTCCTAATGCAGGGGGCACAAGTTCAATCCCTGGTCGGGGAACTAAGATCCCACATGCCTTGGAGCAACTATGCTGGTGTGCCACAACACTCAGCCCACACACCACAACTTGGAGAGAAGCCTGCCAGTTGCAAGGAGGCGCCCCCACGCAGCAACTACAGATCCAACGCAGCCAAATGAGTGAATAAATTTTTTAAAAATTAAAAAACTTAAATAAATAGAAAGACATACCATATTGAAGACTCAACACTGTTAAGATATCAATTCTCCTAAGTTCAGAGCATTCGAATCAAAATCCCAACAGAGCTTTTCATAGAACTTGGCAAAGTTGAATGGAAATTTTAGGTAGAAGAACAAAGGTCAAAAAGTAATTAAGACTCCACATAAAGGCAAGGGACTTGCCTCACCAAATATCAAGATATTAAGCTCTAGAAATTAAGACAGGTAGTATTGGTCCAGTAACAGCCAAATCGACGAATGGAATAAAATTAGCCTAGGAACAGATCCAAGAATATATGGAGCCCTTACTGACAAAAAGTGATCACTACAGATCATTAGGGAGAGAGTGGCTACTTAATACATGGTGCCGGAAAAATTAGATTCTCAATGTGGGAAAATACAAAACCAGGCTCTCACCTTACACTGTGTAAAAATCAACTTCAGGCTGATTAAAGACATCAGTGTGAAAACGATCACAAAACATTTAGAGTAGCTTAGTGGGACATCTTTTTTCACTTCAGGGTAAGAAATTTGTCTTAATTAAGACACAAAAATACACATCATAAATAAAATGACTGATAAACTCAATGGAATTAAAATTAATAGCATCTATTCCTTGAAAGACACCCTAAGAAGACAGAAACGATGATCCATAAATAGGAAGAAGATAATTGCCACACATATATTGGGCAAAGGAGTCATTATCCAGCATATAAGGACTATAGATCAATAAGAAAAAGACAACGCAATAGAGCAATAAACAAAAGATAAGAATTTCACAAAAAATGAAGCACACATAAAAAATAAATATACTAAAAACTTATTATTAGTAAACAGGGAAATACAAATTTAAAATCATTAAAGTCTGTTTTACTGTAATTAGATTAACAACAGCAAAAAATTTGTTGGACAGTATCAGGTGTTTGAAGTCCTGCCTCAAGACCTTTGCATATGCCTAACAAATACTTCCTTCAAATTGTCATATATCTTGTTCATTCCTCTAACCTGCTTTACTAGTCTTCAAAACACTTGTTAACATTTCACCGCATTTATCCCGTACATGTGTGTGTATATAAACACCCATATATCTGCTATTATCATTTTGCAGAAACTTTTGAAGGCAGGTGGTTGACATGCTGAGTAATTTTCAAATGACAAACACTTAAGAGAAAAGGATGACTGTGTAGGAAACAAATGACATTCAAATAAAAGACACTGACTGCAAAGATACAGATATTTTTATCCATAATCAAGGCTACCCATAAGCAGAAGAAATGGAATTAGTGCTTCCTTCTTTCCATCATATAGTTATTATTTTTCAGTACACTTTGATGGCAAGTTGCTAATATCAAGGTACCTTACCCCTAAATACACTTCCATAAGTAGCTCCTCAGATTCTTCCACTTAACCTCAATATCATTATCACAACTAAGAAAATTAACAATCATTCCGTAATGCCATCTAGTATATGTACAGTCTTCATTCAAATTCCCAAGCCCTCTACATCATATCGAATACATTAAAATGCACCTACAGTACTGTTTTTCTGAAATAAGAAGTTTCAACAATTTAGCTACAAGTCAGCCTTTCCATTTGTAATCAATTTCTCAGCAAGCATGGTACATGGTCCTTTTGAAGGGGAATAATCTAATCTCCTTTTTAAAAAAATTATTATGATTTTTGAATATTAACATTTTGCTAATAATAGCCTAATTATTAGTTGGTAGACATTTAATTAAATGATTCTTAGTTGTGTTTTATTTTCATATTTTGAGGTCAGTCCCTTTTTTTCTAGGTCTCAAAAATTGTCATCGGTCTTCAGAAAACTCTTTGTCCTGGGCTCCATTTAGTGGCCGCCTAAAGGGTAAAGAGCCTGTGGAGGCAGGAGTTAGGAGTGGGTGACTCAGTGAAGGGCCTCCAAAATAGAGATCCATTTAAGCCTGGGAAGTCCTTCTTCCTGAGACAGCTGCCATTGCCCAAGTTCTAAAACTTGGACTGAAGTAAGAAGTCCTGAGTTTCCAAGGGCAGCAAGGGGGAGAGATTCCTGACTATGCAGTCCAGTGTTAATGGGCCAACTCCGAAGAAAACAGCCTTTAAGACAGTAGCCAAATAGAGCAAATTCCCATTGGCTATCTAGTTTTACACGTGGGAGTGTATGTCTCAGTGGTAGTTTGTGTATGACACAGGGAGCTCGGATCTGGTGCTCTGTGACAACCTAGAGCGATGGGTGGGAAGCGGGAGGGAGGTCCAAGAGGGAGGGGACATATACATTACCTATGGCTGATTCATGACGATGTATGGCAGAAACCAACACAATATTGTAAAGCATTGATCCTCCAATTAAAAATAAATAATTTTTAATTAAAAAATAAATGCCGTATACACTAAAAAAACAAAAAACAGTAACCAGATATAATCTGAGCAAGGCTCTGTGCTGGTCAGGACCTCCAGACTGGCACAACCAGTTTGGAACAGTGTGATGGCTTTTTGTTTGTTTCACTTCATTTCTGCAGTGGAGGATATCCATTGCAGAAATCAAGAGTATCTGATGTAAATTCAATTCATAAGGCTAAAAGAGACTCTGGCTGTGGGGACAGTGGCTCCCACCGGACAAAATACAACTCAAAGCAGAGAAGTTTGTATTAGAAACAACTTTGTCAACAGCAGAAGGAAGAAATCTTACGCTTCTAAGAGGATTTCATTAACATAAATCAATTTAATAATAACTATGTTAAGGCATAAAAGGAAGCAGGTATTATTAGAGACTGTTACTGGCCCCATTTTACAGATGGGGAAACTGAGGCTGAGGGACATGTAACACGGCTTGTAGGGTCTTGCCCAGGTTCAGCTGGCAGAACCTGATCTCGCTTGCCATCACGATACAAGAGAAAAACACGAGGACCTCAGTGTTTTAAGTTTACTAACATTAAGAAAGACTGCTTTGATTTCGGTTGTTTTTGTTTTTTTAAGCTTAGCAAAGGAGTTAAAGCAGAGTGACTTCATTTTTACTTTCATGTAACAAAATTCCCAGAGGATACATGTTCTTGCCAAAATCTGAATGCAGTATTGCTCTAGCATTGTGCCGGGCTTGAGCTGCTCATTTCACCAAGCATGACTCAACCATCATATCAGGAATATTTTTCCTTTTGAAAGCCCTTGGAGTCAAATCATTGACGAATCAAGAATTGCTTAAATACGAGTGATTTTCAAATGGCGAACACTTTGGGAAAGTGGGTGACTGTGGAGGAAACAAATGACATTCAAAGACTAGATGCTGACTGTGAAAATGTGGAGATCATTATAGATAATCAAGGCTGCCATCAGCAGAATTAAGGCAAGTGGTTCCTTCTCCTTCCCCCTGTGATATCCTAGGGAGGGATGAATTAAGGGGAGCATGCCTAGCACAAATCTCCAAGCAGTGGCTCCTGCCGCTTCCCACGTCGTAAAGAGTTGCTATCGTTCAGTCACTAAGTCATGTCCAACTCTTTGTGACTCCATGAACTGCAGTACACCAGGCTTCTCTGTTCTCCACTATCTTCCAGAGTTTGCTCAAATTCACGTCCATTGAGTCGTGATGCCATCCAAGCATCTCATCCTCTGTTGCCCCCTTCTCTTCCTGCCCTCAATCTTTCCCAGCATTAGGGTTTTTTTTCCCCAATGAGTTAGCTCTTTGCCTCAGGTGGCCAAAAAGGATTGGAGCTTCAGCATCAGTCCTTCCAATGAATATTCAGGGTTGATTTCCTTTAGGATTGACTGGTTTGATCTCCTGGCTGTCCAAGGGACTCTCAAGAGTTTTCTCCATGCCACAATTCAAAAGCATCAATTCCTCAGCGTTCAGCCTTCTTTCGTAGAGACACAGCCCAGACCCACCAAGGGCAGGAGGACATGCATGCCAACAGCTCAGGGTGTTTCACAGACGCTGATGGAAGTGTGCACCTCAGTGGACTTCAAACTCAAGACCAGACATTCTTATCAGAAAAAGTGTGTGACCAGCGCTTCTGTAACTAGGCAGGACCCTCTGAGGCCTTCCCAAAATAGATTCCCCCCATGTCCTCTGCTGACCTTCTATCTGTATAAAAAAACTTTAATCAAAGGAAAAACTTCATCAGAGAAGTGAGAAAGTGCAGGGGGACAAAAAGGAAAACAGCCAAGCAAGGTTAAAAAAAAAAAAATTTAGCCATGAAGCCAAGCCAAGGACTTTTAGTTCCTCCTCAAGGGCTATAGACAATATTCTGAGTCATGTCCTTTGAGGTGTTTTGCAAATACTGAAAACCCCACCGGGGGGAAGAAGTCAACTGATCCCAGAAAAGAACACAGACCCCAGACCGGTTGGAACCAGAAGGGTGATGACGTTGTCTCTCTCACCACCAACCAGTCAGAAAGATGTCTATAAGTTGATCAAAACCTCACAATCCCCCTCTCACTCTGTCTTTAAAAATCTTCAAAGACTTTGGGGAGTTTGAGTCTTTCAAACACTAGCTACCCTGAACTCCTCGCTTGGCGCCCTGCACTACACACTGCACTTTTCTTCACCACAACCTTATATTGGTGAATTGGCTTCACTGTGTGCACTTGGACGAGCAGACCCAAGACTGGTTTGGTAACACTTCAGTGAATATCCATTGGTTCATCTAAAACTATAGCCACGATCAAGGGACTGCCCTGGCAGTCCAGCAGTTATGAATCCATGCTCCCACTGCTGTGGGCACAGGTTCAATTCCTGGTCAGGGAACAAAGATCCTTCACATCACGTGGTCAAAAAATAATAAATAAATAAATATGTTAAAAATAAAAAACAAAGGAATTTGCAACTGTTTAATAAAAAAACTATAACTACAATCTGTACTGATAACCTTAAGTAGATTAAGACACATACACAAAATAGAAATTTAAGAGATGAGATGAAGTATAGTTTAAAATAATTATTGTATTTTTCACATAAAGAGCCTTTTTATTCTATCTCTCACACGGCCCTATTTAGCTGAAAATAATTTTCAGTGAAAGTGGTAGGATTAAATATGCTTCATTATTTTGAAAATCTTTAATACTTCAACATAAAGCATGGCAAAAGTCCATTTATAAACTCAGTTTATATTCATACTCGCATCTAATGACTACCAAAGTTAAGAAAAAAATGAAAAACCCACAAAGATCCTTAGGTCCAAATAGAAGAACATCATTCACAGGCCTAATTAAACCTTGATGCAGAGTTCTCAATTCCACCTACCAGATATGCGAAGGTTTTTACTGGAAACCATTTGCTAGATATCCATCTCCCCAGTTCATTCTTGCAAATTAATTGTTTCATTTTAACAAACAGATCCAAAGTCTAGTGTAAGTCTTAGTTTGGAAGAACATTAAACAGAATTGAAAATTCTAACTTTCAGAATGCTCAGATAGAATTTTTATAGGTGACACAGACTTTAGAAATAAAAGCGCGTCAGATAAAATCATTTTCAGATACCCACCAGAAAGAAATAGTGCTTTTCTAAAAATAACTATTAGGTAGCATAATCTTTAGTATGAAATACATCCCAGACACTTATCATTATAGAAATGGCCAGTAATTTGAATCATATCTTTTTGTCAAAGAAAAACGTGCAGCACATCTCAGTTCCAGTCTTTTAATGAGACAGCCATGAGATAAGCAGTGAGTCATCTGAATGGTACAAAACATTCTCGTGGTCACTCTCTGTGATGGTTTTAAGAAAGGTCCACAAGTGTTCTGACCGGCTTCCATGCACAGTTGGAGTTTATGTCTCCCCACTTTCAATCCTGGCAGGTTTTTTGTGGGGCTTTTGTTTTACAACATTCCACCAATGCCTCTTTGATTCATCGTTTTATCCTCTATATTTGTCCTTTAGGATTCCTATTATTCCCTTCCCAGCCTCCCTTTTATTCTCTTTGTTGTTGTTCAGTTGCTAAGTCGTGTCCAGCTCTTTGTGACCCCATGGACTGCAGCATGCCAGGCTTCCCTGTCCTTCACTGTCTCCCAGAGCTTGCTCAAACTCATGTCCACTGAGTCAGTGCTGCCATCCAACCATCTCATCCTCTTGCCCTGAATCTTTCCTGGCATCAGGGTCCTTTCCGATGAGTCAGCTCTTCATTCTAATCCATCTTCATTCTTTCTCTTTCTTTAGATTTTCTTTCCCCAGCAGGTTTTCCTCCATCAAGGCAACAGAGCAGGACTTCTGAGCTAAGTGAGAAAAGACCCTGGGGCATCTGCCGGTGTATCTGGGGCTGTTGCTCAGGGTATCTCCAGCCATCCTAGCAGAAGTCTGGCTACCTTGAGGCCACCATGTGGGGATACCAGACAGAAGAAGATGCCTGGGGAGTGCCAGGTGTTCCAGCCCCAGCTGTTAGATGACTGCAGCCTCACGAGAGACCCAAGCCAGAAGTGCCTTGCTGGACAGCTCCCCAACTCCTAACTCACCGCAACAGTGAGAGGTAACACACGAGTGTGGTTTTTATCTACTAAGTTGTGGAAATGTTTGTTATGCAACACTGGAGAGAATTAAATTAACTCATTTAATTCTCACAATAACCCTATGAATTATTGTCAGTCCCCTTTAAAAATGAGAGATCCAAAAAAAAAAAAAAGAGAGATCCCTGGCGGTCCAGTGGTTGAGACTTCACCTTCCAAAGCAGGATCAGGGAACTAAGATCCCACATGCCTCCCAGTCAAAAAACCAAAATACAAGATGGAAGCAATACTGTAACAAATTCAATAAAGACCTTAAAAAAATGAGAGGACATTGAAGCCCTGAGAGATTTTACCATTAGATTCGGTCCGCCCGCAGTTAGACCTCAGAGTCTATGTGCAGTGTCCATGGCCTCTCAGAAAGAAGAGGATAAATGCAAGGATCAGAAACAGTGGAACCAATGGATCCTGGTGGGAGACCAGATATGCGAGGTGAAGGAAAGGGAGCCTCAAACAGAGTCTAGGAGTTTTGAGGAAACATAGGGGGAAAAAAAAAAGTTTAGGGCGGAGGATTCTAAGTTTGGATTTTGACGTATCTAGTTCCATGTGTCACTGGTACCCTAAAAGGAAGATGGCCCACAGGAATTCAGGGGCCAAGTCAAGGCCCTGTAAGTGGGTTGGGGAATCAAGAGCCTTCTGAAGATGAGATCAAAAGGGGAAGGGTGTTCAGCTAGAAGAGAAGAAGAAGGACAAAGGCTTAGAGGGTGCCTCCTTGTCCTGTTTATGATACACATGACCTTCTGTGATTAAGTTCCCAGAGTTTTCAGAACGTTTAAATGTGTGCTATACAGCGTCCGTGGATATACAATGAACTAAAAGACTCCACAAAGCAGATAATATTTACTAGTCTTATATTTGCTTAAGAAGTTTGTGAGCTGTGGGCCTGAGAAACTGGAGGTTCTCTGTCAATAAGCCAAACCTACAGCACGCATGACGGCATGGAGACTGGCAGACATGACTCTAGGGACACTAGTGAGCCACTTGTGTGTTCTCAAGCATCCCCCAGAGTGAATACATCATCTCAGATGAATGTCCGGGTTTGGGAGACCTGATTTCTTTTTGGTGGATTTTACTTTGGGCAACCTTTTCTTTAACAAAATGACTCATGTCACCAAAAGCAAAGGCAACAAAAGCAAAAATAAGCAAGTGGGACTCCGTGAAACTAAACAGCTTCTGAACAGCAAAGGAAACCACCAACAAATTAAAAGACAACCTGGGGAACGGCAGAAACTTTACAAATCACATATCCCTTAAGGAGTTAATATCCAAAACACACAAGAATCTCATGCAACTCAGTAGCAAAAGTAAGTAAATAGTGTAAAAGTAGAAGAGCCTGAACATTCTTCCAAAGAAGACATACCAGAGGCTGACAGGTACTTGAGAAGGTGCTCAATATCACTAATCATCAGGGAAATGCAAACCAAAACCACAATGAGATAACACCTCACAGCTCTTAGGATGATTATCATCAAAAAGAAGGATGTGGAGAAAAGAGAACCTTTGTGGACTGCAGCTGGGAATGTAAACTGGTACAGCTACTATGGACAACAGTATGGAGATTTCTCAAGAAATTAAACATGGACCTACCATATGATCCAACGATCCCACTTCTGGGTATACAAAGCAAAACAGTCACTATCTCAAAAAGATCTGTACTACCATACTCATTGGATCCTTAATTCACAATAGTGAAGGTATGGAAACAATCTAAGTGCCCACTGACAAATGAATAGATAAAGAAAATATGACACATACACCCCCACACAGGAATATTATTGTCTTAAAAGATGGAAATCCAGACATTTGAGACAATAAGGATAAATCTGGAGGGCCTCGTGCTAAGTGAAATAAGCCAGCCAGAGGAAGATAAGTGCTGTATGGCATATTGTTCTGTCAACATTCCCAGTTGAAAGTTCTTTCTTCTCGGCTATCACAGTAAACTGGCCCCCATGTCTCCATTCGCAACCTTCCCCTTGCCAATGGAATTTTAGGCATAAATCTGATTATTTTACTTACTTCCTTGCTGAAATGCTTTCACGCTTTCTTAAGCATTTCATATTCAAATGCTTTTTCTACCCATAGCATCACCAACTCAATGGACATGAGTTTGAGCAAACTCTGGGAGATAGTGAAGGACAGGGAAGCCTGGCGTGCTGCAGTCCACCGGGTCACAAAGAGTCAGACACCACTTAGCAACTGAACAACCCATTGTCTAAACAGTAAAGCTCAAATGATTTTGTGTGGCTTTTTCCCTTCTGTTCCCCAAAATTCCTTCTTCCCCAAACATGGAAATTTACTAATTGATCTTTTCTTAGCTATTGGTCTTATACTGGGCACCTGAATCTAGCCAAGTCATCCTAGACATTTTGACTTGGGACTGACAGTCAGTTTCTCTTTGGATTTCTGCAGCATGCAAAAGCTCAGAGGCAGTCAGTGGCCATGTTTTCTGCCAAGTGAACCAGAAAAGTGGAGAAACCCAGTAATAAAGGAGAGAGAGAATGAAGGTGTGGAGAGAGAGAATGAAGGTATGCAGCGATTTGAACCCAAGGTGGGAAACTGCTCCATCCCAGCTCTTCTTTAGACTCCAGGACAAGGATGCAGCTGGACCCAAAGTCAGACAAGTCAGACTCTGGCAATAAATGCCCCCTTGTAGGCTGATGTGGACTGAGCTTCTGATACCCGCACCCAAGTCAGTCTGAATTCCACTACACATGGCAACTTGGAGGTTCAACCACGCCCTGCCTTGCTGGTTTCATTTCCCAGTGTTCTGACTACCCCTTCATTTCACCACACACTCACTCCTCTGCATCAGAGCCACGAGGTCATGCCATTTCTGTGCTCATTGTCCTTTGTATCTGCCTCTTTAATTACATCTACCACATGACATTGTAGAATTCCTACTGGTTTATGTATTATTTTCTAAGTTCTTCAAGGACAATCTTGTTCATCTATGCAGCTCACCGCCTAACACAACTGGAAAGTGCATAGCAGGTACTTGACAAATGTTTGATAAATCAGGTTATTTCAGCAAACGAAGTGAATCAGCGTTTGTCAAGCAGGCTTCCCAGGTGGCGCAGTGGTAAAGAATCTGCTTGGAAATGCAGGAGAGGCAGGAGACTCACATTTGATCCCTGGGTTGGGAAGACTGATTCCCTGGAAGAGGAAATGGCAACCCTCTCCAGTATTCTTGCCTGGAAAATCCCATGGACAGAGGTGCCTGGCAGGCTGCATTCCAGGGGGTCGCAAAGAGTAAGACACGACTGAGTGACTGAACATGCACATACACAGGCTCTAGTAAGTTTGCCCCCCAAAGACCAACCTATTGTCTTATTATTCAATTTAAAAAGCAGTCTTTCATGAATAATGTAATTTTGTGTTTGAACAGAAGAGGAACATAAATGAGATAAACTGACCAGGGAAAGCAGTATGAACTTCAGAGGCCCCAAGCCCCGGTCCACAATCTCCTAAATCAGTTATCTGAATACAGAGACTAATTTTACACTTGCCACATCTTCTTTCTCACACATTTTATACTTATTCATTCTTCCAAATCCTTTGACCTCTAAATCTGGAAATATCAATCACTCTTGTGGTATCTGCCAATTGCACTGAAGTGTTTGTTCTTAAACAAGGTAGACTACTTAGCCTCACAAAAAAAAGCTACCCTACCAGCTCATTTTAAAACTTAGGGTTTTTACCTGAAAACTTCTTTAACCTCAAATGTACTCCCAAATAAATTTTCAAGTGAGTGTTTTTGTTTAATATATTACACATTACCTAGAAGCCAAGGGAAAAAAAGACTTTTTTTGGGTCTTATTTTCTACTCAACCAAAGAAAGAAAATAAGCTACAATTTCCTTATGTCAAAGCTGGTTTATTGAACTTCATGAGGGCAAAATTACAGTGACACTACTCCACAACAAAATTATTTAACTCTCGTTTAGATTTCAAGAAGAAATGTATTAGCAACATACTGTCATTACGAACTAACTTTATTATATAGCCTGTATTAGCTTCCTTTGGTGTTCTCCCAAACTATGACTTTTCCAAAACATATCGGAAGTTTTCAACTAAAGGATACTGTTAAAACAAACTCACACGGGAGTTATAAAACTTGTGACTTGTGCTTTAAAAATTAAGAATAGCCACCATTTTGGAAGTGATTTGTCAAGTTGGTGAAGTGTTTTATAAATATTTTGGAAAATATCTAAAAGCTTCATCCCCATTCAACTGATAAGTATGTTCCTTTTAAAAATGAAAACATGTATAGAAAAAAATTAAAACAAATCACCACAAATGGGATACAAATATTTTTAAATTAATAAATATTAAAGTGGAAAAAATAAGTCCTTTCAGAGAACTTTAAAGGATACTTACTACTCACTCCTTACAAAAAGAAATAAAGTTAAATTACTTTAAAAAATATTAATAACAGCAATGAAAAAACATAAATGTGCTTGGAAAGTCTGTAAACTTTCTTCCCCCACTTTAGAAAATGTTTTGATAAGCAATAAACAGATTCCCTTCTTTAAAAAACTGTTAACACCCACAACAATGATAACAGCTGTCATTGTTTTGCTATAAAAATAGTTACAAATTAATATCAATTTAGATAAAGTCAAACCACTTTTAATTCTAGCATGATAAGAAAAATGGATTAATCTCATTAAAAACAAAGACCATTTCTTTTTCCTTAAGGTCTAGTGATTAAAATAGAATAATTATTTCCCTTAATTATTATTTTCAGTTAGTTTATTTAATAGAAGTATCTTGTTTTTATAACTAAATTACTCAACCAGGACCACCATGATTAAGTAAAAAATTCTAAACTAGATTAGATCACATATTTCATTGGTCTCCCACATTCTGAAAATATTTTATGTATAATCACCTTTCAGCTTAATGTCCTCTAGAATGGTAAGTTCAGCAATCTTTCAGAATTAGTGAATGTGCACACTTCAGTTAGAGTTCATGGCTTACATTCCATTCATGTAATAGCGTCATATGCAAGCTTATTATTTCCTATGTGCAAAGTCTTACATTCAAAACAAAAGCATTTAGGGTAAAATACTTTCTGAAATATTCTTTCCATCACTGAGGAATTGACTAGATATTCTGTAATACCTAATTTATTTTTCATACTGAGGAGGAGTAGTTTGTTGTGACCATAAGATTTAAAGATCTAAACAGCAGTATACTATGACAGAATTCTATTACAGAAATAAATGTAGACTCACAGCAATTATAGGTATGCCCTCAGAGTTACAATTCAAATGGAAGAGATGATGAATGCTTTTAGGCATTAAGTTGACGGAGGGAGCATGAGATCCCATGTCAGAACACAGTTTGAAATGACTAAAAGCCGAGAGCTGGAAGATCTCTTGTGGCAGTCAGGAACCATGTTTACTTATTTCCCCTAAACTATAACTTCTCAAATCTTTCAATTAGTTTTTTACTATTTAAATATATCAAAGTAAAGTATAAAGCACCTTATTATGTCATTTCATTTGCATTAAAATCTGATTTACTTCTGCATGTTTTATAGAATTACTCTTTTTTAAAATGACAATGGTATTTTTACAGACCTGATTGACACTGTTTACAAAGATCAAACATCTAGAACTGTTGGGAAAGTCATTCTTTCTGGGCTGAGAACCAGAAAACATTCTAGGTCTTCTTCCACCAGATCTGAAGTCTTAGCTCTTAAAATATACCAATAATAATGCAATTAATATACTAACAATACAAAGAAAGAACTCTAGGGAGAGGCAAATACCAGTTTTATCCTACTGAGAATACTTCCCATTCAAAGGACATACCAGTAAGTGACCTAAATCCTTAATATATTTTTTCAATTTCAGGAACACAGGATTAAACAATCACTAACTCTTAAAATCCCATTATGCTCTCATATGAAGCCTCCTCCTTGCGCTCTCAATGCAAAGATGTTCTGAATCATCCTAATATTGCTTCATTTCAACCTCATCTGAAAACTTTTTCCTTGTGGTGTCACAGTGACAAACTTGATTAAGTAGACACAAAATACAAAAATAAGCATGACGATGATAAACAGTAACGTGTCAGGATGATCCATTGTATCTGAGATTAAATTCTATGACTTATCACTGTCATACTTCAGAAGTATTTCTTTAGTCAATATTAGATACTGTAATAAAGACTGTGATTTAGCACCAGCATGTCATTGCAGGCTTTGGTTCAGGCTTCAGGGTAATTCCGTTATCAGGGGGTTGACTAAGCATTAATGGTTTGTGGCTCTTAAGCTTATGAGCCAAGGTCATAAATATGGCTTCCACATGGTCATTATCATTGGGGTTTTTAGCAGAGGTTTCAAACAAAGGCATACTGTGTGTGTCAGCAAATTTTTGTGCCAAGTCTGTGGGTACCTGGATGGCACTTCTCAAGTCACATTTATTTCCAACAAGAATCCGTGGTATATCGGTGGCTAGCAAGTGCTGTTTGCATTCTTCTATCCAAGACGGCAGGCTGTGAAAACTCGCCATGTTGGTCATATCATACACGAAGACAACAGCATGCACGTTTCTATAGTAGTGCTGGACCATACTTTTTCTGAATCGTTCTTGTCCCGCTGTGTCCCATAACTGGATCTGAAAGTGGAAAAAAGGAGAGAAAAACTGAAAATTCCATCCAGTCATACATATAGAAAACTTTCACTACCTTTGCACGGTCCTCTGTACTTCTTCACTTATACTACTTTGCTCCCTTCTAAAGTGCTTTTTCGGTGTTACTTATGTGATTTAAATGTCATGATGCTAGTCCAGTTACTTCATGATTAACACAAGTGTCAGAACAAGTACTTCAATTTAGCACTTTAATTCAGTAAGTCAAGTTTGTTTGGAAAAAATTATACCTCAAAAATTGATTTTAAAATGCTAAAAGAAACAGATATCAGATTTTAAAAACATGTTAAGTGTCTAATTTCTGCAAATCTGGTTACAATATGCCCTTCCCTGCCTTTCACTCATGTAATTTAAAATAGTAGAATTAGGATAGATGTGAAAAGTCATGGGGTTTAGCCTCTATATCAACATATATATACATCTGACAAAATCCAGGCCCCTTTAAAAAATTCAAATGACTAGGAAATCACTTATCTATCCTAAACATCTCTACCAATAAAAATATTCCAATACCTCCCAATGGAAATACGGGGTGGCGGGGGGGGGGCGGGTACGGTAATGATATCTAAAGCTAAATACAAGTCATATGTTATGATTCTCTTAAAACATGGAATTTATTGTGCCTCTGCCTAGTTCCTAAGAAAAAGTAAATGATGGCCGCGGGATCCGGAGCTGCAGCGGCTTGCACCCGGCAGCGGCGGGGCGCGACCACCGGCTCTACAGCCCGGCCGGCCGACTCGCTGGCATGGGACAGCCGGCGGGGACCGCGAGCAGGCGCTGCGCCCCGGTCGGGCGGCGGGCGGCGGGCGGCCTGAGCTGCCGGGACGCAGGATGCGCTCCGAGGGCGCGGCCCCCGGGCCGGTGGCGCCACTGTGCGGGGCGCTGAGCCTGGTGCTGGGCGCGCTGCTGGGCAGAGATTTTTGGTCATGAAGCCTGTGGGATCTTAAGCTCCCTGACCAGGGTTTGAACCCACATCCCTGCACTGGAAGGCAAAGTCTTAACCACTGGACCACAACGGGGGAAGTCCCTGCTGTTTTTAAATGTTACTTAAAATATTCTTCACCATGCACTTCAGTGTGCCTTGGAGATACTTGCGTTTTAACACATACTTGCCTGCATTGTTTTATCATCATTTGTCAGTCCCTTATGGAGATTGACTAAATGATTAAAAAACCATAAACTATGGTTGTTTCCAGTTTGGGGCCATTACCCAAAGGGACCTGGTATCCCCACCGTACCACCCTCTTGGTCCCCCACATGATGACCGGAAGTGGTCTGGAAATGCTTTGCCCCAGAACCTGACCACCATGCTGTGCTTTCAGTAAGAAAAGGACTTACTGTCCCACCCAGGACTTCACTGGTGGTACAGTGGATAAGAATCCATCAGCCAGTGCAGGGGACACGGGTTCATTTGCTCCCTGGTCTGGGAAGATCCCACATTCCACGACAACTACAGTGCCCATGCTGTAGAAGCTTTGCTCCGCAACCAGAGAAGCCGCTGCAGTGAGAGCCTCTGCTCTGCTACTAGCCTCTGCTCAGCACAGCTAGAGAAAGTCTGCACATGGCAACGAAGACCCAGCACACCCAAAGATAAATTTAAATTAAAAAAAAATTCCAAAGAATGCAATAAGGCAGAAATCTATCTTGGTTTTCCATCTCTATTCATCCCCACCACCTCGCTTCAACTAAACGTCCAACCTCCTTGGACCCTCCGTCATCTGTCCTCTGCATCCGAGAGGCTTGTTTCACCCATCCTGGCAGGGTTTCCGCTTTTAAGTTGCCAGAGCTGCTAGAAACAATTTACCAAGATGAATCCTTCTGAGCCTCTGGCTGATGCTCACC
Organism: Cervus canadensis; assembly: GCF_019320065.1. Classification (NCBI taxonomy): domain Eukaryota; kingdom Metazoa; phylum Chordata; class Mammalia; order Artiodactyla; family Cervidae; genus Cervus; species Cervus canadensis. The sequence continues at coordinate 76,782,245 of NC_057386.1, forward strand.
CACCTCCGGGTCACGAATCTTTCCAAATGCAGACACACAGATCATTCCAGATCTTCAGAGGGGCCTGGGTTTTTCATCCTGCCCCAAGTCTACTGATGGTTGAGCCAACAAGGAATCTCAATATCTAGAACTGAAACTGTGACCAAAGGCGGGAAAAAAATGTGCTTGGAGACAGCTCCTACCAAGACCTGTCCAAAGCCTGCATAATTAGTCTGTCACTTTCAGGGAGGCAGTATTGAATCAGAATCTCTATGAGCCCTTGTGGGATCTTTACCTCCTCGCAGGACTGTGTAGAGTGGAAGGCAGGGAACAGAAATGTTTGAAGACTCATTGTATGTCTCCTTGGCCCCCAAAATCTCATTACTTTACAGAATTTTTTTCTTTCTCAACTGCTCGTAAAACAACACTCAGGAATTAATTCTGTTTTCACTAAAGCAGTGCCTCGGTTTTTATTTTGATGGACGGATTAATTTTTAGATTGAATTTGTATAATTCTGGGAAGCTCAAGACTACCTGTGTTGCAGGTGGGAAATGTTAAAAAATGTTTTAAAAAAATTAGAAAAAAAAAAGAAAAAGAAAAAGTAAATGAGTGTACTAATCACAATGGAAAAGACTAAGGACAGAGATGCTCAGACAGCTTTTTTTTTTAAATTTTTGATTGTGCTGGGTTATCATTTACACATGGGCTTTCTCTAGTTTCAGCAAGTGGGGGCTTCTTATTGCGGAGCATCGGCTCTAGGTAAGCGGGCTTCAGTAATTGTGGCACATGGGTTTAGCTGCTCTACCCCATGTAGGATCTTCCAGGACCAGGGATTGAACCTGTGTCTCCAGCACTGGCTGGAGGATTCTTATCCACTGTGCCACCAGAGAAGTCCCTTAGATAATTTTTAATTGAAAGGCTTGTATTATTTATAGATACTCAGAGTATGGAAGCCTAAATAGATGACTTCTCTGCTGCTGCTACTGCTGCTAAGTCACTTTAGTCGTGTCCGACTCTGTGCGACCCCATAGACGGCAGCCCACCAGGCTCCCATCCCCAGGATTCTCCAGGCAAGAACACTGGAGTGGGTTGCCATTTCCTTCTTCAATGAATGAAAGTGAAAAGTGAAAGTGAAGTTGCTCAGTTGTGTCTGACTCTTCGAGGCCCTATGGACTATAGCCTACCAGGCTCCTCCGTCCATGGGATTTTCCAGGCATGAGCACTGGAGTGGGTTGCCATTGCCTTCTCAGAGATGACTTCTCTAGAGAATATCAATAACCTCAGACATACAGATGACACCACCCTCAGGGCAGAAAGCAAAGAGGAACTAAAGAGCCTCTTGATGAAAGTGAAAGAGGAGAGTGAAAAAGCTGGCTTAAAACTTAACATTCAAAAAACTAAGATCATGGCGTCTGGTCCCATCACTTCATGGCAAATAGATGGGAAAACAATGAAAACACGGGCAGACTTTATTTTCTCGGGCTCCAAAATCACTGCAGATGGTGACTGCAGTCATGAAATTAAAAGACACTTGCTCATTAGAAGAAAAGGTATGATCAACCTAGACAGCAGATTAAAAAACAGAGATATTACTTTGCCAACAAAGCTCCGTCTAGTCAAAGCTATGGTTTTTCCAGTAGTCATGTATGGATGTGAGAGTTGGACTATAAAGAAAACTGAGCACCAAAGAATTGATGCTTTTGAGCTGTGGTGTTGGAGAAGATTCTTGTGAGTCCCTTGGACCGCAAGGAGATCACACCAGTCAATCCTAGAAGAAATCAGTCCTGAATATTCATTGGAAGGACTGATGTAGAAGCTGAAACTCCAATACTTTGGCTACCTGATGCGAAGAACTGACTCATTAGGAAAGACCCTGATGCTGGGAAAGACTGAAAGGAGAAGGGGATGACAGAGGATGAGATGGTTGGATGGCATCACCAACTCCATGGACATGAGTTTGAGAAAGCTCCAGGAGTTGGTGATGGACAGGGAAGCCCAGCATTCTACAGCCCGTGGAATGGCAAAGAGCTGGACATGACTGAGTGACTGAACTGAAAGCAATACCAAAGGAGAGGAAAACTGAGGGGATACTGTAGCCGGCCCCCAAAGTAAGCCGTATATAAAAGAGGAAGTGCTGAAACATGGTGCTAAGTGCTCAATTAAGACGTAATGAATTATTGAATACACTTTAAAAATATGGTTAGAGATGGAAATATTGATCACCACTCTCAGGCTATCTTAATTTTTCAGTTCTGATTTTTTTCATCTATTTTTTTTTTATGGTAGCTCTTCTTAGTTCAAGTGTATCCATTTTTGAAATAGTCTCCCTTTCTTCCTAAGTCTAACTTTGTTCAAGGTAGAAATATAATATAAGGCATATCCTGAAGATATTGCGGATTCAGTTCCAGACCACTGCAATAAAGCAAATATCACAATAAAGCAAATCACATGAATTTTTTGGTTTCCTACTGCATGTAAAAGTTACATTTACACTATATTGGTAAAGAATCCGCCTGCAATGCAAAAGACCCTGGCTCAATCCCTGGGTTGGAAAGATCCCCTGGAGAAGGGAATGGCAACCTGCTCCAGTATTCTTGCCTGGAGAATTCCATGGACAGAGAAGCCTGGCAGGTTATAGTCCATGGGGTTGCTAAGAGACACAACTGAGCGCTAACATGTTGAACTTTCAAAAGGTGGAAACAATCCAAATACCCACCAACTTAAGAATGGGTAAATAAAATATATATCCATATAATGGAACATTATTCAGCCATAAAAAGGAATGAAATATTGACACATGATACAACATGGATGAACATTATGCTTAGTAAAAGAAGCCAGACACAAAAGACCACGCATCATAAGATTCCAGGTATACGAAACTTCCACTATAAGGCAAGTCTCCAGAGATAGTAAATAGATTCGTGGTTGCCAGGATCTGAAGGAACGGGAAGAATGAGAAGCGACAGATAATGGGTAAGCGGTTTCCTTCTGGACTGGTGAGATGTTCTGGAATTCGTAAGTGATGATGTGACACAGGCTTGTGAACACAGTAAAAACCACTAAATCGTTTATTTTCAAACATAAATCTTAAATATCTCAGTTTTTTTTAGAATAAAAAAAAAATCCCACTTCAAACTGTATCTTTAACATTCAGAAAGAAATTTTGGGAATGATTTGGATGATGTATATAAAAGCCGTCCAAAGAACTGGAACTGACTTCTTCCTCTTTTAATAATGTTTTCCCAGCTCAGATATTCAAAATTCATTTCATTAATGAAGAATGATTTATAACGCAGAGTACATATTTAAGTTAAAACAATAAAAAGTACACAAGAAGGTAACAGACCAAAACATGAACAATGGCTGTCTTTCGTAGAGAACAGACTCATGGACACAGAAGGGGAAGGCCAGGGTGGGATGAACTGAGAGAGCAGGACTGAAATACATTGAAATACATACATTACCGTGTGTGGAACAGACAGCTAGTGGGAAGCTGCTATATAGCGCAGGGAGCTCAGCCTAGCACACCGTGACAGCCTAGAGGGTGGGATGGGTGGGAGGTGGGAGGGAGGGGACATGTATATTACCTATGGCTGACTCGTAGGGACCTAAGGCAGAAAACAACACAACAGTGGAAAACAATTATCCTCCAATTAAAAGTAATTTTTAAAATGATTGCATTTAAGCCAAATTCCCCCCTTTATTTTTACTTTTCTGTTTTCCATAAAAAATTAATTTGTTTTAACAAACTAAAGTTTTTAAAAAATCATGCAGAATTTAGACCTGTCTCAAAGAACTGTGAAAGTCCTCAATAAATGCAAGTGGTGATGATGAGGACATTCATCCTTAAGAAAACTTGTTTGTTTAAGCTGGGACTGACGCAACAATAAGCCTCCTCCCATCAATCTTACTCAAAACCTTCTGATCATATCAAGACTTCCAGGAAAAAAGAAGTATGGGATAACTCCTCACACTTGACCAAAGAGCCTTAAAGTATATACTATGTTGGTGAGTCACTTACAAAGAAATACCGCTGTGTCTCAGTATCCATGGAGGACTGGTTCCAGGAACCCCCACCAAAATCTAACACCAAAATCCAAGGATGTTCAAGTCCTTTATATAAAATGGCATAATATTTGCATTTAACTTACATCTGTATTCTTTAAGTCATCTCTAAATTACTTATGCAATGTAATATAATGTAAATGTAATGCAATGTAAGTGCTATGTGAACAGTTGCCAGCAGTGGGCAAATTCAAGTTTTGCTTTGGGAAATTTTTTTCCCCCAAATATTCTCCCTTAGATACAGAGGGTCAACTGAATTTAAAAGGAAGCTTCAAAATTTCACTCACTGAATTACTAGAACAAGTGAAGGCCTAGGACACACTGTTACGCCTCCTGCTGCCTTTCAGGTCTGCGCTGAGGTGACGGCAGAGAGGACAGGCCAACTGATAAAAACTGTCAGCCACGAAGGCTAGAGAGAACTATGACTGAGAGAGACAGATATAGCTCCCCAGTGGGGAACAAGCCTTATGATAACCTAGAAAAGTCTTTAGATTTAGCTCTGAGTGCAGTGGTTCACAATGCTTAGAAAAGAAGGGAAAATGACACTTTGGAAACTAGGGAAGGGACAGGCTTTTGTCTGGCAGATGTTAAGTTAGGAAGTGTTTTCAGAGCAATTTTTCCCAATTTGATACTTAATATCTTAGGAAAGAGAATTGGCTCACAGGTGCTTTTACAGGGTATTCTCCCATTTGAGACATTAAAAAGACAACATAAAATATACTTTTAAAATATTTCATGAATCCCAACTTTAAATCCAAGTATCAAGTTCCAATACAAATGGCAACCTGTTTGCTAAATCCTGAGAAGTTTCTTACTATTCGTGAAAGCTCTTTTTAGCAGTTTTATTACCAAAATGAGAAATGATTTGGCAAATTGATTTAATACTTTTTTGCTTGACTAAAGAAGATAAAGTATTAGCCCAAATGATCTTTCTTTCTTTGATCAGCTATCAAATTTCCTCTTCCCCTGTTCTTTCAAAGACTACATTTTTATTGTAGCTCAGCTGGTACCAGCCTGCAATGCAAGAGACCCCGGTTTGATTCCTGGGTCAGAAAGATCCCCTGGAGAAGGGATAGGCTACCCAGTCCAGTATTCTTGGATTTCCCTGGTGGCTCAGATGATAAAGAATCTGCCTGCAATGCAGGAATATCCCCGGAGGAGGGCATGGGAACCCACTCCAGTATTTTTGCCTGGAGAATCCCCATGGACAGAGGAGCCTGCAGGCTATAGTCCATGGGGTCGCAAAGAGTAGGACAAACTGAGTGACTAAGCCCAGTACTGTTCTTTCAAAGAACACATTTTTATTATTTCTGCTTCTAAGCAGCCTATATAAAAGATCATCTGATGATTACACAAAAGCTTCTATTAATAGCTTGATGATGTAAATCAACATCACGACTAGTATTAGTAACACTGTAACAGAACCCTTTCCTTTTAGCATACTGTAGTAGTAATATGTACATCTGACGTACAGATCCATATGGCAAATTTCAAAAATAAATTTTAGCTTCCCTAACAAGGAGAAGTGACACATTTTGTGTGACTAGAAATACTTTAAAGGAAGAATTTAATTACAGCATAATGCAAGAGATACGAAGTCAGCAAGGAGAGAAAGGAAGCAAGGGCTGGGCTGTAAATTCCAGCCCAGCCACCAGTGTGGGACCTTGATCCAGTCATTCACGTTTTCAAAAGCCTGTTTTAACCTTAAAATCAGGGCTAATTTACATAACATAATGAGCTCATCTTCTTTTCTTTTCATTAGCTGTGGTCTTAAGAGTAAAGAATACACATAATTTGGAAACAGCAATCTTAGCTATCCTCTGTCCCTATGTTTCTCTGCTTATTTATGCATTTTCCATTATTACCATCTCTCCTGAAGGTATTAGTGTTCACTCAAAGAACTGATGCCTTTGAACTGTGGTGTTGGGGAAGACTCTTGAGAGTCCCTTGGACTACAAGATCAAACCAGTCCACCCTAAAGGAAATCAGTCCTGAATATTCATTGGAAGGACTGATGCTGAAGCTGAAACTCTAATACTTTAGCCACCTGATGTGAAGAACTGACTCAATGGAAAAGACCCCAATGCTAGGAAAGATTGAAGGCAAGAAAAGAAGGGAACGACAAACGATGAGAGGGTTGGATGGCATCACCGACTCGACAGACATGAGTCTGAGCAAGCTCCGTCAGTTGGTGATGGACAGGGACGCCTGGTGTGCTGGAATCCATGGGGTTGCAAAGTCTGACATGACTGAGCAGCTGAACTGAACTTAAACTACTCATATTTACTTGAGGTTTTGCACAGCCCAAGCATGTTCCAGGCACTATGCTAAGTCCTTTACAAGCACTATCTTATTTAATGTACATGGCCCTAATGTCCACTGTTTCCCCATCTATGTCCCATGAAGTGATGGGACATAGATGGGGAAACAGTGGAGGCAGTGTCAGACTTTATTTTTGGGGGCTCCAAAATCACTGCAAATGGTGATTGCAGCCATGAAATTAAAAAACGCTTACTCCTTGGAAGAAAAGTTATGACCAACCTAGATAGCATACTAAAAGGCAGAGACATTACTTTGCCAACAAAGGTCCGTCTAGTCAAGGCTATGGTTTTTCCAGTGGTCATGTGAGAGTTGGACTGTGAAGAAGGCTGAGTGCCAAAAAATTGATGCTTTTGAACTGTGGTGATGGAGAAGACTCTTGAGAGTCCCTTGGACTGCAAGGAGATCCAATCAGTCCATCCTAAAGGAGATCAGTCCTGGATGTTCACTGGAAGGACTGATGCTGAAGCTGAAACTCCAATACTTTGGCCACCTCATGCTAAGAGTTGACTCATTGGAAAAGACCCTGACGCTGGGAGGGATTGGGGGCAGGAGGAGAAGGGGATGACAGAGGATGAGATGGTTGGATGGCTTCACCGTCTCGATGGACATGAGTTTGAGTAAACTCCGGGAGTTTGTGATCGACAGTGAGGCCTGGCGTGCTGCGATTCATGGGGTCGCAAAAAGTCGGACACGACTTAGCGGCTGAACTGAACTGAACTGAATGTAACAATTACCCAATCTTGCAGATGAGGAATTTGAGGTTTACTAAGGTTATGTAACTCACCTGAGGACACAAAGAGACTATGAAGCCTTTTTTTTTTAAATTGAAGTACAGTTTACAATTTAACTGGATTACAATATTGTGTTCGTTTCAGGGGTACACCACAGTGATTCAGTTATGCTACGAAGCCTTTTTTTAAACAAATCCACACTTTTATTTACTTACTGTTCAATAAATTTAAATCCTTGATGGGTACAGCATCACAGGGATTCTGCATCCAATGACCTTAACAGGAAGGTTGCTTCAGAATTTGATACAAACCATGCCACTGTTTCCACAAGCGCCAGTTACCTTTCCCCACATAACTCTGCTTTTGTGAGGTTTTCCACCAGAAGTTACTGTGCTGTTTTTGCTTTGTACACATAAGTACATCTCTTGCCTAGACAGAATTCAGTTTCATCTTGAACACAAATGTCTTCAATTTTACAAAGGGCTGTATGCTCCCTCTGGGTCCAGAGACCCTGCTCATAGCCGGCAAAACTGGCCTTGGACCACAGTCTTCCAGACATATTATTAAGAGTTATGCTAGAAGTCCTGTTCCCAGTAGGCCTCCACAGGCTCCAAGACGGTTGAAAGAGCTGTACTACTACGGTCTTACAGCCAGGATTTAAACCTGGGCTAAGTGATTCTATTATGGATGAGTGTTGGTTTTCCCAGTCTAAGCTGCTGCTGCTAAGTCCGACTCTGTGCGACCCCGTAGACGGCAGCCCACCAGGCTCCGCCGTCCCTGGGATTCTCCAGGCAAGAACACTGGAGTGGGCTGCCATTTCCTTCTCCAATGCATGAAAGTGAAAAGTGAAAGTGAAGTCGCTCAGTCGTGTCTGACTCTTCGCGACCCCATGGACCGCAGCCCACCAGGCTCCTCTGTCCATGGGATTTTCCAGGCGAGAGTACTGGAGTGGGTGCCGTTGCCTTCTCCATCCCAGTCCAGCATACAATCCCAACTCTGTTTATTGTTCGTTTTTCAGTCTTTAAGTTATGTCCGACTCTCTGCGACCCCGTGGACTATAGCACACCAGGCTTCCCTGTACTTGACCATCTCCCAGAGTTTGCTCAGACTCATGTCTATTGAGTCAGTGATGCCATCCAACCATCTCATCCTCCTTCGCCGTCTTCTCCTCCTGCACTCAATCTTTACCACCATCAGGGTCTTTTCCAGTGAGTTGGCTCTTCACTGGGTACTGTTAATAGCATCTCATTTTCCTTGGGGAACCACCCCTCCCCTGCCTTCAATTCACATGAACACCCAGCCAGGCATGTGACCCATCCCCACACCCATGTCACCACCACAGTTTGGGGGTGGGCATATGTCACAATCCCCAAGCAGAATCACTGAGTCTCCATTTTAGTACTGGTATTAGAACTGACAGAAAAAGAAGTACTTTCTTCTGAGTTTTCAGCTATGTGAAAAAAAAAAATCTCATTTTGCTTAAGCAAAATTTTGCTTAATTTGAGTACAGAAAGCTGACACAGACTCTAAAACAAAAGATCTTAACTATTGATGAAAGATCCCTGGAAAATTAATAATTCCATCATATCTCACATCTGAGTACAAACACCAATGTTGCTACTTTTCAAAGAAGAGCTATAAGAATCACGGGCTTCTGATCAGGCTGGAAGAACAGGAGCTCCGGCCTGGTTCCAGGGATTCTTCAGATAGTGGAATGGCTTGGGTCTGTGAAAATGGAAACTGCTCATACCATACAGGACCCAAGACCAAACCACTGCAGACCCAAATATCCCAGTTTTCTGAGCTAAGGGGTCATAGATTAAGATTCGTTTTTAGGGTACCCCAACTGTCAGTACTCCCATTCACTGAATTCCAGTGAAAATCAAATCAAGAGGACCAATTTGGTATCTTGCTAACCACCATCACCACTTCTTTTTTTTTTTTTTTAATTTTTAAAAATTTTAATTGGAGGCTAATTACTTTGCAATATTGCACCATCACCACTTGTAAGATGAATTCTCAATTTAATTCTAGTCAGGTAAGGTGTAAGATGTCTTATAAAATACTCTGACTTATAAACATTGGATTACTTTTAATAAAGATCAAGACAAAACAATGGAGAAGGATAAATAATCTGATTTCTATTTGGGTTCAGCATTCATGGTATATCCTCTTCATTACATTATGAAGCCAAGTTCTAGTTCACTATCTAAGCATGTTAACTACACTGGGCGTTTTGTCTTCATCTACCTATGCTCCCCAACTTCATCTTCACAGTCATGATTATTTCCTCCAGTTCTACACTTCCAGCTGCCAATCCAACATTTCCACTTTAATACAACACCATCTCAACAAAGAAGTGATTAACACAAAATTTTTTTACAGAGCCTCTCAAAAATCAATCTTCCATGAAAGTGAAAGTGAAGTCACTCAGTTGTGTCTGACTCTTTGTGACCCCATGACTGTAATCCACGAGGCTCCTCCGTCTATGGGGTTTTCCAGGCAAGAATACTGGAGTGGGTTGCCATTTCCTTCTCCAGGAGATCTTCCTGACCCAGGGATTGAACCCAGGTCTCCTGTATTGTAGGCAGACGCTTTACCGTCTGAGACACCAGGGAAGTCTATATTCCTTATCTCTACTAAAGATACTACCTACCTTCAATCAATCAGACCCACAACCTCAGCCATCTGAGTCCTCCTCCTCCTCTTCACAAAAAGCCAGTTACTGAAGCCTTTTGGCTTTATCATCAAAATATCTCTTGTGTCATCTGTTTCTTTCCATTAGCTTCCCTCATTACCCCAATTTTGGATTTCCAGAGCAGGCTACTAACTGATCTCCTGTTTCCAATATATGCAACACTCATCCGAGTCCTATATAATTTAGAAACGGAGCTGGACACTGGAGGATGTCGATGGAATTATCAGACATGGACTCTGTCCTGAATAAAACTGAATAAGACCTAATAAAGGAGGTAGACACACATACAGTACAAACAGCAAAGATTTAAAGACTCAGGTAAGGTGCTAAAGGAAGTTGAGAGAAAGAAGAAATAGAAAGGAGAATGAGGCAGGGAGACTCCTGACAGAGACACACTGAGGTGGATCAGGAAGAATTACATGTGGTGAAATATGGGAAGGGAGGTTATTCCAGGCAGAGTGGGAAATGCAACAGGAAAACATAGGGATAAGCAAATAACTGGCTGGACTATAGGGTACTCAAAGGGAATTAATGGCGCGGGGGGGAAAGTTAAGTTAGAAAAAGCAGTCTGGAGCAAGAGAAGGAAGGTCTTATGTTTATTTTAAAAGTTGGAACTTTTTACAATACAATGGAGAACTACTCTGGGCATCTGAGGCAGGGGAGATTACTCTCCCTAAAAGGCAACATTAATCTGGCATTTTGGCAACAATGTATAAAACAAATTAATTGAGGGCTGGGGTTGGGAGATGAGTTGAGGTGCTACAATAGAGCAGAGCATAAAAAAGATGAACTGATGCTGAAGCTGAAATTCCAATACTTTGGCCACCTCATGCGAAGAGTTAACTCACTGGAAAAGACCCTGATGCTGGGAGGGATTGGAGGCAGGAGGAGAAGGGGATGACAGAGGATGAGATGGCTGGATGGCATCACCGACTCAATGGGCATGAGTTTGAGTAAACTCCGGGAGTTGGTGATGGACAGGGAGGCCTGGCGTGCTGCGATCCATAGGGTCGCAAAGAGTCAGACACAACTGAGCAACTGAACTGAACTGAAGTCCCCATCTGCTTTGCAAATAGGTTCATCAGTACCATTTATCTAGATTCCACATATATGTGTTAATAAATGTTATTTCTTTTTCTCTTTCTGGCTTACTTCATACTGTATGACAGTCTTCAGATCCATCCACATCTCTGCAAATGGCACAATTTTGTTCCTTTTTATAGGTGGGGAGTATTCCATGGTATAGGCGTGAAAAAGATGAACTAGGATTTTGAAGAAAGAATGCATGAGAGAAGTCATCCATGTAGAAAACTAACTGGATTTGGGAAGCAAAGGAGAGAGAATGGTGAGGCCTCTGGGAAGAGGAGGACAACTTCAGGACCGTGTAGGTCACACAGAGGAGAAACAGAAGAGGCAGATTCGAGAGAAAAGACAAACCCACCTCAGAATGTTGAGGGGAGGGAGGGCTTACCCAAATAGCAATGTCTACAAAACAAGACGGAACGCAGAGTGACAGATGAGGAGTGAGGGCTGGGCCAAACAAAGCTTTGAAAGTTATCTTCATAGATATGATACCCGAAGTCAAGAGTCTATTAAAGAAGAGAATGCAGACAGAAAACCAGTCCATCAAGGGGCAGATCCAGGCTCACTCAGGATTCATCCTCAATCGCTGCCACATTTATCTTCCTAAAACACTTGGACTTTTTAGCATGCATACAAAATGAAATCTAGATTCTAGCTGTTCAGAAACTCTTCAGCAATGTTGCTATCAACACCTATGCAATTCTTCTCACTTGCCACTTTTGCATGGAACCTTTAATCCTGCTGGAGCATCCCGCTAATGATACGCATGAAAATATCCCTCCAGTGAGAATGAGCCCTCCACCAACATCCAAAAATAACCTGGCAGTCACCGACTGCCTGGTTTTGCGAGTCGTCTTTCTGTTGTGGTTATTGTTCAGTTGCTCAGTCGAGTCCAGCTCTCTGTGACCCCACGGACTGCAGCACACCAGGCTTCCCTGTCCTTTGCTATCTCCCACAGTTTGCTCATGTCCCATGAGTCAATGATGCTATCCAATCATCTCATCCTCTGTCGCCCCCTTCTCCTCCTGCCCTCAATCATCTTCTTAGGTATATAAATTTTATCCCTATGTAGGACAGCAGATCATCTATGCAGTGTATCGGGGTCAGCAAACTTCCCTGTAAAGGGTCAGAATACTAAGTATCTTAGGCTTCACAGTCCTAACGGTCTGTTACAACTACTCAACTCGGCCACTGTGGTGCAAAAGCAAGCACAATATATAAACAAATGAGCCTGGGTGTGTTTCAGTACAACTTTATTATTTATGGACACTGAAATTTAAATTTCATGTAACTTTCACTTGTCATGAAATCCTATTCTTTTGGTTCTTTTTTCCCCAGTCACCCGAAAATGTAAAACTCATGCTTAGCTTACAGGCCACATAGAAACAGGCAGCAAGGCACAGACGGCTTCTGGACTTACAGTGGCGATCATTTCATAATGTATGCAAATAGCAAATGACAATGTAGGACACCTGAAACTAACATAATATTGTATATCATATTTCACTTAAAAAAAAAAACAGAAATTAAAAAACCAGGCAGCAGGCCGTACTTAGCTCTCAAGCATGGTTTGCTGATTCCTGCACTGTAACATAATTATTTTTGCCCAACAAAATGTCTTCTTTCCTTTAAATGTTTACCCATTAAATGTTTGATTTACCTATGGAGGGAGAGGCCCTCACTACTTTTCTTTAGTTAATATTAACATCTTGCATTTAACATGTAAAATCTCATTCACTACAAATGACAGGTAAGCTATCCCAATATTCAAATAGACACTGAGGATCCCTAGTGAGAGACAGAGATCAAATCCAACACTAGGTTTTAATGATTCTGTTGGTGTCTGACATTGTCACGTGCTGATATGAGAGGAAAATAGCTGCCATTATGATGATACACAGAGATGGAAGGAGCATAAGGATTAAATACCTTGATTTAAATACCAAATGTATTTTTATTTAAGGAATTAACTATATAATTTTATCCAAATTTCAAAATTCTCCAAACAAGATTTTACACTTTCCATTATACATATATAGTACTTAGGAACAGATTAGCAAACACAGACTTTATCACATTTTATAGAACATTTTAAGTGATTCTGAAACAGCACTGCTATAAGATACGCTTTCTGAAAAATTTACAGTCCACAAAACATTTAACACAACCTCTCACTTTTACCAAACAAGTAAAAATAATGTCTACTTACTAATAGATAATAAAGTAACACAGAGCTTTCCAGCTTTCACCTCAAGATGAAAAATTAGAAGAAATGTCCTTTCAGGTTAGGCTTACAATGCTCCAAAGAGAATATGAACATCTCAGTAGCACTTAAGACATAATATAGGTTAATAAAAAAGCAGCAGCAATATATGGAATAAAGCTCTTCTATATCACCTCATTTTTTTTAAGACACCAAAAGAACACCTTAAACTTTTCCCCCACCAAAATACTCATATCTCTTTCTATTACAGAAATATCTATAATCTTTTTGACCACAATAAAAACCTCAAGTCTTACAGTTGGAAGTACAAGTCAACGGATAAGGCCTTAGAGACAAGAAAAAGAAATCCAGTGTCTCTACCAACTAGGATACCAACTCAGGGGCCCTATCAACATATGAGGTCAGGCTAAGGCTCAGGAAGGACAATCACAGAGAAAGATGTTTTCTCCCTGCTCCTTTCAACCAGCAGGATCAACTCTGTGCTCCCAGAGTCAACACATCTGATGTTCTGCTTCATTTATCACCACCAGCACCAGTCTCAGGAGTCTTCGATGTTACACACTGGACATTGTTCATGCGTTTAAATGCTGTGGGTATCTCTTAAATTTGCACCCGATTCATCTGTGACCAAAGTATAAATGGCAACCTGGAGGCAGGTAAAGGGTCCCTGAACCCCAGCTCCTCTCCTGCCTCCAGTCGCTCTATGTTGTCACCATCCTGCTTCGATTTGGGGGAGTACCTCCCCTTCAGCTGCCTGCCTATGCCCTACTCTATCTCTGTTTCACTCTCTGGTTGTGCAGTCACAGAACTGATGGTGCCAAAGAGAAATCATAATGTTAAACCTCCAGGGGAGAAGAATCTTCTCAAGATCACTGACTCTGAGCCAAGTGCCTTCTTTATGTTCTCATCTAACCCTCACATGAGCCTGATGGGGTACTAGTATCCCAATTTTTCAGATGAGAAAAATAGACTGAAAGATTAAGGAAACTGCCTAACCACTTGACTAGCCAACCACGCCAATTCGCCTAAGACCAAGAGGGTTCCTGGGATGTGAGACTTTACATTGAAAACTGGGCAATGCTGATCTCCCTACGAAGGACACAAAGCCCTTTCACAGGTTCAGATTTGAGCCAGGCCAGCTGGGCTTCAAAACCTATGCACTTTCTCTCAGAACTCCTCTGCCAAACAAACTCCCTCTCTAACCTCAGAAGTCCTATTATTTTCCTCCCCCAGAGGTTCCTGGGCCTAACTTAATTCTGATGGAAAATATTCAGCCTCTTATTCTACCTTTTTCTTTGCAATGTATGCAGATCTTTCTCAACTCCCTAATACAGCGCGTCCGAAAGACGACCGTTCCCAGCTTGAACGGGACAATGAAAAATTAAAGCTAAGATTAAAAGGCAAGAGGGCCTACAGAGGACTGATGCCTTTTCAACTCTATTTCTCCTTTACTATCGTTGGCAGTAAAATCCCTTTGGGGATGGGGAGATGGGCCAGAGATTGTGTTATGCTATGCTACACCACTTCAGTCATATCCAACTCTTTTGCGACCCCATGGACTATGGCCCACCAGGCTGCTCTGTCCATGGGATTCTCTAGGCATGAATACTAGAGTGGGTTGCCATGTCCTTCTCTAGGGAATCTTCCTGACCCAGGGATCGATCCCATCTCTCATGTCTCCTGCATTGGAAGGTAGGTTCTTTACCACTAGCACCACCGGGGAAGCCCCTAGATTGGGGAACCAAAAACTAAATTGTTCATGTGTGAAGGATGTGGGTGTAGAAATGAAGTAAGACTATTTTTTTTTCCCCCACAGTGGACTGAGGTAAAGATGAACATCCTAATTTAAAGCAAAAAAGAAATAAATAATAAACACAGTATAAGGAAGGCAGAGTAGTTCCCCGAAGCCACCTGTTTTAAGGGATTGTATGAGCAGGTGGCTGAGCATCAGTCACAGTGAAGAAGTGTTTCTAAGGTTTACACTACCAGAAGGCCTCAGCCCTGTCACTGATGCCTTATTCTCCAATGCCTCCATTCCAATCCCTGAGAATCCCAGGCTTGGCCTTGAGCTTACTACCTTCTCCACTTTTACTGTGTTATCCAGTCTCAGGAGCCACCAATAAGACTTAAGACTTGAAAGAGGGTGGCACCAAGAATGTGGTCTGGCAACCCAATGAGGAACCAAGTACAAACTACAGAATGTTTCGGCAGGAAAACATAATTTTCTAAACAACTCAACGTCATCCAGAAACTACCATAACAAAACTGCATGCAAGAGAATACCTAGGTACTTCCTCAAAGGCAACGGGGGTTTTACTTCCACAATACCTACGGCAGTACTCAAATGCATGTTTAACAAATAATATTTACTAAATAAAATTCCCATGCTTGAGAAATTTCACTATTTTTCCTCTGGCCTTACTTCACTAACTCCCAACACGTGAGACCCAGCCTGTAAGTCAGTTCTACACGCTGGCTACTCAATGTGGGCTCCACTGACTAGCTCCAAGTGCATCACCGGAGACCTGACAAAATCAGAACCTTTACTTGGGGGGAAAAAAACAAACAAACCCAGGTAAATCTCATGCACAATAAAGTTTGAGAAACACTGCCTTAGAAGTTTGCTATATACAAATCCTTCCAATCCCCAACTCCCATCTTCACATCAGCGTGAGAAAAGATGACGCGCACGCCCTGCACCGGGCCAGCAATTAACCCACGAAGGGGCTGGCACACGTGTCTTCCCGGGATAACCTTCCTCCCGACAGTCTCCCATCCGCTCACCTTGATACGCTCCCCATCAATCTCTACCGCTCGTTCTCGGAAATCCACCCCGATCGTAGCCTCGGTGCGGTCGGGGAAGCGGCCGGCGCAGAAGCGGTAGGTCAGGCACGTCTTGCCCACATTGGAGTCGCCAATCACGATTATCTTGAAGATGCGGGAGCGAGCCGGTGGCAGAAACCCTGAGCCCCCTGACACTGCACCGCTGGATGAGAAGCTCGCCTCGAGCGACGACTCTATGTCCGAAGCCATTCTCCCGACCCGCCCCAAACTGAGGCGGAGGGAAGGAGAGGCTGAGAGGCTGCGAGATTACGCCACCACCACCCAGCGCGCCCAGCCCGCGGCTCGCGCTGCTCAGCGTCCCCGGAGCCACCGCCCTCCGCAGGCAGCGCGCGTGCGCACCTTCCCGCCGGCCTCCGCCCGCGCAGGTGTGGTGCCCACCGGCCCAGGCTCGCTGACCCTTCCGCCCGGCCTACGGCTCCACCGCAGCGTCAGTCAGGCCGGGGCCCGTCTACCCGAGAAGGCACTGGGCCTGTCGGGGGCTTGTCGGGGGCGCGGAAGGCCGGCTGCTGAGAAGCCGAGCAGACCGCCCCGGGCCCGGTACCCTGGCTGGCCCGGCCCCGCCACGTCCAAGGCTCCCGCCCCCGGGAGGAAGCCGCGCGAGCACTCAAGGGGCGGGGAGAGAAAGCTGAAAGGAAGGAGGTACCACCAGGCACTCTCTCGCGAGAGGGCGGGAGAGCCGCTTCGACGCTGGCGTGGGCCCGACGAGGACGTGTGAGGTCTCCGGAAGGTTCGGCGCTGGCCTCGGCTTCTCGTTTGGGCTCCCCGGACTTGGAAGTGGAGGCGGGTCCTCTCGCCTTTGCAGCTGGGGGCCGCGGAGTCGGCCGCGTTCCCTGCTTCTTTCGGACGCTCGGGGTCGCGGGAGATGAGACAGCGATCAGGGCTGAGGGGCGCGAGGCGCCGCCAGAAGCCCGCTGGGCGCGGGAAACCCTTAGAGGCGAGCTCCGGGCCGCGCGGAACTTGAGTCTTGGCAGGAGCAGGGTTGTCAGTGAGCAGGCGGGAGTTCGAGGCCGCCCGCCGCCTTCGCGCGGAGAATTTCGTTAGGCGCCGAAGCAGTGTTCCGATATCCGCGGGACTCAGGTGCCCAAGTCCGGCGGCCCAAGAGAAGATCACAGGAGGGCCGCTTGGTGACCTTGAACCCAGGAGCTGGCCTAGATGGCCTCTCTCATGAGAGTATAACCCACTGTGCCCAAGTTATGTCTTCTGCCTGAGTGACGATGATGTAGCCGTTGAATATTACGGAGCACACACAGTTGTCTTCAGCCATATATCCCAGGAAAATATTAATAGACGAGATCACCCAGCCTTAAAGAGGATTCTCTGGATCACTGAGAGTTTTCCGAGGAAACCTACCATACACTAAGTCATAGAAAAGTTCCAAAATGTGCAAAAATACTGCTTTTTGTGAGGAGTTTCGTTTTCTGATAACAAGACTGGAGTTTGGGGGGTTTTCTGTTTGAGCGCATAGTTTGGAAGTTGAAGGACTATGGCGAGGAGGACATGGCATGCCTTAAATAGAATGAGGGAAACGACAGAGAACCAGAAGCCCTAGGAAAGGAGATAAACTGCTTATTTCAGCCCATAAAATGGAAATGTGGTCAGAGCAAATTAGTAGTAAAAGCTGAGCATGCCGAGCTGCAGCAATTTGCAAAAGCCTTTAATAGACAATAATTTCTGTTGCAGTAGAAAAACTTTATACAGTTACTGATATACCAAGTTATGTTAGCCAGGGGGAAGAAGGTTACACACCTGGTTGAACCTGTGTACCAGGTGAGTAAATTACATTTACTCCGTTTCCTGTTACAGAAACCAGAACGTGGCCTGGAAAATCCTAATTGTGACTTTAGTTCCATAAAGATAAATCCCAGAGACTACTAGAGAACCTTGGAAACATGCCTCTAATCTACTCCACTTATCCCATTTAAAGGTTAGCATCTGAAGATTTAATAACAAAAAACAGTTGAAGAATTCAAAGCTGGATAATCAGGTAATTTTAAAGGACGGTGAAAAAGCATCAGTGTCTTTGCACCACAAGACCCTTGCTCTGTATTTTTTGTATTCTGATTTTTTTGGCTTGGTCTTTTTCTTGTCTGTTTCTTTAGATCCTGTTCACATTTCATATCCTACTTCAAAAGTCTCATCTCTGAGAAGCTACTCCTGATTACTTCAGCTCAGAATGTTCTTGATTTATTTTAAATCTAGTACACTTGGGGTATTGCTCAGCAATACTGGTCTCAGCAGTACTGTCTTCGCTGTTTGTTTCATGATTACGTGTTGTGCCTTCCAACTAGATTGTCAGCTCTTGACTATGGATGGAGAACTCATTGTTACTCAGCAAATGATGAATAAGTGAGTTTAGTGAGAAATTTCTTGTGTAAGCTTTGTCAGTTTGCACCCCTTTACCAGCTATACACAGTTCAGCACCACTTAGATGGAAAAATGACTGTAGACCCTTGATATTGTTACAAAGAGTTTTGTATTTTCAGCCTGCAGTTTGAGAGATTGCTTATGTGAGTAAAGTGTATGTCACTCTTTTTTTATTGAATAATCCCAGAACCTCCAGGTTTGACTCTTGAAGAAGATGCTACTGTTGGGAAGAGTGGATGGATTATGCAGCCCTGTTTTCTGAGGATTCATTTGTTCTTGGAGTTTTTCACTGCTTGCTACCACTACCACTTGGCCTGAAAGTATAAGCATGTGACCATTCCTTTCCTTCGTATTTTACTACACAGCTGAGAAGAGACTGAATTTGGATCCTTTAGTGGTACAACTGGAATATTATACATAGTTTAGGGCAAGGAGGCTTATTTAAAAGTATTTTTCTAATAGAAAAAAGCTGGATATGAAAAACGAAATAAGGGTAATCTTATGTACAAAATACAACTACTTATGGTCAACCTTTATTTATTAAGAGATGCATCCACCCTGTGGCAGAGGCCATTTTTAAACTGGTCTTAACCAAGGAGTAGCTCCTAGAAAACTTCACTCTTTTTTAAGTTCAGACCTGAGTACAGAGGACAAGAGAGAGTTTACCTGCTTGCCTCTATTGGCACTACTGACATTTTGTGCCAGATAATTGTTTTTTTGTAAATTTTTTGAAGTATGGTTGATTTATAGTATTATGTTAGTTTCAAGAATATAGCATAGTGATTAAGTACTTTTGCAGATTAAACTCTATTATAGGTTGTTACAAGATAATGGCTATAATTCACCATGCTATACAGTATATCCTTACTGTTTATTTTATAAACATAGTAGTTTGTCCCTAACTTGTGCCTCCTCTTTTCCCTCTATCTTTTGATAACCACAGGTTTGTTTTCTATATCTGTGAGTCTGTTTCTGTTTTGGATATACAGTCAGTTGTATTATTTGTTGGATTCCACATGTAAGTGATATCATGCAGTATTTGTCAGTAAGCCAGATAGCTCCTTGTGGGCAGCTGTCCTGAGCATTATAAGATGTTTAGTAGCATACCTGGCTTCTACCCACTTCCTGCCAGTAGTACCACACCCCTACTTGTAACAACCCAAATCAACTCTAGACATTGCCAAATGCCCCTGAGGGGTATTAATGTCCCTTTCCCACTTTCACTGAGAATCACTGGCCTATATAAGAGCTTTTCTGCTAATTCTGGTTTCCTGTCCATCCCATTTGACAGCAGGAATCATCTCTCCCTTAAAGACAGAATTCCAGTTCCCCAGAGAAGTATAGCTTTGGTCTTGTTGGACTCCACCAGATTATGAAATCACTGGTTAATAGGTATCCCCAAATATTTTATGAGAGATGAGTGAATGAGTGAAGTCGCTCAGTCATGTCCGATTCTTCGCGACCCCATGAACTAGCCTACCAGGATCCTCAGTCCATGGGATTTTCCAGGCAGGAATACTGGAGTGGATTGCCATTTCCTTCTCCAGGTTTATGAGAGATACTACATTATAAATAACAAGGATTTTAGTTTTAGCACCTAAGTAGCAAATTACCATCAACATTTTATAGGTAAATTTACTGAGTTTCAGAATTCTTCAAGTTATATCTTCATAAATAGGATCATTGAGGATTTATGAAATTTAACTATATATCTCCACTGTGCTTGTGGTTGGGGCAGGGGAGAAGACTAGAAATTCTAGATGTGTTCAAGTGTGGAGGCAGACAAGGAGCTAAGTTAAAGGTGAGTGTGCCTGTGGCAGTGCCATTCTTCTTGATAATAAATTCAAATTATGAGTAAGCAAGACTTAAAAGTATTGGAGATATGCAAGATGCAGTCATGGTGGTCTTTGCTGTTTCCTTGATTTCATTCCCTTTCTCCCTCCTCACCTTTAGAATGTTTGATTATGTAGCATTCCCTGTATTTGATATAACAAAGGCAACCGATAATTCTGAAGATGATCTAAGTAACTAGGAGATTTAAAATTAAACTTTCTACCTTGAAGATGTAGTTTTTTAATGTCCACATTTATAAACATTTATTTCTAAATAACTACACAGAAAAATCTCAATTTTAAGTTATACTGTCTGATACCAAAGCAATAAAAACAAGCTATTCTTTCTTTTTTCTTTAAGTAGAAGGAAAAAAGAAAGTTTATCTACTATACTTGGAAGCTAAGAGGAAAATCTAATTCTGGTTCAAGGAGAAAAATCACAATCGCTGATTTACAAACTGTTTAGAAAGTAATGACAATGAGAACAATAAAACAATGTAAGGATTCAGCTGTAGTAGTACATAAAGGAAAATCGCAGATCAATGTTTTAATACTAACCAATACAGAAAAATATTAGTCATATTAGTAAATATTAGTAAAATCATAGTAAAAATATGGTTTACTTATCTCTTATATAGTCCTTAATGTGTCAGACACTGTTGTTTTCTATAAAAATTAACCCGTATGAAGCAAGTAACATTCTCCCTTTTTTATCAATAAAGAATCTGAGGCTCGGAGAGTTAAGTGTTTTCCTGAAGTTCACCCAGCTAATAAGTGATAAAGTCAATAACCAAACCAAGTCCTTTGATCACTACATTACACTGCCTCTTATCGTAAATGAGAAAAACACAGTTTTAAGGCACAGCAGGCAAAATAATAATAGTAGACAGCAGTGAATTAGAATCCAGAAATACAGAACAGATCATAAAAGGAAAGAGCTGGTTATTTGATATGTTCAGTAAAATAAATATGGCAAAATAAAAGTAGCAAAGATTTTAACACAGGAGAGAGAATGTTAGAAATGAAAAAGGAGGGACTTCCCTGGTAGTCCGGTGGTTAAGAATTGACCTTCCAATGCAGAAGACTCAGTTTCAATCCCTAGTTGGGAAACTAATATCTCACATGCTGCAGGTCAACTAAGCCCGCATGCCACAACTAGAGAAGCCTGTGCACCACAATGAAGACCCAGTGCAGTCAAGAAAAATAAATGAAAAAGGAGATATACTCTGATAAAGGAAACTTTCAATATGAAAGAATACAAGTCCATGTATTCATAAAAATATTTTGTTGAGCACCTACCACATAACCTGCAGGCCCAATACATGTGGCTAAGGACATTGAAAAGATGCAATTTGTGGAATTCGCTTGACAGAATACTGGAGAAAAAGGAATCTTCTTTACTCCAAGAAGATTTACAGAAATCTTGAGTCTTTGGCTGACTGCTTGTGACTACACATGCTAAATAAGTACGTGTAGAGTAATACTCTGCAAGGCCAAGCAAAGATCAACTACCAAGAAAAGAACAATTACCAGGGAGCTATAAATGGAAAAATTCCCAGAGCTCATAAAAGACTAGATGACTTCAGAGTTACCAGTTGGAGTAAATACCTCACTGAACACAGGAATTAAATAGAGATACCTGAAAGCTTGTACGTTAGTAGTAGGGCTACATTAGCCCTAGATTAAAAGCTACTCTAGACGTAACCTAGTAACATTTAAAAACAAGCCTTGAAAGGATCAAACTGATCTATAAATAACTTCCTGCCAAAACAAGACTCAATACTTACATACATACACACAAGACAATCAGCAATATAATGTTTACAATGATCAGTATACAAAAAAATCACTAGATGTGAAGCTTCAGAAAAATCTGACCCTTAACCAAGAGAAAAATCAGTTGACAGAACCAGAGATGACAGAGATCACAGAGTTAGCAATAAGACATTTAAAAAGCTATATGAATATAATCAAGAGTTTACAATTAAATATGAACATTCTGATAAAAATGGAAGATATGTGGAAGAATGAAATTCAACTTCTGGAGATGAAAAATACAATATATGAAAAAAATTTTAAATCACTGTAGAACCTTAACAGCAAATTAGATACTGTAGAAGATTGGTGAACTTGAAGCCAGCAACTATTCAAACTATAGCACAATTAAAAAAAAAAATAACACATAATTAAAAAGGCAAGGGTTTCAGTTTCATGGGGAACAATATGACGTGCTCTAATATACAAGGCTTCCCTGATAGCCCAACTGGTAAAGAATCCACCTGCAATGCAGGACACCCCAGTTTGATTCCTGGGTTGGGAAGATCCTCTGGAGAAGGGATAGGCTACCCACTCCAGTACTCTTGGGCTCAGCTGGTAAGAATATGCCCGCAATGTGTGAGACCTGGGTTCAATTCTTGGGTTGGGAAGATCCCCTGCAGAAGGGAAAGGCTACCCATTCCAGTATTCTGGCCTGAAGAATTCCATGCACTGTATAGTCCATGGGGTCACAAAGAGTTGGACACGACTGAGCGACTTTCACTTTCACTTCAATATACAGGTAATTGGAGTACCCCTGAGAGAGGGCAGTATTTGAAAAACTAATGCCACAAATATTTCCAAATTTGATGAAAACTATACTATCATAGATCTAAGAAGCTCCAAGAACCCAAAGTAGGATAAACAAAAAGAAAACATCAAAGCACTTTATGATCAATTGCTGAAAACCAGTGAGAAAAGAATCTCATAAAAGCGGCCAGAAAAAAAGAAAACAATAAATACATAAGAACAAAGACTTGTCACTATATATCAGAAACAGAAAAAACAAGACAGTATCTCTAAAGTGCTGAAAGAAATAAAAAGTCAATCTAGAATTTTTTTATGGAGCAAACTTTTCTTTCAAAACTTAAGGTAAAATAAGGACATTTTCAAATAAAAGCCAAGAGAATGTGTCACAACAGACCTTACGCTATGTAAAATATTAAAGGAAGTTCTTGAGATCAAAGGCAAATTATATCAGGTGGAAATGCAGAACTACACAAAGGGATGAAAAGCACCAGAAATGGTAAATATCTGGATAAATTTTAAAAGACCCCTTTCTAATTTTAAAATTTCTTTCAGAGTTGACTGTTTAAAGCAAAAATAATAGCGGTATACTATGGGGAGTATAACATATAGAAAAAATTATATGCCCATAATATCACAAAGAATGAGAGGGAAAAACAGAAGTATACATATATATATATTATAATATGTATTATAGTATGATTAATAAAAGTAGACTATGATGAGTTAAAGATGCATATTGTAAAACTTAGAACAACAACAGAAATGATGAAAGAAGCACAGCTAAGGTAGTCAAGAGTAATTAAATGGAATATTCTACATATTACTCAAAAAGGAAGCCAGAAAAGGGAAGAAAATTTAGATTGGACAAATAGAAAACAAATATCAACTATATCAATAATTAAATTCATTGTAAGTGTTCTAAACCGTGCAATTAAAAAGACAAACCTCTCCAAATAAAAAAGGCAAGGTCCAATTATGTACTGTTTACAAAATATGATGTACTTCTTACAAAAAAGGCATCATCAACATAAAGACACAGGTAAGCTCAAAGTAAAATGATAAAAGATGTGCAAATAGAATAAAGCTGGAATACCTATATTATTGTCAGACAAAGTAGATTTTAGGAAAAAGAATTTGGCCTATCCTCAAGACCAGGGATAAAGACAGATGTTTCATAATAATAAAAGAGTCAATTCATCAAGAAGGTATAGTAACAAAGCTTCAAATTACATGAATTAAAAACTGACAACAGAAAAGAGAAACAGACAAATCCATAATTATAACACATTTCAACATTCACCTCACAGTTTTTGATAAGTTGATTTAAAAAATCAGCAATGATATGGAAGACTCAAACAATTTATCAACCACTTTGACCTAATTAACATTTATAGAATTCTACATCAAACAATGGCAGAGTACATATTTATTTCAAAACGCATATGGAACATTCCACCAAGATACACCATAAACTGGGAGATATTTTTTAAAGTTTTCAGTAAATTTAGAAATGACTGAAAGTATCAGTCAAGGTCTAATCAGGAAAGAGAAACCACAGTAATTTGACCATGCAAAGTTTAATATAGAGAATTATAACTATGACGAGACTGGGATAACAACGGGTTCACTAGTAGAAAATAAAGAGAACCCTAAATATTATAGAATATCAGATAAAAGAATTAATTACTACCCTTAGGGCTAAGATAGATTCCCCATGGTGCACCTGGGCCATGCCCCAACTCCAGGATGAGATCCAGACCTTGCAAGAGGACAAATTGTTGTGGTGTTGTTTAGTTACTAAGTTGTTTATTTGCTAAAAACTCTTTTGCGACTGCATGGACTGTAGCCCGCCAGTCTCCTCTGTCTGTGGGATTTCCCAGGCAAAGATCCTGGAGTGGGCTGCCATGTCCTTCTCCAGGGGATCTTCCTGACCCAGGGATCAAACCCGTATCTCCTGCATTAGAAGCAGACTCTTTACCACTGAGCCGCCAGGGAAGCCCATAGAGGACAAGGCCATGGCTTGTCAACTGACAAGCAATTTGCTTTGGTTCCAGTGAGGCATACTGGAAATCCACCTTCTGGAATTTATTGAAAATGTACCCTCTGGGGTACCAGAGAAAGTTGTTCATGGGTAGAAGTCTTGTGGGAGCCACTCTGCTCCAAAATAGTCTGAAGGTGGGGGGCCTGGGGGAGCTAATGAGTGTGGGAGAAATTGCCCCTGCTGCAGGAGCCTGGTGCTGGGGGACACACTTGTACTGCAGAAGCCAGGAAAGGAAAAGCTGCAGGCACTGCAAGAGGAGGGCTGCAAGAGAAGCTATGCGTGGTCCAAGTGCCCACCAACAAAGCAAGCAAGAATTAAGAAGGAAAATTCTTTCCAGCACTCTCCACTGCCATAGCTTAACACTGTGCCAACTGGCAAAGGAAAAATATTTAAAGAGCATAGTTCCAGTTTTAGAACAGGCAATGAATCTAGGAGATAAAACAGTTCTTAATACTACTGGTTAAAGAAGAAAAAGCTTATCTGTCTTCTCTACAGATGCTGAAAAGGCATTTGATGTTAAATTTTAAACCCATTTTTAATTTAAAAATCTTTGATAAATTAGGAGTTGAATACATCCTTTACTAACAAAGAATGTCAAATATTTTCTTCTAGAAGCATGGCTGGTGAGGTTCTTAGAGGGGTTCTCCTCCTGTAGAATGGGTATAATCTGCCTAAGACATGCTCTGTTATTCTCAAGAGGTTAAGAAAGTCCTAAGGAGTCTCTTCTACCACCACCCATGCTCAGCCCAGGCTAATCAGCGAGTAGATATGCGGACCTATGCTGATATCAGCTGCAATGCCGATACACTGCCCTGGCCCAGCTGCCAGGTGGAAAGCCAAGCACGAGAGTCCCTACTGAAACAAGATTCTCTAAGGGAACTGAATTCATTTCAAGTCTGTGTTGCTCCCTGGCTATGAGCAGAAAAAGAAGCAAAACTTTCTGAAAGAAAACATCTCCAGTTTAGGTTAGGAGAACTCCCAAAATTAAGGTCAAGAAATGAGGTGAAGGGGATTTTCTGCCAGCGGTTTAAGACTCCACTCTTCTACTGCTGAGTCCCCAGGTTCTAACCCTGGTTGAGGAACCAAGATCCTAAAGCCAAGTGGCATGGCAAAAAAACACAACAGAATAGCTTACAATCAAAGAACTACAAGCACCAAGAAGCCAACCTTTTACAAGTGAGTATATGCAGAAATAATATTTAATAGACATATAACTCCAAAGGCTATAGTAGTAGAACTGATAAAGTATAGAATATCTATGTTCCAAATGTTTAAAAAAGTGAGGGATCTTCACATTGCTGTACTGCTTGCGTTGAGTACCAACACAAGATTGTAAAGCAATTATCCTCCAACTATTTTTTTTTTAAAGGACATAATCTGATTTTGGTATTGACCATCTGGTGATATCCATGTGTAGAGTCTTCTCTTGTGTTGTTGGAAGAGGGTGTTTGCTATGACCAGTGCGTTCTCTTGACAAAACTCTATTAGCCTTTGCCCTGCTTCATTCCGTACTCCAAGGCCAAATTTGCCTGTTACTCCAGGTATTTCTTGACTTCCTACTTTTGCATTCCAGTCCCCTATAATGAAAAGGACAAATTTTGCGGGTGTTAGTTCTAGAAGGTCTTTAGGTTTTAATAGAACCATTTAACTTCAGCTTCTTCAGCATTACTAGTCGGGGCATAAACTTGGATTACAGTAATATTGAATGATTTGCCTTGGAAATGAACAGAGATCATTCTGTCATTTCTGAGATTGCATCCAAGTACTGCATTTTGGACTCTTTTGTTGACTATGATGGCTGCTCCATTTCTTCTAAGGGATTCTTGCCCAACTAAAAATAACCAGAATATGAAACTTCACTAAAATATAAAAATATAAAAATAACTAAAAATATGAAAGAGATAATTAAGAAATGGAGGCTAGGATGAGAGGGTCAGTCATATAACAGTAGTCTCAGAAAAGTAGAGTAGAATAAAGAAGAGGCAGTAGTCTCCCCTAACATTTTATAAAACTTTTCAAACATACATAAAAGTTAAAAGAATTGTGGAGTGAACACTCATATATACAACCTAAATTCTAATTAATATTTTGTTACATTTGCTATCTCATTTAAAGAATCTGCCTGCCAATACAAGAGATGCAAAAGACACCAGTTTGATCCCTGGGTCAGGAAGATCTCCTGGAGTAGGAAATGGCAACCCACTCCAGTATTCTTGCCTGGAAAAGTCCAAAGACAGAAGAGTCTGGTGGACTACAGTCCATGTGGTTGCAAAAAGTCAGACATGACTGAGAATGCACGCACACATTCATTCTTTTCCCCATCCATCAGTGTGTTTTTGCTTGGTAGGTTTTTTTTCCTGGTGCATTTTAGAGTAAGTTGCAGACCTCATCCCTAAAAACTTCAGTGTTTCCGTTAACTAGTGTTCAATATTGTTCTATAGTTCTTTTTTTCCCCCTAGGTAAATTTTACATATAGTAAAATGCACACATCTTAAATGCAACACTCACTGAGTTTTTATAAGTGCATATACAGTTATAACTTGGAGGAGGAAATGGCAACCCACTCCAATATTCTTGCCTGGAGAATTCCATGGATAGAAGAGCCTGGAGGGCTACAGTCCATGGGGTCACAAAGAGTCGGACACAACTGGGTGAGTCACACACACACACGTATACAGCTATAATGCAAAATCATATCAAAAGACAGAACATATTCATCACCACAGAGAGTTCCCTCAGGCCTCCTGTCAGTCAACCCCTGCCCTCTATCTTCACTGGTTACTAGTGTCCTAATGAGATTAAAAATTTAATAGTAAATATTTAATATTTATTAAGTTAATTAAATATTTATATAAAATATCATGCAATATCAAATATTATAATATATATTCAATAAATATATACATATTTATCTTTTGCAGAAAGGATGAAAACAGGTACCTGCTGTTTTAAGAATCACAACATAACCAAAGCAGGATAAATAAAAAGAAATGCATAATGACACATAGTAAACGAATGAAGAACTCTCAAGACCTTAAAAGCAGCCAAAGGACAGACCACTAGCAGAAGAACAATTAAAATGACAATGGATTTCTCAGCATTAATGGAAGCCAAAAATTAATGGAATAATAGCTCTCAAGTGCTGAAAGAAAATAGGTCAGCTAGAATTGCGTACTCACCCAAACTATTGTTCAAGAACAAGAGTAAAAAAGAAATATTTAAGATAAAGGAGAACTGAGAGTTTACCTCAGAGACCTGCATAAACGGAATCCTAAATGATACAAGGGAAGCAGTGTTTCAAATAGGTTAAGAATATTTACTTTGGACACTGACTGGTGTGAGGCCCTGTTCAGCCATTTGCTAGTTGTGGGACATTAGGCAAGTGAGTTAACATCTCTGTGCTTCAGTTTCCTCATTTGTAAAATGTTGCCAGTAACAGTACACACCTCATGGACTTGCTATAAGAATTGAATGAGTTAGTAGAAAATAGCAATTAGAACAAAGCCTGGCATAAAGTGAGAACTTTAAAAAAATTTTTACAAGGGAATTATCCTAGAATAGTCTGAGATGCAAGACAGAACTGAGAGTGAATCAAAGGTAAACAAACTTGTCAATCTAGTTCAGTTCAGTTGCTCAGTCGTGTCCACTCTTTGCGACCCCATGGACTGCAGCGCACCAGGCTAAACACTGTCTAAAAAATGTGTGATCTGTGAGGTTTAAAAAATGGACAGAACTAGTATCTTGAATAATAATAGCGTGTAGGTGTTGGAAGAGTAGTCAGTGGCGTTAAAATGATTCTAAGATCATTGTTTTGTTTAGGAGAAGGGTTAATATATTGTTTACATTTTGTTAAGTTAGAGGTACAAGAAAACATCTAAAAAGAACAAATATAGAGTGTACGCATTCCAAATAAAGAGAGAAAAATGGAATTTTAAAACTCCGAACAAAACTTAATTAAAAAAAAAAATTCCAACAAAAGGCAAAAAAAAAAACAGCTCAGAAAAAGTAAGGTAAACATAAACAAAAAGGATGTAGAAATAAATTCAAATACATCAAGAATCAAAATAAATATATTTGTATTAAAATTGCTTTCATTCCAATCCCAAAGAAAGGCAATACCAGAGAATGTTCAAACTACTCTACAACTGCACTCATTCCACATGCTAGCAAGGTTATGCTCTGCTGGTTTCAGGAGTATGTGAACCAAAAACTTCCAGACGTACAAGCTGAGTTTAGAAAAGGCAGAGCAACCAGAGATCAAATTGCCAACATTCATTGTATCATGGAAAAGCAAGGGAGTTTCAGAAAAACATCTATTTCTGCTTCATTGACTACAGTAAAGCCTTTGACTATGTGGATTCCAATAAACTGCAGAAAATTCTTAAAGAGATGGAAATACCAGGCCACTTTACCCATCTTCTGAGAAAGCTGTATTATGGGTCAAGAAGCAACAGAACCAGACATGGAACAACTGACTGGTTCAAAATTGGGAAAGGAGTATGACAAGGCTGTATATTGTCACCCTGCTTATTTAACATCTATGCAGAATACATCATGCAAAATGCCAGGCTGAATGAATTACAAGCTGCAATCAAGATTGCTGGGAAAATACCAACAACTTCAGATACACAGATGATAATACTCTTATGGCAGAAAGTGAAGAGGAACTAAAGAGCTTCTTGATGAAGGTGAAAGAGGAGAGTGAAAAAGATGGCTTGAAACTCAACATTCAAAAAACTAAGAACATGGCATCCGGTCCCATCACTTCATGGCAAATAGAAGATGAAAAATTGGAAGCAGTGACAGATTTCATTTCTTGGCTCCAAAATCACTGTGGACAGTGAGTAACTGCAACCATGAAATTAAAAGACACTTGCTCCTTGGAAGGAAAGCTATGACAAATCTAGACAATGTATTCAAAAGCAGAGATATCACTTTGCCACAAAAGTCCATATAGTCAAAGCTATGGTTTTTCCATTAGTCATATATGGATGTGAGAGTTGGACCATAAAGAAGGCTGAGCACCAAAGAATTGATGCATTTGAATTGTGGTGCTGGAGAAGACTCTTGAGAGTCCCCTGGACTGCAAGGAGATTAAACTAGTCAATCCTAAAGGAAATCAACCCTGAATATTCACTGGAAGAACTGTTGCGAAAGCTGAAGCTCCAGTACTTTGGCTACCTGACTTGAAGAGCTGACTCATTGGAAAAGACCCTGATACTGGGAAAGACTGAAGGCAAAAGGAGGGATGAGATGGTTTACACAGTATCACTGACTCAATGGAAGTGAATCTGAGCAAACTCTGGGAGATAGTGAAGGACAGAGAAGCCTGGCATGCTACAGTCCACAGAGTTGCAAAGAGTCGGACACAACTTTGTGACTCAACAACAACAACAATTAAAATTACCAAAGATAGAGACTGAAATTTTTATTATTTATTTTGAAATTTTAAAAAAAATCTAGCTATATGCCACATAAAAAACACTCAATTTCAGGGAACTGTTTCCAGGATCCCCTAAGGATACCAAAATCCATAAATGCTATAAATGCTCAGTGCCCATATATAAAATGGAGTTGTACTTGTATTTAACCTAATACATACATCCTCCCATACACTTTAAATCATCTCCAGATTACACATAATATCTAACAGAATGTTAATGCTATGTAAGTATTTGTTAGCATGTGGCAAATTCAAATTTTGCTTTTTGGAACTTTCTGAAAATTTTTTCCCAAAAATTTTTGATCTGAGGTTGGTTGACTCCACCAATGCAGAGCCCCCAGATAGGGAGGGCTGATGGTATATATAAGGAAATGGTTTTTCAGACACAGGGAAAAACAGCTGCAAAGCCCCTGAAGCAAAAACAAAGTTCAAGGAAGGCAAATACTAAAACTTTTAAAATTTGTATAGAATCAATGTTTGTTTTTCTTTCCAAGTGAAATACAGAACCCTTACCACCACATAGGCCCATTTATCTTCTCCCCTTTATGTTCTAGTTGTCATCAATTACATCTGCATACGTCCCAGGCAGCACTGTAGTAAAGAATCCACCTGCCAGTGCAGGAGACGTAAGAGACACAGGCTCAATCCCAGGGCCAGGAAGATCCCCTGGAGGAGGGCATGGCAGCCCACTCCAGTATTCTTGCCTGGAGAATCCCACGGACAGAGGAGCCTGGTGGTCTATGGTCCACAGGGTAGCAGAGTCGGACACAACTGAAGCGACTTAGCACGCAGGTCAAAAAAAGCCCTTCAGACAAAGGTGTAATTTTTGCTTTTAACATCAAGTAAATTTTATAAACTCGAGAATAATCTTCCATATTTATACAGATATTTACCATTTCTCATGCACTTTCTTCATTCCTGATGTTCCAGGTTTTCTCCTAGTGTCATTTCTCTTCTGTCTGAAGAACTTCTTTTAGCAGTTCTCTTGGAACAAACCAACTGGCAATGAGTTCTTTTAGTTTTTCTTCATCTGAGAAGGCCTTTATTTCACCTTAATTTCTGAAACATATTTTTACTGCATATACTATAATGTGTTGACCATTCTTCTGCTGTAGCACTTTAAAAATGTGTTACTTCCTTCTGGACTGCATGGTCCCTGTTGAGAAATCTATAGTAATTCAAACTGATGTTACCTTGTAGTAATACATTGCATTTCTCTGGCTGCTTTCAAGATTTTTCTTTTTCAGCATTTTGATGAAGATGTGTCTGGACACAGATTTATGTTCTTTATGTTTTCGCTTTGTTGAGCTCCTTGAATTTATAGGTTTATATCTTTTGCCAAACTTGAGACTTTTCATTCATTATATATTCAAAAAGTTTTCAACACCTTTTGCTATTATCCCACGGGTCCCTGAGATTCTATTCATTATTTATCCAATTTTTCCCCCTCTATTGTTCAGGTTGGATAATTTGTGTTGATGTTTTCAATTTCACTGACACGTTCCTCTGTCATCTCCTCTGCTACTGAGACCTTGTGGTGAATTTTTGTAATTAATTTTGGCTATTACACTTTTCAATTTTAAACTAAACATTTGTTTCTTTATATTTTCTGTTTCTTGCTGATACTTTGTATTTTTCCATTGGTTTCAAAAGTGCTTTTTTATTGCTTGTTAAGAGCATTTTTAAAACAGAATTTGGAATTTTGAAAGGTCTGGCATTTTACTTTACTTAGAAGTTAACAAGTTAGGCTGTTGCAGTTTAATGCATAGTGGTGAAGGTGTGAGTCTCGTGAATCACAGACAAAGGACAATTTATCACTCACTGCAGTAGTGGGAAGTAGAATATCAGGATTTCTGACAGTTTCCTGGATCCCAGTTCCTACCAAGTAATGCCAGGAGGATCAGGTGATACCTGTGTATGCAGTGAGTTTCCTGATAGGAGAGGAACTTTATGGGGGAAACTCCAGTTTGTAATAAAGGACTAGCAAACCTATCCAACTGAGTAATGGAGAGAAACTCATCTTTTTTATTCTAGACAGCAAACAAATCTCCCCTTGGGCCCAGAGGAAGACATTATCTCTGTCTTCTAAGGATGTTGGCTACACAAACATCCCTGAAAAAATCAGGAAAAAGCTCTTAATGCCCTTGCCCAAAAGACATGCAGAAACACAAGGGATCAATGGAGAGCTGTCTTCCAACAAGTGAGTGCTTCAGAGCCTTTGTCAGGCAAGGCCATTATCTGTGTTCCCTCAGCACTGACATCTTTTTTTCCCATGTGAATTGAGATTTTCCTGTTCTTCGTATGCTTAGTAATTTTAGATTGCATCCTGGACATTTTGATTCTTCTGTTTGGAAACTCTGTGTGTTGCTTAAACTCTATTGAGAATGTTTACTTTCTTGTTTTAGCAGGCTTCCCAGGTATCGCTAGTGGTGAAGAACCCACCTGCCAATGCAGGAGACCTAAAAGAAATGGGATCGAACCCTGGGCAGGAAGATCCCCTGGAGAAGGGAATGGCAACCCACTCCAGCATTCTTCCCTGGAGAATCCCATAGATGGAGGAGCCTGGCGAGCTACAGTCCACGGGGTCGCAAAGAGTCGGACACGACTAAAGTGACTGAGCACACACACACAACCTGGGTAGATTCAGGCTGTAGTGTAAGGCATGCATTCAAAGGAACTAGGATTTTCGAAGGAAGGGGAAATGTTTGGAATTGGGAGCAAGCAGGACCTGAAGGATTTAAAGCAAAACAAAACAGCTACAACTTGAGAGTACTGAAAGGAAACAATATTACAGGAGATGACTAGGTTTGGAGTTAGAGTAAGAAGATAAAGGGAATGTTTAGAAAAGCTGTTAAGGATAATAGGGGATTTGACGGATAACAAGCACAATGAAAGAATCAAAACAGATTAAGAGAAGTGGGAAGTTAGGCTAGATTAAAACAAAGAGTTATGGGGTTAAGGATCTATATGTCAAGGCTTCCCTGGTGGGTCAGTGATGAAGAATCCGCCTCCCAAGGCAGGAGACATGGGTTTGATCCCTCTTCCGGGAAGATCTCGCATGCTTTGGAGCAACTAAAGCCTGTGTGCCACAACCACTGAGCCTGTTTTCTAGAGCCTGGGAGCCTCAACTAATGAAGCCTGCAGACCCCAGAGCCCTTGCTCCACAGGAGAAGCCCCCTCAGTGAGAAGCCCTCACCTGGAGAGCAGCCGCTGCTCAGCACCACCAGAGAAAAGCCCACACAGCGGCGGAGTCCCAGCACAGCCACCAAAGGAATAAAGTTATGATTTCAAAATGCTACATGGTGAACGTGACCTGTTAAAAGAGGCAAATAGGCATGAGGTATGATGGAATTATTTCTAATTTTTTTAGAAAGGAAATTACAGCTGGTTGGATTATTCTTTCAAACAGCTTCTAGCCTGTAATAATGGTCTCTGGGGATGGTCCCCTTAGGCAGTTAATACTGGTGAAGCAGGTAGATCCTGTGATTTGGGAGGGGAAGGGAAAAGTAGACTTGCCAGGAGCACACTGAACTCTGTGAACCGCTAAAATCCACTTGGGGTTGCGGCTGGAAAGACTTCTGGAGCCATTATTTACATCTTTGAACACTGACAGTGCGGAACACGGTCACTGAAAACCCTGGAAGCCTCCTTTACAGACTGAATCTTTGGTGTCATTGCCACTGGACAGACAATCTTCCAGGACCATGGAGACCCTGCTGTGGGGTGGGGTGGCGGGGGGCATATGATGATATAAATATCTACTGGGAAAACCCAAGAAAAACAACATCATTTTAGGTCTCTCCTCAAACTTCAACTTATCAGAGGGGGCTTATTTAAACACATTATCCAAAATCGTATTTTTTTGTGGTCAGTTTCCCTCCTCTTACTACGCTTTCCCACCTTCTTAGCACTTAGCACCTCCTGTCATATTTGTTTGGTATTTTCTCTCAGTATAATGTAAAGATCTTGAGAACAGATTTTTTTTTTTTAACTGCTTATTTCCAAGACTCAGAATACTGCGTTGCACACTGTAAGCACTCAGTGAGTATTTACAAAATGAGTGAAAGGATAGATAAGAGTATTAGACCCGTTAAGTGAGTTCAGTAACATGGCCAACTACAGAACCAATAATCCTGAGATTAATAGTGTTTCTACATACCAACAAAAGCCATTAGAAAAATATTTTTACAGATAGTATTTATTCACAGCAGCAGCAACAAAAATATCCTGAAGCAAATTAAATGAAAACTAAACAACACTGAAATTTTTCTGACAGAATTGAGTGACTAGAGCAGTATACCATACTGCTGGATGGAAAGACAAAATATTGGATGATGCAGACTCCACCCCCCCAACTTAACCTGTAAATTTAACACAGTATCAATCAAAATCCCAGTGAAATTTTTAGGGGAGACAGAGGGGCAGAATTTGATTAAAAGATTTAAAATTTCATCAAGAAGAATAAAGGCTTTAGATAGTCAGTTAAATTCTGAAGGAAGGCACTAGTAAGTGACCTTGCTCTATCAGGTGCAAAAACAAAAAATAGAGAAAAAAGGGGGTGCACAACCCAGGCATTTCGCTTCTGGAAATTTTTCCAATCAGTGTTTGCTAAGTAGAGGATAATTCAAACAAATCATGGTTTAAACAAATACCTGTGGAATACCATGGAACTTTTAAGAATGATGATGTAGAACTACATCAATTGCTATGGAAAATGTTCACCGTATAATTTTGTGTTTAAAAAAACTGATTACAAAACAACATGTTACCCCATTTCTCATAAAAAATTGAAAAATAATAATTTACATGTATATGTAAAGATATAACCTGGATGGAAGGTTATACGTCAAAAATTTTAAAGGTGTTTCCTTGGGAATAGAGATTATGAGTGATTAAACTTTTTTTTTTAATACTGAAAAAATTAGGACGTTTCCCCCAAAGCGGCAAGTCCGTAAAACTCAGTACTGCCACCTGGTGGCTGCCATAGGAAGATTTCTTATTTCTTTCCTATCACCTTAAACAACATACATAACAAACATCATAACTATAAAGTTGTAAAGAAATCTGCAGTATCACTTAGTTCTATCGATCCTTTTACAGCTGAGGAAATAAAAGGCAAAAATGTTTAAGCTGTCAGTCTAGAGTCACACTGATAGTGAAACTTATTAATAGTAACAAACTCTTGTGGAGCCCTTTGACTAAGTACTTTATAGACTGACTCATTTTAGTCTTATAGGAACCTATGAGGTAGTTCCTATTTTTACTCTCATTTATCCCTATTTAACAAATGAGGATCCTAAGGCTCAGAGAAAATGACCTACTTGAGGTTGCCCATTTGGGGCAGAGCAGGCATTCTGAGGTCCACATTCCTGGTCTCTTGGTCTCTTGGTCTCCAGGCATCTTGGTCTCTGAATTGTCCCTGCCCTTTCCATTATATCCCACTGTCTCTTCCTTCAGTGATTTTGGTGGGAATTCTTAAACATGTCCAGGGTTAAATTCCTCCAGGTTAAAAAGAGTATAAACATTAAGGAGAGCAATATAAAGGAACAGAGTAGCCCTGCCCCCAGCTGCTTGTAAGAGTCTTGTCCAGATAGAAACAGACTTACTTTACATTGTTCCGGAGTCCAGATGCTAAGGAATCTTGGGACTATAGATAGGCTTCCCTGGGTTCCCCTGCTCCAGCTTTCTCCATGGTAATGTTCCCCCTCTTAAGTTTTCATTCACCAGAGCTGAAGAGTTACCATCACAATATGCACTTGTTCATGAACTTCTTCCCCTCTCCTAGCTCTTGCCCAGGTTCTTAAAGGAAATAGTCTCTAGCTCTGGATCTATCTTGTGCATCAAAAAAAAAAAAAAAAAAGGCATATGTCCTAATAAGTGTAAAAATTGTACTAGGGATGAATCTTCAGAAAGTGAGATTAGAAATGTGAAATAACTAGTGCCATTAGCTTCTGAGAGCCTTGGAAACCTAAAAAGTCTTTCAGAACTGCTCCCAAAATGATACATACCTTTGAATTATCATCTAATTAAAGCTGACTTTTCTTAAGTACCAGTTTGCTTCAAAATAGATCAAATATTTTAATTTGATTAAACTTAGTACTAGTGCTATAAAAGTGTTATTTTCTAAGTTAGTGACAACAGCTTAGTTGTTAAATCAAAATTCACCAATAAGATGACTTGAGTAAACTATTAAATCTAACCTAAATTACAATTTTTATCTCTAAAATTAAGAATAATAACATTACCATAGGTGGTGGAGAGGATTCAACAAGTTGACACATAAAAATCACACAGTATAGGCATCTAGCAAATATTTCCAATACATTTCCTTCCCTTGTCCCTGTGTAATGTACTTATCTCATCAAAACATTCTTCATATACCTGGGCTAGGGCTTCTTTGAAGGAATCAATTCTACGTTAGCCAATGTTCTATCTGAGGTGTTTGAGGCTCTTATTCTTTTATTTCACATCCCATCTTCAGTCTCTCAGTAAGACCTGTGGACATCACTTTCAGAATAGATTCCCAATTGGATTAATTTTTTACCCCTTCACAACCACCATGCGGGTGCAAGCCATCATCATCTCTCAT
Organism: Cervus canadensis; assembly: GCF_019320065.1. NCBI lineage: Eukaryota > Metazoa > Chordata > Mammalia > Artiodactyla > Cervidae > Cervus > Cervus canadensis. Next base: position 76,819,029 of record NC_057386.1, read on the forward strand.
CTGACTGCTGTAGTAACTTCCTAACTGAACTCCCGACTTTCATTCTTGTTCTCTACCATCTATTCTGCACATGCAGCCTGATTATTTGTACATAGATTATATCAGGTCACTTTTCTATTCAAAACCTTCCAAGAGTCCTCATCACGTTCAGACTAAAGGTCTAAAATCCCCACCAAAGCCTACTCTAAGACTTCTGTGACCAGAACCTTGCCTGCTGTTCTCATACCTCTCTCCCGCCTTCCTCTGCTGCAGCTGTACTGACCTCCTTCCTTTTTTTTTTTTTAATTGAAGTATAACTGACTCACAATATTAGTTTCAGGGAGCCTCCTTACTATTACTCTTTGATGCTGCTGCACATACTCCTGCCTCAGGGCCTGTATATCTGTTGTTTCCTCTGCTTGGAATAATCCTTCTAGATCTTTAATGCCTTGCCTTTTCATTTCCCACCTCAAAGAGGCTGATCCTAGATACCCTATTTAAACAGATACCCTTTCAAGTCTCTCTCCCCAAGCTTCTTTATGCTTTCTCATAGCATTGATCAACTATTGTGGCTTTGAAAAATACATACATATGTATTTCCCTATCCACTTGCCTGAAATATAAGTTCTATGGAGATGGAGATCTTGTTTTGTTCTCTTTGTATCGCTAGCGTCTAAACAGTGCCTGGCACGTGCCAGGCATTCAAAAATAGTTGTTGAATGAATAAATGGAAAAACTTGTAGCCTCCTGCCATCAGATCAGCAAACTTATCTCCTTCTATAGGCATCCTTTCCCCTCTTCCTCCACTAAGCAGAAGAGATGTTTTCCTTTGTTTGCTTCCCTATTGTTTTTTGACCACGCCTCAGGGCATGTGGATCTTGGTTCCCAAACCAGGGATCAAACCCAGGCCCCCTACAGTGGAAGTGTCCTAACCACTGGACAGTCAAAGAATTCCCGGTTTTCCTTCTTACCTGAGGTTAATGTCTCATCTCTGTCCTGCCTCCTCAATGACTTTGACTTGGCCTTTACATTCAACTCTCCTGCCTACAGAATTTTCTTGCTAGCAGGCACAAGTCTACCCCATCTTAAGTAAAAAGTAAAAGGAAAAAAATCCTCTGTCTGCATCTCCTATCACCTGCCAACCTCACCTGCTCCTAACAGCCAAACTTTTTGCAGTATTTCTTTACGCTCTTCGCACTGTCTCACCTCTCTTTCATTGTGGCTTCTCTTAAACTCCTTAGAAACGGCTCACTCCTGCTGTCATCATTTTCTTCTCTGACCTTTTCCGAGACTTTCCTCTCTTAATGTTTTCTACTGCTTCCCTGACTGCTACTCTTCTTGTCCTTCCCAAAACTCTTGTGTGTCTGAATTCTGATCAGGGTTCTTCTTATTCTACAGATTCTCCCTTGGCAATCTTACCCATGTCCACAGTTTCAGTTATCACCCGAAACTGTGTGCCCAGCCCTCATCTCCATCCACTGGACTCACAATTTACGTGACCGCTACCTGATCCCACTTGGATCTCCACAAGCACCTCAAAATAAAGATGTCACCTTCTTCCTCCAAACCTGTTTCTCCTCCACTGTTGCTTAGTAAATGGCACCATCCACCACCCAGTTGTTCATGGATGTTACCCTTGGTTTCCCCTTTCCCTCCAAGCCCCTCACCCCCATCCAGCCAATCAGTAGGGTTCCACTAATTCTACTATGTTGGGTCAAATTGTGTCCCCCCTCCCCAAAACATATATCCATGTCCTAAACTCCCAGTGCTTTGAATGTGACTTTATTTGGAAACAGGCTCTTTGCAGATACGATCAAAACTGTCTCAAGATGAGAGCATCCTGGACTTTGGATGGGCCCTAGATCCAATGACCGGGCTCCTTATGTGAGAAAGGAGAGGAGGATGAAGAGGGAGATGTGAGATGCAGGCACGGGGAGACGGCCAGTGAAGATGGAGAGGTACCAGAGTTGTGAGGCTACAAGCCAGGAAACAGCAAGCATTACCAACCCTGCGGCTGACACCTTGCTTTCAGACTTCTCGCTGTGAAAGAATGAATTTCTGTTGTTTTACTCCCCAAGTTTGTAGTAATTTGTTATGGTAGTCCCAGGAAACTGACACATCCACCTTCCAAGTATCTTGAAATCTACCCACATTTCCCCATTATCATTATCCACATCTAGTTCAGACTGTGAATACAACAATCTTCTGCCTTGTCTCCAGACTGCTAGTCTCAGCCCATCTTTTTAAAATGCAGGAATTTTACTCCACTGTTGACAATCTGTGAGTGGGTTTGCCAGTGACTTCTGGATTAGAGTTAATCCAGGATCTATAGTTTACTGCTTACTTGTGTAGCCTTATTTCTCACCTCTCTTCATCCTCACCCTTAATTCTATGCTCCAGGCCCAGTAATAATTTCTTATATTTATGGAATACTCTGTGACAGACACTGTTCTAAGAGCTAAACCTCACAACAGCCCTACAAGATAAGAAGCGGGCTTCTTTCAATGTCTCTGTCTTCCTTACTCTGCCTCTGGGACTCTGAGCATGCTGTTCTCTGCCCACAACACTCTCCCTTTCTCTTCTCTTGCTTTTTGTCCCCTCTCCTCATAATTCACACCTCTATGTAAGGTCTCAGCTTATTCAGCACTTCCTCCATGAAGCAGTCCTTGATCTTCCTAAATCTGGGTTACTTGTCCCACCTCCATTGTCCATATTCCTATTATACCCTCTACTTCCCCTATTGTAATATAAAGTATTAAAATTGTCTATTTACTGGTGTCTTAGCCTGTTTAGGCTGCTATAACAAAACATCACAGACTGAGTAACTTATAAATGATAAAAATCTGTGGCTAGCAGTTCTGCAGGCTGAAAGTCTGGTATCTGGGTGCCAGAGTGGTCAGGTGAGGATCCCCTTGCGGGCTGCAGACTTCTCACTGCATCCTCATATGATAGGAGGGGTAAGTAAACTCTCTCTGGGGCCTCTTTTACAAGGGCACCAATCCCATTCATGACCCGGTCATCTCCCAAATGTCCCACTTCCTCATACCATCACCTTGGTATGGATTTGGGCCAGGATTTCAACATATACATTTTGGAGGAACACAAACATTCAGACCATTCAACAGGCCTATAGCTCAGACTATTATGTTTCCTGTGCAATGAGGCTGTTGAATCTCTTGCCATTGTAACCCCAAATCCAGAATCTAGCACAGTGCCTGGCACATAAGAGATGTTCAATCAACATATTTGAGTAAATAAAAGAGGCTTTAATAAAGGCTGTGAGTAGCTTATGTTGCTACTGACATAGGGCAGGAAAAAATGCACCCCTAGACCTGGTTGCCAAATGTCCCCTTCTTCAGAAATTTGTGCCTCCTGTGCCTTTGCTTAGACCAGTTCTGAAACACTCTTTTCAAAGGAATTTCCTAGACTCGTGAGGCCAGTTAATCCTCACTTCCCTATCACACTTCGTACCTGTCAGACAAAAGGCTCTCCAGGCAGCTGTCCTCTCCCATTCCACTCCATTCTCCCAAACCTTTCCTTTTCCTGCTCTTGTCCTTTGCTCTGTGTCCTCTGGAACGCCCGTCCCATCTATTCAAAGCAATCTCACCCACATTTTCATCCTTGTAAGGAAGTACTCCTTCCACAGCCTGGCCTTAAACAGAAACTTGGTTTCCTTTTAGGAAACTATTCCCTTCCAGCGTGGGTGGAGGTCGTTAATCTGTCTTACCCACATGGAGAACCTCGGAAATACAATTTCAGAATTATACTGTTCAACCATCTACCTGTCTATTCCTGCTGCTTATGTCATCTACTCAGTAACTAGTTATTCTTTCCCACAGTTAATGGCCTTTTTTTCTGTGTAAGTCCCACCATCATCTGGGATAACGTTTGTCCATTTGGACAGCCCTATCTTCTGTTTCCTTGAATCCTCTCAATCTGATGACCTTTAACATACTACACTTGGTCTATTCTGTGACTATACTTAGCTTTTTCACCAGGAACTGCTCTACTTCTTAAATCCTAAAGGTCAGTATCTTACACTCCTTCAGTTTATTAATCTTCTTGCTAAAAGTCCTGTTTTGCTGCTTTTCTTTTATCAGCTCAGGTGCATGGCCCAGCTTTTCACGAGCCAACTTTTCACAGATATCCTCAGTCTAAGACCCTTGTTTACCTGGCTCAAATCCAGCCTGGGAACAATACAATCATTTACTTTTCATCCTTGTACCCAGGCTTAAGAGAACTTGTCTGGGCTAGAACTCTTCTGGCCAGAACTATCAATTCATGATGGTTTAGAGACAAAGGGACTCTAATGGAGCTACCAGAGTAGCTCATGTAACCTAACCAGGGGAAGGGCAAGAGAGCAGCCAGGGCTCTGGGTGGGACAGCTGGAACAGAGACTCCTGCTGCTGGGAGTCATGCTGGCTTGTCGGCTTCTCACGGCAAGAAATAGACCCAAGCATCATATCTGATGCTTCCCATCCCTAGAAAGTTACTAACTTTTCCTTCTTATACTAGTTCAGCAAATCCCAAGGGAGGGCTCTGAGCCAGCTTAGGTCAGGCGTCCACTCACAGGCCAATCACTTATAACTAGACAAGATACTCGAGTCGGTAGCCTCCATTAGAACTAGATGACAGAGTCAGGGAAGGAACCGCTTTCCACAAGGAAAGGGTAGAGGACCCACAAAATAAAAGATGGCCATCTCAGAACTCCTAGAGATATATTAACTGATGCCACTGTGAACGTGTAATGCCAACTTCAGAAGGACTCTCAGAACTGTCTGGTAAGTCTGCTTGTCCCTAAGGACTTTGCTGAATCTCCCCTGTTCTTACACTTCCTCAAAATAGAATTTGAGTTGTTCTGTAATCACACTGGATTAATTTTTCTGAACCCTGTTATGTAATCCATTTGGCCCTGGAAGTTTTACTTAGTTATCAAATTTGATCATTTCTAAGCATTGGTTATTACATAACAGAACAATTAGGGTTGTCTAAAAGGATTTGAAAACAATTGTAAAGATGTTTTGGAAAGATCCTATAACCATGACTTGCTTGAAAAATTTCACTGGACCTCAGCTACGGCCTCTGAATCTCTCACAACTACTACATTCAAAAAAAAAAAAGAAAAGTGATATGGGAACCTTGGAGAATACAGACACACCACCTGCTGGCACTAGTCCTTAGCAAGCACTGGATTTCCAATAGGCTGTATGTGCCACAGCCCGTGGCATGGCTACTACGAACAGGAGTCTTATCATCTAAACACCGGGCTTAGAGTAGCACTTACATTGCTGTGCTGTGCTTAGTCGCTCAGTCATGTCTGACTCTTTGAGACCCCAAGGACAGTAGCCCAACAGGCTCTTCTGTCCATGGGATTCTCCAGGCAAGAATACTGGAGTGGGTCGCCATGACCTCCTCCAGGGGATCTTCCCGACCCAGAGATCAATCCCAAGTTCCCACACTGCAGGCAGATTCTTCACCTCCTGAGCCACCAGGTGATTTAATTTCAACCCATGACATATTTGTTTTTTGGCAAATGCTAAAAAGCATTAGCTTTTTCTTTTACAATTCATCTAATTTCTAACCTCACATGCACTGTTGAGACGTCAAAGCTGTTAAGTTCCAGCAGTAAGGTTCCTACAGCCCAAAATCCAAGGGGAAAAATGACCAGTAATCTCTTTCAAGTAGCTTCTGGTTTCTTCCTCTGGTTCTGAGCCATCTTTTAACCTACAACTTGTTTGAAGTGGATTGGTCATCCTGTATGGTGACCTTTCTCATGGCAAGTTAATACATTTAACCTGGCAGTCAAATTTATTCAGCAGTTTGTGTAAACTGATCTCTCAGACCTTCCTCACCAGTGGATGAAGTTTTAAAACTGAGTTCCTGAACCTTTGCTTAGCTGCCTATTAGGCCCAACCCTGCTGTCTACCATTAGACACCACTACTTAAGCAATCCACTAGCTGGTCATATGCAAACTCATAACCAATACAGGTCATGTGGAAATCATTCCTTTTTTTTCTTTTGGGTCTATGTATCTTACAGATTTTGATGATGAAAACTGTTCCTTTGCTAATCAAATTAGGGGCATATATAATGTCTTCACAATTATTACATTTGCAGGTGAGATAAAACTCATTCACTTGGTAAATACTCAGTGAGCATTTCCTATATGCAAGGCTTTATGGTTGGTGTAGTGAGGGACATAAGAAAGTAAAATAGATGGTCCCAGGTCCCAATCCAATTGGAATAAAAAATCTTTATAAATAAAAACATCAAATAATCAAGAACTAAATAACAGTTTGAGCTGACGCAAACATCAGATATTCTGATGTGAGTAGAAAGGACAGCAAAACTGAATTTCTAGGAGGGGAGCATCACTGTGGGTTAACATGGTCAGGGACACATCACAGAGAAAGTGAGACATATGCTGTACTTGGAAAGGAATAGGAATTGCATGGTGAATTCCATGCCAGAAGAATGGAATGGGCAAAAGCTCTAACTTTAAAGGTTGGTGTGAGTTAGTTTGGCTGGAAGGGAGTTGTGGGAAATCAGATTGCAAAGGTAAGAGGAAGCAAGACTATGCTTGTTGCCAATGACAGATGTTGTATGCAACTGTCAAAATTCCGCTTATATATATATAATATATATTTCATCTTAAATGTCCCTGTCGTATCAAAAGCACCATTCTAATGCTAAGACCACAAGCCTGGGACATGGTGGAATACAGTATCATGGCAACGATACCCTGTTTTTAATGTCAGTGAGGGACTTAGTAAAAAGCTCACATGGCTCCAAATGTATTTAAGTGTCCAATGGATGCTCCCTTTGGAATCCTAGCACAATCCTCAAGAAGGCTAATAATGGAACTAATTACGACTTTCCTGTTTATTGCAATATACTGAGTACCAACCAGGCATTTAGTATACACTTTGGGGGATTTAAAGATGAATAAATGTGATTTCTGCTCTTAAAGAGCTTACAATAGTATAAAAATAAGATAAACTGTCAAAAAAGTTTAACACTACATATAAAGATGAATAAAAGAAAGATGATATGTGCTAAGAAAGATTAGGGAAGAAATTCTACTTGGCTGAGAAAAAGATAGGCAGAATTTGCTCAGTTGGTAACTGAGGAAAGAACATTTCAGCAAGAGTGAGAAGTATGAAAAGACTTGACGTGGGAAAGCACGGGGAATGTTTGCAGAACTGTGAATAATCCACTTGCTGACTTATCTGTTCATACATTAACAGAAAGCAGATTTCTAGTTTTTTAATTATGATGTGCTGATTTCCACTTGGGTAAGACACTGCACAACAATGGAAGTGGCCTGTTCTTTCAACTTTCAAAGTTAGTATTTTTAACAAGCCTCCAGTGTGGTCCTCTTGACCACATTATGAGTAAAGCTAAACCTGAGACTTTCATGAGCAACAATGAAAGAGCACACGAGACACAATATTAATATAGATTAATATCATTTTATTGGCATATCGTTGCTCATGTGCACCCATGGTTGATTCATGTCGATGGAAGGCAAAAACCACAATATGTAAAGTAATTATCCTCCAATTAAAATAAATTAATTAATCAAAAATATATAGACTAGTATTAGACCATTTTGATCAGAAAGTTTCATTTAAATGCCTGAAAAACAGAAGTCCCAGTGCTTCATGGTAATTTCTTCATCTAACAGCTCAAAATTGTTTTTTCTAGAGCACTTCTAGGGGATTATCACTCAACACTAAAAAGGAATTAGCCACTGATACATGCAACAACACAGATGACTCTCAAAATAATTATGATGAATGGAGGAAACCTGATTTTAAAAAGTAAATACTGTATGATGATCTTTTACATAAAACTCTAGAAAATGCAGACTGACCTACAGACACAGAAAGTTGAGGCTGGGAGCTGGGACGGATGGGAGGGAAGGATTACAGACAGGCCTGAGGAAACTTTCTGGGGTAATGGGTATGTTCATGGTGGTGATGATTCATGGGTGTGCACATGTGTCAGTGGTACATTTTAAATATGAGGAGTTTACTACATGTAAACTATACTTCAATAAAACTGTTTTTAAAAATACACCTCCCTTTGAGGACCATCAACTTCATCTTTTATACCATTCTACATCAAATCTGAGTAAATGGTTAGTGTAATGTTTTAATAAGATCTATGTATGTGTGTGTTTTAATTTCCAGACCAGATAAGATAGTCATGAGAAAAAGGACAAAGGCACTTAAATGATTAGGTATTAACTATTAAATAATTAAATACCTTGCATAAGGTAGAATGGTCTACAACATATATTTCTATAGACTGAAACTGCTCAACTTTATTAGGGATTTAATGCTATGGAATATTTAAATTCAGAATATAATAATGGAATAAACAGTCCAGTTATTACCTCATGCAATAATGTAAAACCAGGCCATTCACTGACAGAAAATTTGATCAACTTCTTCACTTAAGACACAAAGACAACATTGCCATCTAGCTGTTGAATACTGAGTATACTGCTGAAACATTCTTGACAATGTTCAATTTCTCTTTCATATAGCTACTTAAGAAACATACAGGAAAAAAAAAAAAAAAAGATACAGGAGGCCCCAATCAATTAGATTTCCTTCCTAAGGGTGTGAATGTGACTACCACGATGTGGCTTATGCTGCCCCACTATGGATAAGGCGGGTAGGTGACTGTGTCTCCTCTGACCACCTCATGCTCAAGGCTCTCCTGGGAAAAATTTTATTAAGTACTTTTTGTGTTTAAGGCACTTGACATACAAGGTTCCATTATCTCCAAGATGTATATATAACTCAGAAGTGTTAAGTAAACTGGCTAAGAAGCTTTCAGGATTCAGACCCAAGTGTGTATGAGTCCATGCTTTTTCCACTGTATCATCCGTTCAGTTCAGTCATTCAGTCGTGTCCAACTCTTTGCGACCCCATGGACTGCAGCATGCCAGGCTTCCCTGCCCATCACCAACTCCCAGAGTTTACCCAAACTCATGTCCATTGAGTCAGTGATGCCATCTAACCATTTCATCCTCTGTCGTCCCCTTCTCCTGCCTTCAATCTTTCCAAGCATCAAGGTCTTTTCCAATGAGTCAGTTCTTCGCATCAGGTGGCCAAAGTATTGGAGTTTCAGCTTCAGCATCAGTCCTTCCAGTGAATATTCAGGACTGATTTCCTTTAGGACTGACTGGTTTGATTTCCTCGTAGTCCAAGGGACTCTCAAGAGTCTTCTCCAACACCACAGTTCAAAAGCATCTTCTTTGGCTCTCAGCTTAGTTTATGGTTCAACTCTCACATCCATACATGACTACTGGACCACAGCTTTGACTAGACAGAGCTTTGTTGGCAAAGTAATGTCTCTGCTTTTTAATATGCTGTCTAGGTTGGTCATACCTTTTCTTCCAAGAAGCAAGCATCTTTCAAATTCGTGGCTGCAGTCACTATCTGTAGTGATTTTAGAGCCCAAGAAAATAGTCTGTCACTGTTTCCAGTGTTTCCCCCAATTATTTTCCATGAAGTAATGGGACTGGATGCCATGATCTTAGTTTTTTGAATGGGAAGTTTTAAGCCAGCTTTTTCACTCTCCCCTTTCACTTTCATCAAGAAGCTCTTTAGTTCCTCTTCACTTTCTGCCATAATAGTGGTGTTATCTTCATATCTGAGGTTATTGATATTTCTCCCAGCAATCTTGATTCCAGTTTGTACTTCACCCAGCCTGGCATTTTACATGATGTACTCTGCATATAAGTTAAATAAACAAGGTAACAATATACAGCCTTGATGCACTCCTTTCCCAATTTGGAACCAGTCTGTTACTCCATGTCCGGTTCTAACTGTTGTTTCTTGACCTGCCTACAGGTTTCTCAGGTAAGATGATGGTCTGGTATTCCCATTTCTTTAAGAATTTTCCACAGGTTTGTTGTGATCCACAAAGTCAAAGGCTTTGGCGTAGACAATGAAGCAGAAATAGATGTTTTTCTGGAGCTCTTGCTTTTTCTATGATCCAACGGATGTTGGCACCACTGTATCATACTCTCTCCAAAAGACTGGTGAATGAAATCTTTTTCAAAAGCAGGAAAATAGGGAATTGCATATTATGTAAAGCACAGATACTCATCCTTATACTAAAGAGGGTGCAGTCCTATAGAAAAAGTCCAGGGGTCCTGTCCTCTAGAAGATAGCGTGCTGCACGCCAGTCAGAGTGTGGCAAATCCATGGTAGCTTGTTTTAAACCATGAGGAAGTCCAGCAGAGACTAGGCCAAATACTTCCATACTTAACTTTCTGCAGAGCAAGCCCTGCAAAGCAGCAGCAATCACCACCACACCACACTCCTACAAAGATAAGGCTAAACACTCCCTGGGACCCTCAGTTAACCAGTTTTGTCCAAAACAACTGGATAAAAAGCTGAGAAACTATAGTTCCATCCCAACTTTTCATTCCTGGTAGCCTCCTCACCATCCATCAGCTTCCTATCATTTCTTATCTCCTGACTGCTGCGTACCTGATGGCATGCCCTCTTGACCGCTCATCTCCATCATTCCCACAAAACCTTCCCTTGGCCCTTGGTGTGGGCCTTGGCAACCTATTCTGCAATAAGTAAACTCACCTGTATCTTTACAGCCTTTTTTGAAGACTCTATTTCCTCAACTTCTTTCTCAAAGATACTGTTTCCTTGGCAGTTTCCCCAAGCTGTCATATTCCACAGAGCTCAGAATTGGTATTGCCCTTCTTTGTCCCATAGTCCCTTCTAAAGCATTTCACTTTTCTATAAAAAACTTTAAGTCTTTTGAAGTTTATTCCATCTAATTTTGCTATTCTTTGCCTTGCTTTTGTCCTTCACATCTTAATCTCCAGGTCATTCTCCAGAAAAACATTACATCTGGATTATTTTATTTCTTTAAACTTCAATTCACTGCATGAAACATTTCCTATTTCCATATTTGTGTGGATGGTCTGTTGAACAGACAAACATCACAGATCAAGGGCTACTTCAACCTCATTCCGTGGGCCGCAGTCTCTGCTTTGCTATGGAGTAGCTCTGAGTGATTTCAGTACCCTTATCCTTCCATCCAGTGTCCTCAGTATGCCTGATCCACAAGCTCATCAAGACCTTCATTCCTATAATACTACCTTTACTTCCAGGTTATTCTTCATTCCACTTCCTTCCATAACTGGCTTTTATTTGGTGATTCCAATCCCCCTCCATATGCTTCCTTCCCTGCTCTCTTCCAATACACATTTATAGAACATCGCTGTATTTTGCTGGGCACCAGTGCCCTCAACGCGCTTCCCTTCATCCTCATCTATCTTCTCTGTACCTCATCCAACTCACAGTTCTCGATCAGTCCTGTAACATGCCTAGTTCTATGAGCCATTCAGCTAAGGTACTAGAAACAATCAGAAAATTACTATACTTTCATGATTTCCAAAATCAGTTCAGTGGTTAACACTGTTCTTTAATGTTTTTGTCTTTAGTCAGCTGTTTATTCCAAATCATCCCCGTCTTCTTTTCAAACCCCTCCCTGGTTTCACTTCCCACTATTCTGTGGAAACTGATTTTGCAAAGTTTGTGAAGGGCTTCCTAACTACAAAATGTAACAAACATTAGAATTGTGAGTTTATGCTACTTTCACGAGTGGTAATATTTCCTCTCATTTTACTCAGGAAGAGTCACTCTTTGGTTTGAAGTATAATATTGTAGTTGGTGTGAAAGGACAAAATAGACTCAGTTATCTCAGTTTTTAATCATAATACTTTAGCAAGACAGCCTGACAATCTCTAATAATCAATACATCTATAACTTACAGCTCTTGGTCAGGTTACTATGGGTATCTTAGTAACTGCAGTTGTTTCTTTCATTGCATGTAAGTTAAGGAATAAAGGGTGAATTGGTAAATGATCTTAAGGGATAAAGGAGGAACTGGTAAATGATCTTAAACATTGATCTTCACTATCTGAAAAATTCACTTCCCACTGAGTGGAAATCCAAACATAAAAAGGGGTTGTGGGGGAAAAAAGGTTAAGTTTGAAACAAAGCAGTGTCAATGTAAAATATGTTGTATATAGCAAAAAGGATAAACAAATACTGAACAAAAATGCATAGTTTAGAAAATACCCATTTTTTAAAATGGCAGCAACTCTTTCTTCTAAGGCAGTTCTAAATAGCCAAGGCATTTAACCTCAGTAATAGCTCTTTAAGCAAAATAATGTGATCGAGGAATACTGTGTAGTTTATAGTTTGCCTTCAAACGAAAACCTGGGCTCAAGTTCTGCTCTAACATCTAGTTTCGTGAACTTGAACACCTAGTTTATAATGGGAGAAGGAACACAAGAAAAGATGCGCACAGGTCCATTGAAGCAGCTTTCTACTGCGAGCTGGATACTTTAGCCAGTCGTGTAACGTCTCTGAAACACGTATCTCCATCCGTGAAGGAAGGAAGTAACACCCACACATGAGCACTTTGCTCTCCAAGGCCAAACCTGCCACTCCAGTTACTTCCTGACTTTTGCATTTCAATGCTCTGTGATGAAAAGGATGGAAAAAGACCAGTTTTCACTCCAATCCCAAAGGACAATGCCCGAGAATGTTCAAACTACCATACAATGGCGTTCATTTCACACACTAGCAAGGTCATGCTCAAAATTCTTCAAGCTAGGCTTCAGAATTATGTGAACCAAGAACTTCTGGGTTTAGAAAAGGCAGGGGAACCAGAGATCAAATTGCCAACACTGGGTGGATCAGAGACAGCAATGGAATTCCAGAAAAACATCTATTTCTGCTTCATTGACTATGTGAAAGCCTTTGACTGTGTGGTCACAACAAACTGGAAAATTCTTAAAGAGAGGAGAATACCAGACCACTTTACCTGTCTCCTGAGAAACGTATAGGCAAGTCAAGAAGCAACAGTGAGAACTGGACATGGAACAACTGATTGGTTCAAAATTGGGAAAGGAGTACATCGGGGCTATATATTGTCACCCTGCTTATTTAACTTCTATGCAGAGTACATCATGTGAAATGCCAGGCTGGATGAAGCAGAAGCTGGAATCAAGACTGCCGGGAGAAATATCAACCACCTCAGAAACACAGATGATACCACTCTAACGGCAGAAAGCAACGAACTAAAGAGCCTCTTGATAAGGGTGAGAGAGTGAGAAAGCTGGCTTAGAACTCAACATTCAAAAAACTAAGATCATGGCATCTGGTCTCATCACTTCATGGCAAGTGGAGAAAAAGTGAGAACAGTGAGAGATTTTATTTCTTTGGGCTCCAAATCACTGGTGACTGCAGACATGAAATTAAAAGATGCCTGCTCCTCTGAAGGAAAGCTATGACAAACCTAGACAGTGTATCAAAGACATCATTTTGCCAACAAAGGTCTGTATATTCAAAGCTATGGTTTTTCAGTAGTCATATATGGATGTGAGAGCTGGACCATAAAGAAGGCTGAGCAGCAAAGAATTGATGCTTTCGAATTGTGGTGCTGGAGACTTTTGAGAGTCCCTTGGACTGCAAGGAGATCAAACCAGTCCATCCTAAAGGAAATCAACACTGAATATTCACTGGAAGGACTAATGCTGAAGCTCCAATCCTTTGGCCGCCTGATGCAAAGAGCCGACTCACTGGAAAAGACCCTGATGCTGGGAAAGACTGAGGGCAGGAGAAGCAGGCAACAGAGGTTGAGATGGTTAGATGGCAGCACCAACTCAATGGACATGAGTTTAAGCAAACTCTGGGAGACAGTGAAGCACAAGGAAGTCTGCCACGTTGCAGTCCATGGAGTGGTAGAGTTGGACGTGACTTAGCAACTAAACAATAAATGAGTACGTTGGAAATTACAAAGGGCAATAATGTTTTAGATATTACTTGAGTCTCTTTTCTTCTGGAAAATTTGTTACACATCCTCCAACCGGGTCTTCCATGCTGTTTGGGCTTGTCTCTAGTTGTGGCAAGCATGCGCTTTTCATTGCGGTGGGTTTTCTTGTTGCAGAGCACGGGCTCTAGGGCTCGTCGGCTTCCGTTGTTGTGGCTCCCAGGCTATAGAGCACGGACGGGTCAATAGTTGTAGAGCCTGGCTTAGGTGCTCCACAGTATGTGAGATCTTCCCGGACCAGGGACTGAAGCCATGTCTCCTGCATTGCCAGCTGAACTCTTTACCACTGAACCACCAGGGAAGCCCCCTCATCACTCTTAATACATCAGTAAAAGTACTCTTAACCTTCTGGGAAACTAAAGCAGCGTTTGTTTTGACTATAGGTTTTTTCCCTCTACTTTCTGAGTTAGTATTATCTTAGTATATTTTTGTCCACCCACTTTTATCAGTAGGGAATTAAAAAAATTTTTTTTAAACTTTCTAAAAAAGTATTCCACCCAAATGAACAAAAACACCTAATGTTCACATTTTGCCATATTTATCTCAAACATATTTTTTAAGAAATAAAAGCTATAGGACCCTCACCTTCCCAACATGACTCTCCCTTGTTTAAAGAGAACCACTGTCCTGAATCTGGACAGTGGTTCTGGACAGTTTAAAATTCCCAAACCTGTTTTTAAACTTTTACTTTATGTGAATATTCACATAAACCATACTTAGTATTATCTGGCTTAAAAAATTTAGAAGAAATTTTAAAATTTCTACATACAAGAAATATAATGCCATTTAACTTCCTTTTTGCTTTTGGATCATTACTGTTTTGGAGAGCAATTCTTGATTCACTTAATGCTAGCTTATTTAACTGTAGAGCATTTAATTAAATGAATATACCACAATTTAGTCATTTATGTTACATTTTATTTCCAAGTTTCATTATTATAAACAATACTGCAATGAACATCCTTGCACGTATCTCTGGCAAATGTGTGGGAATGTTTACAGGGCATATCTCTATATGTCTACAGACACAGAGATCTATATCGAGGGTTAGATCTATAGATACAGGTATCCTATCAGAATAGCTGGTTTATGCACGTTTCATTTTAGTAAATGAATACTGCCCTCATAATGATTATACCAATCTATACACTCAAAGACAGGATACCTGAGAGTTCCTCTGATGTTTTTCAACATCTTGGCCAACATGTGATATTCAGTCTTATTCTAAAATGTTACCAACTAGATGGATGTGAATTATCACATCTTGATTTTGAACTTATTGACCCCAATCCTTGAAAACCTTTGCTTCCTCAAAACTATTATTTTCAAATTCCAGCTTCTTGACCACTAGGTTCTTTTATTAGCTTCTCTTCCTCTACCCCCTTTTCTTATTCTCTTTGAGCAGTTTTGTCAAGTCACACCACTCATAGCTCACTCTTCAAGTCACTTCTCTTGTAAGTTTCAGACTCATACACCTAGCTGCCCACTACACGTTATGTTACATGCCTAAAATCCATGTCTGAAAAGACCTCTTTCTTTTCCCCTCAATTTCTTCTTCTCAATTCTTGACTCTGTTTAATGATAACATTAAAGATAGATGTTTTTTGCCGAAACCCTGGGCATCACTGCTAACTTCCACTTGTCGCTGATGGAAGTCCTATCTGCCTAACATTTCTTGTATTCTTGGCTCTCTTCTTCACGTTAATACTTAACTGTTGCTGTCCTCTCTTCTTTCCAGTTGTTATACTGATCTGAAGCAAGCACTGTTATACTGATCTGAAGCAAGACATACCTGGGCCTGAACGCCTATTTTTCTCACTCACAAGCTATGTGACCAGAGGAAAATTATGATTCTCAAGCTGTTAAATGGGAACAACACCTGCCTCATATTTTTTTAAGGTTTAAATGAGCTAACTGGTACAAAATGCTTACTACATAGCCTGGCACAGAATAGAACTCAGGAGTATTAGCTCAGCTTGAGTCTTCTGATTAGCCTTGGTGCCTCCAATCTCACTCCCTATTCCCACCATCACATTGCTAGTGGAATTTTCTCAAATACTTATCATCTTTCCCTAATTCTTCAATTAGGGAATTGAATTACACAAAGCCAAATCTAGTCTTTCAGTGGGCCATCTAAGTATCGCTAATTGGAGCTCCAGCCTTATTTCCCAGATTCTGTTCATACTATTTTTCAGTCCCTGAACACATGACCTTGTTTCATGTATCTGAACCTTTAGGCACATGCTATCTTTTGTCTGTATATAAAATTCATCTTTATCTTTCCAAGCTCAAGGGAACATACGCTGTTAAGCTTTTCCCAGTTCATCCAAACAGAATTGAGTACTAATTCCTAGGGGTTTATATATTGCTGCTGCGATCATTTCTTGATTTGCCTGTCTCCTTCACTAGCCTGCGAAAACTGAGAGCAACGGCCATGTCATATATCCCCAGTATGAAGCATAGTTTCTGGAGGTGGTAGGTATTTACTAACTACTGAATGGATGAAAGGAAAGACACTGGGACTGGTTTTATTTTGTATCTTCTAAATAATTATAAAAGCAGCATCAAGAAATCTGCCACGTTTACTAACACTAGTAAAAGTTTCCATGAATGTCAGAATGATGGGAGGATGGAGGTGTTACTGGTGGTTTTCTCTATTGTACGAAAAGGCAAAATAATCTAAAGTGCTAGAAGATGTAAAACACTAGGGGGAAAAAAAGCATAATTTGAGCCATTAATATCTACAAAAAGATTATAATTTCCTGAGTATACTGGTCCAGTGTACTACAGGAAACAAACAGAGATAATCAAATAGAATGCTGACAAGTAAACAGAGGAGAACATCCTTTTGCAAATACTATAACTTAAAATGAATGTTATGCCTATGAATATTTATAATGAATCCTTATGTGTCAGGCTTTCTGATAACCACTTATATACAATATGTTACTTAGTCCTTCCAACAACTATATGAACTAGGAATTCCTAGTATCTTGCCTAAGATACCTGAGCCAGGATTTAAACTTGGTTCTGTCTGATCTAAAAACTTAAGGTGAAGGAAAACCATCCATGTCTATAAACACAAAAATGGCAATGAACAGTATTTAGCTTGTCTCATTCATCAAAATCTTTAACCAATCAAGAATAAAGTAGATACACATAAGAGCTGGTCTATACAACAATTCCTATTTCATTATAGAAAACTACTAGGTTGGATAAATTTGGGAGAACTATTCAGAATATTATTTCAACAGCTCTCATAAGCTAGTTTTTAATTTGATATATGATTCTGTAGCACATAAACCTCCTTACCAGGTTCTATACCAATAAGCCATATTTTAATTCTGTCACAGAATCAGGGTTCCTCTCATACCTGAGATTTGTAATAGAAATTCATTCATTTATAGAAATGCAGGGACTTGCCTGGTGGTCCAGGGATTAAGAATCTACCTTTCAATGCAGAGGACAGAGTTTTGATCCCTGGTCAGGGAACTAAGATCCCACACACTGCAGGGCAACTAAGACTTCACGCCACAACTAGAGGGCCCACACACCGTGACTACTCAGCCAGCGCACTCCAGAGCCCGTGCTCCACCACAAGGGAAGCCTGCATGCCGCAACTAAAGAAAGCCCGCTGCCACAACAAAGACCCAGTGCAGCCAACATTTAAAAATTAAAATAAATTTTTTTTAAAGTTAACTTTCAAGTAAAAGAAAGAAGGAAAACGTAGTCCTTTATGGAAGGAAAAAAAACCCTACATATTTGATTGGAGGTTTAGGTATGTGTATTAGGAGTGTATGAATTCTCAGGGAATAATACCACCATCTATCCTTATTTAAACGACTTTGTGCTTTGCTTTGGTATTCATCCATTAGAAAACTCAATCATGCATCTACAGGAATTATTGCTTAAATGAAACCAAGTTACCAGGACATGCAACAAAACTATGTAGAAGTGACTTTTTTTTCTCTTCTTTGAATACCAGCATCTCAGAACAGGAAGATCTCCTGGAGTAGGAAATGGCAACCCAATGCAGTATTCTTGACTGGAAAATCTCACGGACAGAGGAGCCTGGTGGGCTACAGTCCATGGGGTCTCAAAGAGTCACTACTGAGCAACTAAGTGTACACACACACATCTCAGTAGAACAGCAGAATGAGGGGAAAAAAGCATGGGCTTTCAAAATAACCCAAAAAGTTTCTGACAGTCTTCTGACAGAAAGTTCAAATACAAATTCTTCCCCTTAATGTAAGATAGGGGAAAAATCACCTTTTTGCACTTACATAGTTGCTTGTATCTCTTTAATGAAAAAATCAAATACTATGAAATATTTTGAACTTCCTCAAAAAAAGATCAGTATACCTTAAGAATCACTGGGGTAGTCTTGAAAGAAAGAAAATAAAAGACCAATGTCCAGGCCTGGCTCCAGGTAATTTAAATCAGAACTCAGAAGGTGGGCTTGGCCATTGGGATTTGTGGCTTTCAAACAATCCCCCTGGGATTCTAATATACAACCAGGATTAAGTTTTAAAAGATTCAATTGCCAGTCCTAAGCAGATAAGATCAACTACACCATAATTCTAGTTGTGATGAACACTGGCTATCTATAGGTCAAGTGTCTAGAAATAACCACTGGAGATCTCCACCTAGTGTCTCCTTACTTGTAATGATTAAAAGTGGAGATACTACGATCCATGGGGTCGCAGAGTCAGACATGACTGAGCAACTGAACTAACTACGATGCAGGAAACAGAGCCTTAAGGTTAAGTGGTTTGTGTTACCAGTCTCCCTATACTGTTTGAAAGAAAGAAAAACTACTGAGGGGCAATCTTTGAAATAACTTAATTCCACTGGACGTGACTGTTACCTGGCTGGTTGGTTGGTTGCTAAAGACATGAAGGATGAGAAGGTTCACTGCCAACTAATGCCACAATGAGGCAACTGAGAAAGAGGATGGTCCTTCAGTTATCTGCTTCCTACAAGGCCAGTCACAACCACTCCTCTGACAAACTATAGGAAGAAAACAAAAAATTAGATGTGAGAAATTCATTCAACATAAAAATAAAATAAAATGGATCTGTGGTATTCTGAGGAAATCTCTGAAGACCAACAGACAGGGCCAAAGGGAAGAAAAATGGGACTATTCTAAATCAATAGATTAAAAAAAATCTTTAAGCCTGTGCAAATGACCTGAAAGTTAATAGTGCTTTATTGCTATTTTCTACTATCTGTAGGCCAATATTCATAGCAAATTTCACAAAGATTTTAATATCAATTATGTACTTAGTCACTACCCTAAAATGTACCCAATGTTAATTCTTAAGATTTCATACATTACATTAAAAATGGCTTTACATGAGTCTGAACCAAAATATTAATCATTTAATTTAACATTGTAATTAGATATTTGTCTAAGAAACAAGCATCCTAGCAGGTCACAGAAAAATACTATGAGAAATGGAATGCATCAGCTAACAGTAGGACTATTCAAAGGCAAATATTAATAGTTCAAAAGAAAGATGAGAAGTGGTTAGCTTAGTTACTATTAAGAAACACCAAGAGTTTTAGAAGAATACTTAAGAAAACCCAGTACCTAGACCAGTTGCGATAAGGCATCAGGCACTAGACAATGGACTTGATAAACTTGCAGATCAAAGTAAACAAATGGCAGGTTTATCAAAGCTCAATGCTAGAAAACTATGGTAGATTGGAAAGACAGCCAAAAATGGTGTGGAGATTTAGACAATTCACAGGTAACTAAATATAGAAGGCAAATTTAATTATTAGCTGAAAGCAGGCCATGGGATCCAGAATATATTCAAAAAAATCTCTTCACTCCTATTTTGTTTCTGAAACTTTATACTTATTGAGGCCAAGTTGAGGATTTAAGCAATAGCAGAATTCTTTATAACACAGATAGGAAATTTCCCATCTTTTCATCACCATCAATTTTTTTTTTTTTTTCAGTTAAAGAGAACTGTACCAGTTGTATGAAATAAAACAGACTCTTTAGACAGCAAAAAAATGTGTATTAAAAAAATGTAAGAACTATATTACAGTCTTATTAGATTGCCAAGTATTACTTTTGTTACAAGAAGCCTTGAAAAAAAGTGTATTCTATTTCTTGCACATAGAACCTTTACAAATAGCATTGAGGATTAAAATTCCAAGTTTATCTATAGTTGACAGTTCAGTAAATTCTAATTTAAATAGTACCCATTTTTCTTTCTTTGGCTATAATCCCAAGATGGCACCACTTCAAAGGCCAACTGGGTAAACCAAGAGGCTGGACACCTCTCTCCTACAACACACTGCTCCCCTTTCCTTCCGCCCTTTTGCCGTCACCACGAGGGAGGGTATGTCCTGATGGAGGCAGCAGTGTAAATAGGCTGTGTAAGCTAAAGTATGTACCCAATAATCTGCTTTATCAAAGTGAGAGCATTCTTTTCTCCAGAACCTCCTGCACACTACCAACATCCCTCTAG
Source organism: Cervus canadensis (assembly GCF_019320065.1). Classification (NCBI taxonomy): domain Eukaryota; kingdom Metazoa; phylum Chordata; class Mammalia; order Artiodactyla; family Cervidae; genus Cervus; species Cervus canadensis. Next base: position 76,839,381 of record NC_057386.1, read on the forward strand.
TAGGAGCATACTGAAAGGTGAAAGTGCAATTCAACAAAGAATAACCTTTTCCAAAAATGCTTTATTGCTACAAGTTGTAAGATTTCCAACCATCAAAACTGGAACAAAACTTGAAAGGCTCAGCCCCCTGTGGGGCAGCACGGCCACTTCATGGGAGTTTTTCATGTAGATCTGGCAGTGGATTTAGCAGAGTTCAGATGACAGCAGGATGGTATCAAGAAACCTTGCCTGTAACTTAAGAGGTGGAGCACAAGGTAGAACAAGACTACCTTCCATTGGAAACGTCAGTCTTTCTTTGAATTCTCTTAGTAAGAGTAATTTCAAAGCTTAAGGCTGGTAATTATTAAGACAAATATATACATATCTTGTAAGAAAATCCAACACTTCACTTTCAAACTTTTCCCAAACAGATGCTACACGTGATAGCTGAAATATTCCTAGAAATGGTGTACAAGAGACTTCCCTGGATTTATCACAACCTACCTGATCTAGACCGCATTTTTCTGGCCTCTTCTTACAGTCACAGCTTTCGTTTCACATAGAGCAATATATCGTGGAGTACAAACAACTCTGTGAAAAACAAGGGAGTGATAAAACCCACAGGAAAGCTATTCACTAGCATCGGGGCTACTTTTAGTCATGCTATTAGATCACCTTTATTCTTGTGCATAACAAATCGGTACAGAGAAATGTTGAAAATGCTAAAAACTCAACTATCGAATTAAAGCTGAGGAAAACTAACCTGCTAGTCAGATTTTAGTTTTTGAATGAGAAATGACAAGAGTAGTAAATATAAAGAAAAACAAAAAGAACTTTACTTCTCCTATGTTAATACAGGTCAAGGGACCCTTTCTTTTCAAAAGGGTTGATAACACCAGTTCTTAGCAATAAACATAAGGCACTTGTTTAGATTACAACATCACTGCATTCCTCCCCCCCTTTTTTCCTAACCCTGTTTTCCCCCACAGCATCATTTGGAATAGAGTGAATGAGGCAAATGTGAGATGATCCAGTTCATACTATCCAGGGTAAGATAGCACAGTACAATGTTTTAGGGGTGATGTCTGGACATAAAATGAACCTATGTCAGTATCCTCTGAGACCAGACAATGTATCCACTATCAAGTAAACCTGAAAGAAAATAAAATATTTATTTAATAGTTCCAGTAAAATTGGGTTGGAATACAATATACATGTTAGGAATTTAGCTCCTCATGGGTGGCCTCTGCATCAAGAGTTCTTAGTACTTATGAATATTCATTCTAAAACAATCTACATCATTTGAACATTGTCAAGACAAATATAAGAATTTCATTTCAATATACAGTAGAGTTTAAACATAATTCACACACACACCCCCTATTTTATGGCTGGTGCCTCCTCCAAACACCTCATTAGTGGCAGAGGTAGCACTAGTGTTCTTTACCAACAATAAGAACTTCAGTTGCCACTCATAGGAGAAGTTGAAAAAAGTTTTTTTTTTTTTTTTTGCCATCTGTTAAGATGTTCCTGAGACAGGGCCAGTTAATAAACATAACAAAGCACTAGAGTCCAGTCTGTACTTGTCTTTACACCACTAAATTACTAGACTGGGATGTGGAATGCAGGTCATGTACTATGAAATGCTGAGTTTAGCACAATTGTTCAATCAGTAAAAGGATCATGTCTCCTGAAAATTCCCTTTAGAATATACTTTCTATAAACTAAAAGTACCACAAAAAGGTCAATTATATACACAATCAATTCATTTTACTTAATATCCTTATTTGCTGAGATCTTGCAAATGCAATGAGAATACAGAGCCTCTGGCTAGTTCTCAGTGTTTGGGTTTAAAATTTTAAGGCTCATTTTCTCAAACAAAATAGCAGTTCTCACTTTTCCTTTCAAATTACTAATTATATTCATAGTACCTGCTGCCATCCTAGCGCTCAAGGAAATCTTAATGCAGGAACAGCACTTGCTTAATGGAATTTCCCTGACACCAACACTAAGTCCATTCCAAAAAGTTCCCATCTGAACTAGCCTTACAGCACATTACACTGCCTCTGGCTTGCACCTCTGTTTCCACCTGTGTATTTTCACAGAAGCCCAACACATATTAGTTGAAATATTCACACAACTGTTTTTCAAAACAATTTATTGCATCATATTTGGTACCTTATGTTTGACAACAAAAAGGAAATTACATCTGTAACTGCAGGAAAAAGAAGCTGGTCTGTTATTGGAAAAAAAAAAAAAAAAAAGAAAGAAAGAAATAAATCTTGGGCCCTTTAAAAATTACAAAGTCTTGGGCTTGCCTGAAACAACTGAGCAAGAAATATATTCTTAGAAATGTAGGGCTTCAAGTATTACAAACCTGTGACACTGTGGAAAAATTCCAGAGGTATCTAAACTGCAGCACATTTTTTTCTGCATATCATGAACAAGGCCTGCTGAGGTTTTTAACTATTAGTCTCTTGATCAGTCATAGAATGGTAGTCAGGAGTTCTGCTCTTTAACTTCAAGCCATGGTAGATTTTCTTTTTTCACTCTTGGGTGAAAAGTTCATGCTTGCTAATTAGTTGGTGCCACATCACAGTGCATTTGGTTCTTGCATTACAGTTTTAACAAGTTTGGCCAAAACAATGCTGAAAGGTTTGCATTGTTATTTTAGTTCTTCAAGTTTTAGTTAGAATTGAGATTGTTCCAACTGGTTCCTTCAGTTAAAAACTGTGGTACAAGAACACCAAACTGATCATGTACAGTGAATTTTGGAAACACAACAAGCGTATTGAACACCCTCTAGGTTTTCTTATAATTCTGCTTGGTATCTATATGTCCCAGCTTCTACAACATCAAGCATCTGTTGTAGGCTTCTCTGTAAATAGTGATTCACATTGCATACTTCCTATGGTCATAATCAACCCCGTAACAAAATCAGTTAGATGCTAAAGCCCCAACAACTCTTTGTGCTCAGTGAAAGAATCCAGTGCTAAAACAGCATTTATGCTGTCTGAGATATAGTAAAATCTCACAAGACAAATTTAAAGTAATATTTCTGCCACACACCTGCTTTGTTAGCCGTAACAGCCTCCAGATTTTATATAAATTAGTTTAAAAACATGGGTGGGTAGGTAGGAATAGGATAAGGTATCTTTTTTTTAACCCCTCAATTTTAGCAGCTTTTAATTTTTTAAGAAACTGAACCTATATCCTGTAATATGTTAGATATTTTATATATACTTTTTCAGCAGGATAAAAAACGTAAAACACTATTTGAAGGCAAGAACATTTACTCTTCTCATTCTGTGTAAGTTAGAGCAATGCAGCAGGTGCGTGACAAAAATATTATACACTAGATATGGTCCAAAGTCATTCCGTTTGCTTGTTTAATGATGTTCAAATTTCATTGGCCAGTTCTTCAGTTTCTGCAGAACTATCTCCATTAACTGTGATCTTCATATCCTCTTCATATCCAGGAGGCATGAAAGCCAAAGCGTAAGGGAAAAGCTTATGACAATTTGCTCTATAAGCTTCAGCAGCTTCTTTACAGTCTCCTAGGCTACCATCACACAAGGCTTCTAATACCTCCATACATGTCTACAGAAAGAAAAAAGGTCACATTATAATTTGCTTAAAAGAAAAAAAAATTTACTGTGAATTTATTGGACATTTCATTATCAAAAGGTTTCTAAAACGAGAGGCAAAATGTACATATTTAAGATACAGAAAAGTATTTATTCCCACTATGCATTCCATTAGAATTAGTTTCTTCAGAACTGCAAGGTTTACACAAAAGGATGGACATATAAACAGGGTCAGGACTAAGGTGAGACAAGCAAGGGGTGGGGTGCTACATCCAAAGACACTCAACTCTCAGCAAGTAACCTCTGGCAATGTTGCCTCAGCCTACCTGGCCCTGTGCATGAGTGTTGACATTTACATGCCACTGTCAACTAAGTCTTTAAAATTTTTTGGAGGCTCAGAGCCAGATGGCAAAATCAAACATTACTTTTTAACCTTCTATTCAAATTAAAGAGAACCTTTACGGTATGTCCACTGATGAAGAAGGAAAGACAGTCTCAGAAACACAAAGGATATACATCCAAGGAAAATTTTTCATGACTACTAATAATTCTTTCAACCAAACCCTTAAGTCAGTCTGCTTATATTTTTAAATGATTCATGGTGACTTGACATTTCTCATGCTTTCTTTCTTCACCTTTTCACTTGGAAAATCCTACGAAGTTTCCAGATATAAGTAGCCCACAAACTTTGACTGTCTACAAGGTACTAATCTAACTGAAAGTGGAAGTGTTAGTTGCTCTGTCCTATGCGACCCCATGGACTGTAGCCAATCAGGCTTCTCTGTCCATGGAATTTTCCAGGCAAGAAATACTGGAGTGGACAGTAGCCATTCCCTTCCCCAGGCATCTTGCTGTATATGTGTGCACACATATACAATCTTAAATAAATTTAAGATAAATTAAGTTTCTGAGATGGAGTCATAATAGTTTGGAGAAGAGTATGCATAAATAACAAAAAAATTAATTGGTGAAAATTATTCTGGGGAAAATAGAAACAAAGAGAGTCAAGTAACTCTTACAGAGAAATAATTAAAAACTCTTTACCTGGAGGTTTCTGTTAGTGAGGGATTCATCAAGTGTTGTTGCCAACTCTATAGCTCGCTTCTGACTAGAAGGATCTAAATAATATACCATTTTGGCAGCTAAATGAGAGGGAAAACGGAAATGTTTTATTTCAAGGTAACACCAGCATTTTATCTTCTATCCATTCAAATATAAAAAGTAAGATCTATGTGCACACAGTGTGGCACTTTACTAGAAAAATGGGAATAGCCATTTGAAATGCTGTTATCTGAAAAAACAAAAAACACAAACCTGACGGAGTAGACCAGAAGCAGTCTAACTGTCCAAACTAAGAGAATGGTTACGGTAAGAGAGACTATGAAGAAACACCAATACTTCTAATAACATCTGTCTTTGTGTGGTGGGAGCATGGATAGCTCTCTTCTTTCTAGAAGGAACGTAATCTGGGATTGAGGAGAACACTCGTGTGTCTGTGTGTTGTGACGGAGAGGCGTGTGGGAGACACCCAGCCCTGACAGGCATGAGCACACTGCTGAAGCACTGCCCGTGGTCCCATCAAGTCTGGAGTCTGGCTCGTTAGCACAGACTCTCGCCAGATGACCCCTGCTTGTAAGATGGTTTTCAGGTGCTCAGTACTGTCAAGTTTGACAGCTTATATAAGCATGAGAAATGAAAGATGGTTGCATCTAAGTGAATTTTAAGAGCATGCCAATGACAGAAAAAAATAAAAAGAATGATTCTCCTTCAGTGTATATAATAGATAGCTAAATTCAGTTACACCTGCTTCTTTATAATGCCTATGCAGAACCAGGAGAAACTACTACCCTTGATTCATAGTAATGATTTTATCCAAAACATTTAAAAATATAAAGGAGGTTAAGCTGTCTGTTTCATACGATTAAAATGTGACATACACATTTGCCTCTGCCATACAAAAAGTGTGTAACCTGTCAATGACCCCCTGTAGTAAAAACTGAAGCTGTTTTAGAGGCTGAGATAAGGACAAAATAAACTGATTACCTGATAATCTATGTGGCAATGAATCAGAATTCCTTTTCAGAAAAGTTTCATTAAAGTTCTTTGGATTCGTTGCTCCAAAAAGACGATTCATTTCTTGTTTTAATACTGTTCTAACTGCATCAGGTAAATCTTTACTTTCACACACTGCTGAACAAATTAAAAACAAACTGTTATTAGGCAGTTAGATACTGATACAATTTGTGGAATTAAGAAATTATCTACCTGATGAGGTCAATGAAACAAAGCAATTATATATACAAAGATGGGATAAACTTACTAATAATCCAACATTTAAAGAAAAGCTAATCTACATAAATTTAAAGAATGTGTTGCTTCAGCAGAATAATCTAATAATTTTCTAAAGGCTACCAAATATAGTGCAGAAGATTAACAGAATTTCCCTCACCCTATCCCATATTCTTCTGTACCCAAGTAAACCATTACAAATTTATCAGTTAAAAAAAAAAGCCATGGATCTCTATATTCAGTGATTATGTGAACTGAGCTATCACTACGTAATAATTTCCAAACGACCACCAAACCATTTTCCTGCAAGGAATACACTGTTGTCATCATATGCTTTGGCATTCAGAGATGGAAAAACTGACTCCCAGCCTCTCTGAGCTGAATCCTAGTTTGGTATAGAGAGACAGTCTGGAGCTTTGAGCCAGACTGACATGAGTATGATTTGAGCGTGGACAAATCATAACCTCTCTGAACCTATTCCTTGATCTGTAAAATTAAGGTGATATCTAACCCAGAAGGATCACAGTAAGAAAAAGCTACAAATAAAATGTTACTGTTTAGTTGCTAAGTTGTGGCTGGCTAGCCAGGCTCCTCTCTCCATGGAATTTTCCAGGCAAGAATACTGAAGTGGATAGCCATTTCCCGCTCCAGGGGATGTTCCCGACAAAGGGATCAAACTATATCAAGCCCATGTCTCCTGCATTGGCAGGTGGATTCTTAGAGCTGAGTCATCTGGGAAGCCCCACAAGTAAAATAGCTAATGACATAACAGATATTCCATATACTGTAGGTACTATTTTTGTCACAGACTGAAGAAAACATAAATAGATTTTCCTTATGATTAGAAACTAGTGTTGTGGCTTTCAAACTCTTGACTACAACCAAGTTTCTGTACTCTGATGAGCATGTTTCCTATAAACATAACATTATGGGAAGCGAAAGTTTCACAGAACACTGACTCTTACATTGTGCAGCATATTCTTGTATCTTATACTCTAATTTATTTCTATTTTAAGTTTTCAAATGCTTTCAAATGATAATGACCCACTCAACTTCTTTCATTTTCTCACTAATAGATCACTACCCTAAGTTTAAAAAACACTGAACTTTTGAATAGCAAAAATCCAAGTGAAATATTGTACATGTAGTTAGTAACTAAATAATTGATTGATATGTGCCCTTTGTTGGTTGAACAGCATTTCTTCTATCATGCTATAGAACTGGTTAACTCAAATAAGTGAGCTACTAATTAAAGAATTTAGCTTAATCTCCATTATGCCTGTATTTTCAACTTGGATTTGGCAAATTTATCAATATTTGTCTTGCAGGTGGGAAATGGGCTTAGGAGAAGAGTGAACTGGAAGGAGAAAATCTGTTAAAATAGGTTATAGCCAATTACAATGAATATTATGTCAACAAACAGGTATCTATAAAATTTGTTACTTCTAGTGGCCTCAGTGGTTTGCCTGAAATGCTTTCAGGACACTTTATATATGCAGACAGGAAAGTAATTTTATGGCTCATAGCTGGAAACCATACTTTTCATGTTTTTCATCACTTTCATTAACTTGTTTTCTTCAGATTAAAAAAATCTCAGAAAAATCAAAACTGCTATTAAAAAAATCCCATACAGTTAAAAATACATATATATGAATATATATGTCTTGTGTTTAGGATGTGTCAAAGAGGGAATATTTAAATAACTCCCGACATCGACTAATAGCTATTTCCCTTTTTCTGTATTAATAGTTTATATTAATAAAGCATTCATTTATTTAACAGATTAAAAAAGGAATGTTTCCAAAAACACTTCCTTACTAATTCACAAGTTGTTTCTGGTCAACTAACTCAGTTTTCTCCTCTAATCACTAATCACATAAACTGGAACTGCAATTTCCAGGAAGGTATTAATTACAATCAATCAACCAATCAATTCTGCTGTAGCAAAATTTAGAATGTCCTATGGAAGGAGTAGCCTCAAATGTCCCAGATTTATTAAATAATCTTTTATGGGTGAAGACAAATGGAGGCACAAGGAGTCAATCTAAACATTTTGTGACACTGATAAAAACTAACCAAAAATTACTGACGTCTCAAGAAAGTAAAAAATCTCAGACTATCTAACTGTCTTCCATGATACGTTAAGCCTTTTCCAAGGGGCATATGAGTTGAGTCCTGAGATACCCTAAAATTAAAACAACGTTTGGTTCATGTTATTAGCAGACTGAATAAGTTTAGTTATCACCAACAGTTAAAGTCACATTAAAGTGGGGGCTGATTCTTGGCAAAAGGAGTTTCCCTGGGTTCCCAGACTAGCCAGCATTTTTTTGTTAAAATTTCGGTAGAAAAGGATATTTTGTGTGAGATAATGATTACTTACTACTGGTTACAGTACAACCTACTGATTACTACTCAAAACAGCAAAATAAATAAATGACCATATTAATTAAGCAAGGTTTTTTTTGGAGGAAATACATAAGTACAGATGAGAAATAATCTGGAGAGAAAAGGAAAAAATGAGTTTGTACAAATGAGAGAGGAAAATAATGTTAAGATTCATTACAGATTAAGGTGACCAAAAACTACTAAGTTTAAAAACATTTAAGGGAATATAAACATGTAAGCAGGTATCAAAACAAATGAATACCTAAAGTCCTATTTCTACTTAGAACTGACCAGAAATATAATTAAAATTGCCCTAAGTTCTACAACTTAAAAAAAAAAAAAAAAATGAAAACTTGGAAGAGATACTATCATTCGCATAATTAAAGGGGGAAGGGGACATCCTATATAGCAAAAGACTTCATGGGGCGATTACTACTTACACTAGTAGTGTAACATTCTAAAGATTTGGAAGATGCTCCTAACCATGCTAAAGTGAACATTCACTTAGAGAAGCTTCTACAACTGATAAAATAAGTGTGGAGCCATTGTTTTTTCTTTTTCCTCCGTAATTTCTGGAAAGGTGTTACTGTGAGGATTTCTTCATAAAGAAATTGCTACAATATAATTTAATATGACAAATGTGCTCCTGACAAGTTACTTCAAAATCAAGTATTTTTCTCAAGAACCAAATATATTAATTAGTAAAAGGAACTCAGGGGGTTTACAGTAACAAAGATGCCTAAATTTAGTCAAAATAAGGATTACTTTGTAAATCTCTTCCTGACAATGATATCAGATGAATACCTGAAGCAATGACAATAGCTAACATTAACTCCACTCAATTAATTCTCACTTTTAATGTTAGGACCATTCTTTGTTCTTCTAAAGTTCATAAGCATTTTAATTTTCTGAAACAACTGTTACAAGAAAATGGTTATATGTTCATTAAGCCACACATTCATTAGAAGTATTTGCTTGTCACTTCCAATTTTTATTTCAAAGGAATATAACTCTAACTCCATTAACTTTATATGTACTGTTTTATTATCTTTCAGGAAAGAACTGACTGTATAAAAATGAATTGTGTATATATTGAAAATAGCTTGAATGCATTTCATCCTAACTGAAAATGATTTATGGCTGTTATTTCCAGCCTTAACTTTTTGATTCACGATTTCACAAATTTTTTTTCTTTAATACCAAAAAAAAAAGACTAAAAAGAAACTTCCTTATTTTCACTAAATACAGCAATTACTTCTACTTTCTATAATATGACTACATTATTACTTTAGCTTCTCTAACAGGAAATCACTTTTTTGACAAGCATAAATATGATCTAAATAAGGCTTTACCTTTTCTTTTATTTTTTTTTTACCTTTTCTTATAAGTCAAAACAATGCTAACTAATTTAGCATTTTCAAAAGAATGATTGGGATACCTAGTTTAATCTCATTATTTTTATATAATGCATGTATTCACATGGAACTGAGTACTTAGTAATGAGACAGCTAATAGTATTTTCAAATTCTGCAGACTGTTCTACTAAACGTTCAATTCTCCTTATCCAGTTACTTAAAAACCAAAACAAAAAAACAGTACTTGACTATAGAAGTACTTTATTCTAAACTTAAAGCTCTGGTAGTAGAAAGAACAATATGAAGATCTGGGCTCTCATTCCTGTTTCTTTACTAATTATTGGTGTTATCTTAAATAAGTAATTTAGTGTTTTAGTATCCTAGATTTCTCAACTATGAGAGATAATTGGCATAATATTCCACCTTTCGTTTTCTAAAATTCTGTAGCTTTACTTCACATTAAAACTTACATATGGATCTTACTGACTAAACATTTGAAAAGGACAACAATTTGTTTTAAAGTTACTTTTACCCTACATTTACTGACAAAAATTTTATGATTCAAATCATTTTGCTAGAGACAGGTAAACAAGATAATTTGTCAATTTCAAAGAGATTTTTAAATTTTACAACAATTAACTACGTCACATAATGAAACACGATTCAAAATTTCAACTTATTAACCTTTAAGAAACAGAAATAAAGATGATTCTCAAATATCTGGACTGAATGATTCTGTGTCAAAATCAGGTAACACTTCTAGCCTTAAAATAAAGACCTTCACCACAAAGAAAAGACTTTGTTTTTTCCCCAGGCTAACTTAATACACAACAGCTTTAAAATGATTTGCGTTTATGATAAACTTGTATAAATCACTTATTCAGTCACTATCAGCTACTGCAGTCAAACACTTAAGTAACAGAAAATTAAAACATACCAGTACTAAAGAGTCGAATCATACATTCATGAAGCCAGGGATGACTAGAATCAATAGCAAATGCTCTCTTTACTGATTGTAGCATCAAAAGAAACTTTTCTATAAAAAGGAAAAAGATATATTTTGATCATTTAATAAAAAGAGATACCCTCCTTTAGAGGACTAACAGTATCTTACAATTAGAAAAACTCATTTAGAGTCAATCACATCTGGACAGCAACTTATGACTGAAGCAATTGACTTCCTCAGGTTAGCAACATTAGCTAATATTTTCCACGCAACATTAAGAAAAATCATTTTATTAAGTATAAAAAATTTAGATAGCACTCAACATTATTTGGACTAATGCCACATAAACAAAAAATTTTTGAAGCCATTTCACTTCTTAATCTCCTTTATGTAGTCAAATAAACAAATTTTTCCTATTACTTAGAAAACTTCATTGTTTATGCTTGAAAGTAACATTGTTTACACCTTTCTTGTGTTTTGCAACATGTGAAATCATTTCCCTTCCACCTCACTGTTCCTCTCCGGTCAATCCCTGGCTTCTCTTCCCCATCAAAGGTAGAGTATTGACCAAGGTTATGTTTTTAATCACCTTCTAATCTTTCCCAATGCTATCTCTTCCCACCCCATCCCCCAAGTTTTCCAAGCTTTAGTAGTGTCTCCACCTGATGGATGGAAAACTGTGCCCAAATACTCACCACAATTCCAAGTCTCATCCACAGCCGTTTTTGTTAAGACTTCTCTAATACGGTACAATTTTCCAAATATCAATATCTGAAACCCTAGGCTCCTCTGACAATTCATTTTCCCCGAACCCCTACATTCAGAAAGCTAACAATACGGCTATGTCCTTTATCATTGCCCATTTCAGGCTGTAGCAATAGACTCCAAATGCTGGAGAGTAATTGAGAGGTAGTAGGTAGCAAAGAAGCCAACTCCATAGGATTCAGACTGCCTTTCACTACTGAAAGCAGAACAGCTTTTGTATTTGACACTTCGGGGTTCCATGCAAAAATATTTGTTTAAAAGAGAGCTGTGTTAACTATTAACAAAACTTTAAAATTATTGGACTATTTATTAAACTAATTTTCCAAATTACAACAGGAGCACTGTGGAAAACATAGAAGAAAGTATTTTAATCACTCAAACTCCATCAAGAGACAATCTCTTTATGTTTTGATCTATTTTCTTCTTAGCTAGTGTTCTATTTTACATACTCATATAAGTATCTTAATAGAGATTAAAATAAACTATAGTTAGTTCTGAACCTTATTTTGAAACAAATGTTATATAGTAACCTTTCCCCAACATTTGATAATCATGATTTTTTGATGGATACTCTACAGAGGTATCATTTTATTCTATCTCTTTTAGCAGGACAGTTACTGTTTGGAGCAGTAACTTTTGTCAGATGTTACTAACCAGTTTCTCTTTCCTTGAATACCTATCACCTTAGTGATACAATATTTTTTTTCAATGAACCATTTGGATTCAGTTCAGTTCAGTTCAGTCGCTCAGTCGTGTCCGACTCTTTGTGACCCCATGAATCACAGCACACCAGGCCTCCCTGTCCATCACCAACTCCCGGAGTTTACTCAAACTCATGGCCATTGAGTCGGTGATGCCACCCAGCCATCTCATCCTCTGTCGTCCCCTTCTTCTCCTGCCCCCCAATCCTTCCCAGCATCAGGGTCTTTTCCAATGAGTCAACTCTTCGCATGAGGTGGCCAAAGTATTGGAGTTTTAGCTTCAGCATCAGTCCTTCCAATGAACACCCAGGACTTATCTCCTTCAGGATGGACTGGTTGGATCTCCTTGCAGTCCAAGGGACTCTCAAGAGTCTTTTACAACACCACAGTTCAAAAGCATCAATTCTTCGGCGCTCAGTTTTCTTCACAGTCCAACTCTCACATCCATACGTGACCACTGGAGAAACCATAGCCTTGACTAGATGGACCTTTATTGACAAAGTAATGTCTCTGCTTTTTAATATGCTATCTAGGTTGGTCATAACTTTCCTTCCAAGGAGTAAGTGTCTTTTAATTTCATGGCTGCAATCACCATCTGCAGTGATTTTGGAGCCCCCCAAAAAATAAAGTCTGACACTGTTTCCACTGTCTCCCCATCTATTTCCCAAGAAGTGATGGGACCAGATGCCATGATCTTAGTTTTCTGAACGTTAAGCTTTAAGCCAACTTTTTCACTCTCCTCTTTCACTTTCATCAAGAGGCTTTTTAGTTCCTCTTCACTTTCTGCCATAAGGGTGGTGTCATCTGCATATCTGAGGTTATTGATATCTCTCCCAGCAATCTTGATTCCAGCTTGTGCTTCTCAGCGTTTCTCATGATGTACTCTGCATATAAGTTCAATAAGCAGGGTGACAATATACAGCCTTGACATACTCCTTTTCCTATTTGGAACCAGTCTGTTGTTCCATGTCCAGTTCTAACTGGTGCTTCCTGACCTGCAGACAGGTTTCTCAAGAGGCAGGTCAGGGGGTCTGGTATTCCCATCTCCTTCAGAATTTTCCACAGTTTATTGTGATCCACACAGTCAAAGGCTTTGGCATAGTCAATAAAGCAGAAATAGACATTTTTCTGGAATTCTCTTGCTTTTTCGATGATCCAGCAGATACTGGCAATTTGATCTCTGGTTCCTCTGCCTTTTCTAAAACCAGCCTGAACATCTGGAAGTTCTCAGTTCACATATTGCTGAAGGCTGGCTTGGAGAATTTTGAGCATTACTTTACTAGAGTGTGAGATGAGTGCAATTGTGAGGTAGTTTGAGCATTCTTTGGGATTGCCTTTCTTAGGGATTGGAATGAAAACGGACCTTTTTCAGTCCTGTGGCCACTGCTGAGTTTTCCAAATTTGCTGGCATATTGAGTGTAGCACTTTAACAGCATCATCTTTCAGGATTTGAAATAGCTCAATACCATAAAATCTTCTTAGTATCTACTACATTTAGCCTGTAAGAATTCTAAATCTAGCAACCAAAATCCTCCATCCAACCTTTACCTGGCTTAGGCAACAAAGGCAACCTCAACATTATTTATACACACTTGTTTTCTCTTAATAGATATTCTTCCATTCTATGCATCTTTTCTTTTAGAAGTATGGTCTGTTCTTCAAGATACACCTCAAACATCACATCTTCTATCTGTAACAATAGCTATTGGTTGACATTATTTACTGCTTATTGTGTACCAGACACTATTCTAAGATCTATGTGTATTATTTAGTTACTAAATTTTATCCACATATGAGCATGATAATCACTATATTTCACCTTAATTTTAGTTATATATTGTACATCTATTTTTTATTTTAATGCCCTAGGAGAGATCATGACATCACTTAACTTCCCCATAACATACTGTAAAAAGCAGGCATTTCTTTGTGAGGAAGCTGCACTTGCATTTGCCAAAATATCCTACAGTGGTGAGGTCATCAGAATTGGCAACTATATTCTGAGAAATAAAGTGATTAATTTTATCAGAGCCACTATTCCTTAATTGCCTACCTTTCCTAAAGTAAATCTCAAAGGCAAAAAGATGAGTTTCTATCTTGTTCTTCACCAAGTTCTTCAATGGCGTTAAAAATTTAATAGCTTCTTCCAATGGAGTTTCAACCTAACAAAAATAAGAGATATTATACAAATGGAAGCAAGATTTGTCGGGGTGGGGGGGGTGTCAATTTTCTCTTTCTATTCATTAAAAATACTTTTTCAGTAAAAACTACTTACTAGTCAACCAGAAATACACTGCCATATTTTACCCTCCCACAACCTAAAGGAAGGGGATTCTAAACTCCTCATTCACTGAGATAATACATTATCTGTGGATAGAAACTATCCAACAAGTAAAGAAGAAGATAAAACAGAACCAGAACCAGGAAAAGAAAGACAGTAAGAGAAACAGGTAAGATAGCCAAGGGTGGGGGGAAAAAAAAGAGAGAGAGAACGGATGTGGAACAGGATGACAAGGGCTAAGAACTATAGAGAATATTAAGGAATGAGTGAAAGTTGAGTATAATCAAGCTATTAAAAAATAGTACAATATCCACCCTGTGTTGCTTTGTTCCATTCCGAATTCTACAGAAATCCACATTTATTCAAATGCCATACTATAGGTGTGGTGTCATTTGAAAAGTTGTATATTTATGGAATGCTGTCTCTATCACCCTTTGAGTACTGAGACAGGACTAGTCTCTGCAGACTGGGTCTGGGACAAGGCATGACACTGTATTTGCACTCAGCACCTGGGTCGTTATACTTGCCCTCTCTCATCATTGAGGCAATAACAACGTACTCTCAGTGGAATTCAGATGTGCCATATCTGTCCAACATGACTCTGCCCATACAGTAATCTGTGGTTTCACAAATTTAGATTTAGGCCAAGAAAATTATTTAACAGCATTAAAAACAAAATCACGTTAAACAGTAAGTGGTGTCTATAGGATTTACCCTGTACTAGTATGTAAAGTTGAAGAAGGCAGTGGCACCCACTCCAGTACTCTCGCCTGGAAAATCCCATGGATGGAGGAGCATGGTGGGCTGCAGTCCCTGGGGTCGCTAAGAGTCAGACACGACTGAGCGACTTCACTTTCACTTTTCACTTTCATGAACTGGAGAAGGAAATGGCAACCCACTCCAGTGTTCTTGCCTGGAGAATCCCAGGGACGGCGGAGCCTGGTGGGCTGCCGTCTATGGGGTCGCACAGAGTCGGACACGACTGAAGTGATTTAGCAGCAGCAGCAGCAGCAGTATGTAAAGCACCTAGTCATTATTCAAGGATATAAGCTCTAAACCAGAAATCAGTATGTAGCAGTATCACTACTGTAACAGTCAGAGATACCAAGAGACAGAGGAGAAAACAGGGGCCCTCATAAGTACACCTTTCTCACACTGGTAAATATTCTGCTTCTTATTCCCATGACTCTTTTTTTTAAAATTAATTTATTTTTTATTGAAGGATAATTGCTTTACAGAATTTTGCTGTTTTCTGTCAAATTTCAACAACTCTATGCTTTAATGAGTTAGAATTTGTGGTATACAGGGGAGAAATGGTTACCAGGGAAAGTAGAGAACTGGAAACTGAAATTACCACCCAGCTATAGCAAGCTTTTCATTCCTTAAGAAGTACAGACTGAAGTGAAGGTCACTGCATTGACCAGGATAATTTACTGGGGAGAGACATGGCTGCTATCATTATAAAACAGAAACAAAAAAGGATATTGTAAAGTTGAATCATTACAAGCATTGGTGGTGGTGATGAAAGTCGCTCAGTCATGTCCAACTCTTTGAGACCCCATGGACTATACAGTTCATGGAATTCTCCAGGCCAGAATACCAGAGTGGGTAGCCTTTCCCTTCTCCAGGGGATCTTTCCAACCCAGGGATCAAACCCAGGTCTCCCACATTGCAGGTGGATTCCTTACCAGCTGAGCCACAAGGGAAGCCCATTACAAGCACTACTGTGACTGAAATTGAGTATTTTAATTTAAAAAGAGAAAAGAGAGAAATTAATTCTGTCTGAAACTCTAGTAAATGAAAACATATGCCCTCAAAGGAGATGTGGTTTTCTTGTCCCCACATGCTTCTGTGGGCCTCTCAAAGGTAAGACTCTGTCAAGTTAAATCTAAATGATAAAATAGTATGTACATAACCAAGACAAAGCTAACTACATTCTACAGTTACATATATATAATGTAGTAGAGAGTGATATAAACAAAAGCATATAAATAGGGATGATGTTCTACAACCAGTGCTTTAAGATAAAACTACCCTTGAAAATCCCTGAAGTTAAGACACATAGATATAGCTATGAATATACAATATCACTAGTTTGAGTTGTACGTATGAAAACCATATATTTAAGTATCAAAATTGCAATCACTGTAGTAAGACAGTCACACTATGACAGGCACCTAAGAACTGAGATGGCAGTCAGGCCTCTCACATCTCAAACTCAGGTGGGGTCCTAATGTTCACTGAGCAAGTACTAGGTGGAACTGCCAGCATTATGTATACTCTCTTCTGCCTCTCTCAAAAAAAAATCACATCCAACCTTGAAGATCTGAATTTGTGTAACTTAAATAGATGTAGAAAAGAACGACACTGTGTTGATGGCACTTAATGCCATTTAAGACAGTTATGAGGGCATTTTCTTCATATGCAATTATTTAATTTATAAACTGACCTGAAATATAATCCAAGTAAAATATGTGGTATAGGAGTTATCTCCTTAAATTCCCAACATAGTAACAAAAAGTGTAAAATTAGTTTAAAATTCAAAGTTTCAAAACTAAACACTACAGAGGGACCTCCCTGGCAGTGCAGTGTTAGACTTTCCTTCCAAGGTGGGGGTGCAGATTCAGTCCCTGCTCAGAGTTCAGATCCCACAGGCCTTGCAGCCAAAAGCCCAAAACATAAAACAGAAGCAATAATGTAACAAAATCAATAAAGACTTTAAAAAATGGTCCACATAATAAAAAAATCTTTAAAAATAACAACTAAAAACGACTGCCTCATGGTAAGTTGGATAAGCAAGCAATACATTCCATCAAGCTTTCAGATTTACACTCAGTTAACTCAATATTAAGTTAATAAACCTATTTTCCTTCTCTCTTTCTTAACTAGAATAACTGCTAATTTAACAATGCTTTTATTTAAATTATCTTGATCTGATGAACTAAATTTATCATTTACTGCCTGGAAGAATGATGAAACATAAGATGACCAAAACAAAAAGAAACAAACAAAAAAACCAACTATAGATTACAGACCCAGAATTGGCAGGCAGCTTTTAAAACAGCCTGCGATGCCCCTCCCGATTATGACAGCTTGGTGTAAAATCTGGCCTTGCCACCACTTTGGGGTATGGGTGAGTGTGGATTCTATTAGATGCAGACATCTTGGATGCAGTCATCCTAGAAAGAGAAAGGTGTTATGTGCCTAACAGTAAGAACAGTATACACTGAAGAGGAGTCCATGAAACTGGGTGCCTTCCACTAGGCTCCTTCCAAATAAAGGAGTAAAAAGTACTTTCTATAGTGCTTTTGCTGGGAGACTTTACAACCCTCTAGCTACAAATGACTAGACTATAACCTGACATCTGGGCCCAAAGCAGCTATCATAGACTAAACAAAGAAAACGAAACAGTGTATAAGGAGACTAAGTGCAAGAAATCTGCTATTCAGGGTACTCCTTATTAGACAGTAACTAAATACAAACAGATCCCCTCTTTAAACTATAAAGAAAGACATAAAGAGTTACAAGGAAAAAGGTCATTAAGTTATGAGACAGAGAGAAAAATGTAAAGAATGATAGCGGCAGGCAGTCAGTGATGGTGGTAAAAGTGGTAGTTAAGAAATAAGCGGAGGCATAAAGATGGAAGGCCCTGTAAAGTTGGCATTATCCCTAAGAACTCTGCAGTTCTCCATGGGGCCTGAAAGGTCAATTTTCTGTGCTTCTTCACATCCCTGTATAATCTTTCAATAAACTCCCAACAACAATAAAAAGGGAGTATCTCTGTTTCTAGAAAGCACAAAATTATTTGTTAATACAGCTTTGTGAAATCCAAGCTACATTTATCAATGGTTCTTAAATAGCAATACTGCTATGAGATATTACTGTCCATCTGCTAGGATATAATTCTAAAAGTATTTTCGAACTCTACTCCTTAGGTATTACAATTTTCCTTAGTTATAAAGCAACCAATGACCAAGGAATTTTTAGTTACTAATAAGGCTAAAACTCAACTCTAGGTTTACTGTTTACTATATTGCTTTAACATAGTAAAGCATGCAGTTACTCGCACTTGGAGGAGGAGGGTGTCAAGGGTCAGAAGAAAACTGCATAGATAGAAACTGCATAGAAACTGATCAAAATGATTTACATGACAACGAATGCCTTGGTTTCAGTCTAACAGTTAAAAATGGCAGATAAGATTTTTGGCTTGGGGAAAATATTTGAGGACTTTAAAGATATCAGGTACAAACAGTTAAGTACAATATACTGTAAGTTGACAACACAAGTGAGAGAGACATACAGAACTCACTTTTTAAGAAGCTCAATTTAGACTATATAAAAACTTAAATGCTACCACTTTTAACAGACTATATTCTTTACACATACATTTTCTTGAGTCCTAACATCTTGTCTAGTAGTGATTTTTCCTAGTCCCATTTTATAGTTAAGAAAACCATCAGAGAAATTAGACAAAGTGTCTAAGATACACAGTGACATGTAAGAGCTAATTATGTGGTCCCAGATCAGAATGACTCAAAAGCCAAAACTTTCCAATATACCATACACAGTACTCAGAATCATTATTTCAAGTTTTAAATGTGACATACAATCAGAGAAGAGAGAAGATAGAAGAGAAAGAGGAAAGAGAGAGAGGAAAGAAGGAAAACTAAAAATAAATCTCTTACTCTAAAATCCATCAGATTGGCTGAAAAAGACTCTATAAAGACAATAGCTGGTCATGAAATTTCACTCAGTTGTGCTAAATACTATTTTTAAGTACCTTGGCCAGTTTCTCCGGAATAAGTTCTTCTTTTGGACCTCCAATTTCCTCATCATCATCATCCTTCTTCTTTTTCTGATTTCTCTGCTGCTTTTCTTTTTCTGCATTTTTTTTCTCTTCCTCTATCTGGGCTTTCTTTTGAGCTCTTCTTTGTTTATTACGTAGCTTCTTTAGCTCTTTATCAGACATGTTTGCTGTAAGCAGTGTTAATAAAACCATCAATGTGTTAATCAGATTTATAATGATCAATTACTACTATGTATTAATATTCCCAAACTCCCATTAAAAATGTTTCATATTACACATGTTCATGTGCCTTTAATAATGCTGCATTTGTTAAAGAATATAAACATTTTAAAAAAATTTGTGAAACCAAGAGGAGACCTATTGTGACAACCACAGCAAAGCACAAAAGCATGAGCTCTTCCAGCAAAATTAAACTTCTTGCAGTTCTAAGAATGTAACAAGCAGTTTCAAATCCCTATGGCACTGTATTATGCTTTAGTTATGCCTTCTCTAATCCGTCAAACAGTGCTGCCACCATGCCTAAAGTATTCTGCTTGTCATAATACTTTGTCTACACATCTGTTTCTCTTTTAGACTGTGAGTTCCTTGGTGGAAGAGACTTTTGTTTTACTCAAAATCTTCGTGCTGTCAAGGCCTAGCAGCATACCAAAACACACAGAAAACACTCAAATATTTGCTGAAGGAAGAATGAATAACTGTATAGTAAATTTAAAATGTGACATTAAAAATTAACAATTATTCTTTGAGGTACAAGCCACAGAACGTCTTAAATAAAGACTAGAAATCTCTGATAAACATGCTACAATACAGTGGGAAAATTGTATTGTGTAGACTTAAAGCAATAAATCTGAAAGCCACATGTTCAATAGGTATTTGAAAAACACTTGTTGATAATGAGAAATGAAAAAAGTCATTCTAAAATACTCTACCACTGTGGTGATTTTTATATATGTTCACAAATTCTTCCCTTCAAAAAGTAAAGCCTATTTCCCCTTCCCTTGAACGTGAGCTATACTTAGTGACTAGATTCTAACTAATAGAATGTACTAGAAGTGAATATGCATGACATCCAAGATTAGGAAATACAAGCACTGTGGATTCCTCTTTGCTTTCCCTTGGATCACTCAGAGGAAGCCAGCTGTCATGCTGTAAAGAAACCCAAACCACCTCATGCAAATACCCATGTGGCCAAGAACAGGACTCTGGCCATGAGTAAGCCATCCTGGAAGTAAATTCTCCAACCCAGGCCAATCCTTTGATGCCTTGGCTGATATCTTGACATCAAGAAGAGAAAGATGGGTAACAGAAACCTGTGTACCGATATCAATACAACATAGTTTTCAGTATGACTTTATAATAAGCTTTGGGCTTCCCTGGTGGCTCAGGAGTAAAGAGTCCACCTGCCAAAGCAGGAGATGCGGGTTCAATTCCCAGGATGGGAAGATCCCCCTAGAGAAGAAAATGGCAACACACTCCAGTATTCTTGCCTTGAAAATCCCATGGACAGAGGAGCTGAGCAGGCTACAGTGCATGGGGTTGCAAAGAGTCAGACACAACTTAGCAACTAAACAACAACAACAATAAATTTTAATATATGTGAGAACAAGACACCATGCCCACAACCCACCAAAATATTTTTTCAGAGCTCAGATCATGATTAAAGTGACATTTTAAACATATGGATGACCTATTCAAATAAGCACTATTTCAAACTCAGCAGTGTTTTATTTGGGGATAAAAAAGCCACCCTTAAAAAAAAAAAAAAAAAGCCACCCTTCACCTCCCATCACATATAAAAATTATCTCCAGATGATCACACAGCCAAATGTAAAAATAACAAAGCAAACATTACGAGAAAACAAAGAAGACATTTATAAATATGTTATACATTTTGAAGGAGAAAAGCCAAGACCCAGAAGCCACAACAGACTAAAATAGTTTTGCCTTAGAAAAATTAAAACTTTACATAATGAAAGATACCCATCATAAAGAAAGCTAAGACCTAAGCAATAGGAAGAAAACATCTGCAACACATAAATAAGGATTAAGGTCCTGAACACATACAGATCTCCTACAAACCAAGAAGTTTCAAAATAAAATAGGTCAATGATATGAACAGGCAATTCATGTAAGAAACCCAAAAGCAGGACTTCCCTGGTGGTCCAGTGATTAAGAATCTGCCTTGCAATGCAAGGGACTCGGGATACAGGGAACTAAGACCCCACATGCCTCAGAGCAACTGAGCCTGCAGGACACAACTACTGAGCTCTGCGTCACACTCCTGAGGACCCGCACTGTGCAGCGAAGAGCCTGTGCTACAACGGAGACCCAGAGCAGCCAGCTAAATAAATGATTACACACCAGATGTTTCCCCTAAGTAACAAACATGTGAAGGATGAACAATTTTCAATGTGAGCAATAAAATAAAAGACAATCTCAATAAACTGTTGGTGGCAACAAAAACTTTTATGGAAGGCTACGCAATTCTCATAATCTTTGACCTAGTTAATTGCCTCTCCTAACAATCCCTGCTAAATAAATATGTGCACAATGATGCCTTACAGGACATTTACTTTAGCACTGTAATGGGGACGAGGGAACCCTCATTCCCATTAACAAAATTTAAAATGTTGCAATTAAAAAAAATAAAATAAAATAAAATGTTGTAATTTTAGAACATCGGGAATGATATCATCCCATTTATGGGTTAAAAAAATAAAACAAACAAAACAACCACAAAAACCACCCTGTAACTCTGTAGAACATAGGTACACATGAAACTGAACATGGTAATTGTGCACAAAAGAAACTGAACACTTAATAGGGCTAGCCCTTTGAAAGGAGAAAACCTTCAGGCAGGAGAAAAGTGAAAAGGGAGTTTCCCATTTGCTAGGTGTTTTTCTGAGCTGGTTTAACTTTGTATATCCAGAGTTAATTGTGTACTGGGACTTCCCTGGTGGTCCGGTGGTTAGTACTACACACTACCACTGCAGGGGGTATGGGTTCAACCCCTGGTTCGGGAGCTAAGATCTTACATGCCACATGTGTGGCAAAAAAAAAAAAAGTTAATTGTATATTATTTGCAGAATTCGAAGAAGATGTGGAAGGCAGGAAGAGTAAATAGGAAAGTAAATAAGCAAAGCCAGAGGATCACTGATATCATCTTCAATTATAAACTGTCCTATAGATTCTCACTAGCATTTTCTTTCCAGCTGAAGCAGTAACAACAGAAATTTAAGTTGAAATTTGTGCAAGGGTTTCAATATGTGACCTTAGAATCTTCTAAATTGTTCTTAGGTATTGTAAAATAACAAATTAATAAAAGGATCCAAAGGTCTTAGCAGGAGGAAGAATATAGAAAGTAACCAACCATAACCTCAGAAGAGGAAGAAACTCAGGACTGAGGAAAAAAATTCTGACAGCTTTTATGCCCCAACTCCTGTAACATTTTTGCCCTGAATAAAGACACAAAATTTTTGGACAATTAATTTTTTATCTTTTTACATGCGTAGGTCACTTTTATTCTGAGATCCTTTCCCAAATAATTATTTTAAGGAAGACTTCTTCCTACACATCCTGACATCTTGCTATTAAAATGGCATGTTAAAAATGGTCAAGTGAAAAATCACTGAGCAATGTGACTGGCTTAGTTTTAATTCTCACCTGGGTATTACTGTTCAAGCAATATTTACATTTTAGTATGTCATGGCTTGTGCTCAGTCGTGCCTCACTGTATTTGCGATCCCACGAACTGTAGCCCACCAAGCTCCTCTGTCTGTGGGATTTTCCCAGCAAGAATACTGGAATAGGTTGCCATTTCCTCCTCCAGAGGATATTCTCAACCCAGGGATCAAACCCACATCTCCTGCATTGGCAGGCAGATTCTTTACCACGGAGCCACCATATTAAGTTAAAGCTGAAATCCAACTCCTTAAAAGCTAATGACCTATGGCTGATTCATGTTGATATTTGGCCAATAACAACAAAATTCTGTAAAGCAATTATCCTTCCATTAAAAAATAAATTAATTAATATTAAAAAAAGGTAATGATCAGTTACAAATTTTTGCTTAACTTTTAAAGACAACAGTCAATAGTATTTTTCTTTTGTTGCTCAGAGAAATTCACAAAACAGCCATCAGCATTTTCTAAAGCATGGATAACACTGTCCCACTACGCGCAAACAGAAAGCTCAGGGAAGAGGCTTCCCTGGCGGCTCAGGGGTAAAGACTCTGCCTGCCAATGCAGGAGACACAGGTTCCATCCCTGATCTGAGATGACTCCACATGCCGTGAAGTGGCCAGACCCATGTCCCACAATTACTGGGTTTGTGCTCTACAGCCCACATGCCGTAACTCCTGAAGCCTGTGAGCCCCAGAGCCCTGCTCCACAAGAGAAGCCACCCCAACAAGAAGCCCATGCAAAGCAAGTAGAGAGAGTGGCCCCTCCTCTTCATAACTAGAGAAAAGCCCTTGCAGCAAATGAAGACCCAGCACAGCTAAAAATTAAATTATTTTTAAATCATCTTTCAGAAAAAAAATAAAAGCACAGGAAAAATCTGTTACACAAAAACATAAATATACATATATATACCACAGAAAAAAATAACTCTTTGAATATTATACCTGTATCAGCTTCATGTTCTTTATTCTCATCTGTAAGAGGGCTGTCATGAAGCTTCAAATAGATCTCTATGGCAATTCTTGCAGCCTTGAAGTAAAACGGATGCTGTCGAAGTACATCTTCTAGCTTTAGTAAGTCCACATATGATCTAAGGGTAATCTTCCTCATACAGTATGTATGAAAGTCAAACTGGTCATCAGTGATTTCTATAAAATGCTAACAAAATTATCTTTTTTATTATAGTGAAGTATAGCGACAGCAAAGAAGCTACAAAAATGAAAGCCTCGGAATTACTTGTTTCCAGGGCATGAAAATAAAAATCAGTAACATTCTAAAATATTAAAAATTACAATAATTCTACTTAAATACTATATATATCAATTAAGCAAATACAATAGGCCATTACCTAGCATAGTTTGTGGCATACATTAGTGACTGAATTACTTGTTGAATGAAAGGAAACACAATGCTTTATTTTTTCTAGTTATTTTATGTTTATTTGATGAATTCACATTTTAGAATATCAATAAATATCTTTTTTTCACAGTGATGCTTTAAAATATATTTATCCCCTCCTTAATCATATTTAAATAAAGCTACCATCATAAATCCAACAGAATTTATTAGCATACATAATGGTGTAGTGCAATACAGTAGATTTACATGTTAAACATTCAGCTTTTATATTTAGAACAATCTGCAAAGGATTTTAATATGTAGTATTTGTCAATTTTTCTGAGAATACAAATCTGAAATGTTGGTATGTGGGAGAGAAATAGTCAGGAAGTCAGTCAAGCAACCAGAAATTAACACATTTCAACTAACCTCTGGGATTCTCAACTTGTAGTAACAAAAGAAGCATGAATTTATATAAATTATATATATTAAAAAACATTTTAAAAACTGAAAGCCAACTACTAGTCATAGAAATGACTAAAAAGTGAAAGGACTAAGAAAAAAATAAATTTATCAGAAAATGAGAAATTATATAGGTTACAGAAGTACTGTGAAAAGGCTTCAAAGCTTGCATCTAATATTCATCAAGGGCATATGGCACCACCAATCAAACTCATAACCAAGACATTTCTGGCATAGCTTAATGAGCTTTGTATGTATTAATGAAGAAGCAGCATCAATTTGAAAGAAACATCCAAAAATCAATGAAAACATAGCCAAGATACAAACTTTCCATTAAGTTTTTTACATGAATTCTGACACTAAGAGTAGACAATGGAGAAGTCTGCTAAATATGTAATCTATATTATTTTTATTATAAACTCTGAAAAATGTGAATAGTGATTTTTAGCAATCATTTGTTATGCATTAGGAAGTGAGAGGAAAGAAAAAACTAAGAGGATTTCCCCAAACTGTCAATGGGTAACAGAATAAAAGGAGAAGCTTTTAGGCATGTGTTACTTACTCTCTCAATCTCATGGCATTTCTTAAGTGCTTCACCAAATTTATTCATTGCCTTATAAGCTTGGGCACATTCTGTCTGGAACCACATGCACTGCATTTCATTTAAGTTCTCGACCGCTGATGTTCCTTCCTATATGAAAAGCAGACATACTCAAAGACAATTTCTTACCAAATACGTTATTACACCATAGGATTTAATTGATTTGAATTTTCACAACAATTTTCTATTTTTTAAAACCATTCTCAGAGTAAGAGGGAACAGTTAATATGTGAAAGAAATTAGAATTATATTTCTAACCACTAAAAAACCCTCATAAATGATTAATAAAAAAGATCTACGTAATTTGGGATGGAAAGTAATATAACAAAGAGAACACCAGCACATACTCAATTAACATGAGTATATTCACCCCTAAAAATTTCAACTGAACATATCTCAGTATAAATCAGAGTTGAAAAACCTACTATACAAACATATTTGAAAAATGGCGTGTGTGTGTGCTCAGTCATCTCCACCTCTTTTGTAACACCATGGGCTGTAGCCCACCAGTTCCTCTGTCCACAGCCTTTTCCAGGCAAGAATAACTGGAGTGGGTTGCTATTGCCGACTCCAGGGGATCTTCCCGACCCAGGGACCAGAGCCTGGTCTCCTCCATCTTCTGCACTGGCAGGCACATTCTTTACCACCAGTGCCACCTGAGAAATGATGTTTTATAGTAATACTGATTTCAATTTCTTTTGATAAGGCAATTTAATTAAAATCTTGTCTTGATATTAAAAATATCAGAAGTAAACTTTGAAAAATAAACAAGTTATACACATATGAACTTTTTATTCATAAGCAAACAAACAAACTAGCTCTACAAACCCTTGTAAACTTGGAGCACATTTCTTCAGCCTCTTTTATCAAATTGGCTTTTAGCATGTATTTTGCACACTTGGAGTTGATAAATCTGTCTGCTGTGTCCAAGGCCTGGGCCTCATCCATCCACCTTGCAGCTTCTTTAATATTCCCAGCATGCTAAAGTAAGAGGGCACAAAAACAAAATAAACCTGTCAGTATGCTAATTTTACTATGCAGGTAATTTCTTTCCTGTTCATAAATAACTAAGACACAAATGCTTCCAAAGGTAATCTTCTATCTCTTACAACCCTAATCAATGTAGATGCATACAATCTACTGTAAGTTCTGATACCTTTCTGGCTATGTAGTCTATGAGCTCTCTGACAGTAAAGATATGTTTTAAAAATTTTGTCTACTGTTATAACCTCATTGGCAACGCACTACAACAGTGCCTGGCATATAATGAACACTGAAAAATACTGGTGAATCCTGAAAATTAATGGCTGAATCAAGGAAAATAATCAAAACCTTTAGTGAGAACAACATAATTCAATATAAAGGTCGTAACAGGCAAAAGGATGGCCAAATTTCTATTCTAAGGAATCGTGGAAACATTACAATTAGGACCACTTGTGGACATTCCACAATGATCCTCATTCTTAATTCACCTAACTTAGTCCATTTGGCAAAGCCACAAAACTAATGAGCATTACCTGGCATTTTAAAAGTGGTTTAAAACATTACTTAATTTCATCATTTTTTGGTAAATAAATGATTGGTTTAGAACTTCTTCCCCAAGAGCTTCTATTAGTAAATTTCATCTGTATTAAAATTTTTAAAATGATACTGGAACATATGACTAGAGATTCTCAAGCAAGACACAGGAATTGAAGAGTCAGAGATAACATGTAGAATTCACAGTAGAAATCTCCAGTTTCATTTCATTAAGATTACCAGATACTGATACACGATCATATTCAGATGTTAAGAGAAACAAACATTTCACAGCAAATTTAATTACTTTTGATTATCTATCTCTGCTAGTTAAAATCAAGAAAATAACCAGATATGTATGTGTGAATGCATGAGGACATATATTATGAATAACCACATATATGAATAACCATGTGTATATTTGTATACATGTGTTGGTATATACATAGATACAAATAATTGAGCAAACCAGCATGACCATGAAAAGTCTAAAAAGCAATCAGACTGAGAAAGATACTATATTTGTTATTCCATGTGTTCTGAGCTATCCAATACATCATTTTTCTTAGAGCATTTACAATGTAACATTATGTTCTTAAAAATTTATGCCTCATTACCTCATAAGAAAAAAAGCAGAAAATATTTTTACCTTATAGATTTTAGCTTTCACAAGAAAGAGTTCTATCAACGTGGGTGTACTTTCAATAGCAGTATTTATGTATTCCAGAGCAATAGATGGCTGACCAATTTTATCATAATGTTGTGCCAAGTAGTACTGGACCCAAAGTAATGTGGTTGGTGGTTCCTCTTTTCCATCATCTTTAAAGAGTGGGGGGAGGAGGTGGAGAAGAATTAGTCATTATCTATATTAAAGAGACTAGCCACCTCAAAGTGGCTTTATCTTTATTAATAAGGAAAGTAGGTCAAATAGTGTTATTTATGCGTCTAGTTATGAAACTAGCTCTAAATGTATAAGATCTTTGACCAGCACCACACTACCTGCTCTGTATCATTATAGCTCCTAGCACAATGCCATGCTTATCATAAACATGGTAGATAAATGAGATCAAAGCTTTAACAAATTACCTAAAAAGAAAACTGGGGGGTGGGGGATAGAGAAAACAAATTGTACTAGAACTATGGTCAGGAGGTTATGTATGAGGGGGAAAAATAAGAATAAAGAGAAAATTTCCATTAATGTAGGGTTAAAAAAAAAGAAAAAGAAAAAAAGAAAGGCATGATTGCTTAACTGGGTTTCTAATGTACCAAACTATACATAAATATACTTGTGATGTGGTTATTTTGAATTCTGCTGATAAGATCCTTAATATATCTTAATCTTATTTTGAATATGCAAAAATGTACACTTTGGGTTAAACTAAAAATTATACCAAAAAATGAGATAAGTAAAAATACTTTTTCTGTATTTTAGTTCAGTTTTATTTTTATATACTCACAAGAAAATGTGTAAGTTAAATATACAACCCACACATTTAAAAATGCTTTTTAATACAAATTTCTAATTCTAAAGAACTGTTATTTGCTTTCAAAGAAAGCAACAGATTGCTTATTTTTATCCTAGTAGAAGTAGGATGGCTCAGTGGACAAACAATAGGAGTGGAACTCACCAACTCCCGATCTGATAGATCTGCAACTAAAGTGCTGCATATTCTTGGGCATGTCATTGAACCTCTTCCACATTTGTAAAATATGTAGGAAAATGCTGATAATCAAAGGAACATCATGATGATTAACCAATGAAACCATGGTAACGCCTTCTAAAAAGTACTATTAAAATTAATCTGAGACCTAGAAACAGTGATCAACTCAATAGCAATAAGCACCCCAGGTCCCAAACTGGGTTTTCCCACTGTAGGAAACAGGGCTCCTTGGGAAAAACAACTTATTACAGGTCTGTTATGGGCAAGTATACAAGATGAACTAGAATATTTCTTTATACAAAACTGCAAGGAAGCTATCAACTACTACCCTAGTACGTGAAGGCTGGAACCATTTGAAACTGCAATGATTTAAAACATCAAATATGTTTAAAGCCATGAATTCAAAATAATACCTTTATAACACCTTTGAAGGATGCTACTAATAGTCAATTCACTATTTTGAAATTCATTAGTTCAAACTGGTAAAGAACAAAAAAGTAGGACAGGCAAAGTAGAAAAAGCAGCATTTTTTATCTCGCTTTTTCTGTATAACCTGAAATGCTATATTAGCAGATATTAAATATTATAATATTACTAGTTTGTAATTTGTAACAGTTCATGTAACACATTTAATAAACACTTCATGCCTCCTGATCAAAGGACACACCACCACTTGTGGAATAATCTTGCTCATCTCTTTGTCTTTAAAACAAAAAGGGGGAAAAAAATAAAATTTCATCAAACCTGTAGACAGTCAGACCTGTCCATGTGAAGTTTCTGCAGTGATGGAAATGTTCTAGATCTGCCCTGTCCAGTATGGTAGGCATTAGATTTACAAAGCTATTGAGGAGCACTTGGACTACCATGACTAATTAAATTCATTTAATTAAAAAAAAATTTAATAGCCCCATGTGACTAATGGCTACCATACTAGACTACATAGCTCTATACTTAACTTACAATGTATAATAAATCCAGAGGACAGAGAAACAACTTGTTAAGCAACAGCATATGGGTATATTCAGCAAAAACTAGACTAAAGAAAAACTAAAAACACACACACACACACACAACTAATTAATAAATAAACTGCAGGAAAAAAGAAAAAACAGAGGGGAAACTTACAGATTTATTAAAAAAAGTTAAAGAGACATATCAACAAAACTCAAAGTACAGATTTCATCTGGCTCTTCATTCAAATAAACTTCAGAAACAAAGAGAAAAAATATTTTTAAGGTACCTGGAAATGTAAGCATGGACATTTTCCTTTGATATTAAGGAAGCATTAATGTTCAAGTATGGTGATGCTATTATGGTTGTGATCTTTAGAATACTGAAATCTACATGGATGAAATGATGTGATTTTGGGGATTTGTTTTCTAATAACAAGGGAGTAGAGGGAAACAGGTAAGAAATATAGATGAAATAAGTCTGCCATGAGGTAAAAATCACTTTAGTTGAGCGGTGGGTAAATGGAGGGTCATTATATTATTACATGTAGTTTTGGAGATGTTTTAAGTTCTACATAAAATTTTCAATAAGCTACTGTTATCATGTTCTTATCAAATATTTTCACATAATATACATATTAATGCATCTTAAAGGGAAAAATATTTAAATATACTAAGCTTATTGACTAAATAATGAACAATACTGACCTTCTGATCAAGAATTTCATAATATAGTAAGATTTTTAAGACTTTTCTAAAACATAAAACTTGAGCACTTACCATTGGGGTTAAATAACCGGCAGCTTTTTAGAGAGGTTTCATAACCTACTACTAATTCTTCTATGATTGCCACCTACAGTACAAACACACAAGCACACTTTAGTAAAAAAAAAAAAAAAGAAAGAAAAATTATTATATAGTTACTATGCTTGTGCAAAGCATGTTATTTACTATTAGAGGGCTAAATAAATATTCCAATTCCCTCTCTCTTCTGATTCCACCCCTGGTCTCTCACATATACACCTTTTTATAAATCTCTTAACCTATGGATAAAAATTTAAGACTATACACTTTTGAAGGTGTGCTTTAAGGCAAAACTTTTTTTAAAAACTTACTGACAACTTTTCCTGCCGTAAAATATACGATCAAGCTGAACTAGAAATCAGGAACAGGCTGGACAAAAAGAGGTAATGTTATGGATGGTGTATTTTTAATCTTGGTTCATTTTTATCTTAATTTACATAAATAATATCCACAGTTAATATCTGCACTTCAGGAATCAAGAATTAAATACTGTGTGAAAAGAGAAATTCCACCAGTAGATGACAGCATCAACTCTCAATTTCATCATCCAGGGAAACCATCAGGAAAACTGAAGCATGGGACAGCAGGTGGGTTTCTGAGATCTAGGAGGATGAGTGGCTGGCCCAGTTCTGGTTTATCTTGAGTCATGACTATACTACTGACTCATGTCTTTGTAAGAGATCTGTGAATACTTTTAATTTATAATTCCCTTCTTTGCTTAATCCATCTATAATGAGTTTATTACTATAGAAGCTCTCTTAAATAACCTCAACTTAACTGACTCAACACATTAACACCAGCTCTCTCCATTATCTCAGAAAACTGCAGTCACAGCTAGGCTATTCTGAAATGCCCATGTTCTTCTGCTCCCATAAGGTGAGCTATATGCTTACGGAGAGTTTTGTTTTCCCAAGCCTGTTTGAATTAGTTGCATTCATTATCATCATTGCAAAATTTAATTCAATATTACATAAACTTAAGAAATGAGAACAAAACAAAGAACTATAAGTTGAATGAATACTGTGGAAAGACTCAAAGATAAATTAGGTTGTTTTCTTTTTACCAATCTAGGTTTAAATAAGACAACCATAGAGGGAAAAGTCTAATAATATACATGATTCTACAATCAAGACTGCTTCACAAGCATCACGTTCTCACTCTGCCAAAACCAGAAGAAAAAGACCACATTTTATTAATGTGATTTAAGCAAGGAAAAAAAAAAAGTGAAACAGTCACCACTGAGGCCCATATCCCAGACCTCTCAACCAAAGACTGGCAAGTAAGTGCCCTACTGTGCGCTGGCTTCCCTGGTGGCTCAGCTGGTAAAGGATCTGCCTGCAGTGCGGGAGACCTGGGTTTGATCCCTGGGTTGGGAAGATCCCCTGGAGAAGGGAAAGGCTACCCACTCCAGTATTCTGGCCTGGAGAATTCCACGGCCTGTGTAATCCATGGGGTGGCAGAGTCGGACACCAATGAGCGACTTCATTTACAGGCTTAGACTGTGCTTTAACTGTTTAGTATGTTTAATCTGTTCCATCTTTGAAGTGTTGTGTTTTTTTTTTTTTTAATCTAGCCAACGTCTTGATGTCACTGCACTTAAAATAATCTAAATTAAGATTATAACACACTTTAACAAGCATTTTGAATACTGTATACATAGCTGAAAGAGTAAACTGACTTACTGGGACATTAAACAAACTCTTCTGACAGAATTTTTTTTCTACCAACTAAAAAGGATAAAGATTACTAAGGTAAAACTTAGTTTAGTTTAAAAACAAAAAAATCATTTCTGGATTTCACCATGAGGAGGGAATAGAGACAATATTGAAGAAATCACTACTGTACCAACTTTTCATACCTGCACTGATTTATTAAAAAGTACACACCAGAAAAAAAAGATAGAAAACAAATAGGTGGTAAATTATTCAGCTAAAGAGAGAAGACGATGAAAAGGAAATAAACAGAAAGCATTTAAACTTTAAGGGCTAGGAAGACTGTTAGCAGATTCACAAAGTGTGTACTATGTGCCTGTACTATGCAATTATCCAAATATTGAGCAAAGAAATCATAGTCAAAAAATAAAACAACCATTGTATTTTGCTTTACCTTTTCTTTATCTTTGTATAACGACCTCAAAGTATTGAAGACTGGTGGACAACCCTTACTGAAGTTCATCCTTAGGAACTTATCCAAACATTCTTTAAACTTCTCACCTTGGAAGAAAAAAATCTTGTTGACTTACATTTACCCAGATAATTCTAACACGGCATACCTTAAAATCTTAATATGCACACTCATATATTTAAAACCAAGGGCAGATATTGTATACCATAATATCATTTTCATTCCTTTGCAATTATTCTCACTTACCAGATAAAAAGTTTAATGGCAGTCTTCTTGGCACTAATCCCCTGGGGTATTTAGTCCAGGCCTCCTCATAAATTTTTAGTCGTTCTAACATATTAGCTGCAGACCAAAAAAAAATTTTTCCCTTATGTAATTGTACATTTTGCTAGAAAATTATAAATTTCTGAAAATATATAAAAATTACCATATTAAACAGAAAATTTGAACACGGGAAAAATCATTCATAATCTAACCACCTAAATATATCAACAATCATTTTGGAATAATTCCTTCTAAAATTTCCATATTTTAAACCTTTATTATATAAAATACATGATTTTCCTTATCCTGTTCTGCTTTAGGCGGCCTTTCAAAGTATGACTCCTCTACTTAGTTCTAAGAAAGGCTCGGTTATTATGTTTCCATAATGGCTTTTCTAATGTTCTCTTCAGCCTCTTCTCTAACGTCTCTCCTTCGATTTCTTTTGGAACTTTGATTTATTATCTATCCTCTATCTTGATTTTTTCATATTTCTTTTATATTTTCTTTTACTTTCAGGTGAGAACTTTCCTTGTTCAATCAATCTTCCACTTCACTAATTTTCCTCAGGTATGGCCTCTCATATTTAATCTATTGAAAATTTTAAGTCACATCAGTAAGTAGGTTTTGTCATTTCCCAGATTCCTATTAGGTCCTTTCTCATAACTGTTCACATTTCATCGCCTCTCTTCATCTTGGATTCTTCTGTGCTCTCTACTCTCCCTTTCGCTGGCACTAGTATTTCCATGCTAGTGTTACTACAGAGAATGACATTCTTTGTTACAAGGTTTCTCTCACATTTATCAATGTACCAGGAATAGTCACTATCAGTTGTGTAGGAAATTTTGCTCTAAATTGTATCATCCTGGATAAGGGCTCTCTGCCTTTTTGCAGACAGCATATTTCGGGGACTTGTCCTCACAAGTGGGTCCCATTCATGCGAAAGAATGGTTGGGGGAAGAGTCTCTGGACGAAGTTTATTTGTGTCCTTCTTCTCACATAGGAAAGAAACAGTGCTTCCCTTTCAGTCTGGTGACATTCACTTGCCCTGGCAGGTCACACTCTGTTTCCTTTAGGGAAACAGCTCCATTTCTATAAGTTACCATTTTCCTTTCATATTTCTGACACTGCTATTCATTTGTGAACTTTTAAAACTTGTTTCCAAAACTCTTTTTACAACTATTTCTATAAATTTGTAGAAGAGAGGTTTTAGAAAACACCTCGCCTGCCATATTAAATGGAAGTTCACAAATGTACTTTTGTATTCAGATTCTGAACCAATTCTTAACCAGTTTTGCTAGTCGGCATTTTCAATGAATTAACACAATGTATGTTAACAAAAGATGCAATTAAAGCTTAGAAAGTAAGTTTTAATCAGTGTTACCTGGCTTGAGTGCCTTTTCCAAGCCTTTGTAATAGGCCCAGTTTTCAGGATTTCTCTCTTGCAATCCTCTGTAAACATCAGCTGCATCTTCCAAACGACATAATTGTAACAGAAGTTCCCCTGATTTAAACAAAAAAAAAAAAAAATTGAATTAACTAAGTATGTTTAACTTTTCCTCAAACTTTCTCCTAAAACCTCTTCAATATTGGGAGGTGGGTTCTCAACTCCCTTCAATGAGACTATTTACAACATTACAGTATTGTCTCTCCTGTTTTTAAAAGTTCATGTGTAGAAATGTTATCCTCTTCATATCCTCAATTTATTCAGGTGTATGTCTAACTCCAGGCTACTTTCTCAAATTCACTGAACACAGTCACTAAGCCATCATCTACTCAATTATTCCTGACAACATACAGACAATTACAAAATCTAAATTGATGCCCAGTCCGTTACCCTAACCTTATGATGTCTTACCCAGCTATGAAATGATTCTGCTCTAGCAGCCCAAATCACGGCCACAATGTGTCTCTTCCAACTAGCGAGTTTACTCTCTTTTTCATCTACCAAATACATTTCCTGCTTTAAGCTTAATTGTCTTGACTTTCTTCCTGTCTCACCAATCCTACCCTTCAATCTCAAGAGAAAAACTATTCTGTTTCTGCAGGCCTTTCAGCAACCTTTAAGACGACACTGCTTGTCTTCCCTGGGCCAGTGTCATCCCTGACTGACATCAGCAGCCCCAAGTATCATCACTAATCTCAAAGCCTAGGCTCCCTGGTTTACCAGTCTTACGGTCTGTGTGACCCCGTCACTCACCTGCTGCACACCTTCTCATAAAAGCAGCTGCCAGATGGAGGCACTGGGGCACTGGTTTCACTAGAAACACATCAGCTCCAAACTCACATAAGCCTCAAGCACTGCTCAAGAATCCTTTTTCCTACCTTAATGGGCTCCCATTCACCAAAGGTGGTATTTTCAAGCCAAGACTGCACTCTTGCACCTTTTTTTACTATCAGATAATAAAAATGAGCACTTACTGAGTGTGAAAATGACTTTTCAAACGTTTCACAAGCATTAACTAATTCAATTCTCAAAGCTCCATGAGATAGGCTACCATTATTTGTGTCATTTTAAAACAAAGAAAGTAAGTAAATGTGTCAAGGGTCTTTCAGACAGTTAATTGTTACAGAGTCAGGATTTGGACCCAAGCAATTTGGCTAAAGTCACCCATATTCTTAATGTCTATCCTGAGTGGTTCTCACCAGGTGCATTTTTGTCATCCAGGAGACATTTAGCAATGCCAGAGGCATTTCCAGCGTCACAATAAGGGAAGCGGGTGCTATCGGAAGTAAGCTACCGATACTGCTAAATATTATGCAACATACAGGAGACTTCAATCTCCAACATCTTGGTCCCAAAATGTCAACAATACCAAAGTTAACAGTCTGCTCTACACTGACCAAAAGACTACTTTACTAAAAACAAAATAATATCCTGCAACCTTTCTCCCATAGGCCACACCCATCCATATTTCCTTCTCATAATCTTTACCCACCTTTTCCTTGTAGAAGGAACTGATGGTATAACAATTAACAATGAAATTTTCTGCCTAACTATGCCACTCACCCACTCCAGGAAATTCCTAAATTATCCTGACCACCTATCACTAACATCAATGCCTTTATTACTGGAATGCCCAATGATTGATGATTCTACTTTTAGTTCCCTTCTATTCTCTTTATATTCCCTGTCCCCACCACTTGACTCACCATAGATATTCAAAACATATTTTGTGGAATGAACTGATAGCTCTGTTTCCTATTTCACTGGGAAAATGAAAGCAAGAAGAACTCCCAAATTATCCACCACACTGACACACCTACTTGCCCATACACCCCACCATCTCTAATTACTGTGGATGAACTATTCATTTTGTTATCTAAGGCTAACCCTTCAATTTATCCACTAGATCACATCCCCTCTAGTGTATCAAATATTCCATCTCATTATCTGGTGAGTACAATAAATACGATCTGCAAAAATCTTTTGATTCTGCAACCCTTCCCCCCAGCACTACCCTGGATGTGCTTCCTATACAGCAAAACTACTTGTTTGAGTCATTTATGCATCCTATCCTCAATTCCTCTACTTAGATCTCATTGAAATCTACTTGACCTGTTTGGGGTTTTACTACCCTCCTTCCCAATGTTCAGAAAGTCCTTTTGGTAAGGTCACAGTAACTTCCAAATTGCTAAAATCCATAGGTCAATTCTGAGTCATAGCTCAATTCTGAGCTTGATCTGTCATTCTTCCTCACTAATTAAGTTATCAAAAGAGTAAAATAAAACAATGTACTTAAGAGTATTTTGAACAACGTCATGTATTTCCATAAAGAACCTGAGGCCCAATCTTGCCCCTCATCATATAGCTGGTTGGTAGACAATGAAGGAACTGAGACTAGTTTTTTAATCTTATCATCTTTCCAATTAGTCAGAAACCTCCTCCTTGATAACTAATAGACTGCTCAGGAATGATCAACTCATGTGAAAGAGGCTGTCTTGGATCTAGAGTTCACAAATGAGTTCCAGGTGCCTTGGACTTGCATTTTTTTCCTTGCCAGTAGCATTATTCTCTGCTGAAAAGTTCATCAGGAGAACAATGGCTATATCCACTCTGCACACAGACATCACACTTCTCTAGTGTTCGACTTCAAAGAGAGTCAGAGAAATTTGAAACCAACAAACTTCAGCTGCCTGGTCTAACGACAGCAAAGCAACATTTCAGATGGCAAGTCTTAGAAAGTACTCAATTACTTGTTGTTTTTGTTTTCCATAATCAGTTCCTAAAACTGATTTAAGAACTGTAGTTTTTAAAACTACAAAGACTCCTTTTTCACAGCCCTCTAATAAATGGTAACACTGGAGATCTTTATTTAAGGATCTACCCATCCTCCTATCATAATCCACACATACAAACCTGAGTTTCTAGTTCATGTTTTCTGTATTCAGAAAGATATTCGGGTAAACCATAAAGAAGCCTAGGAATGTCCCATAAGCATCTTTAGTGAAGTCTGATTTATCAATATATATTACCGACAATAAAGAAGTCTGTTCTACACATTCAATTTTGCTAATAAGCAGTTTCTAAGAAACTTAATCCTGTCTTTTAAAATTGAGCAACTGCCTCCTGTATTTTAATCAAACTGTAA
Organism: Cervus canadensis; assembly: GCF_019320065.1. Lineage (NCBI taxonomy): Eukaryota > Metazoa > Chordata > Mammalia > Artiodactyla > Cervidae > Cervus > Cervus canadensis. Next base: position 76,876,467 of record NC_057386.1, read on the forward strand.
TATTTTCAGATCAGATACTTAAATAAACAATACTGCACTGAGTCACTTCATTCAACAATTTATTGTTCACCATTATTTTTTCCTATAACAACTACTGTTTAAATGTTTATTTTTTAAAAAAATGTTTATTTTCCTACATTACAAATTATCTGAAGTGCATGAGTAAGAAATAGATTTTGTCATCAAACAGCTGTATTATATGCAACGATTTTTCAGTCTTATTCTTTGTCATAGTTAAACATCAGAAAAAATTACACTCTTAAAAAAAAAAATACCTTTGGTTTCTTCTACAGCAAGTTTATCACAAATCTGCTTTTCATAGGTACAAAGATGTTCCAGAGCTTCTCTATAGAGACCTGCTTCCCGAAGAACTTGATTCTGATATAAAAGGAGTTCACTATATTCATAATCCACTTTATCAGGGGATGTCTACATATGAATACAAGGAATACTAACAGTGAGAATTTTATTTTCATATTAAAAAATTTTTCACACACTTAAATACATACAAGAAGTCAAAGGATAATAAACGATTGATAAAACTCATTTTTAAAAATTCCTAAATATCTCTCTAGGAAGCAACTAAAACTGACAATATTAACTTAAAACCCACTGAATAAAATAAGAATCCATAAGTCCTTACATATAATAAGTAAATAGGGGAGAAAGGAAAGCTTACTAAAAGTAGAATGTCAAATAAATCTAGAAGGAATAAGACAGAAAAATCACCAGTTTGCAACTATCATAGGAACAGCTTATCCAGGCACGAATCATAATCAATGAATTTTGCTAAAACTAGTGGTAAAAGTCTGATGAGGAAGAGACTACTCATAAAGCCTCACATTATTTATTAAATACAAAGAGAAAAAAAATAACTGGTTTATAGTGAAGAAACCTGACATCACCACCTTAAGCAAGAAATCAAACGGATGAGACAGCACATGGCTTTTCATGTGGTAAACTGAGAGGGGCGCAACACCACTCCTGCAGTCTCCTGCAAAAATGCGTAAGAGCATCTAACACTGAGGAAACATCAAAGAAGTCCAAACTGATGAAGATTCTACAGAAGCACCGCCACGACTCTTCAAAAACACAATGTCATGAAATAAAAGAAAGCCTTCGAAACTTCCAGATTAAAAGAGACTATAGAAAAATGATAATTAAATGTAAGGTATGATTCTAAATTGAATCATGGAAATGAGGAAAACAAAAAAATCCTAGAAAGGATATAAATAGGCCAGTTAGTAAATATTGAATATCAGTTGTGGATTAGATAGTAACAGTCTATCAATGTTAAATTTCCTAATTTCTTGATAATTTATACAATACTATCTATAGAGTTGAGAACTATAGAGTTATTCTTAGGAAATACCACACAAAAGCATTTTAGGAGTAAAAGAGCATGGTGTCTACAATTACTCTTGAATGTTTTAGGAAAAAATAGCTAAGTACATATAGACTATAAACTAAATGTATCAAATATTAACAATTAGTTAATGTGAGTGAACTTCTATTATGTTCTTCACACTACTCTCACAACTGTTCTGTAAATTTGAAACTATTTCAAATAAAAAGATAGTAAATCTAAATACACTTCTTTGTTTTAGTTATACTAAGAATCAGACCTAGTTTACTAGGTCTAACTTCTGGTTGTTACCTGCTGTGTTTTCCTAAATTCTTCTAAAATCTTTGCCGCCATTTCATAATCTTCTAATAAATGGTAAGCAATAGCATAACCAATCCATGATGCTCTCTGTGCAGGTCGAAGTTGAAGTAACTGATACCTCGTTTCCTTTAAGGGAAAAAAGAACACTTTTTCTTAGGTTTACAAAAAAAGTAAATGCTCCTTAAAGATCATATTAACTTACAACAGTAACGCAATGATGGAAATAATAATAAAAAATAGTTGTAAACATCCATATTGTGCAGCTTTATGGAAGCATAAAAATATTTAAGAAGCACAATGAAGCTTCCAAGATAATCTTAGAAATAATTTTTTTAAAAGTTAAGACATAAGACATGGTACCCTTTATTACTTACTCACCTACTTTCTCTGAGAAGAAAGAAGGGAAAAGATAGTGCAAAGGTAAAAAATTTTTTAAATGCAGTGCCCAACTACTGAGTTAAGATCTACAGGAAGCAACTCAGTAGGTACTTCATGGAAGAAAAAAAAAGAGGAACTAAATAAATCTGATTTAATAGACTGAGTTTTAAGGGTTAAAATATAGCTATAGTGGTGATCATTTTGTAATGTATAAAAATATCAAAACACTATGTTGTGCACCAAGAACTAATATGGGCAGTTAAACTTCAAAAAAAAGCCAAATAACCAATTAACGAAACTCACAGAAAAAGAAATCAGATTTGTGGCTACCAGAGGTGCGAAGGGGGTAGGATGGGGTACTGCATGAAGGTGGTAAAAAGGTACACACATCCAATGCCAAGATAAAATTAAGTTCTAGGGATGTAGTGTACAAAATGATTATATAATTAACATTTCTGTAGGCTATATGTAAAAACTGCTATGAGAGTAAACCTTAGGAGTTCTCATCATCAGGAAAAAATATATTTTTTTTCTTTTTGCATTATTTTATACCTATATAACATGATGCATGTTCACTAAGCTTGTGGTAACATTTAATGATGTAAATCAAATCATTGTGATGTACACCTAAAATGTATGCAATACTGCACATTAATTGTATTTGAGTAAAACTGAAAGGAAAAAAATCTCCCCTCACCAATGTAGCTACAAAAACAGAATGTTAGCCTCTATGTAGGTAAAAAGAACAAACGTGTGTGTGTGTGTGTGTGTTAATTTTTCACTAAATTAACTCAATCTTGTACAGTAATCCAACTCTGCTTCACAGTAAAGTAACTTTTAAATCTGCTTAGTCCAGTTACAAACACAACCACTATTGGAGGAAGGAGGCAAATTCAATTAATATTTTTTAATGGAAAATTTTGTTATCAAAAAGTACTCAAAAAAGTTTTAAATACGTTAACAGTATTTCCTCATTAGAATAAAAAAAATTCTCTACTTACCCTGTAACCCTCAAGATCTCGCATTTGAATCTGTAATAAAGAAAGGTCCCTTAAGATTTGAAGATTGTCTTTATCCCATTTTAGCGCATTTCTGTAACACTTAATGGCTTCATCATATTTCTTGTCTGACCTCTGGAGAAGGCCATAAACATGCCAACCTAAAGGATTTAGTTAAGGATACAACCTACAAGTCAAGAAATAATATTCCAATAATATTCTCCAGGAAACTCAGAAAGTTACAGCTGTTTATAAAATTACAAGCTTAAAAAAGAGAAAATATAAAGATAGTAGTAATTTGATACAACAAAAACAATACAGCTTCTCAAGACAAAGAAAACAGGTCTAGCCTGCCTTACTTTAAATAAGTTAATTTAATCTTACTATGTTTCCTTAATTATAAAATGTAAATAAAGAGAGAGTCCATACAGCAAAGCATAGCAGTTTGGTGACAAAACAGAATAACATGTATAAAGTGCTCAGTGGCTGACCCAAAATAAATGGCTCAATAGATATTAAGAACTATCTATTTTTGAAAGAGAACAGGTATTCATGACATAGCATGACATACATTAAAATTTCCTAAGTCTAGTAAGGAATACAGGTAAGTAAAATTACAGTAGGTCATACAACTGTACTACAAAGGGGGAAAATATGTACATAATCCCACTCTCCTAATACAGGTCTTTTTTCACTTTAGATTTTGATTATTGCAAATCACCCAACCTCCTGCAGTCTCTCTGCTTTCACTCTCACTTGCCAGAGTAACCTATCTAAAATACACACAGTCAAAAGAAAAAGTCTACTTCCCTTTGCAGAAACTTAATATTTCTCTCAGATCAGGTTTAAACTTCTCAATCTGACAGCTTTTACAGCAAGAACCCTTAACAGAGTCAGTAAATGCAGAATGTTGAGGGTGACATGTATAACTAAAAATACACATATAACGTTATAAATTTTATTTGAAAAATGATCTTTGCTTTTATAATACAAATCTCGGTTGGAATGTGGCTTTAAAAGCCTGAGATATACTACCCTTCAAAATCTGGCCCCCATAACCTATTTTCTCCTTTAGCCCACCCCAACTTCAACAACAATACCCTATTGTTTGAGGACTTGTTCAACTCTCTTGAGCATTGAGATGCCTTTTCACCCGTCTAATCTTCACCAGTGGCTCAGTGGTAAAGAATCTGCCTGCCAATGCAGGAGACACGGGAGATGTGGAAAGATGCCCAAGAGGAAGAAATGGCAACCCACTCCAGTATTCTTGCCTGGCAAATCCCACGGACAGCAAAGCCTAGTGGGCTACAGGCCACAGGGTCGCAAAGAGTTGGACACGACTGAACACACAAGCACACACGAATCACCACCTTCTAAAAATCCATCCTCAGAATGTTTAACACTGCTAACAATTTAAAGAAATTTATGTTCATCAAGAGGAACAGAATTATATAAAACATGGTAAGTCAATAGAGAACACTACAGCAATATTAAAAATGATGAAAAGATACCTACAACAGCCTTATTAATTAACCCTTTGCTTACCTTTACTTTCTGGTTATTCCTAACTCACTTCTGCCTTACTGGATTAGCGACAATTTTTGAACAAGCTTGAACATTTTATGTAATACTTAGAAGTGTTAAGCTTCTATCAAATATCTTCCTGCACTAGGCTGTAAGATCCTTGAGAGCAAAATCCATTCCTTTTCTTACTTTATATTATTCCAGGGGTTGGTAAACACTTGAAAATTTGTTGTTTCAGCACTTAAAACTGTTAGCCAACAAAACAGGTAAAGAAATATTTGTTTAAAACTATTTACAAAATAGCAACCCACAATTTTGTCTCTATCTTCCCTTAGACATTTGTACTTGTTCTGACTCTCACACTTCCCTTAATGAAGTAAAATTTATCTCATACAGTACTTAGCATTATCAGGGACTATGTTAAGCATCATTAAATCTTTACAAGACCACAGTGAAGTGGGTATGATTATTTTCATTTTACACATGAGGAAACTATGCCCTAAGATCACAGTTAAAAAGCCAAGTTGAGATTCAAGCCTAAGTGAAGCATACTCCAAACCCTGGGCTTAATAAGTACATTATACTTGACTTCTAACATGCCTTATCATATATCCTTCTCTAAATTCATGCTATGATGAAATTGGCAGGGTGCCTCTTTTTTGAGTGTGGGAAGAGCTTTCATAGATATTAAAATAGGCAAATCCCGTTTATCTGTAAATAGATATAATATTAGGCCATGGTAGGTATACAAAAATGTTTCCTGAATGAAAGCAACTGATGATACTCTACTGAAGAAAGAACCATCTCTTCTTGAGTTACACAGTAAGAGAGATCTAACACTTCTGACTCTCAAATTGCTGCCTAAACTCAAGCCATCCCAATTCAACCGTTAAATATATCTCAAAAAGGATACACACATGACTCTTCAAGTCATTTCTCAAACCTCTACGAACCAATTCATAAGCTTCTTCCTTTTTCCCCAAACAGTTCAATGTTAATCCTTTCATAGCCAGAGTTTCTATTTAAAAAAAAAAAAGAAAGAAGAAACTTAAAGATAACCACCAACAACAAAAAAGGTACTGTAATCTCAAAAACAAATGCTACATTATTTTAAGTATTTAAAACTTCAAGATTATTGAGAAAATGTCCAGGCTTTTACAGAATTAAAATAATTTTTTAAACTGACAAATGAAGTAACTACACATTTCTATAATATAGGCCTCCCTAGAATTGTTTTTTATATAAAAAGATACAAAAATGCATGAATATCTGGTAATGTATATGGTAACAAGACAAAATTATTTTCCATGGGATGACCTAATTGAAACATTCCTTTGAAGTATGGGAAAGTTAAATCCTGTAACAGACTCTGTGAACCCAAGTTACACAGAAATTAAATTCACTGTTAAATGATTAAAATATATGCATCAATTATCTACATTTCTGATTTTTGCCATTTTAAAACGATTCTTTGGGATCACTATTAAAAATACAAACTAAAGATGTCAGACATCCATCATTCACAATCGATAGAGTTGAGGAAAATACTAATTTTTAGAAAGGGAAAAACAATACTAATTTTACAATGTATATTTTATGAAGCACAAATGAGTATAAAATATTCATCATGGTTAATCTGCCTAACTTTTAGGACTACAAATTAAAATGTACAGAAAAATTAATTAGGGATAAAAGATAAGAATTAAAGATAGAAAGGAAGAATCAATATTTATAGTAAAATAGAGATAAAGAAATGGGAAAAAAAAAAAGGAAAGAAAAAAGTATGTACTAATCATCATAAATCTGTATAAATTCAAGGAAAAAAGAAGCAAACAAACAAAGTATATTTGGCAATTAGCCAAATTAGCAAGGTACCGTAGAAAGTAACACTTTGTTGTTAAACAGATAAAAATCTATTCTTAAAAAAAAAAAAATCTGTTCTTGTAAGAAACTCCTTTAAGTGTTTTAATGAAAATGTAGGTTGTAAGTTTAGAATAAATCTTAACTTACTGCTGTTAAAACTATTGCAATTAAATTATGACACTTCATATGCAACCTGATTTCAGATGTGTTCAAATATGCGGGGAAAGTGCACTTTAGAAACAATGAAAGCTGGTTCTACGCTGTACTCAAACTCTGATGTCTATACCACTAAAAGCTACATTACTGTTATGCATTCTTTTGGAAAGAATATAAAACAACCTAATATCCAACTGGCTAGCAAAATTATGTATATATATAGATATAGGCCATGCGGCATGGCACACAGGATCTCAGTTTCCTGATAAGGGACTGAACCTGTGCCCCCTGCAATGAAAGCAGAGTCAACCACTGGATGTTCAGGAAGTCCCAAGCAAAACCGTTTTTTAAGAAGGAAATGGAGAAAGAAAATTTTACATACTCAATACCCACTGCTTTCTGTCTTTAAACAATGTTGTTATTATAATGAAAGTATGCAAGAGTAAAGAAAGCTAACAGAGAATTATTACTCTCTCTCTTCAATACTAAGAAAACATTATCAACTTAACAAAGAACCATGTTTCCTAACTGTACAAATCAGACCTATAAAAGTTTACTGTTTCTTTGTCTCTTCAATAGTTTGGCTACAAGCTCTGCCTTTGCCCTACAAACTTCTCACTGTCCAATCTTCTACCCTCACACAGGCTAAAGCTACATAAACTTTCAAAATATGTATAAATCATGTCTTAAAACATGACTGTCTTCAAAAGCTAAGATACAATGCCCTAAATAAGAAGATGCTGGTTCATGAGCAAAGGCCCAAATGGACACTTTCTGAATAAATTTATTGTAAGGAATAAAATTTCTTCAGCTCAATCAAAGTTGTCAAGCAAAATTTTCTTGTAACCATTTTAAATAAACTTACTTATTAAACTTAAATTAGTATATTTGTTTTACTAGGTTCTTTTGCCTTTCCTATGGTGCTAATATTCAAAGCAGGAATAAATCAGAACTCAAGTAGATCGTGTTATCACTTTCTCAACAATAAACTCAAACTATTAGTATTAAATATCTTCCCACAGGCATAAGGATAAGGTCCATTCTCTCTGGAAAATAGTCTTGGCAGCTGGGAGTAACAAAACCCAAATAAGTGAAATCAGACAAGTAAGCAGAACCTTACCTACTTATGCTTACATGCAAGTGTACTACATTTATACTTACCTCCATGCTCAGCAAATTTGGGATTAGAGAGGATTTGTTTACAGAATTTCAATCCATTTCTGTACTGTTTATGTTCATAACACCTCTGTCAAAATAAAAGAGAAAAATTTAAGTTTAGTAAAAAAATGTAAACAACTTTAAATTTGGTGCTAAACTTTTGATTCTGTTAAACAGAACAAAATGATGTCATGTTACTTCTATATTCTAAATTTCACAAAAATGCCAATTACACACACACACACACACACACGGAACTCCCTGGTGGCCTAGTAATTTGGATTTGGCACTTTCACTGCAGTAGCCTGGGTTTAATCCCTGGTTGGGAAACTGAGATCCTACAAGTCACATTCCACATTCAAAATTAAAAAAAAAAAAAAAAAAAAGCCATACTGAGCAACCAACATTTTTTTAAAAAATATAGACAGTTCAAATACAGAAAGTAAAAGTTAGACAAAGGGACAGAACACACATTAGAAAAAATAAGACAAGCATTAGCGGACTTCAAAAGGTCCAACAAGTGTTAATATAATGTGAAAATTGGGGGGAGAGGTGTAGAAATTATATTTTAAAATAACATTTTCTTTTTAACTGAAGGAAAAAAGTCTCTGAAGTCACAAGAGACAAACAAGTGCATGCAAATTAAAGAAGGGGGAAAAAGACACACACGTCATAATGAAAATTCAAAGCCAAGAAATAAAGGTCCTTAAAAACTTCCAGAGAGAAAAAAAATAAGTCACATAAAAAGAATATGTAATCAGAATAGCACTGAAGGTTTATTCTAAAGTAAAAATGGTATACTGTTGAAAGTTATAAAATATCTACACATAGTCTTCAAAATTCAGAATTCCTTACCCAGCTGAATTGTCGATCAAGTATGTAAGTAAAATGACATTTGAAGGCTTCTCAGAAAGTTAAAATTTTACCTTTGCACTCTTCCTTAGGAAGTTATTAAAAGTAATCAAAACAAAACAAAAAGATAATGTGGGACTTAGTAAATAAATAATCTAATGTAGAACCACCACTCAAAAATGATACAGGATGCCAGAGGCCACCATGGAATAGGTTTCTAGCAAGGTCAAAAATGGAACCTGTGTACTTCATAATATGGAAAATATTATTTATAAGCACATGACAGAATACAGGTACATTTGGGGAAAGTGACCAATGAGTCTATAGAAAACCAACTGAATAAGTAAGATAGATTTTAACTCCAGGAGAAATAAAGGCTTATATAAGAAATTATGGTCTCAGTGTAATATTTGGCTCAATAATAAATAATACACATATAATTACAGAAATGTAATATTTAGTTCTGGTTTATCAAAATACTGTGATATAAGTACAATGACTGAGGAAAAGACGAGTGAGCAAATGTGGTAATGAAGTTCCAAGTTCTCCTTTTCTATAAATGTATCAACATGGGCTTTCATAACAGTAATTTTTAAAGCACTGTATTCACTACAGAAAATCTCTGCACCTTAAAGATATGATAATTTATGTCAGAATTTACTGTCCTAAGTTTAAACAAATTTTACTCTTAATTTTTGAAACAATACACTCAAAATCTGGCTGAGATAGTTAATGCAAATGATAATAATCACAAGAAAAGAATGTGTAGAAACAAAAATGTAAAATTTTACATTCAGCACCAAGAAATCAACTGGCTAAAGCTCAATGCAAAAGCTACCACAGAGCTGTTCCACAGTCACTATGTACTCACCATCTCTATTTTATTGTTCACATCTCAAACCTAATATACAGTCCAAAACACAACTCATTTCCACCCCTCAGAATTCACCACGTCTTTACCATCTCAAGAGATGCATTTCCTTCAACTCAACCTCATTCAGATGACAAAACAGGAAACCTAATTATCCTCTGTGCTTTCATCCCTGACACTTCCATCCTCTAATAGATTCATCAGTCCTAGTTTCTCTGCAATAGCTTCCTAACTCTCTGCTTCTCCCACAATCAACAGGCAAAATGATCTGAGGGATACAAGGGAGGGGAGGGCAGAAGCAGTAACTTAACCATATACAGCCAAAAAAACAGAAGACTAAGCAACTAAATTTAGTGTTCCTATTTACTCAGCAGAAAGCCTAAAACAATGTTTTTCTTATAATAATAGTAAAAGTCATTAAAGGAAGCTAATTAAAAGCGACACTCATGACTTGTCACTGTTTTCCAGGAACTACACATCAAGGGCTTCCCTGGTGGCTCAGTGGTCAAGAATCCTCCTGTCAATGCAGGAGACAAGGGTTCCATTCCTGGGTCAGGAAGGTCCCCTGAAGAAGAAAAGGGCAACCTACTCCAGTATTCTTACCTGAGAAATCCCATGGTCAGAGGAGGCTTGTGGGCTAACAGCCCATGGGGTCACAAAGAGTTGGAAAAGACATAGCGACTAAACAACAAGAACATACATACAAAGAACAATTTAAGTACACTGTTCTTAAAGGCTTCAATTAGCTTTCTACAATTTTATTTCTGTAAAAATGTAGTAAGAGAACTTCCACTTTTGGCCATTGTGAAGTAAACAACAAAATGAGACAAAACGTATAAAATAACTGTTGTCAGACCCTGGACAACAGGCAGCATGGGCTGTGAACCATTGAGGCGGGGGAGGGACATGACACACTTGGTAATGTCACTGCTTTACAGATCACAGCACAGGAAGACGGATCTGAAACAGAGCTCGTGACAGTCCAGAGATGAAGAGACAAAAACTGAAGTTTAGGGAGGCTGAGGTGTTCTGTGAGACAGAGTACTGAAAATGATGGAACTATTCAGAAAAAAGACGTCCAAAAATCTGCATGGGGTCCTTCATGCATCTGTTGCCGGAAATTACAAACCAAGTTAGGGGCAAAATACCTAGAGAAGTACTGGAGGTCTTAACAGTTGAGGCCCTCTCTGAGTCAGTCCCAGTTGAGAGCTCTCTGCACCACATATAGAAATTTTATTAATGTTAAGTATTATTAAAGCCAAGAGCTGTCATCTTCTAACAGATCTTCCAATCAACAAATGCAACTTTTACCTCATCTTTTGCTTCTTTGCTTACTCAGTGCGTGTATGAGTGCATGCGTACCTGCGTGCTAAGTCAATTTGGTCATGTCTGATTCTGTGCAACCCTATGGACTATAGCCTGCCAGGCTCCTCTGTCCATGGGATTTCCCAGGTCAGAATACTGGAGTGAGTAGCCATACTGGAAGATCCAGGGGATCTTCCCGACCCAGGGACTGAACCTGTGTCTCCTGCACTGCAGGCCGACTGAGTCGCCAGGGAAGCCAAAAAGGCAATAAAAATGCCAAAAATAAGGTGACAAAAATGAACACACATAAAACAATTAACCAACTGGAAAATTCCCTCAAATAACTGAGTCTGTCAAATGAAAATTAAAAACCAAAGTTTATTTGAATATGAGATGCTATAGTACTTAGCTTTTTATTTTATCACACTTCAGAACAGTAATTATGTTTCAGTTCCTAATGATTATGTTCCTAATTAATGAAATTTGGTAGTCTTCCATATTGAAATTATACTAACCCAATTATCTTCTGTCAATGTGACCTGTAAAAATAATTAAAGATGGCATACCCTTCAGTGTGCATTTAAGGGAACAGACTTCAATCTATTTTTTTCTAAAAAGCACTACTCCTACAACAGGTCATTCATTACAAATGAGAGTAGCAGTCTCACAGTTTACTGGAAAAAGTAACAACAGATATTCAACTTACTTTATCCCAGAAATATTCCTAAAAAACTCTGCTTTTGCCCAAGGATAAACTCTAATGGCATACAGGGTTTACAAGAAAAATAGAAAGAGTGCATCATATTTCATTCAATGATTTCTTTCCTCTAAACATAAGGCCAGATATATGCATAATTCAGCTTTAATATAAGTGCCTGTCTAATCAAAATCCAATCTTATAAAAGCAGTCTTAAAATATAATAGTATAATTATAAGGTGTCCTTTTCTGAACCATTTAAAAGATGTAAATGAAAAAAAAAATAGCAATTTGCTTGTTTTTGCAACTCCCATGTAACACTATCACTAAAGTTCATTCTACAGAACCATGGAAATAAATTTACCACAATAAGATTCTTTCTTTTTTTAAACCATAAGATTTTTAATATTGTTTTAACCAAACTTGTAGACTTAAATTTTTTAGAGAATTTATTTAGGGAAAAAGAGACTGAAAATACTACACAGCATATTGTGAGCAAAGATTTCACATCAGTTCAGTTAAAACAAGCTTTCTAAAATGACATAGCGGGCAGATGTATTAAGTCTTCACAGTAAAATCATCAAACTAAATAAAAATACATGTACAAAAAAAAAAATACATGTCCACAATCCTGTCTCTGAAATTCTTGTATATGGAGAGTTCTTGAAATTTCAGAATTATGAATAAGGGTCTCCCTTAGCATGCAATGAATGCCACAGTATTCTATTCTTCACTTGGCTTCTATTAATTCAAAATTAAACATAGTAGTATCAAAATATTAGAACACTACTGTAGACTGTTAGTTTTCCTTAGCAACTAAATTTTAAAATATCAACACTGCTACAGAAACAGTAAAGCGAAACAGGACATAATTAAAACAGAATGAACTGTTCAAATCCCACGTGCTAAATGTTGGCAACATACCCTGAGACTCCTGCTTCTAAATGTATAGGAATAACTGATACAGCTAGCTGATGCTCCTGCCAAGCATGAAACTGGTTAAGTAAATAAATAACTATTTTCAGCCAGTGAACAAGGGCCAACACAGGATTGTGCACTTTCAGAAGGGAAACAAGGTAAATCTCAAGAAAGTATTTTTTTTTTTTTTTTTTTTTTGCCTAGAGGCATTTTCCAGACTGTAAAATAGAGAGGAAGAACAAAAACAGAACATGGCAGTCTTACTGATCTAACTGGTATCGGAGTTAGAAACTGCCTGAAAAGATGAAATTTACAGAGCAAGGTATCATCAAAAAGAACTGTACAGATATGAAGTTTTAGAAATTTGCACCAGAGTCTTGGTCAAATATTAAATTGGTCAGGTACACTGCAGAATTCTACTCAAGTTGGCAAAGACTAACTACCAAGTAGCATGAACTAAATAGCTACTGATGCTTATATATGGCTGGAAGACATCTGAGTGCCAAACAGGTTTCATTAAATACTCAAAACCTTAGGAATAAGGATAATCTAGGCTCATTTTTATTAAAGCTTAAAAATAAGAACAAGCTGATGCACAAGCAAATTAACCACTTGCCAAAACAAAACTTTATTACAAAAGAACAAGATTCAGACACTTAATATTCTAGTGTCCATAATATACATTATGAAAAAACAGGAATCATTAGAAAAGTGAAGAAACAGGAAATTGTGACCCTGACCTACAGAAAAAAAAAAAAAATCAATCAACAGAAACAGATTCAGAAATAATGGCAGAAGTAGCAGGCAGACTTTAAAAGTTACCGTTATGTATTATTAAAAGATTGAAAGGAAAATCATGAACATAATCAGAAAACAAACAGGAAATCTCAATAGAGAAATGGAATTATTAAGGAATGGAAATTGTACAATAGAAAAATACAGCATTGAAAATGAAAAGTTAATGATATGGGCTTAAAATACTAAACACTGCAGTGAGCCTGAAACAGGTGCAGTGAACAAAACCCTGACGGAGCACGTCAGTGGCTGCGTGAACTTGGAAACATACAACAAACAATCCAAGGTGGGAGATGAGAACAAAATGAGGGAGAGGACACGGAGCTCCTACCTACGGCACAACGTCAAGTGGGCAAATAGCCTAACACATACATGTAATAGGAGTCAGAGAAGAGGACAGAAAAACTAGAGTGGGAAAAATATCAAAAATTGCAAATTTGATGAAAACTCTAAACCCACAAATCCAAGAATCTCAACAAACTCCAACCAGGATGAATTAAAAGAAAAGAAAAGAACAAAAAAAAAAAAAACAAAAAAAAAAAAAAAAAAAAAGAGGCACATCACAATCCTAATGCTAAAAAATAAGGACAAAAGAGAAAATTATGAAAGTAGTCAGGGAAAAAACCTGTATTCTAAAAGATCTTCAATTATCATCTCAGCTTCTACCTTAAGAAATTAGAAACATTAAGAGCAAATTAAACTCAAAGTAAGCAGAAAAAACAAGTAAAAAGAACAGAATGAATGAAACAGGAAAAAAGAAAAAGAAAATCAGTGAAATCAAATGCTGGTTCTTTGAGAAGATCAATAAAATTGATAAACTTCTAGCCAAATATGGGCATGATCACAGAAGTATGCAGCAGAGCAAAATAAGAAGAACCCCAGTTTTCCAGTCAGAGGGTGAGACAAAGAGTCAAGGAAACAAAATATCAGAAACATCACAAAGGAGGAGGAACTGGGGAAAGCAATCTCATAAAGATGTTTATGAATTCCAGGGTTCATTAAACATGCATGGATCTGATCACAACACACAAGACTTTGAGAACTGAACAAATAGCTACATCATGCAGGCCTCAGACCAGCTACTGGATGGCACACAAGCAGGACAGAGCCACACAGTCTACAAAGATTTTAAAAACTGAACTGATGTAAGAACTACAGTCCACGGACATAGTTGGGGCTTACAGCCTGAATCTAACCAGATTTGCTGAAACAAAATTAACATTCCCCAAAGGATTTAAAACAAGACCCAAGGTCTGATACTAATATTCAGAACATCCAGGAAAAAATCCAACATTATGTGGCATTTGAAGAAACAGGAAAATCTCAACTTGCATAGGGGGGAAAAAAAATCAACCACACATATACAGAGACTTCTATTCAAGACTTTAAATTAGCTATTATGAAAATGTTGGAAGAAGTTAACTTCACGTGAACCCTTTGCAACATCTTAGAGGAGATAAGGACAGAACTCACTGTATGGACCCAATACTAGAATGGAGATAACAATGGAAAGAATCATTGTAGGGGAAAAATAGACCAATAAAATGTATCTAATCTGGATAACAGAAAAAAGTTTTAAAAACTGGTAGTGATTTAGTTGCTCAGTTGTGTTCAACTCTTGCGCCCCCATGGACTATAGCCCACCAGGTTCCTCTGTCCATGGAATGTCTCAGGTAAGAATACAGGGAGTGGGTTGCCCTGCCCTTCCTTCTCCAGGAGATCGTCCCAACTCAGGGATCCATACCTGCTTCTCCTGGATTGCAAGTAGTCTCCTGCACTGCAAGCAGATTCTTTACCACTGAGCCACCAGGAAAGAGCAGAACCTGATTGCCAAGAATCCCAGAGGGAAACCCTCTAGGTGTCCCGGCACTGTCCATCAGCACCTTGGCTCCGCTGAGGCACTGATATCAATAGATCAGAGCATCTGAAAGTCACAACTTAAAGATTTTTTTGTCATAATATGGAAACGAAAGGAGTATGTCAAGGCTGGGAAAGGAGTACGTCAAGGTTGCATATTTCACTTATATGCAGAGTACATCATGCAAAATGCCAGGCTGGATAAGGCTCAAGCGGAATCAAGATTGCTGGAAGAAATATTAATAACCTCAGACATGAAGATGACACCACCCTTATGGCTGAAAGTAAAGAGGAACTAAAGAGCCTCCTGATGAAGGTGAAAGAGGAGAGTGAAAAAGCTGGCTCAACATTCAAAAAACTAAGATCACTGCATCCGGTTCCATCACTTCATGGCAAATAAACGGGAAAAAAATGGAAACTGACAGACCTTATTTTCTTTATTTCTTTCCAAAATCACCGCGGACGGTGACTGCAGCCATGAAATTAAAAGATGCTTGCTTCTTGGAAGCAAAGCTATGATAAACCTAGACAGCATATTAAAAAGCAGACACATTACATTGCTAGCAAAGGTCAGTATAGTCAAAGTTATGGTTTTTCTAGTAGTCATGTATGGATGTGAGAGGTGGAGCACAAAGAAGGCTGAGTACTGAAGAGATGATGTTTTCGAACTATGGTGTTGGAGAAGACTCTTGAGAGTCGCTTGGACTGCAAGATCAAACCAGTCAAACCCTAAAGGAAATCAGTCCTTGAATATTTATTGGAAGGACTGATGCTGAAGCTGAAGGTCCAATACTTTGGCCACCTGATGCGAAGACTCTGATGCTGGGAAAGATTGAAGACAGGAGGAGAAGGGGGATGACAGAGGATGAGATGGTTGGATGGCATCACAGACTCAATGGACATGAATTTGAGCAAGCTCTGGGAGATGGTGAAGGACAGAGAAGCCTGGCATGCTGCAGTCCAAGAGGTCGCAAAGAGCTGGATGTGACTGAGCAACTGAACAACAACAAGAAAATCATTTCACTGACCCTTGTAAAAACTTATTTCTAATTTTGCTAATAAGAATATGGAGGGTAAGAAATCTCCACAACAGCTGGCTATTTATATACATAAAATAGTTGGATAAGCTGTGAAAAGTCCAGACCTATTGCTGAAAGGAAGTTCATCCGTTTTTCCAAACGCTTGTTATAGGAAAAAAAGGTTCCCTAAGATGTAGGAATGTGACATGGCAAATAAAAGAATCTAGGCTATTTATGTTAATAGAAAATAGTGATTTAGGTGATTTAAAATAGAAGATTTAAGATTATATGTAACACAAATATATAATATATATATTTAGATTTGGCATTAACATTACATAGTGCAAGTGCAAGTCACTCAGTTGTGTCTGACTCTTTGCGACCCCATGGACTATACAAACCATGGAATTCTCCAGGCCAGAATATTGGAGTGCGTAGCCCTTCCCTTCTCGAGGGGCTCTTCCCTACTCTGGGATCGAACCCAGGTCTCCTGCATTTCAGGCAGATTCTTTACCAGCTGAACCACAAGGGAAGCATTACATAATGTTAGCATTAATCTTCTTTAGCATTAAATATACCTTTCCATCGTTTTCTTCAGTGCAAATTTTTTCAAAATTGATTAAAATGAATGCAGCCTCAAATCAAGCAAAATGATAAAAGCAAAATTTAGCTTTAAAATTAAGTCAGCCATTTGAAATGATGCCTGGGATTTGACAAAATAATCCAGGGGGCAGGGGTCACAGATGAAAAAGAATGCACTGAATCATTGTTTTCATATGCTTGAAATTTTCACAACTGAAAAGTTAAAAAGAAAACAAACCTTAGATATGCTAAAAACAACTCAGGAAACATTTATTTATTAACTTAATAAGAGCCTGGCTGGCACTTAGCACTGCCAGTGTCCAGTAACTATTAGCAGAAAAGTAGGGAGAAAGGGCACCTACAGTCTATACACTCAAGAGCTATGGCTATTTAACATTTTAATTAGTTAATATTAAATAAAATTTTAAAAATTTCAGCAAAGCTCCTCAGCTACACTAACCACATCTCAGGTGTTCAGTCACATGTGACTAATGGCTAGTCAGTTCAGTTCAGCTGCTCGGTCATGTCTGACTCTTTGCGACCCCATGAACCGCAGCAACCCAGGTCTCCCTGTCCATCACCAACTTCCGGAGTCCACCCAAACCCATGTCCATTGAGTCGGTGATGCCATCCAACCATCTCATCCTCTGTCATCCCCTTCTCCTCCTGCCCTCAATCTTTCCCAGCATCAGGGTCTTTTCAAATGAGTCAGCTCTTCGCATCAGGTGGCCAAAGTATTGGAATTTCAGCTTCAGCATCAGTCCTTCCAATGAACATCCAGGAATAATCTGCTTTAGGATGGAATGGTTGGATCTCTTTGTAGTCCAAGGGACTCTCAAGAGTCTTCTCCAACACCACGGTTCAAAAGCATCAATTCTTCTGTGCTCAGCTTTCTTTATGGTCCAACTCTCATATCCATACATGACTACTGGGAAACCCATAGCCTTGACTAGACAGACCTTTGTGGACAATGTCTCCGCTTTTTAATATGCTATCTAGGTTGGTCATAACTTTCCTTCCAAGGAGTAAGCGTCTATTACCTTCATGGCTGCAATCACCATCTGCAATGATTTTGGAGCCCACAAAAATAAAGTCTGTCACTCTTTCTACTGTTTTCCCATCTATTTGCCATGAAGTGATGGGACCGGATGCCATGATCTTAGTTTTCCCAATGTTGAGCTTTAAGCCAACTTGTTCACTCTCCTCTCTCACTTTCATCAAGAAGCTCTTTAGTTCTTCTTCACTTTCTGCCATAAGGGTGGTGTCATCTGCATATCTGAGGTTATTGATATTTCTCCCGGCAATCTTGATTCCAGCTTGTGCTTCATCCAGCCCAGCATTTCTCATGATGTAGTCTGCACATAAGTTAAATAAGCAGGGTGACAATATACAGCCTTGATGTACTCCTTTCCCTATTTGGAACCAATCTGTTGTTCCACGTCCAGTTCTAACTGTTGCTTCCTGACCTGCAGACAGGTTTCTCAAGAGGCAGGTCAGGTGGTCTGGTATTCCCATCTCCTTCAGATTTTTCCACAGTTCATTGTGATCCACACAGTCAAAGGCTTTGGCATAGTCAATAAAGGAGAAATAGATATTTCTCTGAAACTCTCTTGCTTTCTTGATGATCCAGCGGATGTTGGCAATTTGATCTCTGGTTCCTCTGCCTTTTCTGAAACCAGTTTGAACATGTGGAAGTTCACAGTTCACGTACTGCTGAAGCCGGGCTTGGAGAATTTTGAGCATTACTTTACTAGCATGTGAGATGAATGCAATTGTGCAGTAATTTGAGCATTCTTTAGCAGTGCCTTTCTTTGGGATCGGAATGAAAACTGACCTTTTCCAGTCCTGTGGCCACTCCTGAGTTTTCCAAATGTGCTGACATACTGAGTGCAGCACTTTAACAGCATCATCTTTTAGGATTTGAAATAGCTCAGCTGGAATCCCATCACCACCACTAGCTTTGTTCGCAGTGATGCTTCCTAAGGCCTACTTGACTTCACATTCCAGAATATCTGGCTCTAGGTGAGTGTGAGTGATCACACCATTGTGATTATCTGGGTCCTGAAGATCTTTTTTGTTAGACTAATGGCTAACACAGTAATTCAGATATAGAACATTTCCATCGCAAAAAATTCTATTGGACAACACTGCTCTAGAGTCCCGAGTTCAATTCTTAGCACTTAACAGTTCTGTATCACTGGCTTAATTAAATTCATTAGCGCTTCAACTGTGTCACCTGCAAAATGTGGACATTAACAACCTTGCAGGGTTAAGGTGAGAAATACAAATGTATACAAAGAATCTGAGTAAGCACTCAATAAAATGTTTATATAAAGAACAATATCAGTTCTAGCTCACAATAAATATTTAGACCCAACAAATTTGATTACAGAGAAACATGAAAGCAGAAATTGAATTAAAATACACAATCAAGAGGAACAAGATCTCTATTCTGAGGTGACGTTAATGTTCTATCAACACCTCTTAAAAGGGGCATAGGCTGCAAGGGTTTCTGATCTGTCAAAACTAAAAGAACAGTATGCTCAAGACAACTAATAGAACAATACACTTAAATACCTGTGCATTTTACTGTAGGTAAAAGTGTGTGTTAGTCACTCAGTCATGTCCAACTCTTTGTGACCCCATGGACTACAGCCTGCCAGGCTCCTCTGTCCATGAAATTCTCCAGGCAAGAACACTGGAGTGGGTTGCCATTCCCTCCTCAGGGGATCTTCCCAACATAGGGATCGAACCTGGGTCTCCTGCACTGCAGGCAGACTCACTGTAGGTAAGTATACTTCAACTTTTTTAATGTTTTTAATCTCTGAAAAACTGCCTTTATCCTCCTTTTCCTTTAATTCTTTTAGTTGGAGCTTCCATTCACAGACAATATGCTATCTTTCTCATATCCTACAGTTTTTGTCAAACTATTATAATCATGAAAACAAACTTAAGGATAATTTCTTCCCCTCCTGGTTTTATACTTTTTAAAAAAATAATCTTGTCCTACTTCTGTAATAAATGTCATCTAACACAAGGGGTCACAGAACTCTTGCTGGTACCAGCTCACTCTACTGAAATGTTGTATAGTTATATTGAGCCAAACTCTATCTCCCTCTAATTTCTGTTTTACTGATTCTAGCCCTTAAGAGTTCAGTTTTCTCTCATTCAAGCTAAACATCTTTGTTCTTTTAGCTGTTTCTCACATGAAAGTTTTAAGTCCTTTGACATTTTGTGCCATCCTCTAAGGTGGATACAATATTGTTCCCAAACCTGTATATTTTATTAAAACCAGTAAAATTTTTAAGAAATTAATTTAAATGGGGTAGCTTAATTTAAAAAAAACCAAAAACCACTTTTTAAAACTCCGTCAGTATTTCACAAAACAGAAAGTACTTCAAAAATCCAGAGTAACAAGTACACCGTCTCAGAATAGAAATAAAAGGTCTGTGAGAACTTTGCACCAGTATTTTTGCAGTATGTCAGCATTAGGGAGTCATCATTGGTCTGCATCACTCCAAGTTTTGGGTCTAGAAATTAAAATTACAGATAAGGTCTTACTAGCAGCAGAATTGAATGTGACAATCATCATCTGCTCTCTAGATACTATAACCCTGTTAATGCATTGTGAAACATGCCAGACTTCCCTTACCTTTCTTTTTTTCCCCATCAGCATTAAATTATGTCACTTGACAAAAGAAAATTCAATGAAATTTTAGAATTCCTGCTTAATATGAGTAGAACTCTGCTATGAATGTGAGTGTTTAGGGACAGGACAAAATTCAATAATAATTCCAGGTATATACATATGATTAAGAGCCAGCTATTTAATTGTTCAGTTGCTAAGTTGTGTCCGACTCTTTGCAATCCCATGAACTGCAGCACACCAAGTTTCCCTGTCCTTCAGTATCTCCTGGAGTTTGCTCAAACTCATGTCCTTTGAGTCAGTGATGCCATCCACCCTTCTCCTCCTCTGGTGCCTCCTTCTCCCCTTGCCCTCAATCCTTCCCAGCGTCAGTGTCTTTTCCAGTGAGTCGGCTCTTCACATCAGGAGGCCCAAAGCACTGGAGCTTCAGCTTCAGTATCCATCCTTCCAACGAGTATTCAGGGTTGATTTCCTTTAGGATTCACTGGTTTGATCTTGCAGTCCAAGGGACTCTCAAGAGTATTCTCCAACACCACAATTCAAAAGCATCAATCAGCACTCAGACTTCTTTACAGTCCAACTCTCACATCCATACATGACTACTGAAAAAACCATAGCTCTTTAATAGAACCTAAGTATTTCAATGATAAATAATCCCAACGAGCTTAAGGAAAACAATGGAGTGGTCATGGGGACACAGAAGTACAAGCGATTACTCAATTATATAAACATAAATTATAAATTATTTTAAAGCAAACACTACTATTTTCCAGCATAACACATAAAAACAAATGAATTATTTACAGGATAACGACTGGCCCCTAATTTCTAAACATTATAGAAGTCCTCATAAAAACCATACAGGCCAAGGAAGATGGCAAATAAAATCACCCAGAGCATTACAGGAAGATGAGACAACTAAAAGCTAACTTATGTATAAGTGCATAGACATTCAAGACCAGAAGCTCCAAGTTTCAAAAGATGTCCAAAAGAAGAATCAAGCAGGGTCCTAGTGGTCACTGAATCTGGGTTATATTAACTAGGATTCACCAAAGTCAGAAGTCCAAAGAAAGGACTGAGAGCAGTGACTACCGGGAGTCACAATACAGAGGCTCAAAAAGTCTGCAGGACCGAAGGTGACAGTTTTAGTAAGGCACAGCTTTGGAGGAGAAGGAGACACCTTGAAAGGAGAAAGTGTCACTTGAAAGCTTGATGGAGAGGGCAGCACCGAAGACAGAGGCCCTACTAAGTCAATACAGAACAATGGGAGACAGGAAACTTATTTTATTTTTATTTACTTATTTTTAATAGCTTGATAGTTTCTGTTGTTTAGGCTGTGGTTGGTCTTCACTGCAGCACATGGGTTTCTTTAGTTGTGGCGAATGGGTTTAGTTGCCCTGTGGCATGTGGGATCTTAGTTCCCTGACCAGGTATTGACCTGAGTCCCCTGCACTGGAGGGCAAATTCTTTACCAGTGGACCACCAGGGAAGTCCCGAGGGGACTTATTTTAAAAACTGCATTTGACTGTAGCAACAAAGAGGGTATTCCTGAACTAAGAGACTGAAGAAACCACCCAACCTCACCCAAAAATAAAATTGTCTGTATTGCTGGTACAGTAAAACCCATCACAAATAACCTGAAGAGAAAAAAAGAACTCAGCATCCATACCAAATTACTTACAAAGAATTTTTAAAAGTGAAAAATTTGGGCAGATGAAAACACACCAAGAACTATTGCAATAAAACTGAGGAAAGATGTAACACTTCATCACAAATCAGAAATAATTAAAAAACAGATGCAGACATAAAAGAATATCTCAAATCAAATACTCAAAATTTTAAACAGTGAGTAAAAAGTTTAAAAAACAGGAACAAAGTGAATTTAAAATAGAAAAAATCCCACAAAACCATCTCAGAAATGAAGACTAAATTATAAGATATACAATATAAAAGAATTGAAGGGAAACAATATAAAAGAGATGCAAAGATCCAATAAGCAAAGGTCATGGAAGAATGAAACAGCTGAACTAATATTTGAACTAATATTCAAAACTACAATTACTGACTCAAAGAAAACATAAATCTACACTCTGAAAACACATACCAGGGAAAATTTATCTAGAATAGTCAACACAGAGACATAACTAAGTAAAATAATTCAACTTTACAGATAAAGGAAAACTCACATCTTCAAAAAAGACCACATCATCAACAAAGAAAAGAAAACCAGGTTGGCAGCAGCAACATATAAACAAGACAATGGCAGGGCAATCATTTTTAAGAAATCGAAGAACATGTGATATCAAGACTGTAGAAAAACACTTCTAACATCTAAGCCCTTAAAAGGTTTCCACAAGTACAGTTGAGGAATCTCTATTAGACAGCAAGTTTCATCCAACCAAGAGATGATAAAACTTCAGAAAAAGGTCAGTCACTTAAATATTAACTCTATTTATAGAATTAAATCTAAAACAAAGGTACTGATGAGAGTAGAATATACATAAAATGGCATGTTTTCACAAAGTAATAAAGTCAGAGGAAAAGAGACAAAAAATTGAGTAGAATAAGTTCATTCACACATTAATAATCACAGCATAAAATTCCCTACCCTCTACACCCCTAAATAAGAAAAAAGAGAACTAAAAGTATTTTATTTTTTTTTGGCCGCACCTGCAGCTTGAGGGATCAAACCTGGACCCAGAGGGTAAAACGGTCGACTCTGAACTGCCAAGGACTGGAATCCAGAGTCAGCTGGACCTGCCAGGGAATTCTTAGGAATTTTTCAAAGTATAAACATAAAAGTAACTCACTAAAAAATATAAACCTCCTAAATACCAAAAAGTATACAAAACAAAATAAAAATATTTTTTAAAAAATTACAAAATGAGTAACATAAAACCATGATAAGGTCAATTACGTGAAAAAGGTAACATCTTTAACAGACTGCTGCTGCTGCTAAGTCACCTCAGTCGTGTCCGACTCTGTGTGACCCCATAGACGGCAGCCCACCAGGCTCCCCCGTCCCTGGGATTCTCCAGGCAAGAGCACTGGAATGGGCTGCCATTGCCTTCTCCACTTTAACAGACTACACCTATATTATACATTTACTAACACATACGCTTTAGCACTTACCAAGGACTTTTAACATATCTCACTACCTGACCAGTAAAGTAAGACAGAAAAATACTGTTTTTCTCTTTTTACTCAAATTTACAAACTAAGGCTTAAAAAGCATAAAAGATAAAGTAAAGCAGAGTCAGGATTAAAACCCATCATCTTAAAACACAAACTGAAAAAACATGTAATATTTTATTTCTGTTTTAAAAGTGTTACTTAGTCACCCCTTTTCAAAAATCTTTAAAAGGAATTAGCCTGAAACTTTTGATATTCTGGGTACAAAGCTTCTTCGAACAAAGAAAATGTCTGAAGAAGTTTAAGTCTATTTAATGGCAGTGGCAACTAAGTTGGCAACGAATGTGACACCGTCTCAGGTACTAGACGCAAGAAGTTCTGGTTTAGTAAATGACACACAGCAGAGTGAAGGAAGAGCTGCTGAGACCAGGCTGTGTGATCTCTAAGTTCACGTCTGGCCACTTCCAGTGGAATACTAGTTTTGAAAACATGTATTTGCTCCAACACGATTGATACTTAGGGGCATTTTGAGCACACTAAATTTGAAGTTTGCTTCTGTAGGATTTGTCTACCAGAAATACTAGGTGAATCAGAAAACTGCACTCAGCTAAAATGAGCTGAATAGGCACGCAGAGCACTGACACACACCTCAGACATCTAAGCCCCCTCAGTTCACCCTGTGGGTTACAAGTCACACCCAGCCACCTCTGGTGTTACAACTTTCTCTGAGTTTTAAGGTAATGCTCCTTCCATCACTTCACAGTAATTCACCAGCTGCAATCCTTGACACCCACTTCTACAAGCAAACTTCCAGAAGGCAGTATTCGTACTGCAGTATTTACGTCTCTGTTAGCCATTCTACACATGCAAAACCGCTTTCAGTTTTATTAGGTTCTTGCCTTGGTTTCTAATTTGTTACCAATGAAGTTTTTAATTGTTGTGGCCCAGCTCCATTTTCCCCACAAGCTCTGTGGGTTATTACCTGATTTTAGTCAGCAACTGCACAATGCACTGACTTTCAAGAACTTATGTCCTAATATAGAACAACTGACTGTATATAAAGCAATTAGAAATATACTTTAAACAATGCAATCATAAGTACTGTTTACACTTATTACAATTTCTTCAAGAGTAAAACAAGATTTATATCAGCTAATATTGGGGCGGGGGGGGGGGGGGGGGGGGTGGGCAGGAAGCCTAGCACAGAATCTAGCTCAAAATAGATGAGCAGTAAATGCCAAGTTACTACATTTTCCCTTTCTTAAAGATTCTGACTTAGGTCCAAAGCACTGATAACCAAAGGTGAAAAACAGGATACCGTTATTAAGTGAAAGCCATTAACACAAGAGAAAGTTTTTTTTCTTAAATCAGAACTACCACCATGTGTGGAAGTACACAACCAACTCCAGGGACTTTTTCCCCCTAGGTCTGTATTCGTTAAAGCAAACTTTCATTTCTCCTTTCACACACTATCAGATAAAACACCTCTTACAAATTACAGAGAAATGTTCAACTATTTCCTCTAAAAAAAAATGAAAAAAGATTAAAATTATCACCAGCTTCAAACAAGATTGTAATTATCCCAGAAGGTTTTAGGTGAAATTTCAAAGGATCTCAACTGAAAATGTGTTCATATTATTACATTTATTAAAGAAAATCTCAAAAAAAAAAAAAGAAAGAAAGAAAATCTCAGTGGAATACAGCGTCTAAGGTAACAAAACCACCAACATCATCATCATTTATTTCTATATTGCAATTTACATTTTACTTTTAAATAGCCAAAAAGATTGCTTTTATTAACCTATAATGGAGTAATTCCATAATGATGGAATTATTTTAGTTTCAAATTAAGTAGTGAAAATACAATTCATACCCTACCCAAAGGGGAGGGGGGAGAATCACATGCAACAAATCAAACTAGCTTTGTTGTCGTTGTTTCTAAGTTACAATTGTAATACAAGTGTGCACAGCACACACCTTAAAGCAGCTGGAATGCGTGTGCCACCGACGCGCCAGGGGAATGCCCACAAGCCAAGACTGAGGCTTTGCTTCCCTTCCTAGTCTACTATGTGCACTAAGAGCCATCGCTTTTGAACCTGTTCTTCTTACCATCAACACCAGCAACTGACATTATTTCTGAGATCATTTTCCACTAAGAATCTTAAGTTCCTCCCTCTCAGTAGGGCTACTGCCTACTGAGAGCAGAGTTGTGTTAACATTAGATGTGAATGCTGACAGTTGGCCAGGCTCACTGATTAAATGGCTTGCTCTGCTACACCAGCTTGCCAGCAAGCCTTTCTCAGATTCCAAGAATTTGATTTTTAAGTTTTCTAAAAAACACCTACAAAGCAACTCTAAATTACAAATGTTCCCCCTTCAAACACTTTATATTCCTATCTCATATTATCATATACACTGGTCCTCACCCCTGACTTTATCAGAATCAGTTTTAGAGCTTTAAGAAACTACAGATGACTGACCCAACAGGGTCCATATGATAAATATGCTCCTTTAATCCAGGTACCATTTTTCCTCCAACGCTAATGTAACCAAAAAAGAAACAACAAAAATTTTCTCTTATGCTTTTGTGATGGGATAAAGGCCATGTAAACAAACCTAATACTATGATTCATTCATAAATACAACTTCCAAGGCCTTACCAAGTAATACAGGTTCTGCCTGATATCCTACAATTACCTCATATAATACTGTATCTACAATGCCAAGGCCCAGGTTAACTCCCTTCTCCAAAAACCTTTAAGCAAGCACAACATCCAAAGATAAAGATTTCTCTCTCTTGCCCTGTAGTCACTGTCTTCATGCCCACTTCATCCAAAAATATGTACTGATTAACAAAGTCCCTATTCTCACAAAACCTACATCTTAATTATAGAAGACATGTGATAAATTACTTGTATATATATGTGTATGTGTATATATACACACACATACATCAGATATGTCAAATAATAAGGAGAAAAATAAAGCAAGGAAGAAAATACAGAGATGAGTTGAAGAGGGCTTTAGGTCAAGGAATGCCACAATATAACATTTAGAGAAAATCTGAGCAGAATTCTATCAATAAAAGGAGTAAGAGAAGAAATGAGCCATGCAGGTATCTGGAGGACAAAATTCTGAACAAA
The DNA here is from genome assembly GCF_019320065.1 of Cervus canadensis. Lineage (NCBI taxonomy): Eukaryota > Metazoa > Chordata > Mammalia > Artiodactyla > Cervidae > Cervus > Cervus canadensis. The sequence goes on from NC_057386.1 coordinate 76,903,027, forward strand.
CAGCCTCTGTGTATGATCCCTTCTATAACCTAGCTTTTTATGTCCAAAAGCACTTTTATGAACAAAGAAAATAAATTTGAATCAATGCTTTCTAAGAAATGCATTATCAGAGGCAGAAATATTAAAGGAAATAAGAATGCCCACTAAACAAAGAGATCCCTTCTGTTAAAGCCAGTTGGCCACTAGCTCGCCTGTCCATCAATCAAACAGAGCACCACATCTGCCTCTGTGGAAACTGCTTTTAACCAGTCTTCAAAGTTAACAGCTGGAATGGCAACTCTTTATCATCAAATAACTTAGTTTGTATAATCCCCAGTAAAGGTTCAAGACTGCAAGGCTTTCAGATACTCACAGAATCGAACATTAAATTCAGGTTCCTATTAGCTTTTGTCTGCTTTTCCACACATATAGTGTCGTGCATTACAATCGAAAACTAAAATGTAGCCATTCATTTTTTTTTAAACCTGAATACTCTATTCCCAAAATACCTGCACAAACAAGTATTGTAATCCACTCTCTTAACCCCAAAGCATCATTTCTTAAATATTTCATGTTTCTAACACAATAAAGCATTTAAAAATACATATGCTCTGTCAATTTACATAAAGACAAATACTTATGTGTTTGTTCACCCTACACCCATTCCAGTAAGAATTTAGGATAGAAAGTTAAAAGAAAACAAATTAGTGAATCTGCAACATTATCAGTTTTTTCTTCTCATAAGATTTTTTAGACTTTTTATTAAAAGCATTAAAAAATAAAAAAACTTTAAATGTTGTGCCTTATAAGGTAGTGTTTATTAAGAATATAGCTATATTTACATTATAGCAAAACTGCATTTCGTTTTCTAATTCACCTTTCAACAAATTCATTCTAGTTCAAACGTTTGATTACCTACTGTATACAGAAGAAAGGGGACTTCAGAGCAGCTAAAACTTTGTATCAATTTTTTGTTTTCATTATATTCTAAACATATACAGTACAGGCAAAAATATATTAAAACCAATTTCAGGGTTACTATCCACACTCAATTGCAAAACTATTATAGTCACACAAATTAAAGTCAGTTGACCTTCCCATGTGCATATGGAAATCTCCTTGTTAACAATTCCTAATTTTAATTCCATGTGCAACTCAATCCAACCTACATATCATTAACTGTAGAAACAGCACTTTTTCCAAAAGCAATAACTAAAATGAAATAATTTACCTACAATATTTTAGGTACCCACAACATGTGTAGCCACCACCAATTATTAAAACTCCTTTTAATAAAGAACGAGGTGGGTGTGGATAAGTGCCCTGAAAAGAATTTCATTCCTTACACTAGCTGTTAACCTTAATCTCAGTGTGTTCCTTAATAAACATGTCCCTATCTTGAGATGCTTTGAGACTAGACAAGGATTCTACAGGTGCACTGTCCACTGTGGCTAACTGAATTTAAGTTAATTAAAATTAATAATTCAGTTCCTCAATCACACTAGCTATATTTCAAGTGTACAACAGCCACAAATGGTCAATGGCTATGATAATAGACAAAACAGGTACAGAACATTTCTATCATCACAGGAAGTTCCACTGTGCAATACAAAGAGTAAGTTTCCAATAAATTGCAAATATTATCACCATGCTATGCTAACTTCTCTTTCCACTTTTCTAGGAAAGAAAAATTTTATCCATTAGACTTTTAACTAACCACATAAATCATTCAGGCTATAGTCCAAAAATAGATTAATGCTGTACTTATTTTAAGTACTTCCAACTTAAGATTCTTTTTCTTACAGTTCACACTAACATCTAAAGAGAAGAGACAATAGAGCAAAGGCACCAAGAGTCACCAAACCAGCTTCACTGCAGGTATCAGGGTATGTCCCACTCCTTTTCAAGTGGGCTAAAATCTACAAAGGTGTGGCTCTCACTCTACCCAGGCAATCTCATTATTCCTATGCTTAAACTATATCCCAAGAAAGTCATGTAAAGATCTGGTAATGCCCCTCAAACTATTTAGATAAACAAATAGCATCATGAGTAGGCAAATACACATTTTCTAATAACTTAGTTTTCCAAACTGTTAAAATGGTATGTAATTACAACAACAAAACACCTCTGGCAAACACAAATAACTCTTCTTTAAACTCCCACATAATATTACATTAAATTCATCACCTGCTCTTTCTATAGACAAATTAAGACATATTTTGCAGACATTTTGACCAACTCATGGCAAGGCCTTAGCATTTCAGAACACAGCAGAGTAATATGGGGGGGGGGGAAGATGGGCCAAATATGCAACAAAATTGAATTTCAGATACCAACTAGACTAGAACAAGCCAGGAAAATCCACTACAGAAATTCTGAAATTTTTTTACACACCGACGTGTAAACCAGGTTTCTTTTGAAAATTAAGGCAAAAACATACTTCATTATTTTGAAATCAGTGTTTCAGATTTCTTAAAAATACAAACCAATTTCATTCTTATATAACTTTACTACGAACAAGCAGGATACAACTAACAAAGCACTAGCTGAAAAACTGAATGCTAATGGAAGGATTTAACAGTTACTAACCTGGCAACACTTGATTACAAGGTAATAGATTATGCGAACTTCTGGGGGGAAGGAGGCAGGGGTTGAAATCAAAAGCAGTAACTACTACAAGTACTGAAGAAGCAGAAACAACTTTGCAAGAGCAAATACTAACCATACTTCAGTTAATAATGTTTTCTTCATTTTTAATGTAAGAGAACAATAAGGATATTATATTCCCTTTCATTTAATGATTTTTACATTTCCTCTGCATACACTTTATAACAAGAAGCCCTTTAGCGCCTTGATTTTAGCAATGAATTTAAGGGACTTCCTCCACTATCACCAGCAAATATTTCTTTTTTTTTAAGATGTTTAATCAAAAATTGTTATGCTATGAATGGTAAAGCAAACTGAGGTACATCCACAATGTAGAATTCTACTCAGCCATTAAAAGGAACAAACTGTTGATACACTCAACAATCTGGATGAATCTCAAGGGAATCTGGTTACACACACACACACACACACACACACACACAAAGGCTAATCCTAAAAAGTCATGTACAGTATGACTTTTCAGTAAACATTCTTCAAATGACACACACACACACACACACACACACACACACACACAAAGGCTAATCCTAAAAAGTCATGTACAGTATGACTTTTCAGTAAACATTCTTCAAATGACCAAATTATAAAAACAGAGAACACATTAGTGGTGGTTGCCGGAGTCTCAGGTTAGAGGAGATGGGAGGAACAGGAGAGGGTGCGGTTCTAAAAGGGCAACAGAGGGATCCTTGTGCTCACGGAACTGTTCTGTAGGTTGACTGTAGTGATGGTTATGTAATCTACACGTGTGGCAACACTGCAAAGAACTAAATATACACACAAATTAGTACAAGTAAAATGGAGAAATCTGAATAAGACTGGCAGATTGTATCAACGTTATGATATTGAACTATGGCTTTGCAAAGCATTAGCAGTGGGGAAACTGGATAAAGGGTACAAGGTAATCTCTCTGTATTATTTTTTTAAATTATGTGCAACTCTACAGTCAACCTCAAAATAAGTTTTTTTTTAAGTGCTTCCCTAACAATTAGGAAAATTTAATAAACTGGATATTAGACAATATTAGGGAGTAATTATCGTTATTATGGTTATACAAAACGATATCCTTACTCTAAAAGGATGCTTGCTGAAGCATGTAGGGATGAAGATCAGGCCAGCAATTTCCTTTTAACTTTTGTATATGTGTAAGGACAGAGAAAAAGCAAATCTGGCAAAACGTTAAATGTTTACAGAATTTACAGGGGCTCCTTGTACTCATCTCAACTTTTCAACTTGAATGTTTTCAAAGTAGAGCTGGGGAGGAAGATTAACGACAAACTACTATCCTAAAACTATGTTACAGTCGAACCTACACACCAATTATTCCTTTAAAAGATACAAAAATAAACTTCTGGTTAAAGAGTGATACAGTCCTACACTCCATTTAGTCTAAAAACCAAAAAATTGGCAATAAGGATTTCAAGGTAACTAAGAGTTACACCGTATTGGATGTGACTTTCTTACATGTGTTTCCATACTTAATGACTAAACCTATAGGCATATGGATGTTCTTGTAAAATCAAAGTTAGTTCAACATGTATCTAGAAAACCCGGGTCCTTGGAGCTGTTATACTTTTCAAACAAACGAAATACATTTAAATTGCAAAAGGAAAACACTAACACTTCCGGAACACACACTCCAAATTTAAGTCTTAAGTTTGGTTGTTGCTCAGTCTCTCAGTCGTGCCCGACTCTTGGCGACCCCATCGATTTCAGCTCGACAGGCTGCAGCGTGGCAGCTTGGTAAACGTAGTTAATTCTTTCAAAGAAATGTATGCATGAAAGCGGCAACCCACTCAACAAAACCGTGCTACAGAGTGTTAATTATAGCACCTAAGCTACAAGACATTCTACAACGTAAACAGTCCCTCCAAACACCATCTTATTAATATATCAAAAAAACAATGCAAACTGCACCTATCTAAAATGCAGGAAATTATCGAGCCTGAGCTACCGTCAAAAACACCCATTTCAAAAGTTCCTATATTCTCTTTTCTCTAATTTCTTGCATCCGTGTTAACACACTTCAGTCTGCAAGAAACCCTTGTCTAGAACTTCTCAACTAAAAGCTCTCAACTTTTCACTTCCTACCGGACCGCCCCCTCGCAATGGGCCCCACCTCCAAGGAGGGTGATGGGGTGGGGCTGTTTCCCGCTCGGAAACTAAGAAATAAATGTCTCTTCCCTACTCCAGAAAGGAGGGAACGAGAGAGGCCGAGAAGCTGGAGACGCAAGCATCCCTACTGCCTACAAGGGTAGTCGTTTAGAAAGCTTCCTCTCCCCTTCTGAACGCCTTTCTTCCTTCCCTCCTCCCAGGTCAATCAGGGACCCCGAGTCGGGCGGGGACAGGTGAATCCCAAGAGCAGAGGAAGAGGGAGGGACTGACCATGGAGGGAGAGCCGCGCTTGGGCAATGAATGAGCGGTGCGGCATCCGCACCACCTGTTCCTTCCAAGGGTGCCACCCTGGCCTGCCGGCAGCGTTCCCAACACCAGCCGGGCCGCCGCTCCTGCCCCTGTCGCCCGGTTCTCTGCTGAAGGCAGGCCTCTCCTCCCTTCGCTCGGGACGAATGAGAACCGGTCGTCTAGAAGCTGGGAGCAAGGGGCCTACTCCGGAACCACGGCCTTCGGAGCGTGGGGACCGGGAGGAGGAAACCTGCGGTCCCGGGCGCGCAAGCCTAAGAGGGAACCCCAAGGAAGGGACGAAGGAGTGCATTCGGCCTGACTAGGAGTACGAAGGCGGGGTCCCGGGCGGGGGTGGCCCGGTGCCCGGTGGGCCGAGGTTAGGGGTGACAGGCCCGGGTACCGGCTAAATCCTCCTCTCTGCCTGCCCGGAGCCTCACACTTACCAGGATCCGCTTGAAGAGCGCGTTCTCCTTGGGCGGGAGGCTCACGGCCGGCATCGTTCCGGCTCCTCCCGCTGCTCCCGCCACCGCCCGGCTCGGTCAGCCTGTTTGTCCGACCGCCGCCGCCGCCGTCGTCCTGGCTGCTTCAGCCTTGATTGCCCGGATCCACCGCCGCCACCAGGCCTCAGGTGTCACCGCGTCGCCCAACCCCGACACCCCCTTCCCCTCGTAGTCTTTTTTTTTTTTTCCTTTCTCACTTAACACTGCCGCCGCCTCCCCCCCCCCCCACGGGTCTCCGTCGGCGGTTCACGTGGTAACTGAACAGACCGACAGAGGCAGCCAAAATGGCGGACGCCGAGAGCTTTCCCACCCGGGTCACACCTACTAGCGCGCAGGCGCGATGACCTCCTTTCCCCACCTCCTCTGTCCTGGAGCTTGCTGGGAAACCTGGAGGCCGTCAGGCCCGCGGAGGCCTCAAGGGTCGCGCCAGGCCCCGCCTATCCTTTCGGTTTCTCGTCTTGGAGGCGCTGGGGAAGCCTGGGGAGAGTGACCGGCTGCGGTTCCGACCGCCTCAGCATCGCGTCTCCACTGTTAATTGCTAGATTGGCCTTTCATTCATTGGGTAGGCTCTCCCAGTCTGTCTGATCAGAGTTTGAGCCTGAAGTGCTAAAATGCGGGTGTTCAAGAAGCGCTGTGTTTGATCGTGGACAAAGTGCCTGGTTGAGCAGCAGAGGCGGAGGAGACTTGTAAACTGATACAGAGAGGATGGAGCTTAATGGAGTCTGAAAAGCGTGAAAGAGTTAACCGATTAAATGGGCCTGGCTGGGGCATCCAGGATTTACTTTGTTACTTTAAGAGGACCCTGGAAAGGTAGTCAGCCTTGCACTGCCAAAGAAACGTCTGAAGGTTAAAGTGTGTGTTTTTATTTTATCAGCGAGTTCATGCAATGCAGTGTTGAGTCACCTTGGGGTAGTGAAGAATTCAAGGTCACTGACTCCCTTGCAGCTGGCTTCAAGCAAGTGCTTAATACTCTGACTGCCCGTCACTAGAAATCCTTAAATCTTAGGAAGCCGAAGAGTATCCGGCAAGGATACTAGAGAACTGCTGCAGTAAGCAAGGTCAGACTGGATACCGAATAGAGCCTCTTCGAAGTCATTTCACTAAAAATCGACAGTGAAACTATTTTAAAAGTGGCATTCTATCAATGACCACAAATTTTCACATCATATGAACAATTTTTATCTTTGATTGTTTTTTATTATCTCTCTCCAGATCCTGAATTCCATCAGTAGTAGCATTCTTTACATCGAGTCGTTAAAGAAGACTCCCAGTAGCTTTGCTCTTTTAATCATAGTTACACAGATATTTTGCTGGTTTTGGCTTGCTCTTTAATGCGCCATGGAAGGTGTGAGTTGAGTAAGATGTTTTCCTGTGGAAAAATCTGGGACTAATACTTGGGTTTTCTGACTGTTATCTCGAATGCCCTCTCCTTTTGCATGGGTCACCAATAAGATCGTTGCAGTCAAATCGCAGAATTTCTTGAAATTCTGTGATCTCTTTAAAAGTTTCATTAAGAAAATTCTGGGTATAAGAAACAGTGTTTGAGTTTTGAAACATGACCAGTTTTTTTAACTTTAGTTTTAAAAGAAAAAAAAACTAAGAACTAATTTAGAATTCATAAAAAACAGTTGTTATTTAGTGATAACCTTCAAACTTCACACCCCCCCCAACAGGTTTTTCAACTATATGAACTATTAAAAAGTAGAAAAATTGTGTAACTTAAGGTGATAATTTTAGCTTAGCTTCTCACTCAGGTTTCCAAATCTCTAGCTTCATACCCGAAAGTACTTTTAGCAATGTTATTTGCTATATTTTTCGGAGTACTTTTAGCAATATTATTTGCTATATTTTTCTAAATGTCTCCTGTAAATAATCTGTTTTCACCATGAGGGAAGAAAGTTTCTGATCTTTGAAACACCAGAAGCTGACTAACTGAATAAATGAGCCAGCGATATAGTTTGGCAAATATGTTCCTTTTGGCTGATGACAAATAACAATATTTAAGACTCGGTGAGTACTAGTCTGATTCAACATTTATGTGAGTTACAGCCTAGTTCAAATGCACCTACTGATAGTTGGACCACACAGTCCGTGATTTATAGCCTGAACTCAATAAAATGTCTACTCTGATAGATCACCACTATTTGACAAATAGAAATCCCATTTAACAGGTTATGCTCTGAATGACAGCTATGTAGGGAGTTAACATATCCAAGGCTAGATGTGAGGTGGTGATGATGATGATAATGGTTAGTTCATTCATCTTACCCCATGTATTTGCATGTCACTTTTGTGATAAGTCAACCATAACCAGATGGCTCAGTGGTAAAGAATCTGCCTGCAATGCAAGAGCCGCAGGTTTGATCTTGGGTGGGGAAGATCCCCAGGAAAAGGAAATGGCAACCCACTCCAGTATTTTTGCCTGGGAAATCCCATGAAGAGAGGAGTCTGTTGGGCTCCTGTCCATGGGGTTGCAAAAGAGTGACTAAACAACTAAGTCATTAACACTAAACACAAACTAAACACTAAGTCATGACTTAGTGACTAAACAACAACAACCATAAATATATAACTTTGCAAACTTTAATTCTACAGAAGGGAAATGTGGAGTGAAATTCCTGTCTTCAGATATGTAACATGTTCTCTATTGACACTTTTATATCTTTATATATTTAAATTTTATAGAAGGAAACATAAAAGAAATCTATGTATTTGCCACTTAACATTTACAAAATATTAAATTCTGTGATTGCTTCTTTCTTTTTTTTTTTTTTTAATTTGTTTGCTTCTTTCTTTTAAATAAAAGCTTTCAGATACTCCTTCCGTCCCTCTCTAGATTCTGAATTTGATATAGAGTACTCTCATGCTTCATAAATCAATAAACATATTGTTGTTGTTTGGTCACTAAGTCACGTCTGACTCTTCACAACCCCATGGACTACAGCACGCCAGGGTTCCCTGTTCGTCACTATCTCCCAGAGTTTGGTCAAATTTATGTCCATTGAGTCATTGATGCTATCTAACTATCTCATCCTCTGCCACCCCTTTCTCCTTTTGCCTTCAATCTTTCCCGGGATGAGTCTTCTCTTTCGCATCAGGTGGCCAAAGTATTGGAGCTTCAGCTTCAGGATCAGTCCTTCCAATGACAACTGCTCATGGTTGATTTCCTTTAGGATTGACTGGTTTGATCTCCTTGCTATCCAGTTCAGTTCAGTCATGTCCGACTCTTTGCGACCCCATGGACTGCAGCACCCTAGGCCTCCCTGTCCATCACCAACTCCTGGAGTTTACTCAAATGCATGTCCTTGAGTCAGTGATGCCATCCAACCATCTCATCCTTTGTCATCCCCTTCTCCCGCCTTCAATCTTTCCCAGCATCAGGGTCTTTTCCAATGACTCAGTTCTTCGCATCAGGTGGCTAAAGGATTGAAGCTTCAGCTTCAGCATCAGTCCCTGCAATAAATATTCAGGACTGATTTCCTTTAGGATGGACTGGTTGGATCTCCTTGCTGTCCAAAGGACTCTCTAGAGTTTTCTCCAACACCTCAGTTCAAAAGCATCAACCCTTTGGCGCTCCACTTTTGTTGTAATCCAACTCTCACATCCATACATGACTACTGGAAAAACCACAGCTTTGACTAGACGAACATTCGCTGGCAAAGTAATGTCTCTGCTTTTTCATATACTGTCTAGATTGGTCATAACTTTTCTTCCAAGGAGCAGGCGTCTTTTAATTTCATGGCTGCAGTCACCATCTGCAGTGATTTTGGAGCCCCAAAAAATAAAGTCTGTCACTGTTTCCATTGTCTCCCCATCTATTTGCCATGAAGTGGTGGGACCAGATGCCATGATTTTAGTTTTCTGAATGTTGGGTTTTAAGCCAACTTTTTCACTCTCCTCTTTCACCTTCATCAAGAGGCTCTTTAGTTCCTCTTTACTTTCTGCTATAAAGATGGTGTCATCTTGATATCTGAGGTTATAAATATTTCTCCCTGCAATCTTGATTCCAACTTGAGCTTCATCCAGCCCAGCATTTCTCATGATGTACTCTGCAAAGTTAAATAAACAGAGTGACAACATATATACAGCCTTGTCGTACTTGTCAGTAAACGTGTAGGAAGTACTTTTATTTTTCTGTACTGTGTTCAGTCCTTGCTTTACTTTAAGCCTCCCTAGGATATGTGAGTTGAGTAAAAATATCTGGGACTAAAAATTTGGTTTTCCAGCAACACAGATAGACCTGGAGATTATCATACTAAGTGAAATAAGTCAGACAGAGAAAGACAAATATATGATATTGCTTATATACCGAATCTAAAAAGAAAAAAAAATGATACTAATGAATTTATTTACAAAACAGACTCACAGACTTAGAGAACAAAATTATGATTACAAGGGGGAAGTGAGAGGGGAAGGGATCGACTGACAGTCTGGGATTGACATGTACACATTACTATATTTAAAATAGATAACCAACAGGGGCCTACTTTATAGCACAGGAAACTCTGCTAAATATTCTGTAACAACCCAAATGGGAAAAGAATTTGATAAACTATAGATACATATATATGTAAAAACAAAATCATGATTTTTTTTTTTAAGCTTCTAACTCTAATCCTTCCCTTTTGCCTGGGTCATAAGTAAGGTGTTAGCATTCAAATTCTGGAGCTGCTTAAATGAATGTCATGTAGCAGCTTCTACCAAAATATAGCTATTAGATCCAGGATAGAATTGCTTCATCAGGATTCTTTTCAAGATGGAGTTTCACCTACAGCAGCCTACTCCAAGTGTAGGGTTCCATGAGCTCTAACACGCTGAGAGAAATGTGCTTATACTTCATCACTTTCCCAAAATATACACTAGTAAAAGGATACAGGGGAAAAGAAGAAAACAGCCTTTTTCCAATAGCAGGAGTGAAATTTAGTAATTTGCCTAATGGTCTCTGTGTGTGTGTGTGCTAAGTCACTCAGTCATGGCTCTTTACGCTCTGACTACATGTTGCTTCTGTTCCAACTTGTTGGAATCTAGCAAAAGCTGTGTCAGGACAAGCTTCCAAGGGATGGTGTAGAAAGGATATACAACTGACAGGTTGCTGACTGGACAAGAAGCCAAGAATTTGAGAACCAACAACTGACTCAGCATGTTAGTCGGTTGGTTTGCTTACTTGAGCGTGAGCCCAGGAGGCTCAAACTAGGTTATAAACTATAAAGTGACCTACAGTGTAGCAATCTATGTAGCCACCAGTTGAATATAAAAAGGAATCAGAAAACATCAAACAACTATTGTACTCTTTGGTCAATAATTTTTGGTTAAAAAAATTGTCAATAACATTTCTAAAAAAAAAATATAGAAGAAAAAAGAAATTTGCTAACATTTATTTTGCTTTTACAGAGAAGGCAATGGCACCCCACTCCAGTACTCTTGCCTGGAAAATCCCATGGACGGAGGAGCCTGTTAGGCTGCGGTCCATGGGGTTGCTGGGAGTCGGACACGACTGAGCTACTTCCCTTTCACTTTTCACTTTCATGCGCTGGAGAAGGAAATGGCAACCCACTCCAGTGTTCTTGCCTGGAGAATCCCAGGGACGGGGGAGCCTGGTGGGCTGCCGTCTATGGGGTCGCACAGAGTCGGACACGACTAAAGTGACACAGCAGCAGCAGCATTTTGCTTTTAACATGAGCCTACATGACATTATGTTTAAAAGATTAAAGTATTAAAATTTATTATTTCTTGTTAGTTCAGTCACTCAGTCATGTCCAACTCTTTGCAACCCATGGACTGCAGCATGCCAGGCTTCCCTGTCCATCACCAACTCCCAGAGCTTGCTCAAACTCATGTCCATTAAGACAGTGATGCCATCCAACCTTCTCATCTTCTGCGTCCCCTTCTCCTCCTGCCTTCAACCTTCAGCTTCAGCATCAGTCCCTCCAATAAATATTCAGGACTGATTTCCTTTAGGATTGACTGGTTGGATCTCCTTGCAGTCCAAGGAACTCTCAAGTCTTCTCCAACACCACAGTTTAAAAACATCAATTCTTCAGCTCTCAGCCCTCTTTATAGTCCAACTCTCACAATCATTCATGACCACTGGAAAAACCATACTTTGACTAGACGGACCTTTGTTGGCAAAGTAATATTTCTGCTTTTTAACATACTGTCTAGGTTTGTCATAACTTTTCTTCCAAAGAGCAAGCATCTTTTAATTTCATGGCTGCAGTCACCATTTGCAGTGATTCTGGAGCCCAAGAAAAAAACAGTCTGTCACTTTTTCCATTGTTTCCCCATCTATTTGCTATGAAGTGACGGGACCGGATGCCCTGATCTTAGTTTTTTGAATGTTGTTTTTTGGTTTTTTTTTTTTGAATGTTGAGTTTTAAGCCAGCTTTTTCACTCTCCTCTTTCACTTTCATCAAGAGGCTCTTTAGTTCTTCACTTTCTGCCATAAGGGTGGTGTTATCTGCATATCTGAGGTTATCAATATTTCTCCAGGCAATCTTGATTCCTGCTTGTGCTTCATTCAGCCCAGCATTTCTCTGCATATGTACTCTGCATATAAGTTAAATTTTCCACAGTTTGTTGTGATCTACACAGTCAAAGGCTTTGGCATAGTCAATAAAACAACAGTAGATGTTTTTCTGGAACTTTTGGTTTTTCTATGATCCAACAGATGTTGGCAATTTAATCTCTGGTTCCTCTGCCTTTTCTAAATTATTTCTTTTAACTGTACATATTTTCACACGGTCTTCAAACATCAGTTTGAATTGAGAGCTAAATGCATTAAAAATTTTGGTTCAAATGTAAAAGATAAAACCTATTGGTCAGTGTACTAGGTATCAAAGAGATCAGCAAAAGCAAGTTGTTTACAACGATCAGATATGCTCTAAGCTTCCCAGGGACCTACAGCGTAGGTGTTCTGTTACAGATATAAAACTGAGGCACAGAGGTTAATTTGCTTCAACATCATTTAGAATGGCTCTTTGAACTTGGTGCTTTGAGCCTGCTCTGCAGCTCTTGGCCTTAGGGAACTGTTTAAACCTGTTGGGTGGGGTAAGGAGGATAGATCTGGAGTCTAAAAACCTCAGTCCAAGAGTCCCTGTTTCCCCAAATGTGTGATCTTGAATTGGTCAGGGCACTTCTAAAATATTAAGATTCTCTTTTCCTCACAGGGTTGTGAGGATTTACTATGCTGCTGCGTATAAACAAACTCTGGGAACTGTAGGAGGTCCTCTCTAAGGTATAATAATAGGTTACCTTGGATGAATAGCTTGTCTTCTTTGAGCTTCATCTATAAATTGAGAATAACCACAGCATGTTATGTGATTGTTGTGAAGGTGAAATGAGACCATGCATATGATGGATGCATATAAATCATATGATGGATTAATGCACAGTTCCTGGAACACCAAAATCAATCAAACTGATACTATTCAACATACCTTCATTTTCAGTTTTCTGGTTCACTTAGGAAGATTTTGGTAAATCCCTAGGGTGGGGATCTGAAATAAACTTTCAGAGCACAGAGAAGTGGCTAAACTACCTTCTCCCTTACCCCTTCCCGTCTTGAGGAAAAGGGTCTAATGGTACCTGGCCTTAACTGCAATTCTCAGGGTTAGGCAGGCGCCCAGGCAGCGTGGCCGCCGAGCCGCGCAGTTCCGCGCCGCCACCCGCCAGGGGGCGCTCGGCCCGACATCGGCCCCGGGAGCTGCGCGGCTGGAGGAGGCGGAGCCCAGGAAGCCAGGCAAGATGGCGCCGTCCGCGTTAATGCGCCCATTCTGGAAGCTGCTGGCCCCAGCTAGGTTCCCGATTGTCTGTAAGTGTCCCTCCTCGAGCAGGCCGGCCAGAGCTTCCAGCCTGCCGCTCCCAGGGTGAGCCCAGCCCTGCGAGGGCAGGAGGGGACTGCGCCCGGGCTTGTCCTGCAGTGACCTTCGCCGACCCTCGTCCCGGAGCCCACCCCTGCCTCCATCCGCGACTCTTGGCTCCTCATCACCCGCCGCCCACCCTGCTCCCAGTGCCACCGAACTCTCTGGGTCTGTGCGAGTGGACTTAAGAGCCCCTCCTCCTGCAGGCGGGGGAAAGGGAAACCCTTCCGTGGGCGCTTCCGAGTCGTCTGAGGGTTCGCAAAAGCCAATGTAGAGGGTTTGAAGGCGTCCTGGACGACGGAGGCCCAGGGAGAGTTACTCGACCTCTCTGAACCTCTCCGTGGCTGTTCCAATGAGGAAGTAGAAGGGGGAATGAAATGTGATTACATGTATTTAAATGTCAGGTTTGTACCTACAAGGCGGTAAGTTACAGATTTGGATACCCTTTCTGTCCCCTTTCAGCTTCATCGCGGTCAAAGTTCTACATCCGGGAACCGCCGCATGGCAGCCCTAACTGGCCGAAGGTTGGATTGACCTTGGGCACCTCCGTTTTTTTGTGGATCTATGTAAGTACTTCCTCCCTTCAGTTGCGCTACTCCAACATTGGAGAGGACAGACACCAGTGTGAGAGTGAATGTTACGGAGCAACTCTCCCATACGATAGGATATTTATATAGCTTGCTAAATAGCTATTTCTCCATGAGGGAAATCCTAAGGACTAAAAAAATGTTAAGATTTCAGGCATGTACACACTACTATATTTAAAATAGGTAACCAGCAAGAACCTACTCTATAGCACGGAGAACTCGGCTCAGTATTCTATAATAGCCTAAATAGGAAAAGAATTTGACAAAGAATAGATACTTGTATGAGTATAACTGAATCACTTTGTTGTACCTCTGTAACACATCATTGTTAATCAAATATAAAACAAAAATTTTTTAAGTGTAACCAGGATGAAACTTATACCATTGTTCTTTTGCATGGTTTTGTGCATGGCAGTTTTACTACATATTATATATCCTTTATTTCTTAATGAAGGTGGAGACAGATTGAGGTTTTATGAAGGCACTTTTCTTCAGATGCCATAGGGACAGATCGTTAGTGAAAAAGAAGGGGGCAACAGAGGATGAGATGATTGTATGACATCACCAACTGAGTGGATTTGAATTTGAGCAAACTCTGGAAGATAGTGAAGGACAGGGGAGCCTAGCATGCTGCAGTCCATGGGGTCTCAAAGAGTCAGACATAGCAACTGAACAACTAATACAAATTAAATCCCATTAAATTTATTAGACATAAGATTTTGACAGTGTAAATACATTGTTGGAAATTATACCTTTTTGTTTACTGTATGCCAAATGTTCTACCTATGAAAACTTATTTAATCTTTTCTAAATACAACACTATGTGGTAGTACTATTATTATTGACCTTTTATGGATGAAGAAAACACTTGGAGATATTAATTTGCTGAACCCATTTCTCCCTAAGTACAGAGCTACACTGTAGACCACTCTGAAATAGTGTCTCTCTATAGATAAGTTTTTTAAAAGTTGACTTACAGTATTGATGCTCTGTTAGCATTTAATTTTTTTGTTTTGTGGCTAATGGTTTTGAAATTTCTCCATTGCTGCCCACCTTCAACTCCTACACCTGTTATTTGGGATTTTTTCATTAAAGTGGTTCAGCTTTATGACACAGAAAGGAGTAAAAGATACTGAAAGTCACTTACAACTTAATAATGGTAACTAATCCTTTTTTAATGGAGAAGGAAATGGCAACCCATTCCTGTTTTCTTGCCTAGGAAATGCCATGAACAGAGGAGCCTGGCTGGGCTACAAACCATAGGGTCAGACAGGACTTGGTGACTGAACAACAGCAGCAATCCTTTTTAAACAATGTTTGCTATAATGTAATTTTGTATGTTCTTAAAGTTTTCCTAAAAATGAAACATGTTGCTGAGAGCTCTGATTGATAATGAATCTTTGCAACAAGTGTCACCCGGTGTTAAGGCATTGTTCCAGTTGCATAATCCCTCAGACAGTTGTTCTAAGAAAGCGGCTGCCCTCCATGACATCTAATTAACACGTGTATAATTGGGGAGCGCAGGTTGGTCATTCACTCACAGTATGAAACTTCTAAGGTTAGGAGTGTAATACACATTCTCCAACCTCATTTAATAACCGAGTTCTGCTTTGGCATGTTGATTTGGCCCCTCTCTGGTAAGGCATTCCAGTCCATTAGTTACCCACTGAATAATTTATTTGCAGAAGTTGGTTTTAAACTCTGGAGGGTTGCCTTCTCAAATTAGTATGTCAGATTGTGGTGAACAAGTATGTATCATTGTTTTTTCGACTTTTTTATCCCTTAACCTTTTATTTCTAACTAGAATAGTTGTAATTCTTTTAATCTGTCCTCATTTCTCTTGTGAAATATAAATATCAACTGTTGGTTTCCTTCTTTTAAGTTGCCAGGAAAATTACATTTCTGATTTTAACTGTTACCTACTTCTAGCTCATCAAACAACATAATGAAGATGTTTTAGAGTATAAAAGAAGAAATGGGTTGGAATAAACTTTTGAAATACTAAAATAGTAAGTATACAATTTTATAGGATGAACAGATTAACAAATATAGGATGAACAAATTAACTTGCATCAAGTTAATTTGACCTCTTTAAATAATGTGTTTTGCTTGTTATTTTATCAGGTTTATACTTTTCAGCACCTATATTCCTGTCTTTGAAAAATGTATGAATTTTTAATACCTGGTTCATATATCTCTTACCATAGTCATTTTTAACTACTACGCTTTGACTGCCCTCAAAGGAAGTTGTGCTTAAGAGTGAAACCAAAATTATATTTTCTTAAATCTAATAGTGCTGTACACAGTGCCTTTCTAGCACTTAGGACAAGTTATCATTGCTTGTGTATGTATTTCTTAATATATCTTTGTCATATACCACACTTGAGTGTAAAATTCAAGTAAAATAGGGCATTCAGTTGTTAAAAAAAAATTTTTAACTGCATACTGATTTTGTTATGATTATCACTACATCTAATACCTAGTTGGACAATTCATAATGAAACCTAGCTACGTATATGGGTGCTATATTTCTGAAAATCCTTTTAAAGAAATCCTGTATTGGTCCTTTTGTAAAAGGAAAAATCACTCTTCTAAATCTCAGCTTTCATGGATTAGGTTGATTAAACTAAATAACTTAGATCTGCCGGATAATAAAATAGTAATCACTAATGTACTTATCACCTTGCCCATTTCACTGCTTCAGTCAACCAGTCAAGATAAATATGAAATAGGTATTTAAATTGAAGTCAGATGCTTCTGTTACTCCTGTAGTTGGGATGAAAAAAAATGTTTTTTGCTAAAAGATAAAAATGAGGAGTTGATATTCTTTGTGGATTTGGTTTTTAGACTTCCCCTGCTGCTATAAGATAAATTATTCAAAATGGCTAATTTTAATATTTTTTCTGCTAGTTAATGCTATAGCTTTCTTTTCTTTTTTTCATTATAGGTATGTTCCATATAGTGATTATAGCAGTTCCTCTGGATTCACGAAATCTGTTGAGTTGTAAACGTGAGAGAAGGAATTACGTGTGAATATATGTCAAGTCAGCATTTGTGTTTTACATGTTTAAATTAAAAAATACTTCTGTATTCTTCAGATTATGTATATTGTGATAATGTATCGAATACCAATTCTAAGGAAAATTATTAAATGTATTTTAATGTGGAAAGTACCATCTGATAATAGGGTCAATGATAATTAAGGACACATTGGTAAGAAAACTTTTTAAGGATATAGATTTTTAAAAAATCACTGCTGAAGAATTTACTCCTTATATCAACTTTTAATTTCTAATCAAAACATTTATTCTTTAGTGATCAGGGTGGTAGAGCTACTCCTATTCTATTGTCTAAAATACAAAAGAACCCAAATACTGTTTTCTTCTAGAGGAGAAAGTGAAGGTGAATCCTCTCAAAAGAGTTTCTTCTGACTCTATTTCCTTGAGTTTGGATGGTTTTCATTTGGGTAACAGTGTTTACACCTATATGGCCACACCATTTGTGGCCTCTTTTTGCTAACATGAATTTCATCCAGTGAATAGCAGACTAATTCAAAAAAAGGTGAGGAAGAAAGGGTTGGTGGAAGTTAATAGACACAAATTAACAAACACCTCATTTATCCCTCATCAGAACCCTTTCTTATGAATCAGTTAAAACTTCTTTATATGCCATTTCATTAATTTAAACATTTAAATGCACTATACATTTAAATTATCATTTATATCTCCATTCTGATGTTAAATAGAAAGTTTCATTGGCTTTGTGTGTGTTTGGGGCTCTGGCCAGCACTTATTCTGGGAGATTGATGGCCCGATGTCTTTGGAAGTCACTTCCAAACATAAATTCACAGTTAAATTATTTCAGAATAAGTATTTAATCCAAGTTCAGTGAAAGACCAAATATAATAGTACCTATTAGCATTTGTCATTTCAGAGTTTTAACTGGTAGAAGTGGAAAGGACCTTAGGGGTCATATAGACCAGTTTCATAATTTTACATGTGCAAAAACCAGAGGTAAAAAGTTATTTGCCCAGCATCAATGGAAAGTAGAATAATGAATCCTAAAAGATGACCATGTCCTATTCCCTGAAGTTTGTATATATGTTAGGTTATATGGCAAAGGTGAATTAAAGTGGCATATGGAATTAAATTTGCTAATCAGACATACAGATAGATTATTCTGGATTATCTGGCTGGGCCCGATGTAATCACAAGGGTCCTTATAAGTGGAAGAGGGAGGCACCAGAGTGTGTCAGAGTAATGTGATCGGAGAAGGATTCAGTCTGCTGTGGTTAGCTTTGAAAAGGGAAGAGAGCCACGGAATGGAGAAGGCAAAGAACTTATCCCCTGAAGCCTCCAGAAAGGAACTCGGCCTTGCTGACACCTTAATTTTAGCCCAGTGAGACCCATGTTGGATTTCTCACCTACAGAAATATAAGATATGATAAATTTTTGTTGTTTTAAACCACTTAGCTTGTTAACAGCAGCAGTAGGAAACTGTTGTCACATGGTATTGGACCAAGAAGTCAGGTCCCAGCTCCCAATTCAAAGAACTTTAAAAGAAACACTTAAAATTCACATCCCTAAAGGAAACAAAAAACTCTAAGACACTTTAAATTCTGGAAGCTGATAGCCTTAGTTGGAAGTAAAATACAGCTTTAATAAGCAGGATCTACTGTACATCAGGCCTTGAAAATATTGCTTCCCTGTGTGGACTTTGATCTTGATTGTGCCAGTGTAACCACATGGAGAGCCATCATGAAGACTGGGGCTGTCCAAAAGAATCTTCTGCAGCGATGGAAATGTTTCTGTGCTAACCAGGCAGTAGCCCCTACGTCCATGTGACTATTGAGTGTTTGTTTCATTTTAATTCTTTTAAATAGCCACACGGGGCTGGTGGCTGCAGTGTCGGACAGTAGAGGTGCGGATTCTGAGTAACACCTCCTAGAATTGTGCCACACAGGGGCACTGGTAGAAGATGGTTTCTAAACTGTTGAAACCTAACTCAAATTATATTAAACTAAAAAAGAGGCTACAGAATGACTCTAAGACCCCTTTAACAGGGTCACACCTGTGCCCAGGAATAATTGAGGCCTGGAACTCAAATGTCATCAAGACTTTTGGTCTTGGCTCTGCTCTCTGTATATCTGCTTTGTTGCCTTTGCATACAGATCATCTCCTCCCCAAGTCATTCTAAAGAGAAGGCCACAGTCATTAGCCCCTGGGTACACATCTCAGTTTAAGAGAGAAGCCAAACTGAACAAGAATCATTTTGATACTAAATACCTAAGAGAAACGGCCAAATGACAGTTCCTTTAGCAATAACATAAAAACTTCCATAAAGAAGATGCAGGCAAAATCATATGTCCAATGCTGTCAAGTTTTTTCGGTCAGAATCAGATCTTTTTTTTTTTTTTTTCAGATTTAGTATCTGTGAGATAGTCATTTAAATTATTTTCTTAAGTTGCAGTAGGAAAAAAACAAGCTTTATGAGCTTAGTTTTAAGAAGTTGTGGGTTATATTTTGGCCCCAAAAAGATAAGTGAAGTCCTGACCCCCAGTATATCAGAATGTTCCCTTACTTGGACATAGGAGATTTGCAGATGAGTGTACTGGAGTAGCGTGTGTGCTTAGTTGTAGCTGCCAGGCTCCTCTGTCCATGGAATTTTTCAGGCAGGAATATTGGAGTGGATTGCCATTTCCTTATCTGGGGGACCTTACCACCCAGGGATTGAACCCACGTTTCCTGTGTCTCCTGCATTGCAGGAGGATCCTTTATCCACTGAGCCATCGGGGAAGCCCTTTGTAAAATGGATCCTTAGTCCAATATGACTGATGCATTTCTAAGAAGAAAAGAGGCAGAGAAGATAACCTTAAATGAGGGAGGCAGAGATTGGAGTGATGCGTCTGCAAAGCAAGGATGACTGGTAAACATCAGAAGCTGCAAGAGGCAAGAGAGGATTCTTGCCTACAAGTTTCATGCGTTGATTTCAGACTTCTAACCTCCAGAACTGTGAGAATAAATTTTGTTGTTTTAAACCATTCAAGTTTGTAGTAATTTGTTTTGGTAGCCTTAGGAAAATAATATGGAAATGGTAGCAAATGTCATGTTTCTTTTACTACAGAAGAGAAAGTGAATAGATGAGAGGAGTGCTGAGGAACCTCCAAGAATAATTAAATTACCATCTTGATTACCCTTTCTCCATTTTGTTGAAATATTTTAGGCCATTAAAAGGGTGCTTATCAGCACCTTCTCAATTGCTTGCCAATTTGTCTTCCTAGATACTTTTTAAAAAAATATTTGGCTGCACAGGAGTCTTAGTTGTGGCATGCAGCATCTTTAGTTGCAGCAGGTGAGATCTAGTTCCCTGACCAGGGATTGAACCTGTCCCCCACCCCCTGCTTTGGGAGCACAGAAGTCCACCACCAGGGAAGTCCCCCTATATTCTAAATTGTTTCACCTTATATCCATATTGATCTGTTGAAAGTACAAGTTATAGCCTGCTACTGCTGCTAAGTCACTTCAGTCGTGTCGGACTCTTGTGCGACCCCATAGACAGCAGCCCAGCAGACTCCTCTGTCCCTGGGATTCTCCAGGCAAGAACACTGGAGTGGGTTGCCATTTCCTTCTCCAATGCATGAAAGTGAAAAGTGAAAGTGAAGTCACTCAGTCATGTCCAACTCTTAGCGACCCCATGGACTGTAGCCTACCAGGGTCCTCCATCCATGGGATTCTCCAGGCAAGAGTACTGGAGTGGGTTGCCATTGCCTTCTCTGAGTTATAGCCTAGGGATTTAATATTAAGAAAAACAAAGCTGTTTGTAGCTTTCTGTGGAGTCTAGGAAGTCACTCAGTCTCTGAAAATTGACTTTAATTATATGGAACTTAAGCCTTGAATAAGTATTAATATTGTCAGTAGAGGACTCTTAGAACATGTTTTCAAAATTAACATTGTCTTTGTCAACAATCACAATTAGGTGGAAATCATTAAACAAACCAAGTTAACTCCAGCCCTCGATTCTTGTTTTCCCAACAAGACCAAGAAAAAATGTCAAGGATATGCTCAAGGGCAGCATTATAAACAGTGTGACTAACAACTGGGAAACTTGTCTGAGCCTTACAGAGTCATCTGTAGCAAAGACCTACTGTTAAAATTCTCTTGGGGTTCTGGAGAAATGGCTTGCTATAGAATGAATTTGACAACCCACAGGCATGTCCTCTCTTGGGAAGTATTTCATCAAGATGTGAAAAGAGGTTGGCATCAAAATGGAAAGCCACGTATCCTACAAGAGAGTAGAGTAGGTAGCAAATTCCCTTTGATCCAAGAGGCACAAGCTTAAAGCTAAGATGAAAAGGGATCTGGAGAGGTGGCACTATCACAGGCTCTTGCCTCTCAGCTAGGACAGCCACATCCAACATAGAGGACACAGTAAACTCCCCACCGGACTTTACCATATGATGAGATGGTGGAATATAATGGACCCTGTCACATGCCCACTGAGCGCCTTCAGAACATTGTAAGGGAAATGAGCTTCAGTTCAGACTGGAAGTCAGAATCTAGCACTGCCTCCCCCAACTAGCTGAGCACGTTTTATACCTAATGTGTGTCTGCGCTTCCAAAAACCCTATGAGTAAAGGAATTACCCACATTTTACTCAGACCAGTAAATTAGAACAGGTATGTGACTCCCAAACTCAGACTCAACAACAGTGTTATACTACCTTGATTTTTTTCATGTGTAATACAAGGATAATCAACATTCCTCTGCCTACTCCTTAGGCTTGTGTAGAGGACAAAGCACAAAGACAGATGTGACAACATGTTGGGAGAAATTTTAAAGCCCTATATACATGTGATCTGGGCTTCCCTAGTAGCTCAGCTGGTAAAGAATCCGCCTGCAACACAAGAGACCCTGGTTCGATTCCTGGGTGGGGAAGTTCCCCTGAAGACAGGATAGATGACCCACTCCAGTATTCTTGGGCTTCCCTGGTGGCTCAGACGTTAAAAGGATCTGCCTGCAATGTAGGACACCTGTTTTCAATCCCTGGGTTGGGAAGATACACTGGAGGAGAGCATAGCAATCCACTCCAGTATTCTTGCCTGGAGAATTCCCATGGACAGAGGAGCCTGGCAAGCTACGGTCCATTGGGTTGCAAAGAGACACGACTGAGCAAAACACAGCACATACATGTGAGTTATTTTTGTATTGTTTGAATTAGTTGGTTTGCATTGTTTAAACCAGTTTGGCTCTAACCAGCGCTCTTCTTTTACACTTATTACTGATACCTGGCCAGAGATATCTTTGTGATCATTGACCCCCATTAATGGGAGGCTTGGCAGCCACTGCTGAGAAAAATTGTTGCTTCCATGTCTCTGTAACCTGAAACTGTGAGCGGTACCAGAAATCATATCTTGTTCTTTGAAGAATGCGCTGGAACACCAGTGATCAGATACTCGGTGAATATTTCTGCAGTAGATTGTAACCAGTCCTCAGCATCTAGAACACGCATGTTGTAGGCATTCTGAAGATCCTGAAAGACAGTGTGAGTGATTGACAGCAGGGGGCTGCTGTCGACCCTGGGGATGATCTAGGTCTCGGTCTATACTGAGACCCTGAGTCTACATCGGAATTCCAAAGGGAGAGGTCTAGAACGGTGTTTTTACAGATGTTTACTCAGAAAGAATCCTGTTTTAGGGGAGCTGCCAGTACACTAAATACCAGTATAATGTACACACTAGTTCTTTTTTCTTTTTTTTTTTAACTGTGTCACCCCTCTTGCAATATTCTGAGTTCCCTGACCCTGGATTGAACCCAGGCCCCCGACAGTGAAAGAGCCTAGTCCCAACCACTGGACTGCCAGGGAATTCCCTGGCATTCTTTTTTCTCCCCCTACATTAATTTATTTAAATGCATTTACTGCCTTTGACTATTTCCTCTTCCTGGCAACTTTCAAAATTCAGACCTAAGTAGGTGAAAGAAAGAATGAGCTGTAGTGGTAGATTTTTTTTTTTTAAATCAAGCAGCACCAAATTGAAAATGGTTAGGAGCTCTCCCCACTGATTTGATTCTATTTGTCAGTCTGTTGTATCTGCTGGCAATTCATTCTAGGATGTGTGCTTGATGCTGGCCAAAGGTAGCAAGTGTACTAATCTGCATTTTGTTATATTTCAGGACTACCTAACTTCTTGGTGAAAGGTCTGGGTCTAGCCCCATCTTCCAGGCTTGCAAGTCTAAATTAGACCTCTCATTAACAGCTTACCTAATTGTTCTTAAGATTTAGTCGATAGGAATAACTCATTATTCTGAGCATCAAAAAATAAAAAAAACCAGTTCTGATCATTGGCTTGTACTCGTTAAATGAGAGTATATTAAATATTATTAGAATTGGGTTAAAACTAGAACCTCTGAGGAATGTTTAGTTATTTGCAAAGGAAATGAGCAAATATTTTGCCTGTAATATACCAAGAGAACTTGGAACGAGAAGGACCATGTTTATGTCCTTAAAAAAGTCACCACCTGTTTTTTTGCTAAATGGAATAATTGCCACCTTCCTCAGAGGGGTGAAATGAAAATTAAAGGAGAAAATTATGTGAAAGTGCTTTGTAAACTGTCAAATGCCAAACGTGCATAAGGGGTTATTACAGTAGGAAATGGTCTCTTTCAAAGGTTGATCATTTCAGGGAAGTCCCAAAGATTAATCATTTAAGAAATGTTATAAGCATAAATTACTAGTTTCCATATTCAAACTGTGACAGATTCTTGAAGACATGAGGAAAGTAATTGAAATTTGGAGGAAAAGTCTAATTAGTGTTTTTAATTGATTTGGAAATACTAGTTTCACATCCCGGAGAAGGAAATGGCAACCCACTCCAGTATTCTTGCCTGGAGAATCCCGTGGACAGAGGAGCCTGGTGGGCTGCTGTCCATGGGGTCGCACAGAGTCCGACACGACTGAAGCGACTTAGCAGCAGCAGCAGCAGCAGTTTCACATCCCATAGAGGAATATGTAGCACTTTTGGAGATTATATTTAAAAGTCATTGTAATAATGAATTGCCTAGAGATTCAGCCATTACCTGGGAATTTTCTTAGGATTCTGAACATTACCCAGAGTACCAGTGGAATGCTGAGGCTGTCTCTCTCTTTGATTCGTCTCCTGGGAGCTTGTAGCTACCCTTTCCACTCCTAGGAAAGCTAGTGGAGTATATGAGATAAAGTGGGTTCCGATTTCATGTGGCATGATCAATCATGTCTGTCTTATTCCAGATGCGAGGTCCGAAACATTTCCAGTCCACTCCGAGTGGAAGATAAGGCAATGGGTAGGCAGATGACGGCGACTTCATGGTTCCCTATCCTTATTCTGAGAGGCCGCCGTCAGCTGAGTTCTCAGGCCCTGGAGAAAGCAACAGAATCTGGAGATTGGGTTGTGGGAGGATGGTGCAGAAGACCAACCGCTTTGCACGTCCCCAGAGACCGCCCGGGCGGGGCGGGCAGGGGTCGGCGCCCCTCCCCGGGGCGGGGCTCGCAACCCCGCAGCGGGCTCTGGGCTAGAGAGGCTGCTTCGCTGCTAGCTGCTGGCGCGATGTACCTCCGCCGGGCGGTCTCCAAGACCCTGGCGCTCCCACTGAGGGCGCCCCCAGGCCCCGCGCCGCTCCGGAAAGACGGTGAGTCCCAGGTGCAGACCGGGGATCCTCTCCCGGCGTCCAAGCCTGAGGACAGGTGCCCCGCGCACAGATTGCGCGGGCGCCCCCAGTACCGGTGTGCCCTTGGTGGGTCAGATCCATCCCCGGGCAGCAGAAGCCCGAGGTTGATGGGGGAGAGATGGGGGAGAGTGGCCGGGAAATCTCCCCGAAATTCTTGGAGATCTTGGAAGTAGGGAACGTTTCCAGCGCGGGCTTCTGAATCCGGACTAGATTTCCTGAGTTCGAATCTTGATCTTGGGCAAGTGATTTAACTTCATTTTCCTCAACTGGTGAATGGACAACACTTGTTGTGAGTTTTAATGAATTATTATGTAGTTAAAAGCGCTTAGAAAACTGCCTGGCTAACGTAGGCATTAGCTTCCCACTGGTATTGACATAGGGACCAAGGCGTTCTCCATCTTTACGAGGAAGCAGAGGTATTGGTGGGCAGATGGTCACAGACCTGCGGGCCAGGCGGGTTGCGGGAGGCGGTGTCGGTCTAGTAGAAATTGGGTAACTGCTCTTGAGAAATAAACTCCAGACTTGGCCAGGACTCGGCCCGCGCGAGCCGTGGCATCCCCGCCGAGGAAGCGGCTTCGTCGCACCTTCCTTGGGGGCTGCAGAGAAAACGAGCTCACCAGCTGTTCGACTGCGTCGCCCCTGGATCTTCACCCGTAGATTTTCTAAAACATGGGGAAAGGGACATATTCCCTACAAGTGAAGTGCAGTGAGAGTTAAAAGCTTATTAAATAAAAATTGACACGTACGAAAGCGCCTAGCATAGGGCCCGGGACATCGCAGATGCTTAAGTGTGAGCACTGAGAGCATCTTTCCCGAGCAGCCGGCGAGCCTGGGCCCAGGTCCGCGCTCCCGGAGAACTTCTGCCCCGGCCGGCTCATTCCTAGTCCCCATCCATCTCCCCTGTCTTTTCTGTCCCTGACTGGGGCGCCGGCTCTTAGACAACCTCATGGAAAATTCTTAGTTCTCCCTTCACTTTGCCTCTCTCCTAAGGCTTTAGCATAGTTCGTGCGTTGGAGTCGGGGAGAGGGGAAAGAGAAAGACTCCGGCGGAAAATTCCATGGCCCATTTCCATACACACCCCCCTCAGTTTGATTAAGCCTGCGGCGGTGATTAGTAATAGTGGGAGGGAAGCAAGGTCTGCCTAACTAGCATTATTTTTCCTGTTAAAATGCTCCTGGGAAGAAATTGCCTCCATTAACAGAAATAAGACTTCGTTTTCCTTGATCTTTATGCCGAATAAGATAGAGCAGGTTTTTCGCTAGTGATATAAGAGGAAACCATTCATTTGAAATTTCTGAAGATAACGGGGCTGTTGTGATGGGGGATGGGGGGAGACAGATGAGCCCCCTGATCGTGGCCTTTCGCGTTATCTCACCGCAGCCCCCACCGGCCACATATATGTCTTTTTTTTTTTTTTGGTAGCTACACATATTTCAAATAATTATTTGGGGCAAAAGAAAAGCAGCTTTAAAATTCTAAATAGGTTAGCAATATTGGTTGTAGCAGTACTACAAAAAAAACCCAGTACTTTTTCTCATTTTCACCTAATTCTTTTTTTGATTTAAGTTTTTTCAGAAATGTTATTGACTGAAAATTTGGCTTTGGTCGTGAGCATTAACCTTTTATTGGTTCTTTCAACTTTGATGAAAAATGTAATTGATTCAGTTTATTGAAGGATAAAATTTTTACTGTGCCTCATCAAATTTTGTTCTCTGGTTTTTGCTTTTAAAAATGTAAAATTTTAATGAGTAAATAAATTAGGTTTATAGTAAATCACGGGAAAAACTCAGAAAGGCAAAATAGAAGTCACTGATAAATCCTATCACTTAGTGAATACCACTGTTTATTTGTATTTTAGTATACACAGTGTTCCACACCTTTTTTTCTCCCTGCGTTTTTTTTTCTTTTGCACATTGCTTCCACAAATCTGGGATAGTCCTATAAAGATTACTTTGCTGTAACTTTTCACTTAATATATTGTAAATATTTTCTCATATAGTCTTCTGCAAAAATTAAAATATTTATGTTTCACATTACAAATATGCTAAAATTTATCTAATCCTTACTGAATATTTATTTCCCATTTTACTGTTCATTTGAATATCTTTGTCATAATTGTATTTGTATTTGTCTGTACTTAAACGTTCGTGATTTTCTCTATTTCTTCCTATTAAAAAAACCTTTATGTTACTTATGCCTGGTTGCTGACTATGAAAGCTACATATTCCCTATTTAATAACAGATGTATTTTTAAACCAACAAAAGCTCCACTAGAAGTCAAAGACCTAACTTCTTACCATAGCCTCTCCGGGCACATTTGTGAAAAAAAAAGTTTTTTTTCTGAGCAGTGTTCATTTATATCCAAACTAAGAACATATATACAAAATCTTTCCAGTTTTGCTACTACAGAGATTTGTAGTTTGCGAAGATGTCCTAAGATTTGCTTTCTGCAAATCAGAGCTTCTTCCTGGTCCCTACACCCTTATTCTCTGTGCCAGGTCACATCAAAATACTGCATTTTCCTCATCACCCAGGTCTCATGCTTTTGCACATGCTCTGCCTTCTGCCTGCAGCGCCATTTTCCCTCCCCTTATTTATCTGACAAACTCCTCCTTTCCCTCAAAGCTAGGTCATGTCTCTTCAACTGTGACAGTTACACTGAGCCGGCTAGCTGAGGTCTTTCGCTGCGTTTTCATGCTGTTGTTGCTTCGGCTTTCATATTTCATCCATTACATCATTTGCCATGCTGCATTGCAGCTATTTGCCTACAATTACTTGTCTCTACATCTTTTCCTTCTTTTTTTATGCTAGGGACCTTGTGTGTTGTGCTTACAATCATATTTTTGTTAAGATTATTTAATTAATTTATTTGTTTTTGGCTGTGCCTCAAGGCATGTGGGATCCTAGTTCCCCAACCAGGGATTGAACCCACACTTCAGGCATTGCAAGTGCAGAGTCTTAACCACTGGACTGCCAGAGAGGTCCCTTCAGTTATAGTCTTAATGCTTCTAACAATGCCAAACACATAACTGTCCAACTGTTTGTCAAATGAGTAATAAAGGTCTCTACTTTTTCATCTTTTTTTTATCTTTAAAATAGAGAATTTTGGCTTTAAGCTTCTTCTAGCTTTGAGTTTATTATAAAAAATTTCAAAAAAAAAAAAAAATTTCAATTCCACAGCATATGGTATATACAAATTCTAGCACTACACAGTTAATATATTTAAGTAGAGTAGTATAGTACTTTATCTATTTCTATTACTTTGTACAAAATTGCCCTTCTGTTTTAGATATGAACTTATTGGCAACATTTGTCTTTGAAACGTTTATATCTGCCCATCTTTAAAGGTTTTATATTAGAAGAATTAAAGTTTCTTTCTATGCCTACATTTGTGTTATAGATTTATAGAAACATGTAGGATTTCAACATAAGTTTTTATTTAACACATAAATTTTAAGCACAAATTATTAAATTCATTTTAAAAAATAAACTTTTCCATTGAATGCTGTGGTGTGGTATATATAATATTTTTTTTTTTAGTTTGGTATATTTAATAAATGGATTTCTTTTGCTAACCTGTATTTCCTTTGACTGTTAAAATTGTTTCATGCTTTTATCATTTCTCCTTACTCACGCCTGCATTCCTCCTAAGAAAAGCATGATGCTGAGCATCAAGATGACAGGTTTCATAAGTAATTATCAAATCAGATTGAGAAAAATGTCAAGTGGAATTACTGCCCTACCTTGTAATACTGTATTCCTTTAAGCTAAAATCAGTTGATGTTAATATAGTCCATGCTCACTGAGGGGAAAAAATTTTTTTATGTAATCACTTAAAATAGTTTTGCCCATGGTGGAGCTAACTGTGTTTAAACTTGTTTTCTTAGCATCTCTTCGCTGGATATCATCTAACAAATTCCCTGGATCATCTGGATCAAATATGATCTATTATCTGGTTGTAGGTGTCACAGTCAGTGCTGGTGGATATTATGTAAGTGATTAAATAACCTTGGTGTTCAGGAATCCATATATTTCACAACATGTGGTAAAACTCAAAGCAGGACCTAGGAGTAATTGAATATACAAGATTATGAAAAAAGAATTTAAGTATAAAATGCTTAATACCACTAAGTATGGATGACTTCCAGTAAAAAACAATGTTATTATAAATACTAGTAGTACTAATAGCTGACATTTGAGACCATATTTCAGACTCATGGTTCATTTAATAATTACAACAATTCTTTAAGGTAAGTACTATTAATGACATTCAACAAGAACTGTTTTGAGAGAGAAACTTTTAAAAAAATTAATAGACTTTATTTTAAAGACGAGTTTTAGGTTTACAGAAAAATAAGCAGGAAGTGCAGAGAATTCCCCCCTTACCTCTCTGACCGCCTTTTCCTTATCAATAACCTCCCTTTAGTGAGCTACAGTTTCTTACAACTGATGAGTCAATACTGATACATTGTTATTAACTAAAGTCTGCAATTTACATGAGAGTACACTCTTAGTGTTGTACATTATATGGATTTTGACAAAGATATAATGACACGTATTCACCATAATGCCTTCCCTGGTGGCTCAGTGGTAAAGAATCCACTTGCAATGCAGAAGTCTCAGGAGAGGCAGACTCCATCCCCGGGTCGGGAAGATCCCCTGGAGCAGAGCATGGCAACCGACTCCAGTATTCTTGCCTGGAGAATCCCCATGGACAGAGGAGCCTGGTGGGCTACAGTCCACAGTGTTGCAAAGAGTCGGATACAACTGAAGCAACTTAGCATGCGCACATGTACATTCATCATTTCAGTAGCATACAGTCTCACTGCCCTAAAAATCCTCTGTGCTCCAAGCAGTCATTCTTCCTTCTTTCCCCACCACCTTTTTATTGTCTCCATATTTTTTATTAGCTTTATATTTTTTTATTAAAAAGTAATATTTATCCATATTTTTTTTTTAATTCAAATACCCACATATATAACATCAAAAGAATGTTTTCCTGCCTGGTTTCCCTTATTCACTCCCTGCACGTAATCACTATAAAACAGTATGCTTTTAACAGTATGATTTTGAAGCTAAAAAAAAAAAAACTGAAACAGGGAATTCCCTGGCAGTCCAGTGGTTAGGACTCAGCACTTTCAGAGTTGTGGGCACAGTTCAATCCTTGGTCAGGGAACTAAGATCCCGAAAACTGTGTGGTGTGGCTAAAATAATAATAATAATAATCCTATTAAATTGAATCATTCCTCATTTTCTTTCTAAATTGAAATCTAATCTTTATTAAGAATAAGAGTAGAATAAGTGTTATTCTTCAGAAACCATAAGACTACACAATCACTACATTTTGGTTTGACACTACAAAAATATACATAAAAGGGATTTTTAGTCTTAATTATGAGCAGTTTGTAGGACTATGAAGACAATGAAACCAAAACGCTTATTTTAATCTTCAGGAATTTGAAAGCCTCAAGAATCTAGTAAAGTTCAAAGATGTCATTTTTATTATTGTCCTCCTCTAATCGGCTTTCCCTCTTACCTAGATTTCTTTGCTTTTACCATCTTTCCACTGCTTAATATTGAATTCACTGCCCAGGGCTACTCTAGTCAGATATAGGCCACTGGATAAAACAGATTAAACTAGGTCATGTGATTATGTGGGAAGCTGGAAGACTGAATTTCATCTGGACATCACCACATTCCTAATTATGCTTACTAGTGCCAGACATGAACCTCTCCAGGCCACTAAATCTTTCTTTGCAAAAGCAGGAGTAAACTGGACAGTTAGAAACTGGCTACTTGCGAGAGCTCTTTCTGAGCTTGTTCTCTGACAGTGGGAGTGGAAATTGGACAAGGCGATGATCTCTAAGTCCCTTTCCACCTCTAAGATTATATAGTTTTAATTTTGAATGCTGGAAGCCTTAATTCCCAAGAGTCTTAGGCTACTTTCCAGAGGAAATACAGAATGTGAGGCACTCCAAAAACCCGTCTTCTTATAATATTATTCTATTATACTAGAATAATATTATTCTATATTATTCTAATATAGAATAATAAATTCTATATTAGATTTAATCCAAACTGAATCTACAGGTGTTCTGTAGCCAAGAACACTCTTTCATTTCCAAGTAAAATCTTCTACAATGAGAGCCTCTTAAAATCTGAGAAAGGCCCAGGTCACTTCAATTTTTTGAGAGTCCAGCTATATTTTTAAAAAGTTATTTATTTATTTCTGGCCACCCAAGCAGCATATGGAATCTTAGTTCCTCAACCAGAGATTGAATCTGCACTCCCTGCATTAGAAACGCAGCATCTTAACCACTGGGCCACCAGGGAAGTCCAACGTCTGGGTATCTTGAAAAACAAAATGCCAGACTGGGTTTTAAAAGCTGCGGTAAAAAAAAAAAAAAAAAAGCTGTGGTAGATTTTAAATGCTCACATTTAATAAATGTATAATGTCATTTGGAAATTATTTCCAAAGTCTAACTCTGAGACCCTCTCTTTTAATCGATCTTTCTTCTACTCTGCTTGATTATGTTAGATTTTACAAAGCTAGATCCTCTAGGTTACACGAGTGTGAGTTATTCTTATATCTCTTTGATTCTGCTTTAACAGCTCAATTGTGTTTTAGCCCCTTGAACAATAAGACTAATGTCCTTGGGATGTTGTTGCTGGAATAGCCATTTCAGGGCCGTGAACTTGGGCACAGGTTCAGCTTTACGGTACTGAGAAGTGACTCAGCATACTAGTCCTGTAAGCCGTCAGGATCTCCCACCCCACTGGGAAAATATTCCTTGCTTTTATACAAATATGTTGACTCTCTTTCTGGCTGATCCTGTTTGCTCTGTGTATTTCAAAGCCCGATGGTTCACGTCAGAATTCACCAAACCCTGAGGGTTGCTTAAGGGCCACTTTTACATCATTTTCACCATGAGCTTATCCAGTTTCCATTTTCATAGTCTAATTTGAACATGCCAAGAAATAGTTTGTAATTTGCATAGGAAAACTTTTAATGAGATTAATGATTTACGATTATTAGAAATTTAGGAAAGGCTACATATAAATTTGTTTCTGTTGTTTAGTTGTGCAGACTCTTTTGCAACCCGCCAGGCTCCCCCTGTTCATGGGATTTTTCCAGGCAAGAATACTGAAGTGGGTTGCCATTTCCTTTCCCAGGGAATCTTCCCAACCCAGGAACCGAACCCATGTCTCCTGCACTGCAGGCGGATTCTTTACCACTGAGCCACCTGGGAAGCCCCACATATAAATATACAATTTTTAAAATGTATCATCCTACCACTAAGAGAGAAATCTCTACTAACATTTTTTAAGCTGAGATAATACAAATAATATTATCTAACTAGTGAGATTTTCATTTTTAAAATATCATTGTCTAATATGAATACAGGCCAGAGATTACTGCTTGAATTGGAAATAAAAAGACATCTGTATGTTGTATCTAAGGTTCAGATAGCTTTATTCCCAATTCTGTTTTGCAAGTAACCTATGGCAGGTCATATTTCTGCTTTTAATGACTAACCCTAGAAATCTTCACTGGGGTCTACAAAGCTGTCATTTTGGAAGATTTTTTGAAAACTTCTTATTGTGAGAGAATTGAGTTTCATATGCAGTTATAATAACTAATACCAAGACAGCTTATATACCTTTCACCTCATTTCCCCTGTGCCAACGTCTCTCCTAACTGTAATACAATATCACAGCCAGGAGACTGACATTGATATGATCTGTAGACCTGATCAGATTCCACCAGCTTTACATGCACTTGTGCATGTGTTTGTGTATGTGTGTGTGAACACTTAACTGCATGTATTTAGTCCTAAGCAATTTTATCACGTGTGTTTACCATCACAGTCAAGAGACAAAACTATTGTGTCATCACAAGGATCCCCAGTGTTGTCTCTTGTAATTGTGCTTCCTTCCCTCCTGCTCTCCTCTCCCTTCCTTTTACTTCCTGGCAACACTAACCTATCCTCTATTTCTATATTTCTTGTCATCTCAAAAATGTTACCCACCCCTCAGATAACATTAAGTAGATGGAATCTGAAGGTATGTAGCCTTTTGAGACTGGTTTTTTTCACTCAGCATGATTTGCCTGGAGATTCATCCAAGTGGTTTCCTGTACCCACAGTTCACTCCTTTTATCTATAGTTCATCCCCTTTATGGCAGAGCAGTATCCCATGTCATGGGCGCACCACAGCCTGTGTAACCAACCAGCCTACGTAGGACTTCTGGACTGCTTCCAATTTTTTGGCTATTACGATTAAAGCTACCATGAACATGTGTGTTCCGGTTTTTGAGTGCACATAAATTTCTGCTTCTCTGAGATGAATGCCAGGGGCTATTTTTTAATGCCTATCAAAATATTTTTACTTTAGCATAATTTATTATTTTCTTCTTTGTCTTATCTACTTTGTGTGTTTTCAGTTCTCTTTGACCTCTCTCAGAGCATTTCTTTCTTTTCTTTTTTAAATTTAATTTGGCTGTGAGGCATATGGATTCTTCACTCCCCCAGCAGGGATAGAACGTACAGCCCCTGCATTGGAAGGGTGCAGCCTTAACCAGTGGACAACCAAGGAAATCCCTCTTTATTTTTAGAAAGCATTCTACTTAATGACAAAGATTTCCAAAGGGTAAATAAAAAAATAGATGGTGTGTATTGGTTTTTCCTGTTTGAACTGTAAACACCCTTAAACTTGGCATGGTGAACCTTCTTGCTCAAGAAATAAATTTAAGCACACATTCACTTTCAGACTTACAAGAGAGTCACATCAGGGAAGGCCAAACGCAGCGATCATGTAACAGATTTGAAAGAAAAAACCAAAGCGGAGTTACATCCACCTCAAGGTAAAGTGAATTCACTATTTTCTTTTTCCTTGAGGCACTGATTTTCATCATCATAGTCTAGCGATGAACACTATTTGATTTTGGCTTCTTTACTTAGTCCCGAATGGTGTAGGTAGGAGTTTGTTCAAAAAGGAAAAGTCCAAAAAAAAAAGAAAAGGAAAAGTCCAACCAAAGTCTAAAGATGTTTTGGATGAGTGCGCTTGGTAAATGAAAACATTGTACATTTAAACCGCTGACCAGCATCTTTGACTTCTTTGTGTGATGACATTACTCTTCCCCTACTCAGGCTTCCATTCATGCAGGCGTGAACTTGACCTTTCATTTCTCTCTTTATTTTTTTAAAGTCACGAAACTCATTTTGTTTCAATTTTGGCCAAGAACATCTGTGTGCAGTGACATTAGAGTCAGTTACCTATACTGAGTCCCTCAGTTCAGATTGATAAAATGGCAATTAGTAAGAAGAGAAACTTCGTATTTTCATCCTGATGTATACTTTTTGCCTTAAAGTGCTTGCTTTATACCATACTTTCTTCCATTTCAGCTATAACGTCATTATTATCAAATACTATGATCGCTATTAAGAGACAAAGGAAAACAGCTTCTCATGGACCAGTTTTAACCTTTTTGTCATGAGAACAATAAGAGAATATCATTAATAAACATACTGAATATAATCATGAGATGGTTGTCTGTAATAATACTAAAATACAGCATTTCCATAACATTTCCTTGGTTTTAACCCTTTTCATATATATTATTTTAGTTAATCCTCCCAATACTTTGTTAGGTAGATATTATTAATATCCCCCATTTTACAGGAGACAAAACTGAGGTTGAGGGAGGATTAGTAACTCTTCAAAGTCATCAGTTAGTTGGTTATTTTCCCATGCTATTTCACATGACACATGGCCTGTTTATTTTCATGACCTGTATTTGAATAAATAATACGTGTAAATTATTACTTTTTAAAGTTCAAGAGTTTCCAAAGGGTTTGCAAAATAGCAGATCCCCCATTTTTCCTCTCCAGAGGCAACCAGTAACACCAGTTTCTTTGTGTCCCCCTGGAGAGTCTTTACAAATATAACTATTTAGGTTTAATCTTACTCTCCTTTTGTCCTAATACAAATAGTACCATACCTGTACACTGCTCTTTTCCACTTAACAGACTACCTTGAAGACCATTTCATGTCAGTACTTATTGATTTGTCTCAGTTTTTAATTTTTATATATTTATTAAAAAAAAACTTTTTGGCGGCAAGGCGGAACATGTGGTACCTTATTTCCCTGACCAGGGATGGAACCCACACCCTTGGTAGTGGAAGTACAGAGTCCTAACCATTGGGCTGCCAGGGAATTCCCCAACTCAGCTTTTAAGATGACTGTAGAGTGTCCACTGTATTCCCATGCTCTTTAACACAC
Organism: Cervus canadensis; assembly: GCF_019320065.1. NCBI lineage: Eukaryota > Metazoa > Chordata > Mammalia > Artiodactyla > Cervidae > Cervus > Cervus canadensis. Next base: position 76,938,001 of record NC_057386.1, read on the forward strand.
TTTTTTTTAATGGACTGAATTTTAAAGGTGAAAAAGAGAACCTTGTGGGTGCCAAGGAAGCCAGTTTAGAAGCCCCTGAAGTATCTTCAGCGGAAGCTTCTCCGGTGGTTACTGAAGATATTCCCGATGCTCCAGCTGTGGTCGTAGAAGAGGCTCCCCCCTGTCCAGATGACGCCGAGGCTGCTCCTGCGGAGACCGAGGTGGTCGGCGCTGAGTCTCGGCCAGAGGCGACAGGCGGGGCGACAGGGGAGACCGCAGAGGAAACGACCGCAGAGGTCACGAGCGCAGCTCCGGAGGAAGCTGCTGCCGTGGATCGTGATGAAGGTACAACAGAGAACGAAGGCTCTGGTGAACGTGCTGAACTGGAAGAAAATTCTCCAGCTGAGTCAGAATCCTCTGCCGGGGAGGATTTACAGGAAGAAGCCTGTGCTAGTTCTGAGGCCGCCTCAGCCCAAGGTTAATCCCATGCTGATTGACACCTCAGCAAAAAAATGCCATAGAGGGGCTGACAGGTGTCTTTGTAGTTTTAGTAACCTTAGATTAAAAAAAAAAAACAACAACAACAAAGGCTTCTTTTCTGGAAGATAGTATTGTGCCTTGAGGATTTTTGTTTTTGTTATCTACTGATCGATTTCAGAATGGAGAGATTTGAGATTTTACATGTCTGAATAGTTTTCTGCTCTCTGGGATCAGAGTATGACAAGGCAGTAAGCTTAAAGAGTTTCATCTGTGAATTTAAATTTTATGTGACAGAGATTGAGCTATCTTTACAACCTTCATTCACATTAGTTTTGCTATAACTCTGCCTTTCTTTAATGTATGTAAATCTAGGTTCTTGACTTTTAATTTGAACTCTAAATAAATTTGGAAAATCTTTAGTGCTTCTATTATTATTCACTCACATTTATATGTATGAATAGTATATATTAACATGCACACATATAACATCACATGAACATTGCAGTGTTATCAAAGAAAACATAATCTACAGAAAACTCTGTGTATGGCAATATGTGTAACCTTTCTCCCATCTATGTTACATGGGGGCTGTGCCGATATTTTCCATATTAGCTTGGTTCTCTTTGAGCAATGTTTATTGAGGACTTACACTTCATGCTAGGGATCATTCATTCATTTCCATATTCAGTATTAACTGAGGACGTATAACTTACCAGACACTGTTTAAGTGCTGAGATGAAAAAAAAAGCAAAAATTCCTGCCCTTCCCAGCTCATGTCCTAGGATATATATGTTAATAAATGCTCTGTGCTATGCTTAGTCGCTCAGTCATGTTCTGGCTCCTCTGTCCGTGGGGATTCTCTAGGCAAAAATACTGGAGTGGGTTGCCATGCCCTCCTCCAGAGGGTCTTCCCAGCCCGGGGATCAAACCCAGGTCAACAGATAATAAATAGTAAGCAAGATAAACAAGAAAACTCTAAACAGATATAAATAATAAACAAGATAAATATAGTCTGTTAGATACTGATAAGTATTTGGAAAAAAGTAATGAAAGTAAAGGAATCCTACGTGTTGGTTTAGGGGTGGGAGTTGTCATTTTACGTAGTGCAGCCAGAGAAGACCTTACTGAGAAGCTGTCTTGTGAGTAAAAACCTGAAGGATATAGAAGGGAGCTTGTCATGAGGGTATGGGAGGGTAGAGAGCAGCAGAAAAATATTCCATATGAGAAGACTAAAAGGATCTGAAGCATGAATGTGTTAAAGGGAACCCTCTTACACTGTTGGTGGGAATGCAAACTAGTACAGCCGCTATGGAAAACAGTGTGGAGATTTCTTAAAAAACTGGAAATAGAACTGCCATATGACCCAGCAATCCCACTTCTGGGCATACACACTGAGGAAACCAGATCTGAAAGAGACACGTGCACCCCAATGTTCATCGCAGCACTGTTTATAATAGCCAGGACATGGAAGCAACCTAGATGCCCATCAGCAGATGAATGGATAAGGAAGCTGTGGTACATATACACCATGGAATATTACTCAGCCATTAAAAAGAATTCATTTGAACCAGTCCTAATGAGATGGATGAAGCTGGAGCCCATTATACAGAGTGAAGTAAGCCAGAAAGATAAAGAACATTACAGCATACTAACACATATATATGGAATTTAGAAAGGTGATAACGATAACCCTATATGCAAAACAGAAAAAGAGACACAGAAATACAGAACAGACTTTTGAACTTTGTGGGAGAATGTGAGGGTGGGATATTTCAAAAGAGCAGCATGTATACTATCTATGGTGAAACAGATCACCAGCCCAGGTGGGATGCATGAGACAAGTGCTCCGGCCTGGTGCACTGGGAAGACCCAGAGGAATCGGGTGGAGAGGGAGGTGGGAGGGGGGATCGGGATTGGGAATACATGTAAATCCATGGCTGATTCATATCAATGTATGACAAAACCCACTGGAAAAAAAATAATAATAATAAAAAAAATAAAATAAAATAAATACAATAAAAAAAGAAAAAAAAAAAAAGAATTTGAGGAATTGCAAGGTGGCCAATGTATGGCTGCTGCTAAGTCGCTTCAGTGGTGTCCAACTCTGTGTGACCCCATAGACGGCAGCCCACCAGGCTCCCCCGTCCCTGGGATTCTCCAGGCAAGAACACTGGAGTGGGTTGCCATTTCCTTCTCCAATGCATGAAAGTGAAAAGTGAAAGTGAAGTTGCTCAGTCGTGTCCGACTCTTTGTGACCCCATGGACCGCAGCCTAACAGGCTCCTCCGTCCATGGGATTTTCCAGGCAAGAGTGCTGGAGTGGGTTGCCATTGCCTTCTCCGAATGTGTGGCTAAGGTGGCACAAAAAAGAGAGAGTAGTGAAGATGATTTCAAAGAGAAAGAATGGTTATGCAGGGGTGGGCTAGATCACTCAGAATCTAGTACAGTTTTGGCTACCCAAATAAGTTGGGAAGTTGCAGTGGATGCTCTTGATACTCTGACTAGACCCCTTTAACTGGGCCGGTACATACACTCTCTGCCCCTGTGAGTGTTACACACACCCTGCCCTAACCTCACCTCCAGTGGCTCACAGCGATGATTGACTACCACGCTGGTACAAAAGGTGGAACCGACACCCTGGGACAGCTCAGAGCTCCCCAGGGGCTCAGGTTGAATCTGGTTTCCAGCTGAGATTACATCACTGCTTGGCTTTTTCTTCTGTTATATTTTGCTTCCCTCCCTCCTGTTCTCCTGAGAGCACTCCTTTAATAAATCACCTGCTCCAAATTCCTGTTTAAAGCTGCTGCCAAGAAATCCACCTAAGGTAATTGTACCAAGTGTCCTAGGAAGCAGACCCTAAGAATAGGGCTCTGGAATTTTATTACTCACCAGCTCGATAGCAATAAGGACCCCATCACTGGCGGTGGGTGGAAGACTGTTAGTTCCTGGCCTTCTGTAACAGTGTGGTTGCTAAGATGTTCACTCAAGGTAAAGTAGGGTAGACTGTAGGTGGAAGGTGGTATACTGGCTGATTTAATCCCTTTGGAATTTGAGAGGTACCAAGAAATAATAACTAGGACTTGATCATTGCAGAGCAACATTTCATTCTGAAGTACAAAATGTATCTGGGATTTGTTTTGAATTTGCCTCAACACCAATTCTGCATTAGACTTGTAAGTCTAAGGCCTATGTGCAATGAAGGGATGCTGTTTCACTCAACATTCTGTAAAATGGAGCAGAAATACTACCCAGTACCACTCTTACAACCTCAAAATACACACAAAAATGCATTCTTCTCCAATCTTTTGGTTAGGACGGTTTCTGCTGCAAATAACAGAAACCAATTCAAACTGAGTAAACAACAGAGATAGTTACTATCTAACCAGCTCTCCAGAGGTCAGGCAGCTGCCAGGTTGGTTTATTCTGTGGCTCAGCTCTCAAGAACCAGGTTATTTCTATTATTCTGCTCTACTATCAAGAATGTTTTGGCTTTATCCTTGGTCGGCTTCCTCATAATCACAGGATGAATCACCGGAATTCTAGGTATTTTATTCAGCCACAATAATGTCCACTCAGAGTCTTTCAAAAACAAGAATTTCCTCATCTTAAAAAATATATTTCTTTTTAATGTTATGTTGTGGAAATCTTCAGACCAAAAAACTTAGAGAGAGCAGTATAAGAAATATTCATGTGCTCTCACTCAGATTTACCAGCTATCAAGTCTTGGCAAATCTTGTATTCGTATTCTCACCCACTTAATCTTCTACCACCACCACTGCCTGTATGTAAAATAATAATAACAATTATTATTATTATAACAATAATAATAACTAATTATCTATCAGAAAGCAAATTTCCTCAAATGCCTCATTAAGGATTTTCTCCCCACCTTCTGTTTGTTTTTTGGCTCAGAATCTGAAGTCCACAAATTGCAATTGGTTAATATATCTTTAAGTCTTTTTTCTATAGTTTCCCCCTTCATCTCCCTTTTGTTTCTCTTTGTCATTTTTTTTTTAAACTGAGTCCTTTAATCTGTAGAATGACCAGATGATTCACAGTCTGGGTTTTGCTTATTGCCACTACATGTATTTTTTTGGTTTTATTTTCACATGTTCTCCCTTGTACTGCCTGTAAGGTGGTGTTTAGAAATATAGAGGTTTGATCAGATTTAGGCTTATTGTTTGGACAGGAATACCTCATAGGTATTCACACTTCCATCAGGGCTTACAATATATAATTGTTTTTTCTTTTTGATGAAGTCATCCATCCATTTTTGGAATCACCCATTATTTCACTAACAGTTGTAAAATGGTGACATTGTAATTTTATCATTACATATTAGCAGAATTACTTCTATAATGGAGAACTTCACCAACTCTTTGATCATACTGAGGTAGATTTCATATAGGAAAGATAGATTAAATACTTGGGTCTTTTTTTTTTTCTTATTTTTTTGGTGTGGACTATTTTTTAAGTCTTTATTGAATTTGTTACAGTATTGCTTCTGTCATGTTTTGGGGTTTTTTTTGGCCCCAGGAATTGTGGGCTCTTAGCTACCTAACCTGGAGAAGGAAATGGCAACCCACTCCAGTATTCTTGCCTAGAGAATCCCAGAGACGGAGGAGCTTGGTGGGCTGCTGTCTATGGGGTCGCACAGAGTTAGACACGACTAAAGCGACTTAGCAGCAGCAGCAGCAGCTACCTAACTATGGATCTTGAACCAGCATAACCTTCATTGGAAAGCAAAGTTTTAACCACTGTACCACCAGGGAAGTCCTGGATTTTTCTTTTTATTTCCAAGTTTCAAAACATGATGGCTCCCCAGCATGCTCCATAAGTGACCAATATGTTATTTTTTATGATCATTATGAACTCAGCAATTTAAACAAATTATATGCTTTAATCAGTTGGAGTTATTATCCTTATTAATACTCAGATTTCCCATCCTTGACAAATGGGAGAGTCTTAAATGGGCTTCCTGATTTTTTTTGACTCAAAACTAGTGGTCTTGGATAGCTTCTTTGCTTTCTGTATATAGGCTATAAAAATCCTATCCCAAACCTGGAATCAGCTATTTCTTTAAGAAGCCTTGCTTTTTTTTTTTTTTTTTAAGAAGCCTTGCTTCTTTTTTAATGTGATTGTAGTATTTAAGGATTTAAGTATTGAAACTACAATCTAGGTGACCAAGCAATGTCCATTGCTACTGGGTTGGTCACTGTATCTGTATCTAGGCCTTTAAGTAGACATAGTCATGTCATTTCACATTCCCCCAAACAGCACTCTATGTGAATACTTGTTTCCCGTGAGAGTATATTGTCAAATGTCCAGATTTTTGCTCACATGATGGATAAAAAATATCCAAGTGGGTTTAATTTGCATTTCCTTTATTAACTGTAAGGTTGAACATTTTTTCATTTGTTTAAGAACCATGTACATTTCTTTTGTGCAAACTATTTGTTCATATCTCTAGTATATTTTCTATAGTGTTGTCAATCCTTTTTTTATTTTTAGAAGCCCTTTATATATGGCAACCCACTCCAGTACTCTTGCCTAGAGAATCCCATGGACAGAGGAGCCTGGTGGGCTGCCGTCTATGGGGTCGCACAGAGTCGAACATGACTGAAGCGACTTAGCATGCATGGAACAGAGATAGTAAACTTTTGTCTATGATGTAGACAAAAATATAAATATTTTTTCAAGCTTGTCATTAATCTTTTTCATTTGCTTACGATGTTTTTGTAATATAAGAGATTTTTAGTTTTTATTTAATCAAATTGATTAATCTTTTTCTGTATTGTTTCTGAATTTTGAGCTATGATTAGTGTAGCAGATTGGGGAAAAAAAGTAGCTACACATTCTTCCCTTGTATGCACACTCCTGTGAAGTGTGACTTTACATCTCTTCCTGTCAAGAGATGGGGACTATTTTTTTACCTCCTTGAATTTAGGTTTGCCTTGTACTTTGCTTGGTAGAATGCTGAGGAAGTGACCTCACGAGAATTCTCCCTCTGTTGGATCTCTGGGACCACTGAGTGGAAAAGCCTGGACTAGTCCATGAGGATGAGAGACCATGTGGAGAGAGAGGCCCCATCTATCACTGGTGCCAGCCCCAGATCTGTGAGTGAGGTCCCCCTAGATCAGCATGCCTAACTGCTGCAATTGTGAGTGAGGCAGGCAAAACCAGATAAGAACCACCCAGCTGAACACAGACCAAACTGCTGGTCCTCAAAATTGTGAGCAAAAAAAAAATGGCTGTGTGTTAAGCCATGAATCTGGAGCAGTTTAAGCAGAGGTGTAGTTAAGATATTAGGAAATAAAATTTTGAATTTGGTGCAGCCCAGCTTTCATATGTTGCATTTCACATTCCTTAACCAGGATGAAGAAAGAACTAGCTGTGCCCAGCAGATACAGAATTGATCTGGCTTAGCCTCCTGGCCAGCTGTTGCCTTTTCTGAATTTTTTTTTTAGAACTACCAAATGCCAAGTGTGACTGTACATAGAGGATTTTTTTTTTTCTCTTAAAACTCAATATTTATTGAAAATAATCTTTTCAAGACTAACAGCAACCTATATTTTATTAACTTTTTTTGACTTTAACAACCTGTGTAATGAAAGTTTAACAATGGTATTCTATAAGCAACATTTTAACGATCAGACCATTGACTGATTTTAATAGAACAAAAAGATGCATTTAAAGAAAAAGTCAAAATGGGAGAAATATAGAGTATGGGGCCTAAAATGGAAAACCCACTGCAAAAGATAAAAATTGGCATCAAAATCAGACAACCAAGCTACTTCTCTTTGATGAAGAGAGAGATATAAAGGAAGAATAAGTTTAGGAAAATGTAATACACATTCTAATCAATGACATGCTCATGAAATTTAAATATTAGTTTAACTGTTGAAAGAAATGTATGGAGCAGTCTTGAACAGTGGATCTGAGGTAACTACTCTGTCCAGTTTTTCAGAATGTGTATTTTCTATTACAAAGTACAGTGTATTCCACAGCCAGCTTTTGAGAGTTGAAGCTGAATTCAAAGAAGATTAGTTTCTGGATGTGTTAGTAGTTTCTGTGCCAAGTATTAGTCCTGTCAGAGAGTATCTGTTGACCAGAGGCAACACTGTCCTTTATAATAAAGCACATCATACAATGTTTTCCCTCAGTTAAAAATTCCTCTAAAGAAATTTCTAGGAAAAAAATGTATTTATTTTAAATTTGGGAGTAAGTTTTTAGTGAATAAGCTGGAGGAATTTAGAAAGTTAAGCATTATTATTTGACTTTTTCACATGGATATATAATTTTAAATATTCATTGCCCCTATTAGTGATTAAACTTAACCTTAAAAACTTAACTTTTATTTTCTGAGATTAAGTCATATGGAGTGATTTCTGTGTTGTAGGAGGAGAATAAAGAGAAAATTAGCATTTAGGAGGAATTCCCTAGTGGTCCAGTGGTTAGGACTCTGAGCTTTCACTGCTGAGGGTGAGTGTTCAGTCCCTGGTTGCCGAATTAAGATACCACAAGACAGGCAATGTGAACAACGACAACAAAAACAAATAGAATGACCAATTAAACTGATTATTAAAACTCATATTTAGATGATAATTGATTGAATTAATACTGCAGTGATTTTTATATGGAACTTTCAATGAGGAAAATAATATATTTTATAAGAACTCGAAGAGTAGCAAAATATTCTGAAATTAAGCTTTTTTACAAATTTATCACCATCACATTTCTAACTCCTCCCAGTCCATTTCATCTCCAAACTCTCTTGAAATTGTCACCTTAGTTCAATTTCCTTATACCTGCAGCCTCTTAGCAAATCTCCATATTGGTCAGTTCACTCTTATTTTTCTAAAATGGTTAGTTGATCATGTTATCTCCCAATTTAAACTCTTCGCTAGCCCAACCAATATCTGATTGAGGACATTTGAACTTGTGATTACTTTGCAGTCAAAATTCTTATTTTATAGTATGATATTTAGGGCCCTCCACAAACCACAACTATTCAATCTCTCTTCAATCTTATTTTTTTGTCTTTACTCCTATTTTCCTACAGCTTCCAGCCACCTCCCCTCTCCCATGACCCAAACAGCCTCAATGATTTAGCAGTATCATTGCTTGAACTTACTATCTTGTATTTTGCCTCAAAGAACTGGTACACGTAGTTCACTCCAAATGGAAAGACTCTCCCAATCCCTCAGCTGGCTCAACTTCTTTCTGATTACTCAGTTCAAACATTATCTGCTCTGCAACACTTTTCCTCTGACTGAGCTGAAACCACCACACCTTCTTCTGTGTCAGCCTATACCTCACTCTGTGGCTTCCCAGGTGGCACTGGTGGTTAAAAAAAAAAAAACCCGCCTGCCAACACAGGGAAGATCCCCTGAGGAGGGCATGGCAACTCACTCCAATATTCTTGCCTGGAGAATACCATGGACAGAGGAGCCTGGTGAACTATGATCCATAGGGTGGCAAAGAGTCAGACACAAATGAAGCTACATAGCATGCATGTACATACCTCACTCTATTATTGCACTTATCATTTTGTTTTTCAGTCATTTGTTTATATTTTGGAACCTCTGAAGAGACTGGAAGTTGCCTGTGATGAAAGACCATATTAAGGCCCTCAATAAGTGTTTGGTGAATGAAGTCATGATGCTCACAGAGTTTGGCCTGTTTTGTAGAGTTGCCTCTATGAAACTGCTGATCTTTGGCCATTCTTGACCTACCAAAAGGCATTTTTTTAATAAAATTCAACCTAAAAAAACAAAAAAAATTCAACCTAAATATATTCCAAGAGGTAAATCTTGAGAAAAGTTCAGATTACCAATGTTATTAAAATATTTATAATTTTGATTGTAAACCCAGAATTTTCTCAGATTATTTGGAAAATCAACTGAAGAAATCCCCAGTTGTAAATACATATATGTATATATATATATTTTTTTTACTTTTTTATTTTTGGTAAAGAAATCAGCCTATATTTTTCTTCTTTTAGTACCAAGCCCACTTTTCATTTTGAATGGAATTTTCATCCCATTTGCACCTTTTTTTTTTTTTTTAAAGAAAACATTACTTCATAGATATCTTGCTAAGGTTTCCATCCAGACCTCTTCCTTCCTGCCTTTCTTGACAGTCTAGAGAGAGCAAGGACAGGCTTTCGGTTCAGTGGTGCTCTGGGAAGACTTTTCAGCTTTGGAACAAGCATTACCATGTTAATCAATTTACATGAGAACTGTAGCTGCAGGCAGATTCCAGTGCAATTACACGTGCCACCTCACATTACTTTAGCTCCACTGTTCCTGAAGAGATTGTTTCCCAAGTATTTCAACGTGACTCCACAACAATGACTGTCTCTGTCCTGAAGGGGAAAAGTTGAACAGAAAAGCCCAATATCTTCATACTATTCCTTAAAATTCATTCAAAAATCAAGTCAGTATAATAAAGTTGATCTGGGAACTTATAAAAGTTTTTGTAAAAACATTTCTCGTCCAACAAAAACTCACTTCAAAAGATTCATCCATGAAAACAGTAGTAGTGAAGCAGAGTTCATCTGACCCTTTTATACCTCTTGGCTATTTTGGTTACTGTAGTATTTTTTGCTTCTCTCTGAAAGTCAATTTCCTCATAACTCAGCATTAATTGGAAGCAGAACTTCTCATGCTCTTAGTGCACGCAGCTGGCCATCATCTGGACTGTGTGGATTATATTTGTATGGATGAGTTCTGTCTAGTCAAGTTTCCATAGCTTTCAATGTAATATAAATATATGGCTAAAAATGTATGGTGAAAAATGAAGGTAGTTGTGTGATTGTTTACTAGATATAAAAACTTATAAAGCTATAGCAATGAAAGTATTAATAGTTGGTATAGCTGAATAGTGGAGAAGGAAATGATGATCCTCTCTAGAATGACTGAGCGACTAACAGCAATAGCTAAAGAGATGAACAAACAGCAGTGAAAAAGAATAGGCAACTGAGAAATAAGCCCACACATATCTGAATAGGAGTATTATGCTTGGTTTGAAATCACTGAGGAAATGATGAACTCTTTAGTAAGTGGTACAGGGACTACTGAATATCCATATGGAAAAATAAAATAAAACTAGCTTATCTCACAACACACACTCAAAAAAGTCCAGATTGATTAACAATTTAAAAGTGAGAAGAAAAATTCTATAATTTTTTTTTCTTAAATTCTATAATTTTTGTAAGGAAATATTTCTTTGACTTCAGAAAAGAGAAGGATCCCTCAAAGACACAAAATTACAAAGCAGAAGAAAAAGACTGATACATTTGATTATATTAATATAAAACCTCTATACAATAAAAATAACCACAATGAAAGCGAAAAGATAAGCCACAAGATATAAAACCTTCAGAGATATAAGAATCTAGGCTATTTCAAGAATTTCTACCAATAAAAAGAAAAAGAGAAACATCCTCAGCAGTAATTCACAAAGAATAAGAATTCATAGATGAAAGAAGCTGAATGGCTAATATATATACAAATAGATTCTCAACTTTATGGGTAACCAATAAAAAAGCAAACAAAAGCAATAATATGCAAAAAATGCATACTATCAAATTTGTAAAAACTTCAAAAATCTAATAGTACCAGTTCAGTTCAGTTCAGTCGCTCAGTCATGTCTGACTCTTTGTGACCCCATGGACTGCAGCACATTAGGCCTCCCTGTCCATCACCAACTCCCGGAGTTTACACAAACTCATGTCCATTGAGTCAGTGATGCCATCCAACCATCTCATCCTCTGTCGTCCCCTTATCCTCCCGCCTTCAATCTTTCCCAGCATCAGGGTCTTTTCAAATGAGTCAGTTCTTTGCATCAGGTGGCCAAAGTATTGGAGTTTCAGCTTTAGCATCAGTCCTTTCAATGAATATTCAGGACTGATTTCCTTTAGGATGGACTGGTTGGATCTCCTTGCTGTCCAAGGGACTCTCAAGAGTCTTCTCCAACACCACAGTTCAAAAGCATCAATTCTTCAGCGCTCAGCTTTCTTTAAAGTCCAACTCTCACATCCACACATGACCACTGGAAAAACTATAGCTTTGACTAGAAAGACCTTTAATGGCAAAGTAATGTCTCTGCTTTTAAATAAACTGTCTAGGTTGGTCATAACTTTTCTTCCAAAGAGCAAGCATCTTTTTTTTTTTTTTCAACGTCCTAAATTGTTTATTAGATAAGAACTTTACAAACATTACGTATATTAGCGATAGCGGTGGAGCTGGAGAGTATTGAGCCTTCTCCAAGCCAGACAACGAGAGCCGATAGTGTGGCGGAACTTGTGGCCCTTGCCCAGGCCGCGGCTCTTTCTGCCTGCAGACGTCAGCCCCCGCATCCCCCTGTGCTTGTGCACTGGTTTGGTGATCCACTGGGTGTTAGGGTTTCTTCTGATAGCTTTATGGAATGGATCAATGAGGATAACCTCAAAGAATTTGTATGTAGCATCTTCACCATCCCAATAGGAATTCAGGACCCTCAGGGCCCCACAGTGGCTGCCAGCGCGCCCCTCCGCAACCGACTGCAGGCTTCGAGCAAACTTGAGCTGGTTGACACATGGTGGACAGGCTTGCCGTAGGTGGCACCCTCAGGAACGGGGCGTTTGCGGCCCCCGCGGCGCCCATGGATCCGGTCTATGACATAGCCTTGCTTGGCCTTGTAGCCCAGCCTGCGCGCCTTGTCGGGCCTGGCGGGGCGCAGGGCGCGGTGCAGCGCCGAGAGCTGGCGGTCCTGCCAGCAGCGCGCCCGCAGCAGGAAGCGCATCACGTCCGACTGCTTCTTCTTCCACAGCTCCTGGATGTACTTGTAGGCGCCCACCTCGGCTCACCCTGATGGCTGCCGCCTGACGGAAAGGCAACAAGCATCTTTTAATTTCACGGCTGTAGTCACCATCTGCAGTGGTTTTGGAGCCCCCCAAAATAGTCTGCCACTGTTTCCATTGTTTCCCCATTTATTTGCCATGAAATGATGGGACCAGATGCCATGATCTTAGTTTTCTGAATGTTGAGTTTTAAGCCAACCTTTTCACTCTCCTCTTTCACTTTCGTCAAAAGGCTCTTTAGTTCTTCAGTTTCTGCCATAAGAGTGGTGTCATCTGCATATCTGAGGTTATTGACATTTCTCCGGGCAATTTTGATTCCAGCTTGTGATTCATCCAGCTCAGCATTTCTCATGATGTACTCTGCATATAAGTTAAATAAGCAGGGTAACAATATACAGCCTTGACGCACTCCTTTGCCGATTTGGAACCAGTCTTTTGTTTCATATCCAGTTCTAACTGTTGCTTCTTGACTTGCATACAGATTTCTCAGGAGGCAGGTCGGGTGGTCCGGTATTCACATCTCTTTCAGAAATTTCTACAGTTTGTTGTGATCCGCACAGTCAATGGCTTTGGTATAGTCATTAAAGCAGAAATATATGTTTTTCTGGAACTCTTTTGCTTTTTTGATGATCCAGTGGATGTTGGCAATTAGATCTATGGTACCTCTGCCTTTTCTAAGTCCAGTTTGAACATCTGGAAGTTCATAGTTCACATTCTGTTGAAGCCTGGCTTGGAGAATTTTGAGCATTACTTTGCTAGCGTATGAGATGAGTACAACTGTGTGATAGTTTGAGCATTCTTTGGCATTGCTTTTCTTTGGGATTGGAATGAAAACTGACCTTTCTAAAAAAAAAGAAAAGAAAACTGACCTTTTCCAGTCCTGTGGCCACTGCTGAGTTTTCCAAATTTGCTGGCATATTGAGTGCAGCACTTTCACAGCATCATCTTTTAGGATTTGAAATAGCTCAACTGGAATTCCATCACCTCCACTAGCTTTGTTCATAGTGACCCTTCCTAAGGCGCACTTGACTTCACATTCCAGGATGTCTGGCTCTAGGTGAGTGATCACACCATCATCATTATCTGGGTACCAAGGGATGTGTTTAAATATTCAATGTTTATTGGCAGATCCAATGTGAAAAGGAATTTGGCAAAATCGCGCAGAGTCCGACACGACTGAAGTGACTTAGCAGTAGCAGCAGTAGCAGTAAAGATGAAGATACCCTGTGACCCAACAATTCCATTTTTAGGAATGTTTCTAGAAATGTAAACTCTCACATGTGCTCTTGGTGATATGTGCCAGAATGGTCAGAGAAACACTGTAATAGTGAATAAAATAAAAATAACCTAAATGAATTTCAATAGAAAATGGAAAAATGATTTTGTTCATTGGTATAATTGTTTCCTGGAAAATTGAGATTCTGGGTGGATATTCAATCTGTTTGAGTTCCTTATTCATTTTTCTACTTGGTTACAAAGAGGAATACCCTTATCTATTAAATACACCTTATAATCAATTATATATCCCACATTAATAAGAAAAAGTTTAGGGAGTTCCCTGGTTGCCCTGTGGTTAGGATTTCACTGCGGTGGCCAGGGTTCAATCCCTGGTTGGGGAACTGAGATCCCACTGGCCATGTGGCTTAGCAGGGGTAAAAAAGTTCAGGGTTTTACATTAGCAGTCAGGTGACAGTGATTAAATATGACAAAGGTATTGAGCAGCAGCAACCTCCTATGCAAACGTAATTTGTAAAGTAAACAAACAATTTTTTGCAGCAAATATTTCAGCAAACATAATTACTTACTCAAATAAACCTTTAACAATGTTTTTGGCCATTTTTAGTTAACAAACTTAGAAAAGCTATTTTCTGTTGATAGGATAGAAAAAAAATGTATAAAAAAAAAAAACATGTATAGATTTCACTTAAATTTTTGGTAACTGGTATGCAAATACAGTATTAATCCTTACATTTCTTTCCAAAGAAAGAATACATTGTTAACGTGGTTCTTGAAGTTCTCAAAATCTCCTTTCACTGGCTTCTTAATATTTTCTACTAAGTGCCATTGAAATTAATGATTTATTATTTCAACTTCTAGTCAATAATGAATTTAAAAAATGGAGGATTATACATTTATATAAGCAGAAAAGCACTGAGGTGGGTGGGAAGAATGTGGATAGTACATAGCAATGAAAATGAAAGAAATAAAATGATATATATCAACATGGATAAATCTCAAAAATATAATGTTGAATGGAAAATGCGAGTTGTCTGTAATGTATAATTGTTTAAGTTGCTAAGTTGTGTGACTCTTTGCGACCCCATGGACTGTAGCCAGCAAGGCCCCTCTGCCCATGGGATTTCCCAGGCAAAAATACTGTGGTGGGTTGTCATTTCCTTCTCCAGGGAATCTTCCCCACCCAGGGATCTAACCCATGTCTCCTGCATTGACAGGTGGAATCTTTACCACTGTGCCACCAGGGAAAATGTGAGAATTAATACAGAGAAATGTAGAAGCAGGTAGAAAGAAAAGGCAATACTTACAGATTTATGAGCAAGTTTATTGAATATAAACTCTTTTAGTACTTTAAACCATCCACTCAAAGTTAATCATTCACTACAATGACTTCAGTCAGCTGTCATTTTAAAGAATGAATATTATATTTCTTTAACAGGGAAAAGAAGTATAGTAATGAGTAGTCATTCAATTATAATGTAATTGACTCCTACTTAAAACATCTTAGAACTTAGGAGAAGTCATAGAGGGAATCCTTTTCTGCCTCCCTACACGAGTCCCAGGGAACTCTGTAGGAGACACAGAAAACATGAATAAATTGCATTTCTCTATCACATTCTCCACTCTCAGAAAAAATAAAACCAGGGACTTCAGTGTCTAGGACTCCATGCTTCCAATGCCAGGGGTAGGGAGGTGGCAACAAGTTTGATCCTTGGTTAGGAAACTAAGATCTCACATGCCACCCTGCATAGCCAAAAAATAACAGTAAAATTTTTTTAAAAAGATAGAACCAGCTAGGCACTTCCCCAGTCACTTTTGGCTTGGAAGCAGAGCTGCAAGTGACAGCCAAAATGCTCTCCCCAGCCAAAAGAGGCAGATAAGAAGCTGTCTTCTCTCCTCCTTTGGACTCCTGTCATGTAGCAGGTGAGAGAGAATCCTGGTATGGGCCCAGGTACGAATGATAAATGACTCAGTGGAAGGTGAGTTGAATCATGGTGTATGACGGTATGGATAAAGGCATTATAGCTGGGTTTTTTTTTTTTTTCCTCTTTGAGATTTTAAGGATTACCTATTACTTGCTTTTTTCTCCCTTTGGCAAGTTTTAATTTTACAAAAATTCCTTTCCTCCGAAGGGTTTGAAAATATTTGATTTTCTTCCAGGCATTTTATTGAAGCAATTTCCTGCTTTATTTTTTAAAAAATGTAAAACATGGAATGGGGATCTACCTGACTTTAGAACCAATCATGCTTATAAGGCCTTATCCATTGGTTGAAAAAGTTAAAAAAAAAAAAAAAGTCTGTTACTTGATTGCCCTACAATAAATATGGAAAATGATTCCAGTTTCATTTTGAGGCCGCCCAAGTTATAGGACTGAGCACTTTGCTATGATTCCTTTCTGGACTCCGTTACAGGTTCTGTGATTTGCTGAGTGATCAAAGACCTGTGATCGTGCCCCTCTGCATAACCTCTCAACTGGAAATTTAAGAACAGTTTTTCCCCTTAGCCATAGGTGTTGCAGATGAGAGGCTAGATTCTCATTTTTTGTGGTCAACAGGAAATTGGGAATGGGCCATCCAGAGCTTGGAAAAGAAAGAAATGATCCAGATTGTCCAGAGCAGTTGTTTAGTCCCTAAGTCATGTCCGACTCTTTGCGACCCCATGGACAATATATAGACCACCAGTCTCCTCTGTCCGTGGATTTCCTTCTGCAGGGGATCTTCCTGACCCAGGGATTGAATCCCAGGGATTCAATCTCAATCCAGGGATTGAGTCTCCTGCATCTCCTGCATTTGGCAGGCAGATTCTTTACTATTCCACCACCTGGGAAGTCTTATATACATATATATATATATATATATATATATATATATATATAAATTAATTAAATAAAATATTTGGGATTTGCAGGTGATTCCTGTAGGGGGCACTGCTACTGTCTAATTAGGGTGTATGCCCCAGTAGGCTGGATGAGTTTCAGTGCTACCTAGAGCACTAAACTGGTGGATATAAGGTTATATACCTTAGTCATCACAGAGCAGGGACTTGGACACAATCATTGCTTTTCTGGTCCTTTTCCACAGTTAATGCTGTCTTCAGGCCTAAATCATTCCCATGTTTTCACATGAACCAAAAAAAAAAAAAAAAACTAATGTAGGTGTTACATAATCAGAACACTAGTACCTAGAGGCAATGCTTTTTGCCATTAGTCAAATATTTTATTTGTCTCAGTTAACCCATCTGGACTGTTTTGTACTATTTTTCAACCACAGAAAGTTTCACTTTATTTTAAGGCAATAGAACATAAGACAATTATGATATTCTTGGGCATTTCGTTGGTTCAGAAGTGAGAAATACAAAATAAGGCATTTTATTAGATGATTTGAATTTAAATTTTCATTTTTGGGGGGGAATAATACATACATCTGCAGCCTAACCATTAAATTCTAATTAAGAGATAATTTTTTTTAAAAAATCATTATTTGAAAGGTATTTTCTGATATTCTTTCCATCTCTCCCCACTCCCCTATTTAAAAACCCCAAAATCTTAAGCAAGATTACAACTGGACCATGCAAAGGATGATTTCTGTTTCTGAAATCTGGTTACTTCTGTCTAGAACCAAGTCAAAAGTCCCTCTCTTGGGAAACAGTCAAAGTTTTTGGAGGGCACACAGGAGCAGAGAGGGAGTTAAACCACTCCTGAGCACCAGTGGGATGACAGGGCAACCTCACTCTTGACTTGCTAGAATGAGCTGGTAAAAAGTTTTCCTTTAGATGAAAACATGCTTTAGATGAAATCACTGATTCCAGACCTTGCCTACCCTTCACTGTGGCCTCCAGGGTCCTTGCCTACCTGCCAGGATAGCTGTTGTGCTGAAACTCAGATAGAATCACAAGTCAAGGGCCTAGCTGGGTGCTCACTCATACATTCTTTCTTTCATCCATTCATCTTTACGTAAGTCACTGTTGAGTACCTGCTACATGGCAGGCACTGTTCTAAACAGACACTAAAACAGACAAAAATCCTTGTCTTCAACAGACTTCTATTCAAAGGTACATTTCTAGTAGCTCTGGTGTCCTGCTTTCTGTTTCCATGGTTACTGATATAGGTGTCTGCAAGTATGGCTGGGGTTCAGTGTTTCTTCCAGGTACTTTACTACATGCTAGCAAAGTCATGCTCAAAATTCTCCAGGCCAGGCTTCAAAGTACATGAACCGTGAACTTCCAGATGTTCAAGCTGGATTTAGAAAAGGCAGAGGAACCAGAGATCAAATTGCCAACAACCACTGGATCATAGAAAAAGCAAAAGAGTTCCAGAAAAACATCTGCTTTATTGACTACACCAAAACCTTTGACTGTGTGGATCACAACAAACTGGAAAATTCTTAAAGAGATGGGGATACCAGACCACCTTACCTGCCTTCTGAGAAATCTGTATGCAAGTCAAGAAGCAACAGTTAGAACCGGATGTGGAACAATGGACTGGTTCCAAATTGGGAAAGGAGTATGTTAAGGCTGTATATTTTCACCCTGCTTATTTAATTTATATGCATAGCATTACATTATGCAAAATGCCAAACTGGATGAATCACAAGTTGGAATCAAGATTGCTAGGAGAAATATCAATAACCTCAGATATGCAGATGACACCATCCTTATGGCAGAAAGCAAAGAGGAACTAAAGAGCCTCTTGATGAGGAGAGAGAAAAAGTTGGCTAAAAACAAAACATTCATAAATCATAAAACTAAGAACATGGCATCCGGTCCCATCACTTCATGACAAATAGATGGGGAAACAATGGAAACAGTGACAGACTTTGTTTTCTTGGGTTTCAAAATCACAGCAGATGGTGACTGCAACCATGAAATTTAAAAATGCTTGCTCCTTGAAAGAAAAGCTATGACAAACCTAGACAGCATATTAAAAAAGCAGAGACATTACTTTTCTGACAAAGGTCCGTCTAATCAAAGCTATCATTTTTCCAGTAGTCATGTATGGATATGAGAATTGGACCATAAAAAAAGCTGAGCACCGAAGAATTGATGCTTTTGAACCGCAGTGTTGGAGAAGACTCTTGAGAGTTCCTTGGACTGTAAGGAGATCCAACCATTCCATCTTAAAGGAAATCAGTCCTGAATATTCATTGAAAGAACTTATGCTGAAGCTAAGCTCCAATACTTTGGCCACCTGATATGAAGAGCTGACTCACTGAAAAAGACTCTGATGCTGGGAAAGATTGAAGGTAGGAGGAGAAGGGGGCAACAGAGGATGAGATGGATGGATGGCATCATCGACTCAATGGACACAAGTTTGAGCAAGCTCAGCGTGTTGGTGATGGACAGGGAAGCCTGGTGTGCTGCAGTCCATGGGGTCACAAAGACTTAGGCACGACTGAGTGACTGAACTGAACTCTTAGAAGTGACTTTCTCAATGTGGTGCTTCTGATTGATTACTTGCAGACACTTTCCCCCAACTACAAGGCATTTCATAGTATTTAAGGAGGGAGAAATTCATGCCTCAGCTTACCTTGTGCCCCAGGCAATGATTCAATGTACTCCAATGTACAGTGACTCAATGTACCTCCAATGATTCGAGTACTTTCGAAAGGTCTGGATCATCAGGTACATTGTCCCTTCCCAACAGTAAATTTTTCCCAAAGCATTTTCCTCTCCCACTGCCACTTTTTAAAAATTAATTTTTATTGGAGTATAGCTGCTTTGGGCTTCACAGATGGCTCAGTGGTAAAGAATCTGTCTGCCAGACAGGAGACACTATTTCAGTCCCTGGGTCAGGAAGATCCCCTGGATAAGGAAATGGCTACCACTCCAGTATTCTTGCCTGGGAAATCCCATGGACAGAGAAGCCTGGTAGGCTAAAGTCCATGGTGTCACTAAGGGGTCAGACATGACTTAATGACTAAAATAGCAACAATATTGTGAAGTAGGGGTAATTTTTTAAATTGGAGGATAATTGCTTTACAATGTTGTATTAGTCACTGTACAGCAAAATGATTCATATAGATATAGCATATGCTTATCTTCTCTTTTTTGGATTTCTTTCCCGTTTAGGTCACCATAGAGCATTGAGTAGAGTTCCCTGTGCTATACAGTACATTCTCATTAATTATCTATTTTATATATAGTATCCAAAGTG
The DNA here is from genome assembly GCF_019320065.1 of Cervus canadensis. NCBI lineage: Eukaryota > Metazoa > Chordata > Mammalia > Artiodactyla > Cervidae > Cervus > Cervus canadensis. The sequence continues at coordinate 76,957,692 of NC_057386.1, forward strand.
TACATATGTCAACCCCAGTTTCCCAATTCCTCCCACCCGCTCTTTTCCCCTTTGGTATTCATATGTTTGTTCTCTATGTCTGTGTCTCTATTTCTGTTTTGCAAATAAGCTTTTCTGTCTCATTTTTTCTAGATTTCACATATATGTGTTAATATACAATAAGTGTTTTTCTCTTTCTGATATATTTTACTCTGTATGATAGTCTCTAGGTCCATCCACATCTCTATAAATGACCCAGTTTTGTTTCTTCTTGTGGCTGAGGAATATTCCATTGAATATATGTACCACATCTTCTTCATCCTTTCCTCTGTTGATGAACACTTAGGCTGCTTCCATGCCCCAGCTATTGTAAATAGTGCTGCAATGAGCCCCGAGGCGCATGTGTCTTTTTGAATCACGTTTTTCTCTGTATATGGCCAGTGTCTCCCACTGTCATTTTAACTGTATGAGTCTTACCAGGCTTCCCACAGCCTTCTTTGCCATCAGACATGTGTTACAAATGTGATCTTAAAAGGGAGGGTCTATATCCAAAGCTCTAATCTCACAAAGGTGTTTTTTTTTTCTCCCACCTCTATATAATTTTGTAGATGTAAATAAAAACGAGAACAGAATACTTTCCAGCTTCACTAGACAGCATCCAAGCTCAAAGTCCAATGGTTGTTGCCTCCCTTTATCTAAGTGTCTAAGCTCCTTTGTTAAGCTAAAATAATCTCCCATTATATATGAAATATTTCTGTTGTTCATTTGGTCAGTGTGTCCAGCTCTTTGTGACCCCATGGATTGCAGCACGCCAGGCTTCCCTGTCCTTCACTCTTTCCTAGAGTTTGCTCAAACTCATGTCCATTGAATCAATGATACCATCCCGCCATCTCATCCTCTGTCGCCCCCTTCTCCTCCTGTTCTCAACCTTTCCCAGCATCAGGATCTTTTCCAATGAGTCTACTCTTTGCATCAGGTGACTAAAGGATTGGAGCTTCAGCTTTGGAATCAGTCCTTCCAATGAATATTCAGGGTTGATTTCCTTTAGGATTGAAGTATTATATATATATACACACACATATATATATACACACACACACACATATATATATAATAAACCTTTCTACTAAAGGTGACTTTTTAAAAAGCTATTTGAATATTTCCCGGTTTTTTATTTTAAATTAAGTTATTTCCATGTGCTTGCTTCAGCAGCACATATACTAAAAGTAAGCTCTTTCCAATTTTTATTGTAAAAGTAATATATAATCATTTTTAATTAAAAAATAAATGTAGAGAGACAAGAATATAAGCAATATTTTACTAACCAAAGGAAATGATACTTATAATTCCATTACATTTTATATATTCCTATCTCACAAAAATATTTTAAAATAATTTTAAAATAAATTATTGCCCCCCATACAGAAAAACATAGTGTATTAAAAAGTTCCCAGTTTTCCCCCCAATAGCATTGTTTAATCACTAAATAGTGGGTGTCCTTCTAGAAATTCCTATGTGTACTTAAACTTATATTTTCAGTTTTTTTGAAAACATAAGGTTTTGCGGGGAGGTTGGTTTACAAAATGTTACCTTTCTTTTTTTTTCAGTAATTATGTTGAGGCATATTTTACATATCACATATTTCACTCAAGTGTAGAATTGAATAATTTTTTTTTTTTTTTTGGCCACACCATGTGGCTTGTAAGGTCTTAATTCCCCAACCAGGGATTGATCCTGGGCCTTCCATGATGAGAACATGGAGTCTTAACCACTGGACCATGAGGGTATTCTCTCTGATTTTTAATACAATTATTGTACTGTTTTACATGTGCAATTATCCCCATATATCACCATGTTTTAAAATACTTCCATCACTCAAGATCCTTCACACACATTTACTTCACACACATTAACAGTCAAACTCTGTTCCCCTGAATCTCAACTCAGGCATATACTAATTTACTTTCTGTTTAGAGCTTTGCATTTTCTGGGCATTTTATATAAATGGAATCATACAATATGTAGTCTCTTGTGCCTACATTCTTTCACTTAGCATAATACATTTTCAGAAAGTGGAGAAAAATGTTTATGAATACTTCATAACTTTTATTTGAAAATTATCTCTCACAGGTAAATACAAAGAAGTTTTATTACTGTCAATGTTAAGGCAAGAACTAACAGTAATTTTCAGCCATTGAGAACCCATGCAAGATATCCAAATTTTTTGACATTCCACTCTTCCCTCTAGTGGCCAAGATGAAAAAAGCATATTGTGTTTATTGCTAGTCCAAACACATTCTAGATTCTTCAAATGCTCCTGAATGATAGACATTACGTTTGGGAATTTCATGTGAGAGAGATTTCCTTTTTGTTTATTAGAGGCCTTTTATAAAGCAAGTTTCCTGAGAGGCATCACTTACCATTCTCTGCAGTTCTTCCCACCATCAAATCTACTAGCCTCCCCATGTGGAGTGATTTAGTATTAGTATTAAGAACTCAAAATGTGGTGTCCAATTGCCCAGGTTCAAATTTCAGCTCTGCCACTTCCTAGTTATGGGATCTGGGGTGAGTTACCTGTAAGGTAGTGGCTGAGTTTCTTCTGTAAAATGAGGATATAGTAATACCTGCCTCATGGTGTTGTGTGGACTCAATGGATTGAGATGTATGGAGCTCCTTAGAGTGTCCTGACACATAGTGGGAGTTGAATAAATCATACATATCCTTCATTCCAGGCTTCCCTGGTAGCTCAGCTGGTAAATAATCTGTGTGTGATGCAGGAGACCTCTGTTTGATTCTTGGATTGGGAAGATCTCCTGGAGAAGGGATAGGCTACCCACGCCAGTATTCTTGCCTGGAGAATCCCCATGGACAGAGGAGCCTGGCGGGCTACAGTCCGTGGGGTTGCAAAGAGTTGTATGTGACTGAGCGACTGAGCGCAGCACAGCATAGCACCTGGGTTCCGTTTCTTCTGCCTTCCTTCCTGCCACAGTAAATGCTCAGGCCAGCCCTCCCCTGTGCTCCCCTGTCGTCCCTTCCCTTCTTCCCAATGATTTCGCTTTGGTAGTTTTCTTATCTTTCTCCGCTCTGTGATTTCCTCCACTTCACCTGATCATCCTGCTTCCTTCCATCACCAATTCATGCCAAAGACGGTCCCTGCAGTCTTGTGATCAGTCCCCTGCTTCTACCCCTACAGTGTGCTGCCACTCAGCAATCTGAGTATTTAAAAAATATCAACCAGGAGAGGGAGCTGGCGGGTGGGGCGCGAGCGCGCAGGCGCAGCCGGGGGCCGGGCGGCGACTCCGGAATCTCGGAGATCCCCAGTCTGCGCCGCATCCCCCCCCAAAAAAAATAAATAAATAAAAAATAAAAAATATCAACCAAAATTTACTTGTTTCTGCTCAGAATGAATGTTTTGTGGGACTGAGTAATTGACATGTTGTGTGTGATGGATGCTGAAAGGCTTTCTTGTCAAAAATAGCTCCTCCAGGGCCAACTCCTGATGCCCGAAAGTCCTTGCTTTTCTGTTTTCTGGGTCCAGCATTCTAACCATCGACTTCTCAGTTTTGGAGACAGTCCTGACCAAGGCAGGCAATATATAGAGAGAGCCCATTTTCACCCATAGATGGTGTCTGAGATTAATCGTACTGTTATTAGCCCTACAAACTTGCGGGGTGAGCCAGGGTACCCTAACACTACTACCCTGTAAGCTGCACACCCTCCCCAATTGTTTGCTTGAGGTATGTCTGCTATAACCCTATGTTTGCTCAGGGTATGTCTGCTTTAGACCCCAGGACCATCTGCAGGAAGTAGAATCTTTGCTGACTACAACACTGGATTTGTAAAAATGCTTAGGCTTTGTCATTTTTTTCCCCCAAGGCATTAGACTGGGCCTCCAGCCCCCATAGCTTATCTGAGGTCTTGCTGGAGGCTCGGTGTACCACCCAACACTGCTGTTCACCTCACTCTGAATAACATCCCTCCCTAGGAGAGCCTGTTGACATGTCCTGCCTGCTAGATGACAACTCCTTGGATCTCATGGGGTGTGGGGATGCTTGAAAAGTGAAAGTGAAAATGTTAGTTACTCAGTCGCCTTGCCTCTGATTCCTTACAACCCCATGGACCGTAGCCCCCATGGACGATAGCCCATCAGGCTCCTCTGTCCATGGGATTCTCCAGGCAAGAATACTGGAGTGGGTTTCCATGCCCTCCTCCAAGAGATCTTCCAGACCCCAGGATTGAACCTGGGTTTCCCGCAGTGCAGGCAGATTCTTAAACGTCTGAGCCACCAGGGGATAAGCCCGTGGGGATGCTTATTTTCCCTCAGTTCTAACTTATGCGATTGGCCAAGTTCCATGTAGCAGCTTATGTTTATTTTGCCACAAGAGTAGCGAATAGGTCTGCTCCTCTGTTAGCCCTGTCATTTCCAAAGCACTCCCACATGGTAAACTCACCAGGACAGGCTCCCTTTCATTTCTTGCTGCAACAGAACTACAAGTTATGGAGGCTAAGTCTAGGAAGTAGGACAAGAATTCAAATGGAAGCCCTCATATTAAATGTCTACATATGTATAGATCATCAATCAAGTGGACAACTTGTTCAAGAAAATCGATTCCATCCTCCAACCTTGAGAAATATACCTTCAGAGTAATAAAATTGAAATATGTGTAAAGCTAATGTCTTTCAATATGACCAAAAATTGGCAAAATATTCAAGATGAATGATTTTAATTATTACTGCATGTCTGGGCGTTCTATTGGTGAGTATAAAATAAAGGTGATCATAATTCATAAATTTGTTATGTATTTCTCTTTCTGGTCATCATTTTAGCAGATCATTAATTATGATGTTATAATCAAGATTGTTACGATGATTGGCCTTGACACTGGCTGTTTCAGTACTATTTTGGGGAATAGCAAACCTTCTTTGCTCTGGCTTTATGTCTAACATTCCTGGCCTTTCTCTGCTCCTTTCACTGTCTGGTCCCTAGGGGAGGAGTGGAATGGAAAGTTTGAAAGACAAAACTGAAATTATCAAGTTCATCCTCCTTTTTCCTTTGAGTTTTGTCTGCCCATAGGGTGCACAGTCTGCTCTGCTTTTCCAGATGATTGTCCAGCACTGCCTATGAGGAGGTAGGTAAGTTCAGTTTAGAGATGACACAGTAAACTGGCTACCTAATCTACATCCTTCAATACTTTTAATGGTAACAAAGGTGGCATTTTTGCTCTCTTGCTGCTTACTGTTTCATTTCTCTCAGTAGGTTCCATGTTTCGGCAGGAAACAGAGCTATCATCCATTGGGTCCTATCAACTCTAACACACGTGGTGGATAAGGTTCACATGGGCACATAGCCTGGACATTGTGCTTCTTTCATTGATTTGCCCAAATGTGGGTACTTTTTTTTTCAGAATCGCAGTTCCCTGACCAGAGATTGAACCTGAGCCACGGCAGTGAAAGCCTGGAATCCTTACCATTAGACCACCAGGGAACTCACCAGTGTGGCCCAACTTTTAACTAATTCTCCATAACACAGTTTAAGCCATTGTTTTATCGGGCAGGATTTCAACACAGAAAATAACTTACAACTATAGCTCAATCCCAAATCTACCCTGGAGTCCTGGTCCAAGTTGGTGCCCTGCTTGGCTCGAGCACTATTGTAATTGCTCTCAGAGAGCTTGCTCTTTCACCCAAAGATCTGCTTCATTGCTCTAATCTTGCCCTTCTGTCTCAGAAGCCAGACACCACAACCCCCCAGTCCCTGCAGAGTCTCAGAGAATAGGAAGACTTCTGTCCCGAGTCACAGTCCACTTCTCTTAAGTCCTCAGCTTCTTCTGTGCCTGAACCAACTTTTTCCCCAAGTTGAGCAATAATGGGAACATAGTTCGTCAGAGAAAAGTTCACCTCCACATATATGTGTGAATTCTGGCCCCACGGTTCTTACAGTGCAGTTTAAAAGTATATTTTCCAAAGTGTTAGTTATATAGTGTTAAATAGTATTATGGGTAGGCATAAGCCAATCGGTTATTACACAATTCACAGTGAACTATATCAGGCCCTAAGATCATGGCATCTGGCCCCATCACATCATGGCAAATCGAATGGAGAAAAAGTGAAACCAGTGACAGATTTTATTTTCCCAGGCTCCAAAACCACTGTGTACAGTGACTGCAGCCATAAAAATTTAAAAGACATTTGCTCTTTGAAAGGAAAGCTGTGATAAACCTAGACAGTGTATTCAAAAACAGAGATATCACTTTGCTTACAAAGGTCCATATACTCAAAGCTTTGGTTTTTCCAGTAGTCATGTATGATGTGAGAGTTGGACCATAAAGAAGGCTGAGCACTGAAGAATTGATGCTTTTGAACTGTGGTGCTGGAGAAGACTTTTAAGAGTCCTTTGGACTGCAAGGAGATTAAACCAGTCAATCCTAAACGAAAACAACCCTGAATATTCACTAGAAGGACTGATGCTGAAGCTCCAATCCTTTGGCCACCTGATGCTAAGAGCCAACTCACTGGAAAAAAAAACCCTGATGTTGGGAAAGATTGCAGGCAAAAGGAACGGAGGGTGGCAGAGGATGAGATGGTTAGAAAACATCCAGACTCAATGGACATGAATTTGAGCAAACTCTGGCAGAGAGCAAAGGATAAGGAAGTCTGGTGTGCTGCAGCCCATGGGGTTACAAAGAGTTGGACACGACTGATCGACAACAAAAATATCAAGCCCAGAGCCTTTCCTTCTGCCTGAAGAGAAGACTACGCCTGTACATTTCTCCTTTATGTTTCTCCTCTGAATTCTGCCCCTCCAAACAGCTACTCCAAAACAACGCAGGACTCCTTGGAAGCATGGGCAAGTCTGGTTGCCTAACACTCTATAAAACTTTAGCAGAGAAAAAAAAAAAAACCAAACTTTAGCAGACACGTAGTGAATTACTGCCTAGCAGTTACAGGCTTTGTGAAGATAATGTCACAGTTGATCAGATATCCTTCATCAGCTATCTCCAACCTCATTATTTTTCAGATGTGTCAGTACGGCCTAAGGAAAGCAGATAATGAGTTAGGAGAGTCATTGGAATTAAGGCTATGAAAGATAAAGGAAAAAGATACAGGAAGGGCCAAAGATAGCCTTCAGATCTTGATGTAGATCTGACATGGAGGAGCAAGTAGGGTGGGGCAGAGAGAACCTCGGGCAAACATAGATCTGATAAAGGCCCAGCCAATGGTCTGGAGCAGATTGCCCGTGAGAGCAGATTTCTGTTTGGGTAGAAATAACCAGACCTAGTAACCTCACTGTGCACAGTCATTGGCTGGGGCTGCCTGGGAGGAGCAGCCTGAAAGCCAAGATGGATAATTCCTTGCAGCTGACCAGCAAGTTCTTCCCTGAAAAGAGATCCAAACATGGACACTCCTTGGCTTTCACAGCAGGGAAATTTCTATCTGTCAGCTGACTTTCCATCAGTGAGAAGACCAAGGGAACCCTTAAAAAGTGTCTTGCTCATCACTTTAGCAAGTTATACGTCCTAGCTATTCTCTTTCTTGTTTACTGCTTTCCATCACTAATGCCAGTACTCCATTCCGAGCCATTATTTCTTGCAAGAACTACTATAGTCATCTCTGCTGGTCTTCCTATGCCCATGGTCTTCCCATGGTCTTCCCATGTTGTGCCTTCCATTCTGTTCTGCCCACTGCATTCAGAGCCATCTTTTCAAATACAAGTCTAATTAAAACCCCTGGTAGCTTAGCATTTCTCTTAAAACACACGGTTAAATTCCTATCATCTTTTTCAAAGTCCCGAGGGTTGCTGCCAACTACCTCTTCAGCCTAATCTCATACTCTTCATTGGCTATGCTCCAATACAGTAGCCATCTTTCTATTTCTAAGAAATGTGCCTTACTTCTTTCTTTCACTGGGCTTTTCCATATGCAGGTTTCTCTGTCTGGGATGTTTCTTGCATTCTTTCCATGTCTGAGAAACACAGAATGAAGCAGCTGGGTTTGTTTTTTCCTTTTTGAACATATTCCAAATTTCTTTTTTAAAATTAAACAAAATGTAGATCGGAGGGCAGCATTTTTTATAAAAATAAAAGTGTAAATAGACATGTAAGGTATTAAAGGACAATATTACCACCCAAGTCACTTGTAGAAAAAATTTGAATACAACATTGTTTTTAAGAAATAATTTATTCATTATTTTAAATTATTTTTCAGATCACTATAAAGAATAAATTTGCAGGCAATTATTTATATGGAATCATGAAAAAATTATGTAGTGTCCATTGAAAAAGGTGAAAAACAAATTGATAAATATAAGACTTCCATTTCTAGCAGTTCAGGCAACCAGATAACTGGGAAAACCCCTTGCCATATAATATCTAGAAATTGTAGATAAAAACATAATAAATATTCCTTTCAGTGCATAGCTGAGAGATATCTCTAAGGGAAAGAGAGAGAGGGAGAGACAGAAAGAGAGAGAAGATACTAATAACTGACAAAATCAGGTGAGGTGTGTATGGGTATTCTTTGAATTATTATTATTATTTATTTTTACTTTTCTATGTGCTTGAAGTTTTTCAAATTAAAATAAAGTAACACAATAACAAATATAACAAGATAGGCCCCAAATTAACACAATATCAAGTGAAGCAGGAGAGAGGTTGGGGGGTGGGGTGATCAAAATTACAGCATTTCAAGGTCCCTGTGTTCTACAAGAAAGTAGAGATAACTCTTGTAGCTAGAGAAAAAAGAAGCTGTACATATTTTTCAATTTCTGATAAGTATATATTTTTTGTGTATTAATGTGTATTAATTTTTAGTGTGTATTAACCCCAAAGACATTACACAGGCTCATTTAAATACTTCTAAAAGTAGTGGAAAATATGCACAAGGACATTTATCACCACATTGCTTATAGTAGCTTCACAAATTGTAAACAGCCTAGTTTAGGGTAATACTGTGCAGTCATAAATAATAATGATCCCCCATAGGTACTGACTTGAAAAGATTTCAGGCTTATGACTGAGCAAAATAGGTCACAGAATACATGCAGAAACACATTAACTAAAATTGCCTTTATACGTCTATGATTATGACAATGGTTGTCTCATGACAAGTGACTAGATGGTTTCACTTTGTGCCTTACACGTCTGCATTTGAATTTGTTTAAATGGGCATAAAAAAACAAAAACAGTAAAGATGTTCTTAAAGGCAAATGATAAAATAAATTACAAGTACATTCTGCTCAACATGGAAACATGTACATTATCATATGTAAAATAGATAGCCAACGGGAATTTGCTGTGAGTCAGGGAACTCAAACTAGGGCTCTGTAACAACCTAGAGGCATGGGATGGGAGGGAAACTCAAGAGGGAGGGGACACATGTATACCTATGGCTGATTCAATTCCAAGTACTTTCTGCTCCTTCCTTTCCACCTGGGCTCTGTTAGCAAAGATGTCTGAAACCATCGTACCTAGAAATGAAGAGAAAGCAGAGACTAGGGCACAGCTCCTCTTTTGTAAGCAGTTGAGTCTGCACTTTGCAATAGGGCTTCGACATTCATAACAGTGAGTATTGTATTCTTATCTGAAAGTCAGGAATACATGGCCCATTCCTGTCTGGCTAGGAGATCCACCCAGAGAAAGGGGTCATCGTTTCCCCAGGCCAGTGAAAAAAGGGCTGCTCAAGGCTCAGCTGCCACTAGGGATTAGAAAAGCAGCTGTGATCAAGTAAGTGCCCTGAGGCTGAGGAACTCAATACCAAAGAATCCTTTTCCATTCCAGCATTCAAGATGACCCCTCCCTTCACATTCCTTCAATCGTCCTCCTAATTCATCTACCAGAATACTTTCCAGTTCCTTCTCAGCAATTCATTCCTGTCTTTTCTAAACCTTGCACTAACGCACTGCTTCCGTCAGGGATTTAACACAGTATGCAGGTCCACTGGTAAACTTTTTTCTGAGTTACGAGATCTGGGTGCCTCTTGGGGCCCAAAGGTGCACCCAGGTTTGTAAATATTAGTATCACAGAAAAAGAAATGCATCGAGAATTTAAAAAGCATTTAATATCAGAACATGTCTCCTGAGCTCAGTGCTTTCGTTGAGCCTCCTGTCTGTACAGTTACGAACACCTGTCCAGCTTTAAAGTGTTAGTCACTCAGACGTGTCTGACTTTTTGTGACCCTATGGACTGTAGCTCATCAGATTCCTCCATCCATGGGATTCTCCAGGCAAGAATACTGGAGTGGGTTGCCATTCCCTTCTCCAGGCGATCTTCCCAACCCAGGGATTGAACTCCAGTCTACCGCGTTGCAGGTAGATTCTTTTATCATCTGAGCCTGCAAAGTCCATTTTCAAAATACTATAGGTAGGAGTGCAGGGGAGGCACTCTTGAGCACTGCCAGTGGGAGTATAAATTTGTACAATCTTTTTGAAAGAGAAAAACATTGTTATGGACTAAACTATGCCCCTCCAAATTTGTACGTTGAAGCCCTAACCCTGCCCCCACAATGTGCCCGTATTTGGAGATAGGCCCTGTAGGGAAGTAACTCAGGTTAAATGAGGTCATAAGTTCAGTTCAGTCACTCAGTCGTGTCTGACTCTTTGTGACCCCATGGACTGCAGCACGCCAGGCTTCCCTGTCCATCACCAACTCCCAGAGCTTGCTCAAACTCATGTCCATGACTCGGTGATGCCAGATGAGTGTATCTTTCAGATGGGTGTATCTTTCCTTTTCTCCTTTGCTTTTCACTTTTCTTCTCTTCTCAGCTATTTGTAAGGCCTCCTCAGACAACCATTTTGCCTTTCTTTTCCTTGGGGATGGTTTTGATCACTGCCTCCAGTAAAAAGGATGTCTTAAGGGTGGGGCCCTAATCCAATATAACTGGTGTCTCTATGTCAAGAGGATGAGACACCAGAACTCTCTTCCTGTCTCTGCTCGTGCACAGCAAAAGGCCCTGTGAAGACACAGGGAGAAGGCAGCATCTACAAGCCAGAAAGAGCTCTCATCAGAAAGTTATTTTCTGGGCCTCTAACCTCCAGAATGTTCTGTTGCTTAAACCATCCAGTCAGCGGTATTTCGTAGCCTGAGAAAACTAATACAAGTACCAAAACTTTAAACAATGCTTAACCTTTTACAGAGTTCTACTCTAGGAATAATCGCTAAAGAAATCATCATGAATTTACACAAAAATGTAAGTTCAAGGGCAGTCTTTGCAGTCTTATTAATAATATGAAAAAAATTAGAAACAAATATCTAGGTCCATACGATTGAATAAAGGTACGTGTGCGCTCAGTCGCTTCAGTCGTGGCTGACTCTTTGCCACCCCATGGACTGTAGCCCACCAGGCTCCTCTGTCCCTGGGATTCTCCAGGGCAGAATACTGGAGGGGGTTGCCATGCCCGCCTCCAGGGGATCTTCCCGACCCAGGGATGGAGCCCAGGTCTCCTGCAGTTCCTGCACTGGGAGGAGGGTTCTTTACCACTACGCCACCTGGGAAGCCCTGAATAAAGGTAGATTAAACAAGTAAATAAATGATAAAATTCTGTCTTTTAATATGTTGTGGAAGGATATTAACATGGGAAAGGAGTCATAAACATATTATTAGGTGAAAAAACAAGGTTATGAAACACTGAATACAGTCCAATTATTAGGAAAAAATATTGTTATGCACAGAAAGAAGTGGGGGCATTTCCTGGTAGTCCAGTGACTAAGACTCAACTCCTAAAGCAAGTGGCCTGGGTTCAATCCCTGGTCAGGGAACTAGATACCACAAGCTGCAATTAAAGATCCTGCATGCTCCAACTAAGACCCAGCACAGCCAAATAAATAATAAACACATAAATAAATATTTTTTAAAAGATTTGTATGTAAATGCCAGTTTATGAATAATTTATTTAAAAAGAAAGAAGTGGGGATGGACTTACTTATATAAACACTTATTTTTATTTTTTTTATATTTATTTTTATACCAAAACATTAAGAATAATAAGGTCAGGATGATGCATTAACTAGCAATTTTTAGTTTCTTTTTTTGTTTATATATGAGTTGTTGTTTTTTTTAATCACAGTGAATATGTGTTAATAATTTTTGAAATAAGAAAAAAACCCTACAAAGTTTGTTACCTTCTTATAGTTTTGAGCTTGACAGACCAAAACATCAAGCTGGAAAAATAGGCTTGCGTTCAGAGTCAAACTGTAATTTTTCAGTAAGGAAACAAAACAGACAGGAATAAATTGATACTTGGATATCAATCCCTGAGTTTCAGGTGATGATAAATTCACATAGAACCAACAGTACAATATGACTGCTAAAAAGTTAATATAATCTTAGTTTGCACAACAGAAGTACAGCTTATGATACTTTGTTTAGTCCCCACTAGGGCTTCACTGATGGTTTAGCAATAAAGACTCCAACTGCAATGCAGGAGATGCAGGAGATGCAGGTTCAATACCTGGATCTGGAAGATCCCCTGAAGGAGGACACAGCAACCCACTCCAGTATTCTTGCCTGCAGAATCCTGTGGACAAAGGAGCCTGGCAGGCTACAGTCCATAGGGTCACACAGAGTTGGACACCCTGAAGTGAATTAGCACACATGCATGCAAAACATTCCAGATGTTCAAGCTGGTTTTAGAAAAGGCAGAAGAACCAGAGATCAAATTGCCAACATCTGATGGATCATCAAAAAAGCAAGAGAGTTCCAGAAAAACATCTATTTCTGCTTTATTGACTATGCCAAAACCTTTGACTGTGTGGATCACAATAAACTGTGGAAAATTCTGGAAGAGATGGGAATACCAGACCACCTGACCTGCCTCTTGAGAAACCTGTATACAGGTCTGGAAGCAACGGTTAGAACTGGACATGGAACAACAGACTGGTTCCAAATAGGAAAAGGAGTATGTCAAAGTGGTACATTGTCACTCATATGCAGAGTACATCATGAGAAACACTGGGCTGGATGAAGCACAAGCTAGAATCAAGATTGCCGGGAGAAGTATCAATAACCTCAGATATGCAGATGACACCACCCTTATGGCAGAAAGTGAAGAAGGACTAAAGAGTCTCTTGATGAAAGTGAAAGAGGAGAGTGAAAAAGTTGGCTTAAAGCTCAACATTCGGAAAACTAAGATCATGGCATCTGGTCCCATCACTTCATGGGAAATAGACGGGGAAACAGTGGAAACAGTGAGAGACTTTATTTTTCTGGGCTCCAAAATCACTGCAGATGGTGATTGCAGCCACAAAATTAAAAGACGCTTACTCCTTGGAAGGAAAGCTATGACCAATCTAGACAGCATATTAAAAAGCAGAGACATAACTTTGTCAACAAAGGTCCATCTAGTCAAGGCTATGGTTTTTCCAGTGGTCATGTATGGATGTGAGAGTTGGACTGTGAAGAAAGCTAAGCACTGAAGAATTGATGCTTTTGAACTGTGGTGTTGGAGAAGACTCTTAAGAGTCCCTTGGACTGCAAGGAGATTGAACCAGTCCATCCTAAAGGAGATCAGTCCTGGGTGTTCATTGGAAGGACTGATGCTGAAGCTGAAACTCCAATACTTTGGCCACCTGATTCAAAGTGCTGACTCATTGGAAAAGACCCTGATGCTGGGACAGATTGGGGGCAGGAGAGGGGGACGACAGAGGATGAGATGGCTGGATGGCATCACTGACTCGATGGACATGGGTTTGTGTGGACTCTGGGAGTTGGTGATGGACAGGGAGGCCTGGTGTGCTGCGGTTCATGGGGTCGCAAAGAGTCGGACAGCACTGAGTGACTGAACTGAACTGAATGCAATACGTAATACTACCACATTTAAATAAAAAGACTGTGGAGAAGGAAATGGCAACCCACTCCAGTATTCTTGCCTGGAAAAATCCATGGACAGAGGAGCCTGGCGGGCTTTAGTCCATGGGATTATATGACTGGGCATGTGTGCACAGGGGTGGAGGGAGATGGGTTGGTAGGAATAAAGTGGTAGAACTAAAAAAAAAAAAAAAAATACCACATTTAAAAACAGATAAACTGTGCTTGCTTCGGCAGCACATATACTAAAATTGGAACAATACAGAGAAGATTAGCATGGCCCCTGCGCAAGGATGACACGCAAATTCGTGAAGCGTTCCATATTTTTGCTAACAAACATACAGTGCGGTGGTGGTTCAAGAAGTTTTGCAAAGGAGATGAGAGCCTTGAAGATGAGCTTAGTGGCTGGCCATTGAAAGTTGATAATGATCAATTGAGATCCATCATTGAAGCTGATTCTCTTACAACTATATGAGAAGTTGCCAAAGAACTCAACATCGACCATTCTATGGTTGTTCAGAATTTGAAGCAAATTGGAAAGGTGAAAAAGCTTGATAAGTGGGTGCCTCCTGAGCTGACTGCAAATCAAAAAAGCCGTTTTGAAGTGTTGTCTTCTCTTACTCCACGCAACAACAGGCCATTTCTTGATTGGATTGTGGCATGCAACGAAAAATGGATTTTATCCAACAGCAGGCGACAACCAGCTCAGTGGCTGGACTAAGAAGAAGCTCCAAAGCACCTCTCAAAGCTGAACTTGCACAAAATCCGGTCATGGTCACCGTTTGGTGGTCTAATCCACTACAGCTTTCTGAATCCCTGTGAAACCATTACATCTGAGAAGTATGCTCAGCACATCGATGAGATGCACCAAAAATTGTAACTCCTGCAGCCGGCATTGGTCAATAGAAAGGGCCCAGTTCTTATCCATGACAATGCCCAACTGCAAATCACACAACCACCACTTCAAAAGTTGAACGAATTGGGTTATGAAGTTTTGCCTCATCTGCCATGTTCTCCTGACCTCTCGCCAACTGACTACCACTTCTTCAAGCATCTCAACAACTTTTCGTAGGGAAGATGCTTCCGCATTCAGTAGGAGGCAGAAAATGCTCTCCAAGAGTTTGTTGAATCCCAAAGCACGAGTTTTTACACTACAGAAATAAACTTTATTTCTCATTGGCAAAAATGTGTTGATTGTAATGGTTCCTATTTTGATCAATAAAGATATGTTTGAGCCTGGAAAAAAAAAAATAAAATAAAAACAGATAAACTGAGTTCATAGGAAAATAAGTGAAACAATGTAGGCTCACATGAAGGTTGAATGAGGATGCTTACTGGGCTCATAAAAGATAAGAAGAAGGATAGACGTGGAAGCTGGCAACAGAGGGCTAGCATATGAAAGAGAGAACTGATTTTGTTTTCCATTGTGCCCTTGAGAGAAGAACTAGAGTGAATAATGACTGCTTATAGGGAGGCAGTTTTCATATTAACTATAAAAAAGAACTTTCTAACGACCAGCCTTTTGCAACAGGATGGCTGGGAAGCTGTTGAGTAAGGGTGAGATAAAAAAGATGTAGAAAGTTGTGTATCCAGGTGGAAATTAGACCAGGTAACTAGTCAGGTCCACTCTACGCCCAGGGTTCCAGGTTATTTTCGGAGCATACCTCTGAACTCTGTGCTCATAATCAGGAAACATATCTCAGTGCTCAACAAGGCCAGTCAGGCAGCCTGAGAGCTGTGACTTCAGCCTCTTTCCCACTTGTGACTGTCACACTTGTTTCTCATGTATTTGTTCCCTTTCCTGCCCCTCCCTCCACCCCATAGAAATATTTTTACAAAAATGATTTAAAAGCAATGTATATGCTCACTGTGAACAGCTTAAACAATGCAGAAGTGTGAGACTGAAAAAACCCTCCAGACTCCTTTCTGCTCTCCATTTCAGTATTCTCATATATAAATAATGGCTTCCCTGGTAACTCAGCAGTAAAGAGCCCGTCTGCCAATGCAGAAAAGGCTTGTTCGATCCCTGGGTTGGGAAAATCTCCTGGGGAAGGAAATGGCCACCCACTTCAGTATTCTTGCCTGGGAAATCCCATGCACAGGGGAACCTGGTGGGCTACAGTCCATTTGGTTGCAAAGAGTCAGACACGACTACGCAGACTAACCCTGAGTGCGACACTGCTATTATAACAATGATTTTACCTAGACCAGGTGGAAGCAACCAAATGTCCATCAGGTGGCTCACCAGCTGGATAAACATTTAGGATAAACTAAATTTGTATACACGTAGAGTGGAATATCATTAAAAATGAAGGAAACTTTGTCACATGCTACAACACAGATGAACCATGAAGACATTACACCAAGGGAGATGAGCGAGTCACAAAAAAGACAGATACTGTGTGATTTCACTTACACGAGGTGGATAAAATAGCTGAACACACAGCAACAGAAAGGAGAATGGTAGAGGTTAGGGACTAGGTGAGGGGAGATGGGAAGGTGTTGAAGAGAATTTCAGTTTTGCTTGTTGAAAAAGTTCTGGAGATCTGTGTATAACAATGTGAATAAACTTAACACTACTGGACTGTGCACTTAAAAACAGTTAAGATGGTAAATTGTATGTTATATGTTTATTACCACAATTTAAAACTTTAAACATTTTTGAAAAATCTTCATAGATCATTCAGATTGGGGGACCACTGGATTCCACTGCAGCTGAAACTTTTTTCCTTATACATCTTGATCATGATGGTTTTTAAGGTGTCCGTCTCTAAGCCCTTGGGGACAGTTCTAGCAATTGTGTGTGTGTGTGTGTGTGTGTGTGTGTGTGTGTGCTAAGTCACTTCAGTCATGTCCGATTCTTTGCAACCCCATGGACTGTAGCCCACCAGGCTCCTCTGTCCATGGAATTCTCCAGGCAAGACTACTGGAGTGGGTAGCCATCCCCTTCTCCAGGAGATCTTCCCGACCCAGGGCTTTTAACCCTTATGTCTCCTGCATTTGGCAGACAGGTTCTTTACCACTATGGCCACCTGGGAAGCCTGTTATATCAGTTACACTGCTGCTAAACTTTTGTAAAAAACAGAAGTCTTCTACACATCAAGTTGGGTTCCAAACTGGTTTCACTTTCAAACCCAAAAGAGATTGTTTAATTTTATATTTTGTTAGTGACACCTTTGGGTTTATAGTTTAAGATCATTTTTACATGTTATCTCATTTGATCCTCATAACAACAAACTTTGGGGAAGATAAGGTAGATTTGTTATTTTCATTTCACAGATGAGAAAATTGAGGCTTAGAGAGTATACGTGACTTGTCATGAATCCAGTTAGCAAATATGAGAATGGTAACCTAGGTCCCCAAACTCCCAGAAGAGAGCTCTACGCTGTGAAAGTAATGAATATAGTAGGCACCATTTCACATTCATTTTAGCAACTTCAAAGTTTATATTTTGGTAAAAATCACAATTTCACGAGGAAGCAAATTTATCTCTTAACCGTGAGAATCACGTCTCTTGGAATTATCAGTTTGGGGACCATGAGAAATAACCAAAACACCGGGTTCCGCTGGTAGCAGTATAATTTAATCTGGTCAAGGTCAAGGACACTTCACAAACAAACTTTAGCAAAATGATGGCTAATTTATCCTCACTTCTCACAGTATAGAAGGTCAGATCTGGGAGTCTGGGTCTGGGCTTTGTCCTTTTGAGTCTGGGTCACAGTGGACCGGAGTGAAGTTGAAGGTCCTAATGGGGAAAGAAACCTGAGTGGCCATCCACAGTGTGACCTTGACGCTACCCTCATTCTCTGTTCTGTGAGTGTCTCTATCTCAGATGCTTTTTTTAAAAAAATTTATTAGAGTATAGTTGATTTACAGTGTTGTGTTAGTTTTAGGAGTACGGTAAAGTGATTCCGTTATACATATATTCATTTTCGGATTCTTTTCTCATGTAAGTTATCACAGAAGACTGAGTAGCATTCCCTATGCTCTATAGTAGGTCCTTGTAGATTATGTATCTTATATATAGTTGTGTGTGTATATTAATCCCAAGCCCCTGATTTATCCCTCCCTCCCACCCCCCCCTTTCCCTTTGGTAACCATAAATTTGTTTTTGATAACTATAAGTCTGTTTCTGTTTTGTAAACAAGTTCATTTGTGTCATTTTTTCCAATTAGATTCCACATAGGAGTGATGTCAGATGATATTTGTCCTTCTCAAACTGAGTTACTTCTCTTTGTATAATGATCTCTAAATTCACCCAAATGCTTCTGAACTAGCATTTCCCCCACTCCGACCCAGTTGTAATCTGATTAGAATAGAGAATGTTATCCTCTGTCCTTTCTGCCCCTTCAGCAGGTAAAGAAGATGGCAATGGAACTGTCCTCATTATGGTGATGCTTTAAACATACCTTCCCTTCTGTTAAAACAATATGAAAAATGTCAACATTAATGTAGCGAGATAGATATACCCTGTCTAACGAGAAAGCAAGCAAACTTGGTTTTGTGCGACTTCTAAAAGTGTTGATGTTCTCTGAATCAGAAACATGGGAATTTAAAACGTATTAGGTATAGTTTTGGATAAAGAAAGTGAGACAAAACTAATTTTCAGACTTACTGTTGTTGAGGTAATGAAAACAAAGTCCTTTTGAACTTGTTTGTTGACCCCACATTTCTCAGAAGCTTCCATGTACAACCTGCCCACAAATTTTCAACCCGCCCACAAACCTGCCAGCTTGGCTCTTTCGGGACTGGTTTTGTTTGAGAACAAGGTAGACTGTCTGGATGCGCACTGAAAGTTTTAAACAGAAGAGGGCACTCAGTCGGAGAGCTTCCAGCACCACGCTCACCAGAAATGCCAGAGAGAGAGAGAGATTGGGGGAGAGAGAGAGAGAGAGAGAGCGAGGGGGAGCAGAGGGCAGCGCGGCCGGGGGCAAGCACGTGGAGGACGGA
The DNA here is from genome assembly GCF_019320065.1 of Cervus canadensis. Lineage (NCBI taxonomy): Eukaryota > Metazoa > Chordata > Mammalia > Artiodactyla > Cervidae > Cervus > Cervus canadensis. Next base: position 76,976,420 of record NC_057386.1, read on the forward strand.
GGAGCAGAAAACCGAAGCAAAAGAAGAGAGGCACGATCAATTGATGAGGATGCAGAATCAAACCCAACTGCAACTGCAAGTCAGGAAGGAAGTAAATATTCACGCGATTTCTCTCTAATGCTGGAAAGCAACTGGGATTTGCGGCAAGGCATGCAGCTTGAGATTTTGTGTGGTACTCTGAAGAGAAGAGTAGAGGACTGAAAAGAGTTAGTGTGCTGCACCTAAATGCTTTGTGTGAACAAAGGAAATAAGTCATTGGAAAGATTCTGTCTGTGTATTCCCTGTGTTTACATGGACAAAGGCCAGGCGATGACGAAAGACATAGTTTTGGTCTTACTGCCACTTAGCTCTATTAAAAAAAAAATTTTAACATGGAAGTATTTCTGTAAATTTTATTACGTTCTACCCTAGAAGGAAAAGTACTATACTGTTTTTTGTCCACATTGGAACATTCCTTTTCAAATATTTTGGGTAAATTATTGACAGAAGTGTCAGAGGATTTCACTTTTCTGGTTGAACCTAAAAAGAAAAACTTCATAAAATGATGGCGTTGGAACAGATTTGGGAGTAATACAGTTCAACACAAATATTCCAGAATCCCATCATAAGAATAATTTCTTATTTTTTAGGTTGGAAGTTTCCCCTTCCTAGGAGAACTGCCCACATTGTCCCTCACCTCCCTCTCTCTGGGATGTGTAGACAAGGGTTAACTAAGCTCTTCCTGCTCTAAGAAAATCTGTTCAGAACAGCACTGTCCATCAAAAACATAGTGCCAGTTATGAGTGCAATTTTCAGTGTTTCAGAAGCCACAGGGAAAAAAGTAAAAAGAAACAGGTGAAACTGTCTTAGTATATTTAACTCAATATATCCAAAATATTATCAAGTCAATATGTTGTCAATGAAAAAAAACTGTTATTGAGCTATTTTACTTTTTTGGTATGTCTTTGAAATCCAGGTGTTTTACATTTATAGCAAGTGTCGATTTTGACAAGCCACACAAAAGTGCTCAAAGGCCTCACGTGGCTAGTGGCTACTAGACCAAATAGTGCAGATCTGGAACATATTATTTTTGGTCATGAAAAAAAAAAGCAATGAATCAGTGAAGTGGCAAATTTAATAATGTATCTAAAAGATGCACTGCCATCTATAATTTCAAACATAATTTAAAATTTAACATTTTTCAAATGTACCACTCAACTATTAAAATAATTTGTTGAACAGTTTTAAAATACCAAATATCCTCTTCCCTTCTGTGGCCATCGCTGAAGCGCTGGCGCCAAAATGAAGTTCAATCCCTTTGTGACTTCTGACCGAAGCAAGAATCGAAAGAGGCATTTCAATGCGCCTTCCCACATTCGCAGGAAAATTATGTCTTCTCCTCTTTCTAAAGAGCTAAGACAGAAGTACAACGTTCGATCCATGCCCATCCGAAAGGATGATGAAGTTCAGGTTGTACGAGGGCACTACAAAGGGCAGCAAATTGGCAAAGTAGTCCAGGTTTACAGGAAGAAATACGTCATCTACATTGAACGAGTGCAGCGGGAGAAGGCTAATGGCACAACTGTTCATGTGGGCATTCACCCCAGCAAGGTGGTTATCACCAGACTAAAACTGGACAAAGACCGCAAAAAGATCCTCGAACGTAAAGCCAAATCTCGCCAAGTAGGAAAGGAAAAGGGCAAATATAAGGAAGAAACAATTGAGAAGATGCAGGAATAAAGTCATCTTGTCTACAGCTTTCATTAAAAACTGTTAAAATGAAAAAAAAAAAAAAAACCAAATATCCTTTTCACTCAGAATGGTTGCATAATGTTTTCCCTCCTGTGGGTATAAGAACAAGAAAGGAAAGTTTCAATGTGAAAGTCAGCTTTTTTTTCACTTTCAACAAAATTATTAAACTATTTTAAAAATATATTTGTTATTTTAAAAGTTATTTAGTTTTTGGCCGAGCTGGGTTTTCGTTGTTGCTGCAGGCTTTCTCCAGTTGCTGGAAGCAGAGGCTGCTCTTCCTTGCGGTGCACAGGTTTCTCACTATAGTGGGGTGTCTTGTTATGGAGCAAAAGCTCTCGGGCATACTGTCCTCAGTAGTTGCAGCTCCTGGACTCCAGCGCATGGGCTCAGTAGTGACACACAGGCTTAGCTGCTCCACAGCACGTGGGATATTCCCAGACCAGGGATGGAACCTGTGTCCTCTGCATTGGCAGACAAAGTCTTATCCACTGTACCACCAGGGAAGGCCTGTTTATTTTTATTTGTTTGGCTGTGCTGAGTCTCAGTCTTGGCATGCAGGATCTTTAGTTGTAGCATGTGGGATCTAGTTCCCTGACCAGGAATGTAACCCAGGTCTCCTGCATTGGGAGCATGGAGTCTTAGCCACTGGACCACCAGGGAAGTCCCTGAAACTATTTTTTGAAACACAAACCTGGTGAACCATTTCCCCTAAGAATCTCATAGACACGAAACTCAAAAACACTAAGGGCGAAGTCTAAGAGGCTGGCATCTGAGGAACACTCGCTGCTTTGTAGCCTAAACACAGAAGTCAAGGGGAAAATTTATAAGCCATTTATATTAGTTTTGTAAATACTATAATAATATTTTAGTTATATTGATGATGCTATTATGGATCTTACATTTCTCCATAAAGATCGACAGGATGCTGCAAATTTTCTTTCATTGAGATGGTTTCCTCTATTCTTAAGTAATGAAATACAAATGGAATGAGGATATGCAAAATAAAATAACTCAAATAACCCAGGAAATACACATTTTTTAAATTCTATTTTTCATTTCATCTACAATTTTACATTCAGAATTGGGTGAATTGTATATGAATAACGTGGTATTACTTCTGATTGGAAAAACTTTTATATTTAGTATAATTTAACGTTTATATTTTGTGAGTTGTGTAAACTTAACTTTCCTAAAACTTTAATGTGTCTGAACCCTGTCTGTATTGTGGCGCAAGGGCTTAGCCGCTCTGTGACGTGTGGAATAATTTTTGCTGCCTCACGTTGCTCTGTGCAGATGACTGTGTTTTTAGTGAATTCTTCCAACTTAGAATAGTGAAATAAAATAAGAAATTATTTAGCATGCTTGTTTACTGAGGACACTTTGGTAGCTACTTCCTCCACCTCAACCCCAATCCTTTACTTTGGGTACAAAGTCAGGTCAGCATCAGATTCTTCTCCCATAGTTATTCCACAGGTGGGATCCCTGGGTTAAATATGGTCTCCCACTGTCTCAGTTGGCTTAAAATAACCAACATCTAAATACCAAAAAGGTCAGTCTAGAAAACCAAATGCTCATCTGCTTGTCTTTGCTGCCATGTTAATATGGTTTCTTTTTTAAAAGATGTTCTCTAGATACTGGCTATTTCATGGATTTGCTTTCTTTGTCACTATACATTCTTACATTTGTTACTTCATAGAGTTAAAGATTTTTTATTTTTGATAAAAATTCACCTCAAAAAAAAAAGAGAAGGGCATCCTACTCTCCCTTTAGGAGTTTCTTCACCTTCCACTCAGATCTACTTGCATAAATCCCACATTCAGAGACAATAAGGTGTAAATGTCTATCATAAAAGATAGCAAGTGCTTCTTTCCTTTTGCAGGTTTTTCCTCCCTCCCTCCCTTTTCTTTTTAAAAATTTATTCTTTATTTTTTCCAGTTTTATTGACATATAATTGACATATATTGTTGTTGTTCAGTTGCCCAGTCGTAGCCAACTCTTTGTGACCCCATGAACTGCAGCACACATATAATCCTGTATAATTTTATTTATTTATTTATTTGGCTGTGCCAGGTCTTTGTTTTGGCATGCAGGATCTTCAGTCTTCATTGTGGTAGGCCAAATTTCTAGTTGCTGCCTGTGCAATCTAGTTTCCTGACCAGAGATAGAATCTGGGCCCCCAGGGCTTGGAATCTTAGCCACTGGACCACCAGGGAAGTCCCTAACATTGTATAATTTTAAGATGTACTAAATAACAATTTGATATATGTCTACAGTGTATCTTTCTTTTTCTTAGACTCCATTCAAGTTAAATGCCACTGGATCCAATAATGTCCAAGCAGCCCTGGAAAATGTTTGGACTCAAAAAGTTACCACGTGGAAACAGCAGCATTTATAACCTATCTATACATTTACAATTCTGCCCATTCAAATAGCATCTTTGTATACACACATAGCCTTGTTGTGCCCTCCAAGAGTCAATGATCTGCGTCTTCAAATTTGCTCTCTCTCTCCAGGAAGAAGTAGTGTGTGCTCTGAGTGATGCTTTCTCTGTTTTTCCTCTTTTGAACATTCCTTTTGAAGGGATGTTTATCTTATTCTTTCTTCACCATTGTATATTTAGGCACATTGAGGAAATTTAGATTTATTGTTTAAGTTATAAGGTAACAAGGCACCCTCATCCATCCTGATCATGAATTGACATAAAGATCCTGGAGCTGGGACAGGGATATGGGCGGCTACATAGTGGTTTGTTGTTGTTCAGTCATTAAGTCATCTCCGACTCTCTGCAACCCCATGGACTTCACCGCACCAGGCCTCCCTGTCCTCCACTATCTCCCAGAGTTTGCTCAAACTCATGTCTATTGAGTCGGTGATGCTACCTAACCACCTCATCCTCTGCCGCCCCTTCTCGTTTTTTCTTCAGTCTTTTCCAGCATCAGGGTCTTTTCCAATGTGTCAACTCTTCACATCAGGTGGCCAAAGTACTGGAGCTTCAGCTTCTGCAACAGTCCTTCCAATGAAGATTCTGGTTGATTATTAGTGGCTAGACAAGGGCATTTTTGGAATTGTATGTATGGGAAGAAGACTATGTGTATTAGCATAGTGGTGGGAGAGGCAGCAAAGAATATAGTGAACAATTTTTTTCTTTCAACTTTTTTCTTTTTTTTTTTTAAACTTTTTTCTATTCTTCTGGAAATAGCACTCTTGTTATAGGTCTACTTTCTACCTATGAGGCCCATGGACATGTAAGGATGTGAGCCTGAAGTCCATAGTATTTCTCATAGTGGATAACTTGAGAGAATAAACACAGACAAGAGAAGCAGAGAAGAAAGATGGAGAGGGAGCATCCTGAAAGTGAGAGGTTTTGTTCCTGTTGTCCTTCCCTGTCCTATGGTTTGCATATGTGAGCCAATAAATTCATTGCCATATTTGGCTAAACTGGTTCAAGGTAGTTTCTGTCATGTGTCACTGGGAGCCCAGCTAATTCAATGGATGAAGTGAAAAGTTCTTTCTTCTTTTATCTTTTTTTTCCCAAAGCTACAATGATAGTTCTACAACCTTCACCTCTAATTCACTCTCAGCACAGGCTACTCATACCATACTGAGAATGATCTTCGCATTTCATGGAGGCTAGAAGTCAATTTACTTTGTAATTTTAAAAGACATGGATTTATCCTCTTAGTGTTTTAAAAGTTTTAAAATGGTCATGTGTTATTTTTGTAATAAGAAAAATGGTTAACTTTGTTCTAAAAAATTAAATCTTCAGATAAGAAAGGATAAAATCAGTATTTCTGTTTGAGGACCCCTAATTTCTGGATAAGTGTTACAGTAAAGCAATCTCTATTTTAAAGTATTTTCCCAAATTTTGTTCAAAATTGTTAACACAGCAAGGAAGTTCCCTTGTCATTTATTTTGGCTCTCATAGTGACGATGGTCTGCCTGGTTTTGTAGGCAAAATGCTCTACGGTTTTACTTAAAAGTGTTGTAGGAAGGGGGACCCCTTCCAGGGCCTGAAACTGGGCTCTTGTCTAACACTCGGAAATGAATTGTCCGAGGAGACACATGTGCTGACAAAGGAAGAGATTTTATTGGGAAAGGGCACCCGGGTGGAGAGCAGGAGGGTGAGTGAACCCAGGAGAACTGCTCTGCCATGTGGCTCGCAGTCTTGGGTTTTATGGTGATGGGATTAGTTTCCGGGTGGTCTTTGGCCAATCAATCTAATTCAGAGTCTCTCCTGGTGGCCCACGCCAAGATGGATGGATGCTAGCAAGAGGGATTCTGGGAAGTGGACGGATGCGTGGTGTCTCCTTTCGACCTTTCCCGAACTCTTCCGGTTGGTGGTGACTTACTAGTTCCGTATTCCTTATCAGGATCTCCTGTCGTAAAACAACTCACGCGAATGGTTACTATGGTGCCTGGCCAGGGTGGGTGGTTTCAATCAGTGTGCTTCCCCTAACAAAAGTACTTAAAAATGTTTAGCTCTTATTTTCCCTTTGCTTAAAATTTTATTTAAAGAGTCATAATTTTGTAAATAAGCTACCTTTATCTTACTACTACTACTAATGTAAACCAGGTGGGATTGGGGCCTCCCCATCCTTGGTGCTAGCACCCTCATAATTTATAGACTGTGAGAGTCTAGATCCTGCCCGGAGATTTCTGTGAATCCCAGGAAGCTCTTGCTTCCTCAGGGTTCCTTGGGTTTCTACTTTAGGCAAAGATGGTAATTAGGAGCACTCTCCCCAGTTTTCCACTGGGTTCCTTATCTGACAAGTACTTTGTGATGTTAGTAACTTTTACCGGGATGTGTGAGATTGCCGGAAGGATGAATCTCAGAGGGCACGGTTAGCTTTCCATCTTCTCAACAGCTCCACCTCCCCCTCCTCTCCCTCCCTCTCCAGTGCAATCCCTTTCCCTTCCTTGTTCTAGGCTGGGCAGTGATTCCTCTCACTGAGGTCTCAGCTTCCAAGCAGGCTAACCGTGGAATTTTCCCAACAGAGGAGAGTCTCATTCGTAACAGAAACGATCACACCAGTTGCTAGGAAAAGAACATTTTCCCATTTGTTAAACTAAGAGGAGTATTTGACATCTACCTGGGTCGACAGAGCTCTATCTGGCTGACACCTCTGCATCTCATTGATGGGAAAGGTTATTTCAAGATGCTGCGGTCTGACAGTCTCCCATTCTTTCCCTCCATGTGGTCCCTTTGAAAGATGTGAGCTGTAAAAATCGAAAACCTTCCTAAACAAGTCATGGGGAGAAAAATGTATCTCCGACAGTGGAATATTTTATTTTTTTAATTAATTTTTATTGGAATTTAGTTGATTTACAATACTGTGTTAGTTTCTGCTCTAGAGCAGAGTGAATCAGTTATACACACATATATATCGACAATGGAGAATTTAAGTAATAGACTGTGACGTCTTTTAACTAAGTCTTCTAGTAATGTTAACTTCCAAAGCTTCACATCTATTATTTATCACATTTTTGAGGTCAGTTGATATTATTATCTTTATTTAAAAGACAGGAGATCTAAGATACAAAAAGATTTGTAATCAGTTACAAACACATGATTATACATTTCTTGGTGTCCTGGCATCATTTCCAAGGTGGTTTCAAATCACAGATGGTGAATTATGAGCTTTAAAGATCAGCTTTTACAGTACAAATGTCCTTAGTAAAACTCAGAGAAGCCAAAGTCAACATTCACCCCCAAGTAATTCACATTCCAACTCTGGTACTTGAATAACTCCTTATTCAGGAAGTTGTTCAGCGCCACCTGGGGGAGTTCTTACAATGAGGAACTTTGCTGAAAATGGTAAAGACAGTTTAAGAGTGTAGAAAAGTTATTCAGGTATTCATGGATATGCATTTCTTTTATTTCTTTATGAACCTGTAAAAATCAAATCAACTTAACTCAGTAATTTGGTAGGGGGACAATATTATCTGATTTTCGACTATTTTTTGAGTGACTCATAAGTACCAGGCACTATTTTGAGTCACTGCAAAGACATAAAGTTGTGTAAGATAATGTCCCTGTCCTCAAGAAACTTTCAATAGGGAGGCCATAGTAGTGAAATGATAATAATAATAATAACTAACCCTTATGGAGTACTTGTTCTATCATAGGTACTCTTCTAAGTGTTTCTTATCTAAAACTTTTACCAGTAGAAAAAGAAAGAGAGATAAACAATAATAATAGGTAATATTTCCAGAGAATAGACTTGTGGTTGCCACGGGGGAGGTGAGTAGAGGAAAGGATGATTGGGAGATAGGGATTAGCAGATGCAAACTAGTATATATAGGATGGATGAACAAGGTCCTACTGTATAGCGCAGGGAACTATAGGCAGTGACCTCTGATGAACCATAATGGGAAAGAATATGAAAAAGAATATATATGTATAACTGAGTCACTTTGTTGTACAGCATAAATTAAACACAACATCCTAAGCCAACTATACTTCAGTAAAAATTTTTTTTAAATTTTAAAAATAGGCAATATTTATTGAGCACTATCACATGCCAAGACTTTCCTAAGAGCTTTACATATATTAGTACATCTAATTTTCATTTACAGCCTAGAAGGTAAATAGTATTATTTTACAAGCTAACTAATTTAACCGTCACATGTTCATTAATTTAATTAGGACTTATCACTGTTCCTTTTTGCAGATGTAAACTGAGGTGTAGAGAAAGTGATTAAATAACATGGCCATGGTTACATATTAGTAAATGGTGGAGCCAGGAGTCAAAATGCTATCACAGGTGCATTTAATTTACATGAATTCAGCCATAGGAACTGAGGCCAAGAGAAGAATTTAAATGGGAAGGGCAGTCCCTCTTCTTCTACTCTGCTGTCACTCACTTTGGAGGGAGTGCGTCATGGGAGACAAAGGATAGTCCTGCTGGGCCTCTGTGACTCTCACAGCGTGGACGTGTCGCCAAGCCAAAGGTGATCCCTGGCGGCTCAACAGTAAAGAATCTGTCTGCAGTGTAGCAGCCCCAGGTTCCATCCCTGGGTCAGAAGATACCCCAAGAAGAGAATGGCTACCCCTTCCAGTATTCTTGCCTGGAGAATCCCATGGACAGAGAAGCCTGGCGAGCTACAGTTCACGGGGTCGCAAAGAGTCGGACACGACTGAGCAACTAACACTCACAGTGCATTTAGCAGGATTCTTCCTTTCAGGGCAACTCATCTCGGCTTCGGTGCAGCCGTGGATGTCTTCTGATTATGCTGAAAGAGAGTGCTGTTGATCTCAGGAGAACAGTTATTAATCTCTGAATTGTCACCTTCTTAGGAAATTTTGAGAGATTTTTTGCACTATAACTTTTTTGGTCCTTGCTCACTGACTTTGGAGCCTAACTCCTGAGTAAGATGTAAGGTGGGCTTCCCCAGTGGCTCAGCAATAAAGAATCCGCCTGCAATGCAGGAGACCCAAGCTCAATCTCTAGGTCCGGAAGATCCCCTGGAGGAGGGTATGGCAACCCACTCCAGTGTTCTTGCCTGGAGAATTTCATGGACAAAGGAGCCTGGTGGGCTGCAGTTCATAGCGTCACAAAGAATCGGACAAGAATGAAGCGACTGACCATGCACACAAGATGTAAGACTGCTGTATACAGTGACAATAAACTAAGGACAAATACTGCGTCATTGAGGAGTTAAGAACGGACAAAAGCTACAGTGAGTCAAAGTGGGGCAAAACTCGTATTTACCTTGGGGAATAGAGATTTGTTGTGAACTCATGAAAAACTTCATAAATTGAGAGGACGTTTGAGGCAGCCCTTGAAGGATCTGTAGCTCTGACAGCCAGCGCAGCAGAGAAGTGAAGTGTAGAGGAGGATCCTGAGTGAAGGCAGAGGGGTGGGAACGTTCAGGGTGTGATCCCTGCGGCCTGGGCTGCCCGGGCCACGCCTCCATCAAGGGAGGTGGTGGGAAGCTGGCCTGGAGAGAAGCCATAGGTCCTTACACAGAGGCCGCTGTAGAGGAGGGAAGTTTTCCTCTACCCTCTTAGGGTACCTGGCTGGGTCTGAGAAGTAAACCGACAAAGCGAGATTGACAGGGGAAAAGCATACACACTTATTTAATATAAATTTTACAGGACATGAGCGTTTTCATACAGAAATGAAGACCCAAAGAAACAGACCAGTGTGATTTTAGGCTGTGTTGGATGAAGAGTAGGCTTCCCTGGTTGCTCAGACAGTAAAAAAAACTACCTGCAATGCAGGGGGCTTGCGTTTGATCCCTGGGTTGGGAAGATCCCCCAGAGAAGGGAAGAGTTACCCACTCCAGTATTCTTGCCTGGGAAATCCCATGGACAAAGGAGCCTGGCAGGCTGCAATCCACAAGGTCACAAAGAACTGGACACGACTGAGTGACTAATACTTTCACTTTTGGATGAAGAGTGGATAGTTGAGGAGTATGTTCAGTTAAGGAATGGGAGGTAACTGTAAGAAACCAGGGGAAAGTTACCAAGGCCTCTGGTTATCATTCCTCTTGGTGTCCCTTTGTCTTTGAAGATAAGGATGCTCCCTTCCTGGGGACAGAGAGGTCACGTTTTACAGGAGAGTTTTAGGGTTTGTTTCAGGAAAGAAGGGGTTGGGGAAGAGGAGTCAGAGTGACCTTGCTTCTCCTATTTAATCAAACTCCTTCAGTTTAAAATATTCAGTATGCCAAGGTGCCATATTTTGGGACAGTGTGTTCTGAATCTCACCACCCTCAATGCCAAGTTGAGGAGTTTGTACTCAGAGGTTCTGAGCAACGACATCATCAGGACTATGCTATAGGGGAGATTTATCTGGCAGGGATGTATAAAAACAATTGGAATTGAGGATAGTATTAAGCATACTAGTTACAGGTTTAATGCAGTAATCTGGGAAAAAGAGAGTCTTGTAGGAAATATTTTGGTTTGCAAAAAATGGAAACCAAAATAAATAAATAAATAAATAAATAAATAAATAAATGGAAACCAACTTGATGTAGCCTAAGCTGAAAGGAGAGTATTATAAGGGAACCAGCACATTTGGAGAACTTTGGGGCAGGTAGACAGCTGGGCCTAAGGTTAATAAACTTTAAGTTCAGTGTTTCTTAACTGACTGCTAAGGAGAACCCAGAATGAGTCTCACCAACATGCTCACGTGGACGAGTGTTTTGTAAAATTTGTTAAAGTAAGACTTTTCAACCACAGTTGGTTCAGATCTGTCTTCTTTCTCTACTCACTCATTCCTGTAGTCTGCACTAGCCATTTCTGGCTATTTTTTCTCTTGGGAGAGCACTGGAAATCTGCCTCCACACCTTATCTGAAGCTGCGGACTCCTTCAGTATTTTGCTACAGTTACATGTTCTTTTTTCAGGTTCACATGTCATATGAACCATCACTAATCCTTAGATGGAGCATTTAAACACACATGCCAACTTATTTCACTTCAGGATCTCCATATAATAGGACAGTTTCTCCACTGTCAAACTGTTCAAGCCTTGCAACATAGGTACAATGATAAGATGAGGATTCTAAAAATATGTACTATGAAGATTCAGAAGACAAACTCATATACAAATGAGTGGTAAAATATTTATTCAAAAGATTCATAAAGCTTGAATGTACATTTTAACTGTAATTTGAAAGGCATTTTGGAATATTTCAAGAGAATAAATAAGAACTAGATTCCTGATTTGAATAGCTATGAAGAGTACCTTCTTATTTTAAAATTTAAATTTGAAAATTATTGAATTTGTCAATTTTAGATAAATATATTTATTCAGACAAAAATTAAAGGACTATGAGACAAAAGTGATAAAGATGTTGGTTACATCAAAAATAGAAATTCGAGATCATAATTTCAAAACATATCAAAGTAAACATTCAAAGGAAAAGATAAATTTGAAAATAAGTAATGAGGAAGTTTTGGATTATACCAGAGTTGACAGGAATGACTCTAGGAATAAATTGGCAAAATATGTAAGTACATGACTGGTTTGACATTAAAAAGTGACATCCATAGAGATAACATGATTCATCATCACTACTCACTGAACATCAAATAGCAACTAATTTTTTTTGTCTAAGAGGCATTTAAAAAATTTTTTACTTAAGTATATTTGATTTGATTTTTTTTTTAGTATATTTGATTTAAAATGTTGAACTAATTTCTGCTGTACAGCAAAGTGACTAACTTGTACACACATATATTATTTTCCATATTCTTTTCCATTATGATACAGGATATTGAATATAGTTTCTTGTGCTATACAGTAAGACCTTATTTATCCATCCTATACATATCAGTTTTCAAAGTCAAAGAATATCTAAGATTAGTCACAGTGTATGAAAACTGGAATAAACTAAAATCTTACTTCTATATGAAAGAAATGTGATAGAAATTCCTGCAAATTGAAAACTTTCCTAAAATGTATATATTATCAATAATAAGTTATAGGGCTAACAGAAGCATTTCTAAAGTATCAGTAATAAAAACCAAATTTTAATATTCTAAGCTAGAGGAAAAAAATGATCTTTCTGTTCTTTCCATGAAACTAATATTGCAAAATCATCATATGAAGAAACAAGAGAGTATGTAGCCAATGAATGTAGGAAAATTATTTTATTGGCATATCAAGTAGTTAATTAAAAAATAGAGTATATTTTAATTTTCTTTCTCCATTCAGGCAACCAAATAACAATGCAGACATTGTAAGTGGACTCTGGAATTCTCTAGTAGAATGTAAGCCACTTTTAGGTTTGTTGAATTGTGAACTGGGCTCCTTCACCTACTTTAAATCACAGGGAGAGCACAGGATGGGGAGAAGCCGACCTGAGCCGTCGCCTTCAGTCTTGGAGATAATGCGGAGGAAGAGCAGGAGGAAGCTGAGCAGTGTTGACAGCAGGGAATCTGGAGCCAATCTGCTTAGTTTTCCTGCCTGGCCCCACTACTCACTTGCTGCTGGTCTTGGAAAAATTGTTCTACACCTTCAGTTGCCTCAGTTTCATAATCTGCAAAATGATAATACCTTCCTAATTGTGTTATGAGGATTAAAAAAAGCTTAAAAGAAAATACACATTTGATATACACTATTACTAGATCTACACTAATCTAAATTTCAAAAGCATTTTGTTGGTATTTAGGACTCTGACCAGGGCTTCCCAGGTGGCTCAGTGGTAAAGAATCTGCCTGCTGATGCAGGAGACACAGGTTTGGTCCCAGGGTTGGGAAGATCCCCTGGAGTAGGAAATGGCAACCCACTCCAGTATTCTTGCCTGGAAAATTCCATGGACAGAGGAGCCTGGCAGGGTGCCAGTCCAAGAGTCAAGAGTCCAAGAGTGCCAGTCCAAGAGTCAAACACAACTGAGCACACACACAGGATTCTGACCACATGTAAGCACAGATATTATCAATTACTATACTAATTCATAGACAGCTGAATATTAATTTGAACCATAGAACTATTTTTGTTTCCCTCTCTCCTTTACATTATGAGAGTATCAGTCTTTCATATACATTCACAGTATTTTAGAACTCTCCCCTTCCCATTTATTCCATTCTTTCCTGTCTGGCGTTCACATTTCAATTATGGTTCTCCTGTGACCTTTTACCCTCCATATGATTGGATTCTTCTCCTGGCCTTAAACTCCCCTTTCTTTTTGTTTAGCAGTCAGTGTCGTCGGCAGATAATGGAAAGTCTACTCAGACACAATGAGACAGACAGGAAGAACAGGACGCAGGAGCCACAGGCCAGATACAGAGAAGATGTTGGCAACCAGAGGAAAAGGGAGTGTCTGGAGAGGCAGATAGGGAACACAGCCAGAAACATGCAACCGTCCGCAGCAGTGCCTGCTGCGTTAGGCAGAACAGGGGTGCCAAACAGAGGAGCAGGGCTGCAAGGTGGGGGCCCTGCCCTGCGGACTTGGGCGGAATAGGACAGGAGGCTGCTGTCAAGGCTGAAGCAGAGGGCAATGCTTTTCATCCTTGATGTCTGGACAAGAACAGTTGAAACAAAGTTGCATTTTAGGTGTATTCAGTGTTAGTGGTTGAGAACACAGGCTCTGGAGGAGTAAATCTCCAACTGCACTATCCACTGCATAAGGTTATAAATTTTTTTTTTTTTTATGTTTTCGCTATGTAGCATGCAGGATCTTAGTTGCATTCCCTGCAATGGAAGCATGGAGTCTTAAACACTGGGCCACTAGAAAAGTCCCTCTACTATGTAACTTTGAACAAGTGGCTTAATCTCATACCTTCAACATGAACTGTAGTATGGGATAATTATACAGAATTCATAAGATTAATGAACACAAAGTATCCAGTTGTATGTATACTAATAGGAGCCAATATTATTGTTATTATTATATCTATCTAATCTAAAAATAATATATCATGTATAATAATAATAATGTATTATTATCATTGCTGTTATTTACTACAAATATGATGCTACCCATTCTGATTAGCTGACCAGTAAGAAAAACCACCAGAGAAGAAAGTAAATAAATAATGGGAAAAACATGGCTTTTGGTATGCTTTTCTAATCTTCAGGGTGATCCAGGAAATGAATGGAAAGAAAAATTTCTACTAACTCATTTTATCTTAGTAGCATGAAAGAAACAGCTAAGTGTCCTTGAAAACTAGTCAGCCTGAAGATATGGCAATTTACTTCAGATCTTTCTCCACGGAAGACATTTATCTTTGTGTTTTAGTTTACTATTATAGCATTTATCCTGAATTTTATTAAGAAATCAATTTCATTCAGAAACTTTGCTTGCTTGCTTTGCTTCAGTCGTGTCTGACTCTTTGCAACCCTATGGACTGTAGCCCACCAGACTCTTCTGTCTCCAGGATTCTCCAGGCAAAAATACTGGAGTGGGTTGCCATTTCCAACTCCACAAGATCTTCCTGACTCAGGAATTGAACCCATGTCTCTTGTGTCTCCTACATTGGCACGCAGGTTCTTTACCAGTAGCACCACCTGGGAAGTGCTAAATCAGAAACTTTAAAGATTAAATATAATCCTAAATCACTAATAAAATATCTTCATATACATTTCACTTGAACTTTTAATTTTATGGGCTTCCCTAGTGGCTCAGACGGTAAAGAAACTGCCTGTAATGCAGGAGACCTGGGTTCAATTGCTGGGTTGGGAAGATCCCTGGAGAAGGAAATGGCAATCCACTCCAGTATTCTTGCCTGGAGAATTCCATGGAATTATTTAATTTAATAATAAAGATAAGGAGGCAAAATCTGCTTACAAAAGTTGGTTTTACCATCGAAAATATTAGAAATCCTAACCAGAATAAAGTGTAATCCATGCTAAATACTTCAAATATTTTTAAAAACTAATAATATATTCCTTGAAAGTAATTTATTTTTATTTTTTTGAAAGTAATTTATATGTGGTTAGAATAAATACAATGCTTCCAACTAAAGCACTGTTTTAAAGAGAAGACTGATTTGTAGGTATATCAAGAACTCAAGTTATGAAACAATTTTAAGTACTTATTTTACAAGAAAACATTATATGGTAAAACTACACATGTAACTCAAGAGGATTTGGTGTCCATTCTATATTAAAAACTTCACACTTTCTGCTTATCTGGTTGCATTTGATGGCACAAATTTCATTCTTAAGAACTATTTCATTGAATTATGGAAACTTAACATGTTCCTCCAAAATTATTTTGGTTTTCATCATTCTCTCAGGCAGGCCTATTATAACTTGATTAACAGAAAATGTTTAAGAGATTCTGACTTATAAAAAGCAAGATGGTATCTAAAACAAAACATGAGTTTGGGGATTGGGTTCCCTTGCAGACACAGAATATGGGAGAGTTATGAATAATTATCTTTGGAGACGCCCAGAAAGGGCTGGTGGGAGGGATGGATACAGTAACTCACCAACACCATAGTATAACTGGACAGTTGCCCAGAACCCCTTACTCTTTAAAGAGACAAAAGAAGAGATTTTTCTGACTGTTCTTATAAAGTTTACATAATTGTTGGTAACCTGTGATTTGCCCACCTGCAATGAGGGAATCCAACAAGTTTAAAACCTATGTCAGTCACTCAGAATTCACTACTGTGTCAGGGCCTTGTGATACCTGGCTTCCAACATGGCCCTAGTGATGTTCATCTTCTGGTGTTATGTCCTTGTGTAGTGGCATCCCACGTTGAGTTAGGAGTGGTCTGTATGACCAGTAGAATACTGGTTAGAAAAGGCAGCATGGCATTCCTTTGTTCTCTTGGATTCTTCACTTTGAAAGGGAATGGGGCCTTATTTAATCAACTATAACTCATAGTGCTCAAGTATTTGCCCCAAAATGAGAATTTTCAATTTGGGAGTGACAAATCATTTACAGGCTACCATTTGGAGAATTTAATCTTCTCCTTCATTCCTCATGCTGATTACCACTTCCACCCTTAAAGCAGGTGCTAAGGAGTCCTTCTCCCATTTAACATTCTGATATAAAAGTGATGATAATCTCTTTTCTTATTTTGCCTATCATATTGAAGGCAAGCTGAATAGTCTAAAGTGGTCTTAAAAAGAGATTTTCTTAGTGAAAACAAAAGGGAAACAGAAAAGTATCTAAAAAAAGAAAAAGAAAAGTACAAAATTATTCTACCTAGTATACATATAATCTTATTAATATTTGGTCTCTATATATACAGACCAAATCTGTTCCTAACTTAGAAATCAGGGCTTTGTTGCACACTCCTTAATATGCCATGTTATGGTCATGGAGATACAGTAGTACTGAATACTAATTCCTTACAAATATAAAAAATGGACAATAGTGAACTTATGCTCAGGCGCTTAAGTCGTATCCAACTCTTTGTGACCTCATGGATTGTAGTCCACCAGGCTCCTCTGTCCATGGGATTTCCCAGGCAAGAATACTGGAGTGGGGTGCCATTTCCTACTCCAGGGGGTCTTACCAACCCAAGGAATGAAACTGAGTCTCCTGCATTGCAGGCCAATTCTTTACAGTTCCCTTAAGTGATAGGCTATTTTACAGGAAATAGGGCATTAGAAATACTGCCCTAGAAAGGATGCTGTTTAATGTATCCTGTTTAATATGTATGAAAGATTTGAATGTTAAAGGGAAAGTCGTTCAGTTGTGTCGGACTCTTTGCGACAGCATGGACTAGACAGTCTATGGAATTCTCCAGGCCGGAATACTGGAGTGGGTAGCCTCCTCCAGGTGATCTTCCCAACCCAGGGATCGAATCCAGGTCTCCCGCATTGCAGGCAGATTCTTTACCAGCTGAGCCACAAGGGAAGCCCTTGAATGTTATAAGGCTTTACAAATTCTTTAATTTAGAAAAGTGGCAAGAGTCGCTATGTTTTAAAACTCAGCAATCTATAAAACTTCATCAGAGCTCAGAGGATCTCTTTGACCCTGTTTGCTATCCAGATTTCCCCTATGTTTAAAGCAAAAATCTCTTAAGAAAAAAGTATCCACAGTTGCTTTTTCGGATAGGAAAGAATCCCCTCGCAAACCCTCCTGGCATCCCAGTAAATATACAGGCATTATTAGCTTTAAAAAAGAAAGAGAAGATCATTAAATTCCTCGCTCTTCAGAGACTTCTATCAGAGGGCCTCCTGTGATTCTTTGAAGTTTGAGCCTTACTGTAGCGTTATTTCCACGGTTCCCACGTTACTTTCAAGAACAGCTATTTCTTATAATCCTCAGGTTTTTTCCTTCGCTCAGGACTGACGGTGGAGCCTCAAACAGAGTGACTGGAACTGGGAAACGAACCTGCTGAACACTGTGCCGGGTCCATCGGAGTGCGGCTGCAGGAGCCCGGGAGGGGACCAGAATCGGTCCCCACGCGCACTGGGACAGTCTCGGTTCTTTGTTGAATAAATACAAGAAAACGCGGCGGCTGCCAAGCGTGTTGGTGGGGGAATAGATTGAGGCGTTTATATGCATAACTGTGCGTAAGAAAGATCATTAACGAGGCGCTACAAACGCCGGGCAACCCTGGGCACCGTGTCATGGGCTTTTGTGTACTTGGAGGCGCGTGAGTGCCCTGCTCAGAGATTCCTCTTTGTGTGAAAGGGGGGAAACCAGAAGCTCTCCGCTACAGCTAGGTTTTCCTTTTCTTTCGAATTCGCAGGCTCCCAAATACTCCCGCACCAACACTCTCCTGCATTCCCGCACCGACAATCCTCGGACTTCAGTGACTTCTCCGTCCGTCGCCGACCGAGCGAGGAGCGACAATGGCTCGGTGCGGGCATCCGCAGCTCCCCGGGGCCAGAGCCAGGGGACGGCCCGCCGCGCTCCGCAGCTGCGCGCTGACCCCGCCGCCCGCCCGTCAGCAAACGCGGGCACCAACCGTCGCGCGGCCCGGCCGTTGGGCGGGTGGTAATTTCTGGGAACGGGGCGGGGTCCGCGGTGTACAAGGCCGGGCGTTTGCAGGCTAGCGGGAGGAGGAGGAGGAGGAGCGGGCCGCGCGGAGGGGCGCGGGCAGGGAGGGGCGTGGCTCCACGAGCGTCACCGGCCGGGGAGGCACCGGGGGCGGGGCCGGCGGCGCGCTCCGGCCAGCCCGCGCCCCGGCCTTCCACTTAGTCCAGGCTTCGGAGTGGAGATGCTGGAGACCCGGGCTAGGAGTTTCCACAACCTCCAGCCCTCAGTGACTGTCAGGCTGCCAGAGGGCAGGGCCGTCCCTGCAGGAGAAAGGCGGGAGTCCAGAGCTTTGGGGATGGGGTGACCGCCCGGGCCCGCGGGGGCCCTCAGAGAGGGGGCAAGGGCGTGTGAGTGCGGTCCGGGCCGGCGGCCGCTGCAGGTGCACGCGCGGCCCCGCTGCCCCCCACGCGCCGGCCCGCGTTTGGGAGCAGTCCCGGGCCGGGGTCGGAGTCGGGAACAGGCTGGCGAAGGCGCCGAGCAGGAAGCGGGACGAGTGGCGAGAGTCTTTACCTGAGAAGGCGGGCTTGGGAGAAGTTGGGGGGCTACAGGGCGGGCGAGACTCGAGACGGCCACGGAAGAACGTTGGGCGGGCTGGTGCGGGCCCAGGGCGGCGGGGCCCCGCGCGGTATAAATAGCCGGCCGGGGTTTGACAGGCGCGGCGGTGACTGGCGGTGCCGCCGCTCCCCCCACCCCCCGCCCGCCGCCGCCGCGTGGGGAGGGGAGGAGCGCTCGGAGCGGGCGGGGTGGGGGAGGCGGACTCGAGTGTCCTGGTGGCGGCGGCAGGAGGCCGAGGGGGAGGAGCCGAGGCGGGGGGTGGAAGGCGGGGGCCACCATTGCTCCCCGCGCCGCGCTCAGTGTCGCCGCCGTCGCCTCGGCGGTTGGGGGGTCGGTGGGGCGGCGCGGGCGGGGGGGCTCTGCGCGGGGCGGCGCGCCGCTGTTTTGTCTCCTCCTCTCCCAGTGGAGCGGCTCGGGCAGCCGGGGAGGCCCCGGCTCCCTCCGGACGCCGCGGCGGCGGCGGCGGCTAGTCCGCGGCCCTGCCGGGAGGGAAAGCGACGCGGCGGTCTTCCCGGGCGACGCGGAGAGCAGGTAAGAGCGCGGGCCGCCGAGGCTGGTGGGAGGGAGGGAGCGCGGAGGGTGCGGCGAGAAAGGCTTGCCGTCCCGGGTGCCACCGCCTCCCTCCGCGCCCCCGCCCGGCGCCTGTGTTGTTTGCTCCGGGGTTTGCGGAGGGTTTTCCGGAGGCTGTGGCGGTGACACCGGCCGGGAGCTGGGAAAGGGGGCTGAGTGCCCCGGGCAACGGTCGGGGAGCTGGACTTAGAGAAAGGGGAAGGCGCGCGGCGCGCCCGCCCGCGAGGAGCGCGGGGCGCGGAGCAGGGCTGAGGGAAGAGGTTACAGACCCCGGCGCGGGGGATGGGCCGCGCGCAGCTGGTCTGGCTGTGTTTACATCGCCGCGCGAGTCACCTCTGCCGAGAAGCGGACTGAACTGACCCGCCTTATCCCGCGAGGAGGCCAGGGCGGGGGTCCGGCCCTAGAGGAAACGCGTCCTGGGAGGGCCGGCTAAGGCGGGAGGCGGCGGCCGGCGCCGGGGCAGGGCGGCGAGCCCGGGGCGGGACCCGGGAGGCTGCGGCCGCGTGGGGTGGCGTGGACGGCTGGGGAGCAGTTTCCTCCGCCGTCGGGCCTCCTAGCCGCCTTTTACCTTTCCTGCCCTCTGCGGCTAGCTGGCACGGCAGGTTGTACTCGGTCATTCTTTTATTCTCTCTCTCCACCCCGGCCCCCCGCTGCCACTTCCCCCCTGTTCCCGCGGGAGTGGGGAGGCTGGGCTCTGACAGGAATCTGGTTTTTAAACAAAACAAAAACGGGCTCGGTAACACGCGCGTCCAGTGACCGCCTTATGGAGCCTCTCTTCGTGAAGCTGGCCCTCAGGGACCGTGTTCTTGGATGTTGGAGGGTGGGGGGGACGCGGCAGGAGGACGGGGAAGGCTTGGGTAGGGCTGGAACTGACTGCCTGAGCAGCTTTCCGAGCTGGGCAGCCGAGTCCCCTCTCTACTCTACTGGGGCATTTTTATTGCATGTCAGTAGAGGACAGAGAAAATATTCCATTACCCCAAGAGTAATCTAGATCGAATCGTTACTAATGTTTCTCATGTGCCAGCATCCTGGGCTCTTTTTCTGCAGAATAGCCTTTAAGTTCATAGTACTTCATGAAAGAAGAGGCGAACACTTGATTGTACAACTGTGAATTTCACCCCCTATCTTGTGTTTAGCAACATTTATTTCAACTGTGTGGTTTAAATTTTAATCCGGTGATGATAGAACAGTAATCTGGTGTTTAGTAATCAGACTTGCCTTTCTTTTTAACTGTGAGTCTGTATCGTGAGATAAATTATGCACTTTGTCTAGTGCTGTGGTCACAGAATAGTGCCAGAATGCACAGAAGAATGTCTTCTTTACAAAGATAGGATTGGATATTTGAGTTTCAGAATTTCTTCTTTTCTTCAGAAGGTAGAATGACATTATATAAGTCTGGAAGCTGATTGCATTTAAAGGGGTTTAGGAATAAGGTCTAAATATGATGTAATAGTTTACAAAGTGAGTTTATATGAATATTACTGAGATAGCTTCTAAAAACATGAAATAGAAAATTCATATATCTTGGGCATTTGAAATTGGACAAGTTAATGTCAGTATTTTTTTAAACTTAGTGACTGAACTAATTGCTTTGATAAATGATTACTTCATTTCAGTAAATGAAATGTATATTTTGTAAATATACTCATTTACAAAATAATCACAGTAGGTTGGAAAGAATTTGTAACTTTGAGATTTTTCTATCCTAAGTAGATAGATTGGAACTGTGGCTGTGGTAGGTCCTTATCAGTGTTGATGGCTTTACCTGCTCACAGATTGTACACCAAGGTTTATTGTCCTTGATGATAATAACAGCTTTATTGAGATATAATTAACCTACCATTCAATTCACCAATTTAAAGTGTACAGTTCAGTGGTTTTTAATATATTCATAGAGTTGTGAAACTATCACCATAATCAGTTTTAAAACATTTTCATTATCCCCAAAAAGGAACCTCATACCCATCAACTGTTACTCTCCATTTTCCTCCAAAACCCTCAGCCTTAGGCAAGTACTAATTACCTTCTGTCTCTATTCTGGACAGATTATATAAATGGAATCTTACAATGTGTGATCTTTCATAACTGCTTTGTTTGACTTAGTATAATGTTTTGAGAGTTCATTTATGTTGTAGCATGTGTCATTATTTCATTTCATTTTTATTGCTGAGTAATATTCCATGGTATGGATGGATATACCACATACTATTTATCCATTGATTAGTTGATAAACATTAGAGTTTCTACCTTTTAGCTCTTACAAGCAATGCTGCTATGCACATTTTTGTACAAGTTTTTGTGTGGATATGTTTTCATTTCTCCTGGGTATATACAGTTTTTTTAAAAAAATTAGTTTTTTGAGTTATTTAATACCCCAAATTAATTCTGGATGCAAAATTTAATAATTTGTTAGTAAATATATTGAGTTGTTAAATTATCACCACAAGCCAATTTTAGAAATTTTATCACTTATAAAAATTCTAGTCTTTTTGCAGTTAATCCTTATTCTCACTCTTGGCCCCAGTCAACTACTGGTCTGTATTTTGTTTCTATAGATTTTTCTTTTCTGGATATTTCATGTAAATGGAAACATAGAATATGTAATCTTTATCATCTGGCTTCTTAACATTAATGTTTTGAGGATTCATCCATATTGTAACATGCATCAATATTTTGTTCCTTTTTATTGCTGCATAGTATTTTGATGTATGGATATACCATGTTTTGTTTATCTGTTGACCAGTTGATGGGCATTTGGATTGTTTCCAGTTTTTGACTGTTGCAAATAATGAAGCTTGAAAGTTTAAGTCTTTAGTGTGGACATATGGTTTCATTCTTTTGGATAAATGCCTAGGAATAGAATTTCTGGGTCATCTAACTTTTTGAGAAACTGCCAAACTGTTTTTGAAAGTGGCCACATTTTATATTCCTATCAGCAGTGTATAAGAGTTACAATTTGTTCATACCTTTGCCAACACTTGTTATTGTCCTTTTTGTTACAGTCATTGTACTATGAAATGTTTAACTCTTTGTGATTTTAAATAGCAGTTTTCCTAAAGATGCAAAGTGTTAAGCATTTTTTCATATGGTATTCATATATACATTTAGGTGGAAAAAGCCATTCAGATCTTTTGCCCGTTGTTGAATTATTACTGACGTGAAAGAGTTTTTATAATGCATTCTGGATGCAAGTCCTTTCTTAGATACATGATTTTACAAATATTTTCTCCCAGTCTGTGGCTTTTCTCTCTCTCTCTTTTAATTGGAGTCTTTTGAAGCACCAAAGTTTTAATTTTGGTGGAGCTTAATTTCCCGATTTTTCTTTTATAGATCATACTTTTGTTGTTTCAAGAATTCTACCTCATCCAAGAGCTTAAGGATTTCTTTTTTGTTTTCTTCTAGATATTTTATAGATTTTGCTCTTAGATTTATGATATATTTTGAGTTAATTTTTGAGTATGGTGCAAAATAAGGGCCTAAATTCACCTGCTGTATATGGGAAGATCCCCTGAAGGAGGAAATGGCAACCCACTCCAGTATTCTTGCCTGGAGAATCGCATGGACCAGAGGAAGCTGGCGGGCAATGGCCCATAGGGTCACAAAGAGTTGGACATGACTGAAGCGACTTAGCACTTACATAACGGGTTGTCTTAACACCATTCATTGAAAAGATCATCATTTCCCCATTGCTTGTAAATGTAAAGATTTAATTCCGGACTTGCAGTTCTGTTTCATTAGTATGTCTGTCCTGTGCTAGTACCGCCCCGTCTCCATTGCTGTGCTTTATGGTAATTTATGAAACCAAGTAGTGTAAATCCTTAAATTTTGTTATTTTTTAAAATTGTGGCTATTCTGGGTTACATGTAAAGTTAAAAAAAAATTGACTTGTCATTGTCTGCAAAAAAATGTTTTGGAACTTTTATGGGGAATGCATTGAATCTGTAGATCAGGTTGGGATGAATTGCTGCCTTATAATATAAATTATTATAATATTTTTTTAAATACAGGAACATGAAATTTTCTTTTTATTTATTGATCTTTAATTTTTCTTAGTGATGTTTTAGAATCTTCAGTGTACAAATCTTTTACTTAAATTAAAAAAAAATTATTGTAAGAACACTTAACATGAGATCTACCCTCTTGACTTAAAGACATTTAATTTATTTATTTATTTTTGGCTATGCTGGATTTTTGTTCTTGCTTGGACTTTTCTCCAGTTGAAGCAAGTGGGGCCTACTGTCTCGTTACAGTGCTCTGACTTCCCACTGCCGTGGCCTCTCTTGTTGCCGAGGCACAAGCTGTAGGAAGCATGGGCTTCAGTGGTTTTGGTTCCTCGGCTTTAGAGCACAGGCTCAGTAGTTGTGGCCCGTGGACTTAGTTGATCCGCAGCATGTGGGATCTTCCTGGACCAGGGATCTGGTGTTCCTGGACCCCAGGGTGTCTTCTGCATTGGCAGATGGATTCTTGAACACTGAGCCACCAGGGGATCCTTTAATTTTTTAAGAATACAGCACACTGTTGCTAACTGTGACAAAACGTTGTGTAGCAGGTTTCTTTATTTGGTAGAGGGTTCCTTTTAAATTCTATTTTATTCAGAGTTTTTTTTTTTATCAAATTTTACTGAAGTTTATCAAATGCATTTTCTGTCTCTTAACATGAAAAACTGTTATAGTTGCTCAGGCTGATCCTGGTTTTAGTACTGGAACTCCTGCTTCTTGGGAAACTCTTAGTCCCAGACAAAACAGAACGGTTGGTCACGTTAATGTCTGAGATGATCATGTGGTTTCTGTCCTTTATTCCATTAATATAGAGTTCTATATTAACTGATTTTTAACAATTAAACCAGCCTTGTATTTCTGGGGTAAATCCCACTTGATCATGGTATATAATTCTTACTGTTTGCTGCTTACTATTAGTTTGCTAATGTTTTGAATGTTTTTGTGTCTGTTCTTATGGAAGACACTGGTCTGAAGTTTTCTTGTGACTCTTTGGATTTTGTAATGTTTTAATCCCAGAATAAATTGAGAATTGTTCCCTCTTCTGTTTCCTTTGAGTTTGTGAAGGATTGGTGGTATTACCTCCTTAAATATATTCATAGAATTCATCAATGAAATATCCTGGGCCTAGGTTTTCCTTTTTGGAAAATTCTTAAACTACTAATTCAGTTTCTTCACTGGACCTATTCAGACTTTTTTTGCTAAGTTTTGTGTTACTAGTTTTGGTAATTGTGTTTCTAGGGATGTGTCTATTTCATCTAAGCTATTTAATATTTTTGGCATTCTCTTTGTAATAGTCCTATATGTGCTTTTAATTTTGCAAGCATAGGTAGTGATGTCTTTGTTTCATTTCTAATTTTGGTAGCATGTTTCTTCTTTTTTTACTTAGTCATTTTAGGAAAAGATTTGTCAGTTTCGTTTTCAAAGAAAAAGTTCTTCTGTTTTCTGCTTCACTGATTTCCATTTTAATCTTTGTAATTTCATCCCTTCTGTTTGCTTAATATTTAGTTTACTTTTCTTTTTCTAGTTTCTTAAGGTAGAAGCTTAGGTTATTGATCTGAGATCTTCTTTTCTGATATAGGCGTATAAAACTACACATTTTCTTCCAAACACTCTTAGCGACCATATGTTTTTATATGTTCTGCTTTTTAAAATTTTAATTCATACTTTCTCATTTCCTTTGTGATTTCTTCTTTGACCCATGGTTATTTAGAAATGTATTATTTAATTTTCAGTTATTTGGGGATTCCCTAAATTTCATTGTTGTTAATTTCTAGTTTAACCTCCCCTGTAGTAAGAGAACATACTTTGTATTTTTTCTCATTTTACATTTATTGAAACATCCTAATGACCTAGTAGGTAATCTTTTCTGAAGAATGTTCTATGTGCACTAGAAAGGTATTCTGCTGTTGTTGGGTGGAATATTTCATAGGTATCAGGTCAAGTTGGTTCTTTGTTGTGATTTTCTGTCTAGCTTTTCTATTAATTACTGAGAGTGAGATATTAAAATCTATTATTATTGAAGTGTCTGTTTTTCCTTTCAGTTCTGTCAATTTTTGCTTCATATTTTTGGGACTGGTATTAGATATGATATATGGATATAATAATACACATACATACATTTTGTAGTAATATTTTTTCTGGTGTTAGTGTGGCTACTCCAACTCGCTTATGTTTTACTGTTTGCATTACATATCTTTTTCTTTTTAACTTACTTGTTTCGAATCTAAAGTGTATCTTATAGACAGCATATAGTTAAAATGCTTATTTTAAAAAATTAATGTGACCCTTCTGCCTTTTGATTGGAGAATTCATAATCTGTTCACATTTAATGTTATCATTGATAGTAAGATTTATGCAGTTCTGCTAGTTATTTTCCATATGTCTTATTTCTTTTCTATTTCTTTCTTTGGCCTCTAATGCCTATTCTGGAGTTAATAGTTATTTTCCAGGCTATCATTTTAATTCCTTTGTTAGTTTTTTAACTGGATTTTTAAAAGTTATTTTCTTAAGTTGCTTTAGGGATTAGAGTGTGTATCTTAATTTATCAGTTTGCTTCAGAATTGACTGATTTAATTATAGCAAAATATAAAAATTTTGCTCTATTTTTTCCCCTGTCCTGTCAAGATTGTCATACATATGAAATTTTTATGTTTTAGGAGCCCAACAATACAATTTTACAATATTTTAATGTAATTGTATGTTTTTAAAGATAGTTAAGAGAAGAAAACATTTAAAGTTTTAAAAATATTTATTAAAAAATAAAATATTTATCACATATTTACAGTTTATGTATTCTTTATTTCTTTTTATGTATTGATTTATGGGCTCATTATTTCCTTTCAGTCTCATGAACTTCCTTTTGGATTTCTTGTAAGGAAAGTTTGTTACTAATGAATTATCTCAGTCTTTGTTTCTTGGGCTTGTTTTTATTTTGCCTTTATATTTGAAGAGTACTTTGGCTGGATATAGAATTCTTTGCTGCATTTTTTTTTTTTCTTTTAGCATCTTAAATATGTCATCTTCTACTTTCTGGTCTGTATTGTTTCTGATGAGTAGTTTTTCTTTTTGTGCTTTCAAGATTTTCTTTCCTTAGTCAACAGTTTTACAGTGATATGTCTGGGTGTGGATCTCTTTGTGTAATCCTCCTTTGGATTCAGTAAACTTAAATGTAGTGGTTAACATTTTTAAACCATTTGGTAAGTTTTATCTATAATTTCTTCACATGTTTTTTCTATTCTTTTTTTCTAGGACTCTCATTACATGTATGTTGCCATGCTTCATGGTATTCTTATATTTCTGAGGATCTGTTAATTTAAACTTTTTAAAAATTATTTTCTCTTCTTCATAATTGGTGGGCTTCCCTGGTGGCTCAGATGGTAAAGAGTCCACCTGCAAGGCGGGAGGCCTGGGTTTGATCCCTGGGTTGGGAATATCCCCTGGAGGAGGGCATGGCCACCCACTCCAGTATTCTTTCCTGGAGAATCCCTATGGACAGAGGGGCCTGGTAGGCTATAGTCCATGGCGTTGCAAAGAGTCGGACACCACTGAGCAACTTTCACACAGATTGATGTAGTTTCAAGTGCATTGGTTGTTTCTTCTGTCATCTCCAATCCACTCTTGAACTCTGCTAGTGAATTTAAAATTTTGGTTCTTCCTGTGTTTTTCCACCTGCACCAAGTGGCTTTTGGGATCTTAGTTCCCCCACCAGGGATTGGCAGTGAAAACTTTGTGTCCTAACTGCTGGATATACAGGGAATTTCCCCAAATTTTGGTTCTTAATATTTTTCAACTCTAAAATTGTTAATACTTTTTAACTCCAGGATTTACATTTATTCTTTTTTTAAAAAATAATATCTGTATGTTTATTGAGATTGCCTATTTTATGAGTTATAGTTGTCATACTTTAATTTTTTTAAACATGGTTTTTTTGTTTGGAGATGAAATTAAATTTTAAGTAGAAGATGATATATAAGCTATGTTAAATACTAAAATGAAGTTTGTTTTACTTCTAAATTATATTCAATATTTTAATCTGTATTTCATGATATGCATAAAAGTATATTACTCATAAATGCTAAATTTCATCTGATAGTTTCTTTTTAAACATAATTAGCAATTTACTTACAATACTATTGTTTACTGATAAGTAGGATCAGTGTACAATTTGAAAGACATGCTATTAATTCTGAAACCTTAGTTCATTTTCTGAATTGCTTATATATTATAAAGTCTACATGTTTATTTGTATTTCTTGCTGCTTAATTCTCTCACAGTAGGTGCTAATGGGTAAAAACAGCAGAAGAAGCCTAAGAGAGCAATATAATGTGTTAGAATGGTTATAAAATATCAAAGTCTTTATATGAGCCTGCACATTTAATAGTATAGTATTTATTCATTTTAGTTCCATGAGAGATTATAGTAAATAAGATAAATGTAGTACTTGTTTTCATGGAACTTTATATTCTGTTAGAGGAGACATACGTTAAACATATTAACAAGATAATTTTAGAGAATGATAAACGTAATGAACAAATAAAATAGGGTAAAGTGAAAGTCACTCAGTTGTGTCCGACTCTTTGCTACCCCATGGACTATGCGGCCCATGGAATTCTCCAGGCCAGAATACTGGAGTGGGTAACCTTTCTCTTCTCCAGGGGATCTTCCCAACCCAGGGATTGAACCCAGGTCTCCCGCACTGCAGGCGGATTCTTTACCAGCTGAGCCACCAGGAAAGCCCACAGTAGGGTATTGTGATCTCAAATAGAGAATGATAAGGCAGCTACATGGAAATGTGATATAATTTTGGTGGGAGGGGAGCCATGAAGAAAATGTCTCTCTGAAGAGGTGGTATTTGAGGTGAATGAAATATGCATGATGGATGAGGAGGATTCAGTTTGTTCATGATCTGGAAGAGCTTTGTAGCCTAGAGAATAGGAGGTACAGAACAAGCTTGGGGTGTTACAGGAGCAGGGCCGGTGTGGCTGGAGCTCAGCAAGCCAGTGAAAGAGAAATTAAGGGATGAATGAGATCAGAGAGGTGGGGTGGGCTTCCACTGGGTTATCTTTATAAAGACCACGTTAGAGTTTAGATTTTTTTCTAAGTGTGGTGGGAAAACAGTGGAGAAATATTTCAGTGACTTAACATTTTTAACTCAGGAGTTAATTACAGCCTGAAGCTCCAGTACTTTGGCCAACTGATGCAAAGAGCCGACTCATTAGAAAAGACCCTGATGCTGGGAAAGACTGAAGGCAGGAGGAAAAGGGGATGACAGAGGATGATAAGGTTAGATGTCATCACTGACTCGATGGACTTGAGTTTGAGCCAGCTCCAGGAGTTGGTGATGGACAGGGAAGCCTGGCATGCTCCAGTCCATGGGTTGCAAAGAGTCGGACACAACTGAGCAACTGAACTGAACTGATACAGTTTTATTCTTTTTAGCAACTTCTGAGTGTGCATAAATTTCTGAAGGGTTTTCTATAAATGGTTTTAGCTTTATAAAGGATAGAAGGGAAAGTAACTTTTCCCATTTCTTCCTTGAACTTTACTGAAAAATACAACAAAAAAATCAATATCTGTAAAGCTTTGAATTTGTAGTACAGTTGTAACAGTGGCAAAGATTCTTGCCTAGAGATAAGAGTTCCAGGTGCAGTGGAGAAGATGATACTTAGTTCTTCAAGTTAAAATAAGCATGCATTTGTTCATAAGTAGTTCAGGCCTCAAAGTGAGAGACTGGGTGCACTTTTCTCCCTAGCTACTTCTGCAGGGCCCTTTTAATTTAATACTATAAGAAAGTTTATATTTTGCTTCCAGGTGTAATACATATGGGCAAATCTTAATTAAGATTGAAAGCTTATGCCTGAAAAGCTTTGTTTGTTACTAATAGAGAGTTGCAGGCCAACGCTTCTTTCTAAAAGAAAAAAAGCTCAGCCCCTAAAGAGAGCAAAGGAGAAAGAACTTCTCATGCTGTCAGTTTCTCCCTTAGGCCTACAGGACTTGATATGAGAGAATTTGTGAGTTAAATAATTAATTCCCTCCTTGTACCACTTCCCCCATTTTTGGGGGGAAAGGGAGAAATGTATGCTTATATAGGTAAGATATATATAATTCCCATTTAGTATATTTGAACCTTTCTGATTAGCCTATGTTATGAGCCAATAAGGAAGTAGGTAGAGAAATCTCCCAGGGTTGGGTGGGAGAGGTTCTATGTGATTCTTTCACAGTTTTAATGTTAAAAACAGTTGTATAATCATGAGGCAGAAAAACTTAAAGAGCATAGACTCTGGATCCAGACTGCTAATCTCTATTTGTTTGTTGTTTGACCTTGAGTAAGTTCCTTAAAAAAAAAAAAAATCTCCTGGTGCTTCAGTTTCCCCAGATGTAAAATGGGGAATTATACTTGTTTTGTAGGATTGTGTAGATTTACTGGATGAATGCATATAGCAGGTTTAGAATAATGCTGGCATGGAGTAAGTGCTCTATAAATGTTAACTACTATTATCCCTTCATTGTTTGGAAGAAGAAAAAATACTCTTTTTTTGGTTTTTTTTTGGTTGGAAGCTAATTACTTCACAACATTTCAGTGGGTTTTGTCATACATTGACATGAATCAGCCATGGAGTTACATGTATTCCCCATCCCGATCCCCCCTCCCACCTCCCTCTCCACCTGATTCCTCTGGGTCTTCCCAGTGCACCAGGCCCGAGCACTTGTCTCATGCATCCAACCTGGGCTGGTGATCTGTTTCACTATAGATAATATACATGCTGTTCTTTCGAAACATCCCACCCTCACCTTCTCCCACAGAGTTCAAAAGTCTGTTCTGTACTTCTGTGTCTCTTTTTCTGTTTTGCATATAGGGTTATCATTACCATCTTTCTAAATTCCATATATATGTGTTAGTATGCTGAGAAAAAATACTCTTAAGCTAGGCTGGTTATTGACTTTCCTCTAGGATAAATTCACACTAATGAATTCATATCCTGTTGAACCAGAATATTAAAAAAAAGTTTGTTGTGAAGAGCAGTTCTTTGCTTCCTTTTAAATCACAAAAGTGAAGAAGTTTCCAGAGTCTTTAGAGTGATCTGTACTAGGGTCTCTCCTTCAAAAGGAAAAATTTTCCCAGTTTGCTTTGCTGAATAGAGCCTAAGTAGATTTGAGGTTTTTTCATGACTGGGAATCTGCCATACATTCAGATCACCACTAGCTTCAGCTTCCCATAAAGCAGTTGCTTGACTGCCTTAATCCAGTCGAAACAAGTCTTTTCTTGTATCTCCTTTTGGGTGTGCAAGAGCTAGAGTGACCAGGCTTGAGACTCTAAACATCTGCACAGTGGTCATGGGATGAGCCAATGACCTTTTTTCCTTAAATTTTGTTGTGCCAGGTCTTAGTTGCAGCACACGGGCAGGATCTTCAATCTCTGTTGTGGTATGTGGGATCTTGTTCCCTGATCAGGGATCCAACCCTAGCCCCCTGGTTTGGGAGCATGGAGTCTTAGCCACTGGACCAGCAGGGAAGACCCAAGCCAGTGACTTTTGATTGTTACTTTTTCCCTAACCAAACGTCCAAGTACATATTCTTTTTATCTGGTTCTTGCTTGATTTGGAAATGTCCTTATTCATAGAATATACGTGGCTGAACATTTATTTCCACCATTATAGTATTTCTTACAGATAGTTTGTGGAGTAAGTATAGAAATGAATATTCATTTAAGTTTAGGGTTACTGAGTAATGATCAAACCTTTGGGGACTTCCCTAGCAGTCCAGTACTTAAGGTTCCACCCTTCTACTTCTGGGGGCTCAGGTTCCATGCATACCTCTTGGTGAAGCAGGGAAAAAAAAAAAATCAGACCTTTGTTGCTTATCTGCAATCTTCAAGATAGGTTGGATTCTAAGATGTGCTTAATGTGATCAAGTCCTCCCTTGTTATGCTTATTTCCTTATTACTGCCCTGGAATTGAAGCGTATGTGAAGAGGTAATAGAGATTAGGAGGATAAAAATACTAAAGGAGTATAGCTAGGCAGCGGTATCAAGTTTAGCTCCAGTGGTAACTGTGGGCAGCCAAGTCAGGTTGACTTTGTCTTGCTGTTTCTTTGCTCATCAGTTCTTTAAATAACTCTAATGTTTGATTATTTGGAATATTTTTAGATGATAATTCCCTCCTAGATTTTCATCATCCTAAAATTAATTGACCAAACCAACATTTGTTAGATTATACCCAGAAACCTGGCCACTGTAGTTCTTTGGTTGATGAAGAAACCAACTGAAACATGCCTGGCAAGAAAAGCATCAAAATACCTTAAACAGAACTTGGATGATGTTACAAACTAAGTTCACTTCTTATCTGTATGTGCTTCTGTGTCTTTTTCTGTGTGTCAAAACTCAGGGCCATGAGTAAATGCAGATTTTAAGGTACTGTTATCCATGGTACGGGACTCTTGAAGTGCAGAATTGTTTTTTTGCTTGGCAAGTTATCTTACTTGATTTTCCAATTAGCCTGTTCAGTCTGTTTCTTCTTCTATAAAATGAACTCTAAAATCTCTTCAAATAATTTAATGCAGTTTCTTTTATCTTGTCATTTTCTGGGATCTAGTTTATATCTAGATGACTCCCCTTGCCCTAAAGTAAGTCCCATGACAATGACCTCTTGCTGCCCAAATAATTTCCAACCCTGACTTATGTGGCCCAGATATTTGTAAACTATATAACTTCTTACACTCAAGTTCCATTTTCAGAAGGGGATTCTTCTTTCCTTAAAAGATTCATTAGTTTACTTTTTATCCCTTTAAAATGTACTGATTTTTGTTTTAACAGATAACACTGAACATCTCAGTTTGGCATGAGGAGCAGTTAGGTTTTAGGTATAATCGTCTATTCTGTTACTGCTTTATTGTTAATATGAAGCTTTGGCAGTATGATACAATTCTGATTAATGCTATCAAAGATAATAATAAGGTCACATTCATTCAGTATTCATAGTGTGCCAGGTACTTTATAGAAAGGCTTAAAAGAACTAAACACACTGACTTCCTAGAATTGTTTCACTCTCTTTTTATGGATGAGGATATTGAAATTTAAAGAGATAAATAACTGTCCAAGGTCACATAGAGGTGAGGCCAACAGTCTATAAATTCTTATTGAGTACCTACTGTATTCAGGGAATACAGTGGCCAACAGGCTCTTAAGTTGCACATGCTCTTAAACATAAAGAATTCTGTTAAAATAGTCATCATTAATACAGGGATAATTATTCTTATTTCATATGGTTATATAAGAATGAGAAGACAATGCATAAGAATGCATGATTTAGTAACAAAGAAAAAATAGACATTGATACTATTGAGGCTGTCATATTAACATTATAAACTACATACATAATTTCCATCAGACTTGGTAGATAAGTAAAAAAATTGAACAATGAAATACGAATCCAAACTATTTTAGGAATTGAGTTCCAAATTTAAAAGGATTAATTTTAGCAATAAAATAAGAACAGTTAAGGGTTTTTTTGGGGGGAAGTTGTGAGTTAAACTGTACATAAGTTTAGATTATCAAGCTGCAGTTTTTCTTAGTATGATGATAATGTTAATACTGTACAATAATGTCTCTTTAATAGGTTAAATTTGTAGCATTGTCCTCTCCTTTTAAAATCTAGTTTATTGAAGTTTAATCACATGTAGTGAAATTCATCCTTACATTTCCATGATTTTGACAAATTCAATTTGTATCATTATGCAGTCACCACCACAATCAAGATGTGAACAGTGCTATCACCCCCAAAAGTTCCTTGTGCCCTTTGAGATCAACTCCTTCCCACTGATCTGTTTTCTGTTCCTATAGGACCTTTTCTTGAGTGTCATATAAATGGAATTGTCCTTCCTCTTACTGATCTGTTAGGCTGTTTAGATATAGTTGCTGCACTAGCAAGTAAGATAACCGTGACCCTCTATGCTGCTACAGCTTTCTTACAAATTAGGAATTACATTAAGAAGCAACTAAATCAGAAAAAATTGACACAGCCTGTTGGGAAATTGGAAAAAGAAGTTTGTCCATGGTTTAGTATTAATAAATGTTATTTAGTTTACCCAACATATTTATTATTATTATTTTTTTAATTTTATATATTTATTTGGCTGCTCTGGGTCTTAGTTATAGCATGTGGGGTCTAGCTCCCCTGGATCAGGGATCAAACCTGGGCCCCCTGCACTGGGAGCTCAGAGTCTTAGCCACTGGACCACCAGGGAAGTCCCTACCCAACATATTTAAAAGGAATCAATTCATGTGAATGGATTTCACATTTTAGATGTTGTCATTATTATTCAGTTGCTCAGTCATGTCTGACTCTGTGCCCCATGAACTGCAGCATGCCAGGCTTCCTTGTCCTTCACCATCTCCTGGAGTTTGCTCAAACTCATATCCATGGAGTCACTAATGCCATCCCACCATCTTATCCTTTGTCACTCCCTTCTCCTCCTACACTGTAGATGGGAAACTAATAAAATCATTTTTAAACCTCTCCTTTGACCAACCTCAGTTGTACAAAATTCAGTTCGTTTGCTCAGTCGTGTCCGACTCTTTGCAACCCCATGGACTGCAGCACGCCAGGCCTCCCTGTCCATGAACAACTCCTGGAGCTTACTCAAACTCAGGTCCATTGAGTCGGTGATGGCATCTAACCATCTCATCCTCTGTCGTCCCCTTCTCCTGCCTTCAGTCTTTCCCAGCATCAGGGTCTTTTCCAATGAGTCAGTTCTTCGTATCAGGTGGCCAAATATTGGAGTGTTAGCTTCAGCATCAGTCCTTCTAATGAATATTCAGGACTGATTTCCTTCAGGATTGACTGCTTTGATCTCCTTGCAATCCAAGGGACTCTTAAGAGTCTTCTCCAACACCACAGTCCAAACCATCAATTCTTTGGCACTCAGATTTCTTTATAGTCCAGCTCTCACATCCATACATGACCACTGGAAAAACCATAACTTTGACTAGACGGACCTCTGTTGGCAAAGTAATGTCTCTGCTTTTTGATGAGCTGTCTAGGTTGGTCAGAGCTTTTCTTCCAAGGAGCAAGCGTTTTTTAATTTCATGGCTGCAGTCACCATCCGCAGTGATTTTGGAGCCCAAGAAAATAAAGTCTATCACTGTTTCCATTGTTTTGCCATCTATTTGCCTTGAAGTGATGGGACCAGATGCCATGATCTTAGTTTTTTGAATGCTGAGGTTTTTTTTTCCATTTATTTTTATTAGTTGGAGGCTAATTACTTTACAATATTGTAGTGGTTTTTGCCATACATTGACATGAATCAGCCATAGATTTACATGTATTCCCCATCCCGATCCCCCCTCCCACCTCCCTCTCCACCCGATCCCTCTGGGTCTTCCCAGTGCACCAGCCCCGAGCACTTGTCTCATGCAAAAATATGGAGCGCTTCATGAATTTGCGTGTCATCCTTGCGCAGGGGCCATGCTAATCTTCTCTGTATCGTTCCAGTTTTAGTATATGTGCTGCCGAAGCGAGCACTGAATGCTGAGTTTTAAGCCAGCTTTTTCATTCTCCTCTTTCACTTTCATCAAGAGGCTCTTCAGTGGGGTCATCTGCATGTCTGAGATTATTGATATTTCTCCCGGCAATCTTGATTCCAGCTTGTGCTTCATCAGCTTGTACACAATTAGATAAATCATCCGTGATTCATGACAGAATAATTTACCCAGTCGTTGTATCTTGTGATCACACATGAGTCCATCACTCAGATGAAAACTAGAACCTTTTTTTTTTTTCTTTTTGGTCTCACTGGAGTGGGTCGCTGTTCCCTTCTCCAAGGGATGTTCCCAACCCAGAGATCAAACCTTGCTGGAGGGATCTTAGTTCCCTGACCAGAAATCGAATTTGAGCCCCAGTAGTGAATGCCAAATCCTAACTACTGGGACTGCCAGGGAATTCCTGAGAACTAGAATCTTGACAAGAATTTACATCACATTTATCTGTGTGTGCCTTAGTATATTTAAAAATCTTTAATAGATTTTGGTTGTGTATATTTCTCATTAATTAGTAGGAGCTCTCCTTTCCCCCCTTTTTGGAGGGAGGGGAATTACTTTACCTAATGTCTTGTCTTTCAGTTTTGTTTTTGGAGTCTGTTAAGAACTTTTAAAAATATTGGTGTAGTCATGTTTAGTAATTCTTTGTTTCTTGCTTTCCATGTATTTAGTAATTTTTCCTTAACTGTGAATTCATGAAGATATTCTCTATTTCCTGCTAATTTGAAAAGGTCTTTAGGTCTTTAGTACACCTGTATTTAGGTCTTTAGTACACCTGTGATTTAATGAGTGGTGAGAGGTGGTAATTTAATTTTTGTCTTGTATGGATAATCACTTGTCCCAGCATCATTTAATAGTCTTTTTTTTTTTTTTTTTTGCCATTGATTTTAACACTGCCTCTTGCTACATTGTTTCTAATATGCATGTGTCTTTTTCTGACCTCTATATTCTGTTACATTGTTATATTTGGTTATGTCTACACCACTACTTACTGTCTAATTACTAGACTAGACTAGGTAGGACAGTTCTTTTCCAGGGACTTTGTTCACTTTTGCCAGTTTCTCTTGTGTAATACTTCCCCCCCTCTTAACTATCTTTGTCAAGTTTTTTGTGAAACCTTCTTGGGATTTTTAACTGGAAATATGTTGAATTTGTTGGGCTTCCCTGGTAGCTCAGCTGGTAAAGAATCTGCCTGCAATGCAGGAGACCTGGGTTTGACCTCTGGGTTGGGAACATCCACTGGAGAAGGGAACAGCTACCCACTCCAGTATTCTGGCCTGGAGAATTCCATGGATATATATAGTCCATGGGGTTGCAAAGAGTCAGACATGACGGAGTGATTTTCACATATTGAATTTGTTAGATGAATTTGTTGAGCATTGGTATCTTTAAGTTATTGAGCTTACCTATCCAAGACTTCCAGGGAATTCCCAAGACTTCTTTAATCCTTTTCAGTAGATTTATTTATTTTCTCCATAGAGGTCTTTGTTAGATTCAGTCTTAGATATCTTTGTGCAGCTTGTGAGATTTTAGTTCCTGGACCAGAGATTGAACCCAGGATGTGGCAGTGAAAGTGCTGATTCCTAACTGCTGAAATTCTGTAACTGCCAGTGAATTCCTAAGTCTTAGGTATCTTATATTTTTGTAGTTATTGTAAGTTATATCCTTTTTAAAAATTACATTTGCTGTTTGTTTCTGGTATATAGAAAAGACACCTGATTTTTATATATTGATCTGTATCCACACAAATCGCAAACCCTCTTCTTCTAATATCCAAAGGTTCTTTTGAATTTTCTACAGTATGTAGAGAGTTTTATCATTTGTAAACAGTGATAGCTTCATTTCCTCCTTTCAGTTCCTTACTCCTTTTAATTTTTCCTTATCAAACTCTCCTGATCAGGATTGCTAGTATGGTTTTGAATTGAAGTGGCAATTGTAGGTATATTTGTTCTGTTCCCAGTATCAGGGGAAAGTTTTAAATATTTAGCCATTAAGTCTTGGCAGCTTTTTTCTTTTAATTATAAAAGTTTATCAAGTGATTTTTATTGTATCTACCAAGATGATGTATAAATTATTACTGCATAACAGGTTACCTGCAACATGTGTTGATGGGGATGTGAAGAAATTAGAACCTTCATACATACTGATGAGAATGTGAAATGATGTCATTTGGCATTTTCTCAAAATGTTAAGTGTAAAGTTACTATGTGTTCCAGCAATTCACTCCTGGATATATACCAAGGGAAAATAAAACATGTCTACACAAAAACTTGTGCATGAATTTTTATAGCAGCATTGTTTTATAATAGTTAAAAAGTGGAAACAATTTTGTACCAATTGATGAATGAATAGATAAAATGTGATATATCTATGCAGTGGAATCTTATTCAGCAATAAAAGAATTGAAATAATACATGTTACACATAGATGAGTCCTGAAAGCGTAGTAAGTGAAAAAGTCAGTCGCAAAAGCTCACATATTTAAAATTCTATTTATATGAAATGGCCAGAAAAAGCAAATCTCTAGAGATAAAAGTAGATTAGTCTTGCCAGGGACTAGGGGTTGGGGAAGGATGGGGAGGGAGTGCTAATGGACATGAGGTTTTTTTGAGAGGGAGTGCTGAAGATGTTCTAAAATTAGATTGTGGTAATGACTGCACCACTTCATTAATGTACTATAAACTTTTGGGTTATATGCTGTAAGTTGGTGAACTGTATGATATGTAGGTGTTAGTGTTAGTCACTCAGTTGTGTCTGACTCTTTGCAACCCCACAAACTGTAGCCCACCAGGCTCCTCTGTCCATAGAATTCCCCAGGCAAGAATACTGGAGTGGATAGCCATTCCCTTTTCCAGGAGATCTTCCCGACCCAGGGATCACACCTGAGTCTCCTGCATTGCAGGCAGATTCTTTCCCTCTGAGCCATCAGAAAGCCCATGATATGTGAATTATATCTCAATAAAACTGTTTCAAAAGGTAAGTACATATGTAGTTTTGTTAGATGTTGCCAAATTCCCCTCCCAAAGTGTGCCAGTTTGCATTCCCATACATTTACAATGTATAAACGTACAGTTTTACCAACAGATTATTGTTATACTTTTAAATTTTTACCAGTTTGATAGATGAGAGAAATGGTATTTCAATTTTTAAAAAATTTGCATTTTCCTGTGAGTGAATTTGAACATCTTTTCTTATGTTTAAGGGCTATTTTTATATCTAATTTTGTGAATTGTGTGTTTTTCATATTTCTCTCTCTTTTTTTGGTCCTTTATTCTCTATTTTGTTGTTCGGTCATTAAGTCATGTTCGACTCTTTGCGACCCCATGGACTGCAGCATGCCAGGCTTCCCTGTCCTTCACTATCTCCTGGAGTTTGCTCAAACTCATGTCCATCGGGTTGGTGATACCATTCAACCATTTCATCCTCTGTCACCCCCTTCTCCTCTTGCCCTCAGTTTTTTCCCAGCATCAGGGTCTTTTCCAGTGAGTCAGCTTTTTGCATCTGGTAGCCAAATTATTGGAGCTTCAGCTTCAGCATCAGTCCTTCCAGTGAATATTCAGGGTTGATTTCCTTTAGGATTGAATGGTTTGATCTCCTTGCTTGTCCAAGGGACTTTCAAAAGTCTTCATCAGTACCACAGTTTGAAAGCATCAATTCTTCGATGCTTAGCCTTCTTTATATGGTCCAACTCTCGCATCCATACATGACTACTGGAAAAA
This sequence comes from Cervus canadensis, assembly GCF_019320065.1. NCBI lineage: Eukaryota > Metazoa > Chordata > Mammalia > Artiodactyla > Cervidae > Cervus > Cervus canadensis. The sequence goes on from NC_057386.1 coordinate 77,014,921, forward strand.
CCATAGCTTTGACTGTATGGACCCTTGTTGGCAAACTAATGTTGGCAAACTAATGCTTTTTAATATGCTGTCTAGATATGTCAGCTTTTCTTCCAAGGACTAGGCTTTTAATTTCATGAAAGCAGTTACTGTCTGCAATGATTTGGAGTCAAGAAAAATAGTCTGTCAATGTTTCCATATTTTCCCCATCTATTTGCCATGAAGTGATGGAACCAGATGCCATGATCTTAGTTTTTTGAATGTTGAGTTTTAAGCCAACTTTTTCATTCTCCTCTTTCACCCTCATCAAGAGGCTCTTTAGTTCCTCTTTGCTTTCTGCCATTAGAGTGGTATCACCTGCATATCTGAAAAAGAAAGTGAAAGTCTCTCCGTGGTGTCCGACTCTGCGACCCCATTGACTATGGAATTCAATGGAATTGACTATGGAATGTCCATGGAATTCTCCAGGCCAGAATACCAGAGTGGGTAGCCTTTCCCTTCTCCAGGGGATTCTCCCAACCAAGGGATGGAACCCAGGGCTCCCACATTGCAGGGAGATTAATATCTGAGGTTGTTGATGAAAAAAATTCTCTCTTTTAGTAGTCTTTTGTGATATAGTATTCTATTTCCAATATCATAGAATTTTCCTTGTTTTTATACTTTATATAAATAAAATCATACACATAAACTGTTTTTGGGGAGAATGTGATCTAAGAATGTGATTCTAAGTAACTCAATTATAGTCTGAGGTGAATTTTTTCTGAGTGATACTTAGGTTTGCTATCATTTCTCAGAGTTTTTTTAGTCCAGAGAGTTGAGTCAGTATTCATTATTCAAAGATGTTTCTCTTATTGTTATGCCAACTTCCACCCCTTCTTCTAGTCCTAGGCCAAATGGTGACTCTCTAATGAAGTCTTTCTTGAATCTTCCCACCCCCCAGGGCTGATTGGGTGTTACTTTTTTTGATGTTGTCCACTGTGCTTTGTAGTTTCCTTCATGACATTTACATTAATGTACTCGCTTTAGGTGTCTCTCCTTGCTGTACTCTACGCTGCTTGAAGAGCGAGTCCTGGCTTTATGTTTTTGTGTCCTTGGCGTACTGCTGTGTTTGGTATATAGTTAAGTGCTTAGTAAGTGTTACTGAAAGAACTGGTGTAGTAGAGAGAAGAAAGAGGTGATATTATTATAGGGGAAACGTTGTCCATGGGGGAGAGGTAGAATTTGAATAACCAAAGAAGAGGGCATTCCTGGTGAGATAAGGGAACCAGCAGAAGGGTAGGGAAGGGAATGAGCTTGGTCTGTGTAGTGAACAGTGAAGATGTTTGTCTTATTGGGATATGTTTGTTTATCCTTGTATTCACCATATCTTTACTGCTGCATGTGTATCTGCTGCATGAAACCCCTGGTTTAGTGTATTTAAACTTGGTGCTTTGAGAAAGTAGTAAGAAGATAATATTAAGACGGTAAAGAGAAGCAAGATTTTAAGGAGCACTGAAGAAAAGCATTACGTGTTGGGTTTGATATGGTTCATTGGAGGTGGTAAGTGGATGATCTGCTGGAAACTGTTATTTTCTTGATGTTTTTGTGAGGAAGGTATATAATGTGGATTGGGGGAAGAGAATTACAGAGAATATTGATCCCTTTGGTGATGCAGGTGCTTTAGAGCTGAGACCTGTTAAGACAGCTAGGAATTGGCCAAATGGGCAAACAGAGGAAGGACGTCAAGAGAGAGAAGAAATAGAGAGCTGTAAACAATTGTGGTATTAAACAACCACAGTGGAGGGAGTAAAATGGGAAGATGAGGCTGGACAAGTGAGCATGGATTAGATTTGTGATTTCCATACTGGAGCATATCAGAATGAACATTTCATAACTTCTGAAAAAGAGACCTAGACCCCTTACTTGTTCTTACTAAATCAGTATGCTTGCAAAGATTGAAATTTCATCTTGTAGGTGATGATGAACTGTTGAAGAATTTTGAGAGGGGCTTGACGTTATTCAGTCTTGGATTACCCTGCTGGTGCGGTTAGATGGACTGGAAAGGAGGGGAGATTAGAGGCCAAGAGGCAAATTCTGAGGCTCTTACAACTTCAAAAAAGATGATAAGGACCTCAACTAGGGCAGAGCATATGAGATTATAGAGATGAGTCAAGAGTGAGAGAGGATGATGATGATAGTGGAAAAAGAAGTCACCGATGAGTTTAGCATCTGTTTCTTAGGCAACTTGTGTAGGCGATAGTATAGTTTATGGAGGTAAGCACAGTAGGAGAGATCATACTTTGGGGGAGGTAGCAGAGAAAAAGTTCAGTTTGGGACATACTGGGTTTCTCTCACACTTTTATTCATCCCACTTAATGGCTAGTCCAGGTGCTCTGATTGATTTCTCTGGAGTCATTCTTGATTCTTTCATTCACACCCCACATCCAGTTTGCTATCCAATTTTGCTTCTTTCATCTACAAAAATTTTTGAAAGTTCACTGTTCACTCACCTACCACTCAGTCCAAGCCACCATTGATCTTCACCTAATTATGATATCCGCTTCCAAATTGATCTCTGTGCTTCTGCCCTTGTCCTCTTATCTGTTCTCAATCCAGCATCTGATTATTGATCCTTTTAATAATCAGGTCATCTCTCTGCATAAAATCCTCCTTCTCCCTGGATAAAAGTCAGAGTCCTGAGAGAGGGATTTCCCTTTTCCTCTCATCCCTTTCTCTTTCCTCTCTGTCATCACCTTCTGTCTTCCTTTTACTCACTTCACTCCAGCTCTGTTGCTGATATTTGAACTACTCAGGCTTATTGCCTCTTTAAGATCTTGAATTTTCCTTTCCTTTCACTGGGAAAGTCGTCGTGCCAGTCACTGGCACAGCTCATTCCTACTTCCTGAGTTTTCACACGTGTCACTTTTTCAGTGAATTCTTCCTTGATCACCCAGTATGAAATTGCAACCCTCTTCCTTGCTAAATATTCTCTCCCTTTGGCTCATTTGTCTCCTTAGCCTTTATCACCATCTGCACATGCGTAATACATATTTTGCTTATTTTCTTCTCTCCACACTGGAATTTAAGATGCATAAGAATAAGGACTTGTGCTTTTAAAAAAAAATATTTTTTACTGTGCTGGGTCTTCATTGCTGCACAGGCTTTTCTCTAGTTGCAGAAGCTGGGGCTACACTCTGAGCTGTGTGTGGGTCTCTCGTGGTGGCTTCTCTCGTTGCAGAGCTCAGGCCCTAGGGGCTTCAGTAGTGCGGCATGTGAACTCAGTAGTTGCGCTCCCAGGGCTCTGGGGCACAGCTTCAGTAGTTGTGGTGCACAGACTTAGCTCTGTGGCTTGTGGGATCTTCCTGGATCAGGAATCGAACTCTTGTCTCCTGCATTGACAGGTGGATTCTTTACCACTCAGCTACCAGGGAAGCCCAGGACTTTTGCTTTATTCATCACTATAACTCTCACTGAAAACTACTAGTACATAAAAGGTGCTCAATTAATATTTATTGATTGGTTGAATTAATTAATGTAGTCCTTGGAATATCCTGGAATAGATGCTTGCTGTTTAAATTTGCAGGGAAGTATAGGCAAGAAAATACCTAGTAGACAAACTGGGGCCCATAAAATGGTTTAGACTGGAAGATAGAGTTGAGTGAAGCCAGGACAGTGTCTCGGATAGTTTAGACAGAGTGTGAAGATCTGAAGAGGACTAGGGAGGGATGGGATCCTGGAAGTACCTTCCAGGACTGACTAGAGAGTTACTCTGTCCTTAGAGTTATCCAGGCAGGAACCTTAGTCTGGGCCTTGTGCTTTAGAGGTCCTCATCTGGCCTTTTCCCAGCTATACCGCTCCTGAGAGGATGAGGATTTTGAGGGGCTAGTCCATCTGGAAACCATTTCCAGATCAAGCTAAGAGTATTTGTATCCCCAAATTCCCTGTCCACGTGGTCCTTCACAGGTCTCTTCCCTGATTCTCTCCTCTTAGACTGTACCACATGTATGTATCTCTGGCCTGAGGGTTGGCCAAGTGGCAGCTGTTTGCAGGCATGTAGGCAGAGGTTAGACATGTTGTCTGGGATGTCCACATGTATATATATGAGGCTTTTTGTAGTATGGAGTAGAACCAAAGATGGGATGAGAAGAAGGCAGGCCCCTTCCCCCAACTGATGTTGAGTCTGAGAATGCCAAATCAGAACTTAGCCTTTTAAGTTTTTATGAAAGTATATAGGTCAAGATAGTGGGATAGAATAAAATTTACTAGCCTGTTAGTTTGGTCTATAGCTTTAAAATATTTAAGCATATGGTATGTGGGCTTATATTTGTACTCTTAAAGTTCCTTGAAAACTAGGGGTGGGCCTGCAACAGGAAATTGAAAAAGAGTATCTGGAGAGGGAGAAGATAAATTCAAGGTAGTTTTAAGGAGGGAATAATCAACAGTGTCAGATGTTTCAGAGACATTAAGTCCTATGAAGACAGAAATGTATCCTTTGGATTTGATAACCAGAATTAATAAAAATTTCATTTGGTGGTGATGGATACCAAACTTGTGTAGAAATCAGAAAGTGGAGGCACAGTTTAAATGATTTTTTTTTTTTTTTTTAAGTAGAACTGTATCTGAGAAAGGAAGGAACTAGAGTGGTAGCTAGAGGGCTATGCAGGGTCATGGAGGAGTCATGTTTAAGATGAGAGGGTCTTGACTTTCCTGGCGGTCCAGTGGTTAAGACTCCATGCTTTTACTATAGCGGGCGTGGCTTAGATTCCTGGTCAGGGAACTAGGATCCCACATGTTGTGTGGCATGGCCAAGAAATTAAAAAAAAAAAAAGATGAGAGAGTCTTATAAATATTTGGATGTTGAGGAACAGAACCCAGTGTTAAGAAAGAGAAAGATAAGGAAAAAGAAGGAATAATTGATGGAACAAGGCCTAAGATCCAGTGCACCTGTCAGCAGATCAGCTTTAGAAAACATAAGGGCTATTTGAGGAGGCTTGGAGTGTTTGGATTTGTGTGAATGCTAACTTTTGAAGAGTGAGCAAAAAAGTGAATGGCAGGAAAGTTTAACAGGCAATAATATATTAATGTTGTTCAGTAGTAGTTTTCTGGGTTAGTCTTTTTTTTATTATTTAAAAATTTGTTTAAATTTTTTAAATTAATTATTTTTTTAAATTGAAATTAGTCTTTTTAAACTTGATTTAGTACTCCTGGAGTTCTGGGGTTATACTTGCAGCCATGTGTTAAAATCCTCCTGTTGGTTGATTGAAATATAGCCCATAATGTGGGATATAGGCTATGTATGTGGGAATCTGTTGTTATTCAGTAATTGTCATTTAGTGATGACTTAAAACTTTTAAGTCTGTTAAAAAACTTTTGATTCTTCAGTAGCTTAGAAATAATTAATTATGTTCATTATAAATTGTGTGCCATCAGGCTTGGAGATGATTTGTTGTAGTAAGTACATATTGTCTGAATCACATCTATTTTGAATAAAATATATATATATATTTTTTGAATAAAATATTTTTATAGAGTTATATTAATACTGTATTTTTCCCCCCATTAGTAGTTCCAGAGTACTGCTGGTTTATATTTTAACTCTTGCCAAGTTGTGAAACTAGTGAAGGATGCTTAGACTACTTAACATTCAAATTGTAAGTAAAATTTATTTCTGCTGTTGTTATCTGTATGATTAGAAAACAGAAATTGAAAATAATTGTTACCTTATGTGATAATAGTGAGATTCAGTGTGATGGGATTGAGGATTTCTCTTAGTTTTTATTCTTAAGATACAAATATTTCCTATCACATTTTCTGTTGATAAGATCAAGAAGAAGACTAATAGTAATACTGAATGGGTCTTAGGTAGTGAGGTGAAATTTCTGCTTTTTTCCAGGAATTTTCTATTTACTGTAGAAGTTTATGGAAATTCTTTATTATTTTATTTTCATATTTAATATAGGACATGTTATTAATGGAATGATTAATTAGAAATGATTGTTTTCTCTTTAAATATGCTTAGTTTTTTGTGTGTGAAATTTTTGTGTGAAAAATTCTATTAAAAAGCCCTGTGATTTCTTTGTGAAATATTTAATGTTCACAAAAATCAAATAAAATGTAACCTTTTAAGAAATAATCTAACATAAATCAAGATGATGTACATATTGCCATTCATCTCCACTAGGGGAAAAAAACTTGAATTATGTTTACTTGAAACCATTTGCTATATTGCATTTTGAACCAATAACAAAAAAGTTATTGAAGAAAGAATGATAAAGTAATATTAAAGGCATTCCAAGTCATTTCACTACTTTATTTTCAAACTACTGTATTTGAAAGTATAAGTAATTCAAATTAATCTGTTTTATAGACCTTATACAGTATACAAAATATGAACACAAAATGAGCCTGCTACTGTAAGCAAAAGATAATTCTAATTAGTTATTTATATACCTACATAAACAACATAAACATAAATTCATATACATAAACAAACCAAATGAGCCAAGGAAGACTGAAATGTTTACAGACCAATACATCTTTTAATTTGTTAAATAGGTGAATAATTTTAGAAGTTGTCTTGGTCCAGCACATTTTATGTTTTTAGTGCATAAAACTTTTTTTAAATTTCAGAAATTTTTACCAGACTATTTCAGGAATAACAGTACATCTTCATAAGGGGAAAAAGTTGTAACATTTTATTTCTTAGAATGTAAACATCATAAGATCGCCAATGTGCAATAGTAGCTTGGTAAGAACTGCAGTGTGAACTTGACTGCTCTAAGAGGAGTGCTCGTTACTGCCCTCTTTTGACACGAGCTGTATAAGCCTAGCTCTTTTTTTCTCAGTTTATAAAAATGTTAAAAAATTTTATTGCAAAATAGTTTGTGCTTTATATCCTTGTATTTCTAAAAATAATTTTTCAAATTCTTCTTCTTTTTAGGCTCTCTGGTTAATCATCTTAAGAAGACTGGATTTCTGGATATCAACTCTACTCCATCTCTATTGACTTTTAAAAGATGATAATGCAAACCTGTAACACTGACAGTCATCCATGAACCTTTAATTACAGTGATTGGTAGCGTTTGAAGCTTCCTCAGGGAGTAAACAATGACATCAGCAGTGGTTGACAGTGGAGGTTCTGTTTTGGAGCTTCCCAGCAATGGAGTAGAAAATCAAGAGGTTAGCCATCCAGTGTATTACATTTCTGTTTTGTTCATAAAATCAATGCATGAACTAATGAATTTAATGGGAAACAGACATTTGAGGGTAGAAATGTATAGTGCATGAGATTGTATGTCTCTGTCATGTGTCCTCATATAATTAGGTACTAGAAGGTTGAGGGAGGTAGTGCTGGGCCTGAGTTGCCTGAGTTGTTGGAACTTCCATATCTTGGAATGGACTAGGAGGGAAAAAAGAAACAAGACAATAGTATTAGTTGTGAAATAAATTTAAATCTCTGATAAAATCCGTTGTTTTGGATTTTAGAGTATATAAGTAAATACTGTACCTAAATACCTAAATTATGCATCTTACTTTAGAATTTTGTATCTCTTTTTGTTGTTACCTTTGTCTTTTGATTGTTCTAATTCATGTGAGAATCCATTGTATTTTAATTATGTATTATTTATACTTAAGAATTTAGATAATGTTTAAATAAGAAGAGAAACTCGGTTTTGAAATTTTATACTTGAAGGATTTTGGAATGCTATTTGTTTTTTTTTTTTGTTGTTGTTGTCATTATTGATAACATTAAAGAATAAGAGATAGGAGTAGAAAACAACAGTACCAGAAATACATGGACTTTGAGGGCCTGGCTTTTATTCCCACCATTTGGTAAAGACTGACTATTAGGAATTGTCTAAATTAAAATATAATAATACTGTCACAACAATGGTCAAATATTTGGCCAGAGATAAGATGGGAAAATAGAGGAAAAAAGTTTTTTTTTTCTACATTCTGTGAAAGATACTGCTGTTACTGGTACTTAGTATTACATCTGAGATACAAGTTAGGATGTCAGACTGTGTGTCTGGATGCTGGCGTCTGGATTCTTTTTCTCGCTTGCTTGGTGTCTCTTCAGTCTTCTGAGATAGCTATGGGCAAATTCAGTGGGTTTGTTTTCAGTGGACTTGGTAACTGAAATATTCCTGTTGTATTTGAATCTAAAACTGTTTGAAAATCTACTAAGAGAAAGAAAGGCAAAGAACATGTTTTATTTTCATGATCAATTCCTACTTCTTCTTGAAATTTCACTTTCTGTATGATCTCTTCCAAGTATGATTCATCCAAGAAATGAGGGACTCAGGATTTCTGTCCCGCCAATATCATCCAGTACTTGCTTCTTCAGGTACTTTCTTTTTGCCCCATGGTTTTACTTTGTTGATATTAATTCTATGGGGGAAGCTGCTAAGAACAGTTGGCAGAATATATTTACCTTGTGGTGACTGGGTACCACCATTACGGGAAAATGAATAGAACGCTTTGTTTCTGGAAGACTCTCTATACCTCCCTTCATTTACATGGAATCCCATGTGTTCATGGCTTGACAAACTGATTATTACCAAAGAAAGAATCTGACAAAATAATTTTGCCAAGACATTATTGACTAATGATTTATGCAGTAGTCTTAAAAGGTGATCATAGGCATTTTAGGGAGAGTGTCACCAGAAAGGAGGAAACTGTTCTCGGGAACTTTTTCTTCACATTATATCATGTGGATGCCTACTTACTTTCATTTCATTTATTCCTTCAACAAACACTAATTGACCTCTTACTGAATGTCAGTTACTTTTTTAGGCGCTGGGGATAAAATATTTCAGAATGGCTGTGAAGAATAAATCAGGGCTAGAGGTAGATAGAGAATTGGTAGGATATTTTGATTAGAATGGACAAGGAAGGCTTCTCTGAGCAGGCGGCATTTTAGTGTCGACCTAATGAATAACATAAGGGATTGAGCTGTAGAAACACCTGGGGAAGAAAATTCCTAGAAGAAGGAAAAGCCACTAGTATCTGTAATATTTCCTAAGTTTTTAAAGTGAGTTTTGGGGATAGTGGTATTTGAAAGATAGAATTTTGTCTTATAAGCTACTATTCAGGAATGTATTTATAATATATATATATACATATATATATATATATATATATATATACACTACTTATACTTTAAAATGTAAGGTGGGGTGGGAAAAAAATGACCTTATTACCTTAACTTCAGAATCTGAAGAAAAAATAAATGTTTAAAATATGATGGGCAACACATTTTAAATCAATTGTACCACAACACATTTTTTTTAAAATTATTAAAAAAGTGGGCATTTGGAGACTTACTAGTGATGCTTAGGCTTTATTTCTCATAATTTTATTCTTGATTATGCTTTATATGAATGTGTTTTATAAAATTAGGATAATTCTATTTCTGACAAAGCAAAAAAGTAGACTGTAATCTTATTAATGAGTGTGGATATAAAAATCATAAATGAAATAGTAATACATTTATAAAATAGTCATATATTTAAAAATCCAGTTACCAAATAGGATTTAGATACATAAGGATAATCCAATTTTAAGAAAACCATCAATATATATCCCTACTAATATGACATGTGATATAGTGGTTAGGATAAAATACTTGATGAAATAGAATTTTATGAAGTTAAATATCCTTCCTGATAAAAACCCTAAATAATATAAGTGTGTATTTCCTTAACATTATTTAAAAAAAATATATAAATCAAGAGCTAGAATCCTATTTAATGGTGAAATACTGGAGTATTTTCTTTGAAATTGGAGAGAAAGTCAGTATGGGCACTACTATTATTTAATATTTTCCTGTAATCAGACAAAATAATGAAAAAACATATAACTACTAAAAAGGAGATCAAATTGCTGTTTATAGATAATATGACTCACCACCCAGGAAAACCAAGGGGAAATCCATGAAAACCCATTATAACTAATAAGAGTGCCGAATAGTTTGGTGGGTACAAAATTAACATAAAAATATCTTGCTTTCTTTTAAGGACTGTAATTAGCTAGAAAAAAATCATGGAAATAAACTGTATTTCAGAAAATTAACAAAAATGTATCAAATGTTGAGGAATAAAAGTAAAAGATATGTAGGACTTGTTTGAAGCAAACTAATTAATGACACTTAAGTAGACTTTAATAAACGAAGAGATATAGTTTGTATTTGGGTAAGAGAAATGGGAATGGTCAGTATTGTGGAGGATGTCAGTCCTCCAATTAATCTATATATTTAATTCCATCTCTATCAGATGTTAGGGCCAGTTGGGAGAAATTGATCATATGGGCCTAAAGATTGTATGGAAGAATAAACATAGAGGAGTACCAGAGCAGTTTTTGAGAAGGAAATACATAGCAGGTAGGTCTCATAGAAATGGGGAATTAATGCAGAAAAGATAAAAAAGGATTTAGGTATATATTTAAAAACAAAATGAATGCAAGTTTTAGAGAGCATCTGCTTCCAGACAAAGAAGATTGAGACTTCTTCCACTTCAGGTTGTGATGGAACAACTGAAACCAGATTTATACTCCAACCATAAACAACTAGGAAAATGAACAAAACATATGAACCCACAGTTTTTATTTGTGCTATGGTCTTGAATGTTTGTGAACCCCTCAGAATTCATATGTTGAATCCAAACTTCCAAAGATGATTATCATTAGGAAGGTATTAGGAAGTAGGGCTTTAGGAAGGTGATTAGGTAATGAGGAAGGAACCTTTACAAATGGGGTCAATACTTTTATAAGAGGCTCTAGGGGAAAAAAAAGGCTCTAGAGAGACCCCTTGCCCTTTCTGCCATGTGAGAACAAAAGAAGAAGTCTGTGACTTGGAAGAAGGCCCCCACTCAGTCATTCTGGTACCCTGATCTTGGATTTCCAGCCTCCAGAACTGTGAGCAATAAATTTCTGCTGTTTTTCAGTCACCTAGTCTGGTATTTGTTATAGTAACATGAATGGATTAAGACAGTTGGACCACAGACAGTGCAAGACTGTTCTTCCTGAGAAACGATTGCACTGGCTTACTGCTTGGACCTACTTTCTGGACCAAACCATGGGAAGGAGAAATCCAAGCAGAATGTGACAGTCTCACTGTATCAAGGAACCAAAATTCGGAATTTGGAGAGGCTAATGCAACTAAAAATGGGAAAACAATGGAATAGGTGGGGAAACAATGGAATAGATGAGGAAACATGGAAATAATGCAACTAATAGATAGGAAAACAAATAGATGGGAAAACTGGAAACAGTGACAGACTTTATTTTTTTGGGCTCCAGAATCACTGCAGATGGTGATTGCAGCTATGAAATTAAAAAACACTTGCTTCAAAAACAAAACAAACAAAAAAAAACACTTGCTCCTTGGAAGAAAAGCTATGACCAACCTAGACAGCATATTAAAAAGCAGAGGCATTGCTTTGCCAACAAAGGTCCACCTATTCAAAGCTATGGTTTTTCCAGTAGTCATGTGTGGATGTGAGAGCTGGACTATAAAGAAAGCTGAGTGCTGAAGAATTGATGGTTTGGACTGTGGTGTTGGAGAAGACTCTTGAGAGTCCCTTGGACTGCAGGGAGATCCAACCAGTCAATCCTGAAGGAAATCAGTCCTGAATATTCATTGGAAGGACTGATGCTAAAGCTGAAACTCCAATACTTTGGCCACCTGATGCAAAGAACTGACGCATTGGAAAGACCCTGATGCTGGGAAAGATTGAGGGCAGGAGGAGAAGGGATTGACAGAGGATGAGATGGTTGGATGGCATCACCGACTCGATGGACATGAATTTGAGCAAAGCTCTGGGAGTTGGTGATGGACAGGGAAGCCTGGCATGTTGCAGTCCATGGAGTGGCAAAGAGTCAGACATGACTGAGCGACTGAACTGAATGCAGCTAATTTGAGGGGCAGGGTATCTGAAAGGAAGAACCTGCCCAGAGGAGGAACACAGAACTCAGCCTTTGGTTCCCCTAGTCTTTAGCTGAATGAGCTCCCAGGTATAGTAAGAAACTCCATGAAGCAAGGTAAAGGATGATCAGAAAGGTGTAAACTCAGGAACCTACTGAAAAAAATCTACATAGTTCACTCAGGGCTGGAAGATGCTAGAGTTTCAACCAGTTGGAAAAGAGAGTTTTTGTTAACTGCCCAGGGCCCTCATTAGAGATTCCAGAAGGGTCATGCCTATATAAGTGGAGCTAAACTAGCTCTGGAATAAAGGGGAGTCCAAACTTGCCCTAGAAAGATTTCAAAATAAGCCTTGAAAATTGATCCACAAGTAACATAACTGTCATAGTAAACATTATTAAAATAAGACAGCAATGTGTAAATTTCACCCAATGATGTAAATTTTACATATGAAATACCCAATCATGTTAAATGCAAGGATGCAGGAATAATATAACTTAAAACTTGGAGAAAAATTTGTCAGTGAAAATAAATAGAAATGATAGGTAATTAACAGATAAAATTTCAAAACAACTATTACAGATATGCTCAAGAAAGATAAAGAGAACATGAATCTCAGAGGAGAGGTGTAAATGACATAAAAGAACCAAGTGAAACTTCTAGAAATGAAATCTATCCTATATGAAAAGAAAAACTCACTGTATAGGATTACAAATAAATTAGGTACTGCATAAGAAAAGACCAGTGAATTTGAAGGATAGAAACTATATCATGAAGTGCAGAAAGACTGAAAAAAGAAAAAAAGGTGAACAAAGACTTGGTTACCTGTGGGACAATATCAAGTTGTCTAACATAATGTAATTGGAGTCCCAGAATGAGAGAAGAGAACATAAAAAGCATGTAAAGAAATAATGGCTATAAAATTTCCCAAGTTTGATGAAAATATAAACCCACAGATCTGAGAAGGGGCTTCCCTGGTAGCTCGGCTGGCAAAGAATCTGCCTGCAGTGCAGGAGACTCTGGGTTGATTCCTGGGTCGGGAAGATCCTGTGGAGGAAGGAATAGGCTATCCATTCCAGTATTCATGGGCTTCCCTGGGGGCTCAGACAGTAAAGTATTTGCCTGCAATGCAGGACACCTGGGTTTGATTCCTGGGTTGGGAAGATCCCCTGGAGGAGGGCATGGCAACCCACTCCAGTATCTTGCCTGGAGAATCCCTGTGGACAGAGGAGCCTGGTGGGCTACAGTCCATGGGGTCACAAAGAGATGGACATGACTGGACAACTAAGCACAGCACAGATGTAAGAATCTTAAACTCTAAATAGGATAAAGCAGAGAGTAAACAGACTGAGGTACATCATAGTAAAGCTGCTGAAAGCAGACTTCAAAAAGAAAATCTTAAAAGCTTCTAGAGAACTTCTCCTCATTGAGAGGAGTGTGGCCTTCTCTCACACCATGGCTTGTGCTCATTCACTGATACCAGTACTCCAAAAAGGAGGAGTCATCTGGAAAAATGCCTCTTTTCTTGCTGTGTTCAGGTCTCCCGTTTGACCAGATATTGTGTACTTCACTCACACCAACTTGCATAAGAACAATGGACAGCTCTATGCTGCAGTGAATTAGCAGGTCATCAAACCAGTTCTGAGTCTTGGGCCACTGGCAGAGCTGTGACTCTATTTCCCAGAGTTTGAGGTGGTGGGACTCACTGTTCTGGCCAGGGTGCTTTTGGAAATACATGTTGTGGAGGCCACATGTTTGCGCTAATCAAGGCCTGGTGATGTTGGCACTTCAGACTGAACACAATGCAGAAGTGATACTCTATCTGCTCTGCACTGGCTGCCTCAGCGTTACCAGCGCTGGTTGTGTCATCTTATTGAGGAAGTTCCTGCACTTGCTTTGGTGGCTGAAGATAAAGTTGAAGGCTACAAGAAGACCAAGGAGATTGTTTTGCTTCTGAAGAAACTTAAGGCTTGGAATGATATCAAAAAGATCTGTGCTTCTCAATGAACGAGAACTGGCAAAGGCAAAATGAGAAGCTGTCACTGTATCCAGCACAGGGAACCCTGCGTCTTCTTTAATGAGGATAGTGAAATCATCAAGGCCTTCAGAGACATCCCTGAAATTACTCTACTTAGTGTAAGCAAACTCAGTATTTGAAACTTGCTCCTGGTAGGCATGCGGGATGTTTCTGCATTTGGACTGAAAGTGCTTTCCACAAGTTAGATGAGCTGTTTGGCACTTGGTATAAAGAGTAACTGCAAACTCCCCATTCACAAGATGCTTAATATAGACCTTTGTAGAACGTTGAAAACCCCAGAGATCCAGAGAGCTCTCCAAGCACCACATAGGAAGACTCACTGCAAAGGCCTGAAGAAGAATCCCCTGAAGAACTTGAGAATCACATTGAAGCTACTAAACTCATATTCACAGACCATGTGCCATAATACCATTCTTCTCCCGACCAAGAACCACAAAATTCAGGTGGACAGAAGCAGCATTAGAAGCCAGATCAGATGAAGAGGGGATTCCAGGCAAGAAGACTGTGGTGGAGAAGAAAGGAAAGAAGGCTCTTGGCATTAAGAAGCAGAAGCAGCTTTGAGGGGAAAAAGCTGCAGTGAAAACAAAACAAAACAAAAACCCAGCAACTGAAAGGAAACCCACAAAAAGGAAGCCCAACACAGAGAAGAAGTCTGCTGGATAAACTCAAATTTGTTTATTCTGTAAAGGTCAAATCATTTTGGACAGTTAATTTTGAGTAAAGACCCGATCGAAGAGGTAATGAGAAGCATGGAGGAAAAAGGCTTCCAGAGGGAAAAATTCATTACCTACAGAAGAATGAAGATACGACTACAGATATCTTTATTAGAACTATGCAAGTCAGAAGATAATAACTTCCTTAAATTTCACAAAACTCAAACTTGTCAACCTACAATTACATATCCAGTGAAAATGTCCTTCAGAGTGAAGTTTTTCTCAGCCCAACAAAAGCTGAGAGCATTTATCACCAACGAATGTGTATTGTAAGAAATGTTAAAGGAAAATCTTTAGGCAGAAAGAAAATGATACCAAATTAAAGCATATGTACATAAATTTATACATAAAGCTAGAGAAATAGTTAATGTTTAGGTAAATACTTTCTAAAATTTGTTTTAAATTTTTTAAAAAGATAATTGTTTAAGACAAAAATAACAGTGCATTATACAGATATGTATGTATATAATAGCTGAATTATGGGGTTTGCAATGTGAAGAAGCAAAAGAAATGAATGTATGACAACAGTCAAACAAAGGATAGGAGGCAGGATTGGAAAAATACTACAGTGCTGTAAACTTTTTACATTAAGCATTGTTGGATATAAACTGTAATATGTTAGGAAGCCTATTGTAAGATCTGTGCTGTGCTGTGCTTAGTCGCTCAGTCGTGTCCGACTCTTTGTGACCCCATTGACTGTAGCCCACCAGGCTCCTCTGTCCATGGGGCTCTCCAGGTAAGAATACTGGAGTGGTTGCCATGCCCTCCTTCAGGGCATCTTCCCAACCCAGGGATCAAACCCAGATCTCCCACATTGCAGATGGATTCTTTACCATCTGAGCCACCAGGGAAGCCCAAGAATACTGGAGTGAGTAGCCTATCCCTTCTCCAGGGGAGCTTCCCAACCCAGGAATTGACCAGAGTCTGCTGCATTGCAGATGGATTCTTTACCAGCTGAGCTACCAGGGAAGCCCATTGTAAGATCTAGTGCACCACTAAAAAATAAAGAAATATAGATAGCAGCCATTACTATATATAAATTAAATAGAATTAAAATGGATACTAAAAAAATTCTTAATTCAAAACAAGACTGAGAATGAAAGGAACAAGGAATAAATGAAGTAAATAACAGAGCAGTTGGTAGATTTAAACCTTGTTTTATTGATAATATTAAATATAAGTATTCTAAAAAGCCCAATTTAAATGAAGATATTGTTTAAAATTAGATTTTTTTAAAAAGCCAAATCTGTTGGTTTCATGCAAAGAACTCATTTTAAGTATAACCACACAGTTTAAAAGTGAAAGTATAGATACAGATGATACCATGCAAATATTAATTATAAAACAAGGTGAAGTGGTTTCAGGACAAGACCAGGGATAAAGATAGATATTTCATAAATGATAAAAGGACCATCTTCTCAAGAAGACTTAACAATCCTAAATGTTTTGCATTCAACGTGAGCGCTTCAATATACATAAAACATAAACTGATAGAACTGAAAAGAACTGATAGAACTGAAAGAATAGATAAATCCACAGTATTAGTCAGAGTTTGCAGCATTCCTCACTCACTAATTGATAGATCGATTAGAAAATTAATGAGGATATCAAAAACTTGAATAACAGTATGAGCTAACTTCACCTAATGGACTTCTATGAAGCACTGTGCCTAACAGTATTAGAATACATATTCAAGTGCACATGGACAGTAAGCGAAAGTAGATCATATGCTGGGTTGCACATCTCAGTAATTTTAAAAACTTTCAAAGGATCAAAATTATATAGAGAAAGTGTGACCAAAGCAGGATTATATTAGAAATTAACAAAAAAAAAAATGATTGCAAAATGTTTTAATACTTGCATATTAAATAGTGTACTTATATATTAATGTAACCCATGGATTAAAGAATAAATGACAAGAGAAAGTAGATGTTCAAACTGAATGAAGATGAAAGCACAGTATATCAAGTTTGAGGGATGAAGCCAAAGTGGTGCTTAGAGGAAAGTTTATAGCTTCATATATTTACCTTGGAAAAGGAAAATCAATCTTAAGGTTTTGCCTCAACAAGCTAGAATATGAAGATCAAATCAAATCCAAAGTAGAAGGAGCAAAGTAATAAAAATAAAAACAAAATCACACCCCAGCCCTGGCTGCCTCCACGGCAGATGACCTCCTCACCCTACTTGGGCTCCCACCTGATGACAGATCTTCCTCCTGTATAGATGCCCTTCTCACAGCACTCAGGCTCTAACAGCCCAGGTTGAGCTGCTCGCATGTGTAGATGCCCTCTTTATTCCGTGTGAGTTGATTCTCCACATAAGACACACACACACTGGATTTGATAAGCCGCGCCAAGCCACCTACCTTGAGGATGCTCTCCTCATGCTGACACCACCACCACCACCCCCACCACCCCCTGCCCCCAGTCAAGCTGTCCCCCTTATGAGCTCCCACCTCACTCACTCCCTTTGACAACCCACACGTCTTCTTGCCTCTGAGGATGCCTTTCATATTCTCCAACCCTACATCAGGCTTCTGACCCCCATGGACACTCCTCACCCAACAGGGACTTAACACACCACAGCAGGCTTCAGCCCTGCGTGGATACCTCCTCATCCTGCTCAGGGTCTCACATCCAAGCTGGGCCAGTGCTGTGCATGACCTCCCTCCTCTTACTTGAGCTCTGACATCCATGACAGCCTCCAGCATGAACGCCTAACTTGCTCTGCTTCACATGATGGCATGAGGGCTGAATTATTCAGAGCAAAGGGAAAAGGACAGCTCCAGAAATAGTAACTATACCTAGAGAGCCTTTTTCATGAAATGTTTTAGTAACACAATGCAATGTATGAGTGTACTGGATCATGCTGTGAAACATTTTACTGTGGGTCTCAAGCAAGGTTTGAAGGCCAGTGACCTAGGAAGGTTCTAGAATGATGGTACAGTAGCACCCCATTTAGTACATCATTGTTCTCTGGATTGCTGTCTCGGGACAGACCCTGCCACCTGTGTGTGCACTCTATCCCAAAGGACACAGCTTCCAGGACAAGAGATGTGACTTTGGGAGGCCACTGGGAGTCACAGACCTGGGTTCCAGCCCTGCTTCAGCCAATCACTAGGCAAGCAATCCAATTACCTGACACATGAAAATGCAGACATAGTGTGCACTTCTCCCCCAAAGTATAAAATCGGGTAGTCGTGAAAAGTGCTTTGAAAACAATTAAAATAACTGGCATTTAAGGAATGCACCAATCCTTTACAATCTTGAATCTTTGTGAAATTCACACCTAATAGATGAAGGAACTGAAGCTTAAGGAAGTTAGGTGGATAGATGAACCAGTATTTGAATCCAGATCAGTCCATTAGCTGCTGCTGCTGCTAAGTCGCTTCAGTCGTGTCCAACTCCGTGCAGCCCCATAGACGGCAGCCCACCAGGCTCCCCAGTCCCTGGGATTCTCCAGGCAAGAACACTGGAGTGGGTTGCCATTTCCTTCTCCAATGCATGAAAGTGAAAAGTGAAAGTGAAGTGGCTCAGTCTAACTCTTCGCGACCCCATGGACTGCAGCCTACCAGCCTCCTCCGTCCATGGGGTTTTCCAGGCAAGAGTGCTGGAGTGAGTTGCCATTGCCTTCTCCACATTAGACTCCACCCTCAATCATTAAATGGTACTTCTCTGCGTGAAGATAAAAGTTACTGCATTAGAGACAAAGGAACATGTATTGTCATGGAGTTTGACTTACTTATATGGAGAATGAATCTTTTTATTATTCCCTTTTAATATAACTTGTGAAAGTTCTGAGTCCTATAGGGTCCCCCCTTTTCTATGTAAATACAGTTAAAATACAGGAATTTGAGACAAAAAGGGGCCGCTCTGAAAATGCCAATGGTGGGACCTGGTGCAGGGTCCCTGGGTGGCACAGTCATTCCTTAGCTGTAAGACAGCCCCAAGGTGAGGCCCTTGCATGAAGTGGGTGATGGATAAATATGTTGAAGAATAGATGAAACTCCAATTCCAATTAAAAGTCTTAATTAAAAAAAAAAAAAAAAAAACAAAATCAATGAAGTTGAAAGTGGACAATCTCTAAGTAGACTGCACAAGAAAAAGGCAAAATACACTAATATCAAGAATGAAAGATACATTATTATAGACAGTAAACATTAAGAAGAACTTTAGGCCAATAAGTTTGATAACTTAGATGAAATGGGCCAATTCCTTGAAAGTCATTCCAAAAGGAAAAGCAGGCCTGCATAGCCCTCTATTTTTTAAATAAGAAATCTTTTAAAAAGATATCTTTTAAATAAGAAATCTTTTAAAAAAGTATCTTTCAAATAAGATATTTAAGTAACCTTTGGATTTGTAGTCAAGGTCTTTCCTGCAAAGAAAACTACAGAGCTAAATGGCTTTCTTGACCTGCTAAATGTTTATGGAAGAAGTAATACCCATTCTACACAACTCTTTTAGAAAATAAGAGGACAAGAGAATTTTATGAGGTCAGAATTACCCTGATATCAAGACCAGACAGATTTTATAGGAAAAGAAAACTACATGTCCATATTCTTCATGAACATAGAATCCAAACATTCTTGATAAAATACTTGCAGTCAAATCCCGGGGCGTATAAAAGGGATCATATGTCTCAAATGGGGTTTATCCCAGGGAGGTAGGTTTAATCAATTAGTGTAATTTTCCATGTTAACAAAGGAAAATGGGAAAATCATGTGATCGTATCAGTAGCAGCTTAAAGCCCATTTGCTAAAAGCCAACACCTATTGTACAAATTCCATAAACTAGTCATAAAGGGCCGCTTTCTTAGTCTGGTAAGTACATATGTGAAAAGCCCACAGTAAACATACTTAACGGAAAAGGACAATGTTTTCCTTTTAAGGTTGAGAACAAGGCAGGGGTGTCTGCTCTAACCACTTCTGTTCAACACTGCACTGGCAAAATTGGTACAGGGCAAGAAAAATAAAAAAGACTTACAGATCGGAAAAGAAGAAATAAAACTGTCTTTATTGCTAAATGATGCAATCATATACATAGAAACTCCTAAGAACTCTGTGAAACTGTTAATAAGTAAATGTAGAATAGGTGTCTATGTAAAAATCAGTTGTATTTATATATTCTGGCAAAGTGCAATTCAGAAAGTAAATTTAAAAAGCAATACTATTTAACAGCAGCATAAGACCAAAGGGTTAAGTTTAATGAAATCTGTACATAGAAAACTACAAAATACTGTTGAGACAAATTTAGTTCAGTTTAGTTGCTCAGTCATGTTCAACTCTTTGCGACCCCATGGACTACAGCATGCCAGACTTCCCTGTCCATCACCAACTCCCAGAGCTTGCTCAAACTCATGTCCATCGAGTCGGTGATGCCATCCAACCATCTCATCCTCTGTCATCCCCTTCTCCTCCTGCCCTCAATCTTTCCCAGCATCAGGGTCTCTTCCAATGAGTCAGTTCTTCACATCAGGTGGCCAAAGTATTGGAGTTTCAGCTTCAGCATCAGTCCTTCCAATGAATATTCAGGACTGATTTCCTTCAGGATTGACTGGTTGGATCTCCTTGCAGTCCAAGGGACTCTCAAGAGTCTTCAACACCACAGTTCAAAAGCATCAATTCTTCAGCACTCAGCTTTCTTTATAGTCCAACTCTCATATCCATACATGACTACTGGAAAAACCATAGCTTTGACTAGATGGAACTTGGTTGGCAAAGCAATGCTAGGTTGGTCATAGCTTTTCTTCCAAGGAGCAAGTGTCTTTTAATTTCATGGCTGCAATCACCATCTGCAGTGATTCTGGAGCCCAAAAAAATAGTCTGTCACTGTTTCCATTGTTTCCCCATCTATTTGTCATGAAGTGATTGGACCGGATGCCATGATCTTAGTTTTTTGAATGTTTTGTTTTTAGCCAGCTTTTTCTCTCTCCTCTTTCACTTTCATCAAGAGGCTTGGTTCCTCTTTGCTTTCTGCCATGAGGGTGTTGTCATTTGCATATCTGAGGTTATTGATATTTCTCCTGGCAATCTTGACTCCAGCTTGTGCTTCATCCAGCCTGGTATTTCACATGATGTACTCTGCACATGAGTTAAATAAGCAGGGTGACAATATACAGCCTTGACATACTCCTTTCCCAATTTGGAGCCAGTCTGTTGTTCCATGTCTGGTTCTAACTGCTGCTTCTTGACCTGCATATAGATTTCTAGGAGGCAGGTAAAGTGGTCTGGTATTCCCATCTCTTTCAGAATTTTCCAGTTTGTTGTGATCCACATAGTCAAAGGCTTTGGCATAGTCAATAAAGCAAAAGTAGATATTTTTCTGGAACTCTCTTGCTTTTTCTATGATCCAATGGCTGTTGGCAGTTTGATCTCTGGTTCTTTTGTGTTTTCTAAATCCAGCTTGAACATCTGGAATTTATTGGTTCATGTACTGTTGATGCCTGGCTTGAAGAATTTTGAGCATTACTTTGCTAGTGTGTGAGATAAGTGCATTTGTGCAGTAGTTTGAACATTCTTTGGCATTGCCTTTTTTAAAGATTGGAATGAAAACTGACCTTTTCCAGTCCTGTGACTACTGCTGAGTTTTCCAAATTTGCTGGCATATGATTGCAGCACTTTAACAGCATTATCTTTTAGGATTTGAAATAGCTCAGCTGGGTATTCAATCACCTCCACTAGCTTTGTTTGTAGTGATGCTTCCTAAGGCCCTGTTGATTTCTCATTCCAGGATGTCTGGCTCTAAGTGAGTGATCACACCATGGTGGTTATCTGGGTCATGAAGATTTTTTTTTTGTATAGTTCTTTGTATTCTTTCCATCTCTTCCTAATCTCTTCAGTTTCTGTTAGGTCCATAGCATTTCTGTCCTTTATTATGCTCATCTTTGCCTGAAATGTTCCCTTGGTATCTCTCATTTTCTTAAGAGATCTCTGGTCTTTCCTGTTCTACTGTTTTCCTCTATTTCTTTGCATTGATCACAGAGGAAAGCTTTCTTATCTCTCCTTGCTCTCCTTGAGAGAAATTAAACATTTGAATAAATGGAGGAATATAACATAGGTGTGGATCAGAAGATTCATGGCTTAAGAACAGAGTTGGAGGGCTTACATACCTGATTTAAAGACTTACTGTTAAGATCCAGTAATTGAGATAGTGTGGTGTTGGTATACTGACAGACCTGTGGATCAGTGGAACATCGCATAGTCCTGTGTAAGACTGATTGATTTTCAGTAATGGTGCTAATGTAATTCAGTGGAGAAAGGATAGTCATTTTAACAGATGAGGTGGAACAACTATATCCCTATGCAAATAAATGAACTACAGTCCTTTCTTGCATCATACACAGTGACAAACTCCAAATGTATTATATAATTAAATGTTTAAATAGTGTAAATGGAGAAAAATGAGGAAATTTTCTCAGCCTTGAAGCAGGCAATAATTCCTTAGATTGAATATAAAACACATGAACCTTAAAAGAAAAAAATGATAAAATTCATTTAAATGAAAAGCTTCTATTCCTTAAAAATATCCCATTAATAAAATGAAAGGGCAGGAATTCCCTGGTGGTCCATTGGTTAGGATTACGGGCTTCCACTGCAGGGGGCTCAGGTTCTATCCCTGGTGTGGAACTAAGATCCTTTATGCTGTGTGGTGAGGGGGAGGGAGGGAAAGGCAAACCAAAGATTGGAAAGGAGTTACAGCACATAACCTGTATTCAGAATATATAGAAGGACTTATATTCAGATGATATATAATAATAAGTTGGAGATAATCCATTAAAATTAGAAAAAGATTTGAGCTGATAACTATATGAATGGCTAATAAGCACACTTTTAAAATGCACAATATTATTAGCCATCAGGGAAACGCAAAGTGAAAACACAAGGAAATACTACTACATAGAGAATGGTGAAAATTGCAGAGCATGTTTGGAGAGGAACTGGAACTGAACCTTTCATATATTACTAGTGGGAATGTAAAACAATGTGACCACTTTGCAAAATAATTTGACAGTCCTTTTAAAACTAGATGTACAATTACCATATGATCTGGTAATTTGATTTGTAGGTAAATATTTAATGGAAAAGGAAGGAGAGGAACAGCAAGACATTACTAGGAGTATTGCTGCTGTTTAGTCACTAAGTCGTGGCCAACTCTTTGTGACCCCATGGACTGTAGCCTGCCAAGCTTCTCTGTCCATGGGATTTTCCAGGCAAGATTATTGGAGTGGGCTGCCATGCACTTCTCCAGGGGATCTTTCTGACCCAGAGACTGAGCCTGTGTCTCCTGCTTGGCAGGCAGATTCTTTACCACTGTGCCACCTGGGAAGCCCCGATAGAAGTGTTAAAGCTCTGTGTAGAGAGGTCTGTCAATACGGTGGGAGTCTCAGCAATAAAAAGAAATGATCTACTGAACATGCAATGACAAGTATAAATCTTAACATTATGCTAACTTAACTCAAATACAAAAGAGCAAAACTGTTGACTTCATATATATGAAATTTTAGAAAAAGAAAATTTATAGAGATAGAAAGATCTGTGATTGTCCACGTGGGTGGATGGGGGAGTAGGTGGTGGTATGGTGGTGATTGTGAGAGTTTGACTGGTATGAGGGGTGCAAGGGAGCCTCCTGGGGTGATAGAAGTATTCTATTTCTTGATGGTGATGATCGTTACAGGAATTTCTACATTTACAGAAATCCATAGAACTATACACTTAAAATGGTTGCATTTTATTTACATAAAAATACATCGGTAAAGTTGATTAAAACTAAATAATTTATTTTATTAGTTGAGATATATTATCCTGCTAGTTTTATAATACTGAAATGATATTTCTTTTTAAATTACCCCTATAAGTTTTAATATATATTTTAGTAATTGTTATTTTTCCTTTATTTTTTCATTTGTTCTCTTTTTTTTGTCATTGTTATATTTAAGTGGGAAAAAAAGTATTTTGATTTTTCTTATACAGGATTATTATAAAAAACAAATTCAGATACACTCAGAAATGAAAATTCCTTTTATCTTCTCACCTGTCTTACAGTGTTATTAATAGTTTGAGGTATATTCTTCAGATTTTTTAATACATATGTAAAACAAATATGTTTATAAATAGAATCATACAGAAGGACTGTTCTGTTAATCATTTCCCTCTGACTTATTTGTATCATTATTTGAACCAAACTACAAGTCCTTAAAATGACAGTTTAGTTTATATGAGGTGTATATTGTTGAGGAAGATACAGTAATTGACTCTTGATGTAAAAATGGGCTTTTGATCTCAGTCCTCTTAGTGTCTTGTCAAAGAGTTGGATATGTAAACAGGTAATTATAATACAGGATAATGTACAGTGGTGATAATAGGGAAACAACTTTTTCTAGAAGTATTTGGTATGGAAAAATTGATTCAGATTAGAGGATTGTAGAAGACCCTGTGGATCTGTGCCCTGAGTGGATAAAAAGGATTTGGACAGATAATGGAAGCAAAAAATCATGGAAATTTCACTTTTGGGAACAGTAGACACTTACTGTGTCACAGTTCTGCAGGCTAGGAGTTTGAAAACAAGGTTGGTGGAGTTGATTCTTTCTGAGGGCTGTGAGAGAGAATGTCTCCCACTCCTCTTTGTTAGATTTTGGCAGCTTCAGGTGTTCCTTGGCTTGGAGTTGGTCTCCCTGTGTCCGACTCTTTGCAGCCCCAAGCAGTGCAGCCCACCAGGCTCCTCTGCCCATGGGATTCTCTAGGCAAGAATATAGGAGTGGGTAGCCATTCCCTTCTTCAGGGGACCTTCCTGACCCAGGGATCGAACCCAGGTTTCCTGCACTGCAGTCAAGTTCTTTACCGTCTGCGCCACCAGGGAAGCCCATGCTTCTCATTAATCACTCTTATTTAACTGGGTGGTGCTGTCAGCAGGCTGTGATTATAAAGCTGATCAAGAAGCATGATCAGCATGAAGATTCAACTGTCACTGTATCCAATTGGTGAAAAAGAATTTTTTTCTAATGTTTAAAAGTTGGACTCATTTCTTGCCTTATACACAGTAAATTCAAGGTTAATATTCAATATGTACTTTCTTTTTAAAAATTCACCATTATCTTTGCTTTGTAATTTATTTAAAAAATTTGTGCAATATTTTACACAAAATGAAGAGTATATAAGATAATATGTTTCAATTTAAGAGTAACAAAAAGAGGACATATGATCTATCATTCAGGTTAAAAAACAGAAATTATTGGCATTTTAGAACACTAAGTGTGCCGCACCTCCTGTCCCCATTCCTGTTCCCTGAGGTGCCATGATCCTGACTTAATGTGCTAACAGTCTTTTATTTTTCTTTATAGTTTTATTCTCTCTGGATATCTCCTAGACAACATATTATTTACTTTGAGAAAATGCGCAGTGTACTTGGCTTTAGAGTTAGGAAGGGACAGCATTACCATAGTTAGTAAAAGCTTCTGGGAGACAAGCTGACTAGTCTGACATCGGATTCACTGAACTTCTAGAGATTCTACTCAGGTAATCCTTAAGCAGTGTAATGAGTTAGTTCTGGAAACATAAGGCCATCTTGATCTGATATATGGCAGTGCTAGGGTTTGGGCTCGGTATTGCAGCCTTCTTCAATAGGTATATGATCATATGGAAAGAGTGCTATTGTGCCATTGTTTATTTTTGATTTTTGAGCTCTTTGTGGTCTTCCAAAACTTAGGAGTAGATTAAATAAAGCAGAATACATCTGGGAGGTTCTCAGCTGATCCAGGTAGCAAGGGAAGGTGGGGTGAGTAAATATATCAAGACAAGCCAAATATAAATAAAAATCTGGAATAGGCTTATGGGCATCCTTTCCTTAGGGACCAGTGTCAGTGGTCATCTTGGTGATGACAGTTTATCCTGCTGTCTCAGGAGTTACTTTGCTACAACTGAACTAGTTGCCCTTCAGATGCAGTGCACAGCTGGCATCCTGGAACCTCTCTTCACAATCCGATCCTCCTAAACATTGCTATTGCCTCTCTCCCATATTAGACCTTCTATATTCTAGGTTATCATCCTTATTAAACTTTTACTTTTTTAGTGGAATACACTCTCCAGTTTCTTCTTGAGAAAAGATGCAGGGAAGGTAAACATTTTGAGATCTCTCATGTCTGAGACAATATCTTTACTTTTTCATAAGATGGTTTGGGTGCAGAATTCTAGATTGGAAATAATTTTCCTTTATAATTTTGAAGAAATGGTTCCGTTGTCATCCGTCTTCCTTCCAGTATGACTGTGGAGAAGACTGAAGTCTGAGTCCTGATTCTTTGTATGTGACCTGTATTTTCTTTCAGGAATCTTAGAGAATCCTCTTTTTGTTCCTTAATTGTGATATTTCACAGTTGCGTGCCTCAGTGTCGGTCTCATTCTTTATTTGTTTATACTTAACACTTGGTAGATGTTTTTAAATGGTCACCTCATATCCTTCCATACTAGGAAAATTTCTGAAATTCTTTTATTTCGTTCCAACTTTTTTCTTCCCCTGTTTTCTTTTTCTGAAACTCCTGTTATTCAGGAGCTTGGTATTGATCATTGGTCGTCTTGGACTGATCCTCTAGTAGTGTTCCCGTTTCTCTCCTCTTTTTTCTCTGGTTCCTGGAAGACTGCCTCAGTTTTATCCTCTGTGCCTCATTTTAGCTATTGTGTTTTTAGTTTCTCAGAACTCTTTATTTTTTAATGTTCTTTATTAAATTGTATTTTGTTCCTGCTCTTTGGATATATCTTCTCTTATTTCTGTGAAGAATGTAAATTTATAAATGTATATGTAAGTAAATGGTATGCTTTGTGTTAGAGGTTTTTGCTTGGATGACTAGTAATACTTGGCTGTCTGCTCATGGTTAAAAGTGGAGGACTAAGAAGCTGATTGGGAACTCTACTTTGGGTACAGAATTGATACTAGTAAATGTGCCTATGTACCTCAAAGATGCTCTTGTTTTTCTCTCTCCAGAAAGTAACTCTCCAATCTTCTGCTGAGGTGGGGAAGGGCCGGTTGCCTAGCATCATGGAGAAGGGAGCAGGTCTAGGAATAAAAGTGCTTTTCAAACAACTTTAATGGAATCTTCCTTGTTTTAACCCCCCTCTTCTTTCTCCACCACCTGCTGCTCCTCTATTTCCAGAAGTAATTGGTATTGCCTTCTGTGGATTCTCCAGTGTAAAGTGTGTTGTGTCTCATTTATTTTTTGCTGCCAGGCTATGATTTGGCTTTCCTCGGTCTGCTAAACCACTTATTAATATTCATCCATTCACTATCAGTCTTTCAAGATTTTGTTGCTCTTATCTCTTCTTATGAGTTTATGTCTAAAAGTCTTTTATTGCATTTTAGTGGGTTTTCATGATAGAGTGAAATTATATGCATGTTTTTAATTTGCCATCTTAATCCTAAAGCCCTGACTTTTAAAATGTTTAACATATGTCTCACCTTTTGAGACTTGAAAAGATTATTAAAATGAACCCTTTTCATCTCTTGCTTTGGTTTTTACATTCATATTTATAATACATGAAACTCATTTGAACTCCTTGAGACTATATGAACTCAAGGATTTATAAATGAATTCAGAGTTTGTGAATAAAGAAGTTGATTGTTTTTTTAAATTTGCTCTTGTAGGAAAGTGGAAAGGTTTCTGAATATCCAGCAGTGATTGTGGAGCCAGTTCCAAGTGCCAGATTAGAGCAGGGCTATGCAGCCCAGGTTCTGGTTTATGATGATGAGACTTATATGATGCAAGATGTGGCAGAAGAACAAGAAGTTGAGACCGAGAATGTGGAAACAGGTAGACATCTCATAAAATGTTTATTATTTTTAACTTTCTCATTTTGTAAGTGTCAACATAACTATTGCCAATTGAATAATATACCAAAAAAATCTCTTTTTAATGCTATTTAACATAGCTTGGAAATGAGTGAAACATTTCTTAAGAGAGTTTATATTTATAGGAAGTTCTACATAATTCTTTGAGGTATAACAATCTCATATCATTGACTCTAAATTACAGACCGATAATAATAAAACTATTTTTGTCATTTTTTCCTGGGAGTGGCAATATTGACTAGTTGTTATTTGTAGAAGTCAGTAGACCAGTATATGATTTTTCTTAATTAAAAAAATAAAGTGTCCTCATTTCATAGCAGATTAGTTTCTTTTAACCAGTAGCATTAGAGCAGTATCATTTCTTTTTCTCTAGCTCAAAAGCGTCTTTGTGGTAGTGTATCAAATTCCTCTTTGCTTTTTTGTCTTCTTAGAAATTTTGAGGAAAAAAAAAATTTTGGTATTTCAGTAAGTCTGTGGTGAGATAACTGTATGTTTAGTTGGGTATTAGTAGTGTATGTATAATTCTTGGAGAAACCTTTTCATTTTTGCCATTGACCATAAAGAAAAAAGGATTTTTTTTACCAGAAAGATTGTAGTGACAATTTTATAAAATAAACATTAAAATTTTTCTTTATTAGTTAATAGGAAAAGAAATCCTTATATTTGGTTTGCAATCCTAATAAAAATTTCTAGTACTTCAGATAAATTTCTTTAAATGTAGCAGAATCTCATGATTAAAAAATTTTTACTTGATGTCTTTCGGCTTATTGAGGCCCAGTTGTACCCCCTGGGACTATTAGCTTCCTTCAGCTTAAACCTGTTCTTCCTCCACAGTTTTATTTTTTGTTGAGCTGGAGGATTGAAACTTACCTTGCTCTTTGGAGGTACAATGATGACAGCCCTGCCGGCAAACCCCGTGTGCAGTGGTAATCAAGTCATTTTATTAAAACAGATAGCTAAACACTTCATAAAGACTTCGTGGCTATAGTCTGGAGTGGTACTTGATTTACAGTGCAAGTAGCAGGAAGATACTTCTTTTTTTTTTTTTGAGAGTTTGGAGAGTTTTCCAGTCTAAAGCTACAAGTTTAGTGGCGGAGATGAATTTTCCTCGAGGAAAAGAAGAGCACTTATAAAAGTATTATGCAGGATGATATTTTGAAGTAGATATTGTAACTGATTTTATTATAGGAGCATAACTAAATAGAACTAATGAAACAAGGAAAGTGTGATAGCTTAAGTTGAATAAAAAAAATAGAACTGATTGAAATTTCTGGGAAATGTTTTGATAAAAAAAAAAATAAGAAAAGCCATGATTTTGGTAGTAAATTGGAAGCTTGGAAAAATGAAAATTATAGGGCTAAATTTGTATCAGTAGAAATTTAAATTCACATTAAAATACCAGAGCATGTTCACCAGATCTTACTGGTTATACAGTTAATGGTCAACAGTTCATTAATTTAATATTAATTAATTAATTAATTAATTAATATGGCAAAAAGAATTCCAAATAGGAAGTGGATATAATCCATTTAAGGGATTTTATTTTCTTCTTGAACTCACTGAGGGGTGATGATATAGTTTGCATTACAGAGATAAAAGTGATTATTTATAATTTTGAAAAAGAGGATATACATCGCTTCTCGGCCTTTTGGCTAAGATCAAGTGCGAAAAAGAGGATATACAAAGTCTGGATAAAAGAACTATTACTTTAATGGCATTATGAAAGTAGTTTTTGAATACTTGATAATATTTTTTAGATTTATTTTTCTTCAACACTAAAAGGAAATTTTAATAAATAGCTTACATTATTCTGAAACAGTCTAAAAGTACTGAGAAGTTCATCTTACATTTTGTTTTTAATTCCATTCTGGCTCATGGATTTTAAAACTCGTTTTACTTCTGAAATCCATATTACTTAAAATATAGAATAGGATAGTGTAGCTATTCTTGGCTTTCTTTACAGAACAACACTGTAAGATGTAACATTCAGATATAACATTTTTAAAAACAATGCCAAATTCAGAATGAAAACTACTGGCTCATACATTTGTAATCAGAACACTCACATTTATTCATCATAAGGCATGCAGAACTTGGAGACTACAATATACTAATTTATTTAAAAATGCCCTGGCTCATAGTAACTTAGTAAGATTGTTAATATACATAGATTAGTTTAAAATCAGTTAATCTGAGCTGAATTATGTTTTTTCTTGAAGACTAAAATGCAGTTTTACATGAGTTAAAATCTACACTTGATCTTAGCCAAAAGGCCGAGAAGCGATGAGTTAAAATCTAAATAAATTTTAATTCTCCTGATATCTAGAACCTACACAGATGAATAAAGGTTGTTATGACTTATTGTAATACATGTTTCCTTTTAGTGGATTTGGATCAGGTTCATTTCTTGTGGTGATAATAAATATTTCATTTAAATCTCAGATATATGTAGGTTTTGGAGAAGAAAATAATTGGGAAGGAAAGGAAAGGAATATTTATAAGATGGCTGTAGCAGTTTCTGTTTGGTGAATTGGTAGAAATGAGATCTGTATAGAAAAGAGTGCCTTTTGCCCATCTGGGAAACACTTCTTGGAATGATCCTACATTATCATTTAGATTACATTAGTCCACAAATGTTCATAATTGTGTTTATTGATCTGTTATATCAGTTCTCTGTATGTTTTCATTGAAGTTTTTCTTCTTTTATTCCTTTATACCCATACATACATGTCTGTATGAGAAGCAGTATTCATAGTGTCATCCAGGCAGGAGTACTAAAATCATACAATGATGTACATTTATCTGTCTTCATTATTTTGTGTATAAAATGATTTATTTTGTTAGTGATAACTATACACTGTCTTTCTTCACTTTTTTTATAGACTGAACATCATTTCCCTCACAGAGCTTGTGTGTAATAGTAATCTTCTCTTAATTTATATAGGAAAACCCAAATATATTTGAAACTTTAAAAAAGCAGACATATTTATCTAAACCTATAAGTTGCTTTTTGATGATAGCTAAAGTTTAGTAATCATAAGGAACTTCTGTGAAATAGTGACAAAGTATGGATGAAGGGTGGTCTTGACTGTGGCAGACTGAAATACCTTTGCCAGAGGCTGCAGACTCCAGCAGTTCCAGGAGGCTGCTGGGGAGACTGATGTGTTGAGTTGGGGGTGGAGAGGCATCTCTTGGATTCCCTACTAAGATGTGGAAATCAGTTTTTATGTTCACTCTTTAAAAAAATACATATATAAATAATATAAATTTTAAAAGGTTGTTACAGATTACCATGTAAAAAGTAATGTTTATACCAATACAATCAATAGTAAGTTTTCTCAGAAAACTTTTAAGACTTGCCTGAAAAGATGGAGCTGTTTAGCACCTGCTTCTTCATTTTGTACCTTAACTTAAACTATATTTATACTCATAACCCTCCAATTTGTGAAAACATATTAGTAAATATTTTGTGTTTGTTATGTGCCAGGGCACTGTGTTCAACATGTTTGTTTCCCACAAGGAGGTAGTAATTTATATTTTGTGGAGATAAGATACATGTATTATAAAAAAATATAAACCAACATAAAATCAACTGAGCACTATTTATAAATTCAAAGAAATGTTCAGAAGAGGAAAGTCCAATTACAGGATTAGGGAATGTTTTAGAGAAAGTAAAGGAGGAAGACAAATGATAGGATTTGGATGAGGTAGCAGGTAGGCGAATGGCATGTAGAATGAGGGAAATATAGTTAACAAATGGGTGGAATGTAGAAATTCAAGATACGTTTAGGAGATACTGAGTAAATGAGATATTAATAGGTTCCATTAAGAATTGTGACTAGTGTGTGATTTGAACTTAAGAGTTAGTAATTAAGCATATAATAAACGGCAAGATCTGGAGGGTTTTGAGTAGATGCTCATAGATGATTAGTATCTCGGTACACAGGATGAACTGTAACGGTGAAGCCGAAAGACCAGCTGTTGTGGTACGAGGCAGGGACGGCTTGAGAAGCGCTGAGATGAGGTAGGGGCAACAGGGGCCTTCTCAGGGGGCGCTGACGGTGAAGAGCCCCCCGCCCAGTGTGGGGGACTGAGACCTGGGTTCAGCTCCTGGTCCAGGGAGATCCCCTTGAGGAGAAAGGGCACTCCACTCCAGTGTTCTTGCCGAGAGAATCCCGTGGACTGCAGAGAGTTGGACACGACTGAGCGTCCGAGTCATGCACAGAAGCAGTAGGAACAGAAGGGGCTTATATAAGCAAATACTACTATGTAAGATCTAATAAGACTTGGCATGATAGATTATGAGAAGAAACAGTTTTTTTACCTTAAGAATGATGAAAGTATCATAAAGGAGTTTGGGGAAAGCACATAAGTTTGACAATAAGCATGTTGATTTTGATTTGAAGCAGGGCATCTGAGGGGATATATTTAGGTATTTAAAAAGACATGTAAATGTATGGTCAGTATCCCATCACAAAAGAGAGGGCATATTCAAATTGGGATAATTTAAAGAATGTTTTAATAAATGGATAGTTACAAATATGTCAGCGAGTGTAGGGTGACCATAAGTAATAGCATGGTACTCGTGAGCTAGCAGTAATAGAGTTATTTCTGTCCTTTGGCCCAAGGGCCAGAGGGAAGGGTTACTGGAACCCAGAAGAAGAGAGCCCTGGAGAGAGGGTTACCTTGAGAGGGTCTGGAACCTTTGGTCAAAGGACATAGCTGACTTGAGGGCAGTACCACCTAGAAGGAGCCCAGGGAAGTCAGCCTCCTGGGACAGAACAGAGAGGAGGGTGGGGAGTAGATCCACAGAGCACATGGAAGACTTACCTAGTGCAACTGAGGCTTAGTACAGCGAGCTCAAGGAGAGACTAATTGGAGAATCATCCTCATTGAAACCACTGAAATAAATGAAAGCGCCAGGGGGAGAGGAATTTGAAAGATCTCCTCAGGGCAAGATTTTAAATTCTATATTTGTCACTCTGTACTCGAGAACAAAGGACACAGAATTAAGAAATTAACCTTAAGGAATGTTTACATTTTGAAGATGTGAATAAGAGCCAAAGAGTAGTCAAATATGATAGAAAATCCTGGGTGACTAATCCTGAGCTTAATTTTTTTTTCTTTTAAGCCTTTTAAGTAGCTTTCTTTAATAGGAAAGGGAAGAATATTGATTGGGTTAGTTAGTCTTGGTTTCAGGTTTCTGCTTTATCACTTACTTGACAATAATTAACCTTTTCAGAGTCTATCTTACTGTGAAAAGATAGGAGTTCAAGGTTGTGAAGATTATATAAAATAAACCTATAAAACACAGTGCTTGTAATGTAAGTACACCATAAGTGTTCCTTAACTTCATTAACACCTCTCTTCGTGCCTTCAGATATGGAGAAGGTCTTTTATACATTGAAACACAAAATTTGTTTAATACTTCTCTACTTCTCTGTTGTAGTACTTCTCTTTCCTTTCACTTTGACTTTTTAAAAAGACAAATATTTTATACCATAAGTCTGTACTTTTTCTTTCTCGTTCCCTCCTTAACTTACTGTGCTCTGGTATCTACATTTATCATTCTCCTGAAGCTCTTTTGTTTATCAGATTTCAAAGTCCACTCCTCTATCAAATTCACTGACCCGTGGAATCATGTAGAAGTAGAGCCTTTTAAATCTGGCCTTCTTAGCTACAGAAACACTGTACTCTAGCTGTTTCCTTTCTGACCTCTGCGTGGCTGTGCTATTTATGCTTTTGAGCTTTTGCTCAAATATAGTTTTCTATCAGGAATGTCAAGTATTATTCATACTTTCAGGCCCAACTACATGAAACTGCCCACACTCCCTCTCCTGATCTTCTGTTAGACCAACTGGATGTAGGCACTTGATCATTTACTTTCTTATACTATTCTTGTGTGTATACTCCTTTTGTTTTCAAAGTAAGCATACAAGCCCCTTGAATACAGGGCCCATACTTTTATTCTATTTATTTTATTTGAATATAATATATAATATAGTGTTTAACACATAACTGTTAGGAAATACAGACTGAAGCAAATTGAGTTTTGACTTAGAATTGCAATATAATCAAGAATCATGTATGTAAAATCTTAAGTGTGTTTTCTTTTTTATGTAAGTTAAAAAAAGCTATTGGATACTCTTGAATTATTTAAAGTATTAAAAGGTACTCATCCAGAACATAAATATTGTCATCCAAAATATATCAAAGTCATAATGTTGTCATACTTAGATTAACTTTATCTTAAAAATCACAGTAAATTTTATTCATTCTTGCTTATACCTAAACTTGACTTTTTATTTTTGTATACTAAAAGCAATACATGCTCACTGGAAAAACTGGAAAGTATTGCAAAGAATAAACAAACAGAGAAAATCACCTATAATCTTACCAGTGAGGGGACATAACTACCACTTTTCTAAATTCCCCGCTCATCTTTTTTAATGTATGTTTTAAGTGTAATTAGCATCATGTTGTATAATGCACATTGACTTTTTTATTAATCTTTACTAACAAACATTGGCTGAAAAGGATCTGATAGCTTCCTGCTACTCTCTTCTGATTATTGGGAACATGACTTTGGTTTTTAACCAGGTATCAAAATATAAAAGGTTGGTCTTACTAGTTAAAGTAATTGTCAAGAGAACTCAGAAAGCTTTTTTTTTGATCAACAAAA
Organism: Cervus canadensis; assembly: GCF_019320065.1. NCBI lineage: Eukaryota > Metazoa > Chordata > Mammalia > Artiodactyla > Cervidae > Cervus > Cervus canadensis. Next base: position 77,049,062 of record NC_057386.1, read on the forward strand.
TTGCGTTTAGAGATTAGCTGAAAAGATAGATGAATGATAAGAATTTTTATATACTTCAACAAGAAAGTAGTGCTTTTTTTTTTTAATAAATGAAAGATTAGCTTTTTTGAAATGGAGTTTTAAAAAATAAAAACCACATTTCTCTTGAAAAATAAGGAACCAAATTTCTTTCTTGAAGAATCTCAAGACTAGGTTGACTTCATGATGAGTTGTGAATAATGTTTGTATTTGTTATACCATCAGAAATCCTCCCTGTGGCACAAGAGGACTCTTTTAATTAGAAAATATTGTTGCCACAGGGAGGTAGAAGATCGACATGAAAACTGGGGATCTGAAAAGGAGCCCCTTTCCTAGGATTACCTGAAGGGGAGACAGATTGAGCCAGAAGGAAGACAATACTGGTAGGTTGGTCTTTAATTTATTAAGAATGTTTACAATTTTACATTTAATTACAATTATTTCTACTCCCTCTACCATATTTTTGTTTAAAGGCTGACAATGAGTCCTCCTTATAGGAGAAAGATTAAAATAGTATTCTTCCTCCTAAATAATTTGCTATCTAAAATTAAATCCCCTGTTTTGTTCCTAATACTTGTTTCTTTTTATGGGTAAAACTCTAGGGCTATTTCCTGCCTCCACTTCCTTGGAAGTTACTACTGACTGAACATCTTCAAGTCTGTCTCTTTTTTTTTTTCATGTCTGTTATTTCTGCTACTAATCTATACTTTTTCCTAAAATAACTTTTTAAGAAGTGTTTTCTTTCAGTTATCTATTTTCTTGAGTTTAGCCTGGTCACTAGTCTTCTAAAAAGGTAAAATGTAAATCTTAAGTTTATTTAGTTTTGATTCTAGAATTGTTTGAGTTATAATTATACTATGATTTAGTTAGAAAGCATTATTAGAGAAAAGTTTTCAATATTTTATTGACAGTATTTCATTTAATCTGAGATGCCATCAATTGTAAGAAACATTTTTAGGCTACTGAAAGAAAAAAATGCTGCCAATTGTAAATTTTAGGCTATCATCAATTGTGAAATACACCGATTTCAGAGATGCCAAATGTGAAAAAACATGTCTTAGAATTAATGAACTATGTTATTATACAATTATGAATCTTCCTGAAATTCCCATTATCTGGGAATTAGATACTAAAATATCAGGTTTATGAAAAATGAGAGAGAGGAGTTGCAGTTGTGGAGGTCTCTATATATGCTAAGATCTCTAAATTTTTTACTGTCTTTTAAGAGAGGGTATTTAAAGCACCATTTAACTATATTGTTTAAAAGTATACAAAATAACCATAAGATAAATGAAAAAGTATTCTAATATGATGCTTTTACTTAACTCAGTAGGTAGTTTGGGAATTCCCTGGTGGTCCAGTGGTCAGGACTTGATGCTTTCACTGCTAGGGCCCTAGTTGGGTAACTATGATTCCTCAAGCCACCGCAGGGCCAAAAGAAAAAAAAAAAAGAGTTTTATCATAATTGGCAGTTTTTAGTTGAATTTTGTGACCTAGAAAACTTTTTAAACTATCATTTTAAAACAGGATCCTTTAAAGGCTTTTTAAAATAGCCACAGATTTCTAGTACACTTTGAATATATTTTTTACATACTATTAATTATCTGGAGAGTGGCCAAAAGCAAAGAACTACCCCATCAATTAATAAAACAAATGAAAAAGAATGATTTTAAATGGTATTTGTATACTTTTCAAGAAACATCTGTTTTGTATAAAAGGAAAGATAAATATATCCAGACAGTAGATCATTAAAGAATATTTGTTTAGTTTGGGAAACTAGTAGCATTCATTCCTTTGCACTCAGACTTGTTTTTTTAAACACTAATAACTTCCAATTTTATATATAACAATGTGTCTAAGTAATACAATTTTATTAATGCAGACTGTGGAGAGGGTTAAATGCAGATTATATAAAATTTTAAATGAGTAGCACATAAGGTTACAAGTGTTACAAAGTAGGGATAGCTCAGGCTTCTTAGGTATACAAATAGGAATGCTTTAAAACTGCAGGCAGATCCATTCCTCTCCCAGCTCTTTCTGCGGACCTGCAGCCTGTCCAGCTCAGAGCTGAAATTCTTGTGGTAGGCAGAACCCTGCCTTTGCCCTCATCAGGCTTTCAGCTTTGTGGAAAAGATGAACAATTAAACACATTGCTGCAATAAAATGTGATGAGTTAGTGTTATGATAGAATTCATGAAAGGTTTAGAGAGCATACAGCAGAGGAATGGCTAGGAGGTCAGAGAATGCCTTCATGAGAAAGTGACATTTAAACAGATTTGAAAGGTTTGAAGTAATTAGCCATGTAGTGAATAGCATGTCTGAAAGTCTGGAGGAAGGAGAACATAGTCTATTTAATTAGCAGAAAGGTATTCAATATGGCTAGATTATGATTTATGACAAGGAAAGGGGATTAAAATGAAGCGAAAGAGGTAAAATCTTAACTGGTGAGGACTCTGAAATCTTTATACCTGCTTTTTGGGCCTTATCTAAAAGGTGGTGGGAAGCTTTTTTGAGTTTTAAACAAAGTATGTTTTTTATTCAAATTGGTTTCCAAAATATTGAGTACTGTAAAGGAAAAGTAAAGTAAGACAATAAAAGCATTACCTGAAATAAAGACTGAAGTCCTTAGCTCCTCATTCACAGTTTCCTAATTTTAAGCTAGTTGACTATTCTTATTCACTTTCCGCTAAATTGTCTGCCTCTGCAGATTTGGGCTGTAGATGTGCTCATTGCCCACACTAAGCTAAAAGTTAATAGAGATTAAAGTAGTTGTACAACTAGTGTTTCTTTTAGGAATCAAGATGTGGGTGCTTTGATATAATGCTGTCTCAGGAGGAGGAATCATTGTCTCTTCTGCATGCCCCGTGCTCCATTGTAAACTTGGGAGAGCGTCTATACATTTTCTCAGATTTGTGAAGGGGCGCATAACTTAAGAAGAGGTCAAGAACACTTTTAACACAACTGTTAACTATTAGCTTTTGCACGATTTTTTAATGGTTTTGTACTGTGGGCCTTTTTGGCCATGTGGTAAAGCCTGTGGACCTTCTCTCATATTTAACGTTTTTAAATATATAAAATACCTAGGAATACCAAGGAACCAAATATATTGAAATATAGCTGTCAGGCTATTTTTGTGATATATTAATACATGTTTCCTTAATAATGTATTAAATAATGAGATTTAGTGGTAAATCAAATTTACTGCTGTAATTTCAAAGTGGTGATGACCATCAATTATATTTTGAGAACTATGTAATAATTATAATACAATATGAAAACATTTTGTGATTTCTCTTGGTCATGAGGTCACAGATAATGTGACTGTGAAAACTACTGTGGTTTGTACTTTATTTAAGATTAAGTTGCTAAATTTCAGGTGGATCTAAAAAGCAATTTTCCTCTATTTCATTCATGTCTTATTTCAGCTGTGTACCTTATCTTCCTTTTCTTCTCCATATTCTGCCCTGCTTCTGTTCTCTTTCTTTAATAGCTCATGGTAGGGACCTGAAAGCCACTTTAAATATGTTTCTTATTGAATACAGTTTTATGATTTCTGCTAAGGAAAAGAAAAAACCTCTTAACTGTATAATGGTAGTTTTTCATGTCACTTAATGGTTTGACTTAAGTTATTCTAAAAACATTCTAGTGTTTGTACATCAAGTACATTTCTTAAAAGCTTCATCTGATCTTTCTTTACTTTTCTGTTGGTTTGAGATCCCTTCGATTTCCATGAAAAAAATTTCTGTGGCTAGTGGTTCTCAAACTTGAGCATTCGTCATAATCATCTGGAGTGCTTATTAAAATACAGATCGCTAGCCCTCACCTCCAGGATTTGTGATTCAGTGGGGTGGAATTCAAGAATTTGCATTTTTAACAAGTCCCCAGATGATGCTGATGTTGATGCTGTTGGCCCAGGGATCATACTTTGAGAACCATTATCTTTTTTTTTTTGGTGATCTCTACAGTTTTATTGTTACTGGAAGAGAACCATTATCTTGGCTGTTGGGAATGATAGCACTAAAAGAGCTTCTGCCACTGTGAGAACTCAGTTAATACTGTAGTTTCTTATTGTGTCATATTTTACCCATCACAAAGATTGCTGTTGAGGGTGAAAAGGTACTAACGTTATTTCAGGTTTGTATGAGATGATGTAGTACATTACTATTAATTAATTCACCAGTAAACATTCATTGGGCATCTGCTATATATCAGGCACTATTTAAAGCATGGGCTTCCCTTGTGGCTCAGCTGGTAAAGAATCCGCCTGCAATGTGGGAGACCTGGGTTTGATCCCTGGGTTGGGAAGATCCCCTGGAGAAGGGAAAGACTACTGACTCCAGTATTCTGGCCTGGAGAATTCCATGGACTGTATAGTCCATGAGGTCACAAAGAGTTGGACACTACTGAGTGACTTCACTATTTAAAGCATGGGGTTAGAGTGATGGACAAAAGAGGAAATGTCTGCATTCATGCAATACTTAGACTTTGCTGCTGCTGCTAAGTCGCTTTAGTCGTGTCCGACTCTATGTGACCCCATAGACGGCAGCCCACCAGTCTCCCTCATCCCTGGGATTTTCCAGGCAAGAACACTGGAGTGGGTTGCCATTTCCTAGTCCAATGCAGGAAAGTGAAAAGTGAAAGTAAAGTCGCTCAGTCTTGTCCGACTCTTAGCGACCACATGGACTGCAGCCCACCAGGCTCCTCCATCCATGGGATTTTCCAGGCAAGAGTACTGGAGTGGGGTGCCATTGCCTTCTCTGACTTAGGCTCTAGTGGAGAAAATATGTAAATCCCCCTTAGAGTAAAATTTCTTTATCACAAAGCAGATTACATAAATTATCAACTCCTGAAATTGTTCTTTACAGTTAGTATTTTCAGTTAAGATAAAATAATAAATTCATGAACCATTTCTTTTCAAGCAATTGAAGCAACAGGTAAATTCTCCCTTTTCCTCCTCCATACATCAGTTTTTAAGCACAGTTGTGATACTGGTGAACTAATACCTATCATGTACAAAGTACCTATTACGTGCAAAGTACTGTCACAGCTCCTAGGGAGTAAGTGATTCAGAGTTGACTATAACATCGTGGTTGGCCTCAAAGAAGCTTACCAACTAAGTTGAGAAAAACAAGGATTTAAGGAAAAATATTATAAAGTAGATAAGGTTGGGGAAAGGTAAGGAAAGACAAAAAATAACCTAGTAGTTAGTCTGTAAGTTCCAGATTGAATTATTTCTACTGTGGTGGGTCATATTTAAATTTTATCATAAGGGCATAGTTGACTGTTAAGGCAGAGGGTTTAGGGTCAGAGAAGCAAGTCAAATGGAATTAAGCATTTGTAAATCTCACCTTTTTTTTTTTTTTAATCGTGTGGAAATACTGCCATCAAAAACATAAGTGACTACTTCTTCCCACTCACAAAAAATCAGGGAATAGGGCTAAGAACTCAGTGTGTTTGCGATGCTTAGTTACAATTTGGGAATGGGATCAGGAGATGAGATAGGACTAGTTTTTATTTAAAATTTTTTATACATTTCTGTAATTTTTTATTGAGTATATCAAGGGAAGAAGGAATATAGCTAATTTCTTTCTTTCTCTTAGACATTATTAAGGTGAAGTACAGATTTTTATAATAGATATTGCATATTCTCCACGTTTAAATTCAGCATTTGGTTGTAACTGTTTGATTTCTTTTTACTTTTTAAATCAGCCAAGATATATATCTTACTTAAAAGGAATGAACAATTCAAAATTTTTAATTTAATGAAAATACTTTTCATATGTTTTCTGTAAGACTGAGTCATGATAATAAGTAGTTATCCTCCAGGACTTTTTTAAGAATATATTTGAACAAAATGAATTATTAGCCGGAACGTAGAGATTTTCTTATGACTAGATGAGCTTACAAAAGATAAACTAGAAAGTGTTAGATAAAAAAGAAAAGAGTTATGTCTAAAAAGGAGTTCTTGTTATGCATGTTGTTTGATGTGACTTTTAGGAGAACCTGAATCCTGTTTTTGTTTTGTTTTTCATACCGCCTTTTTTCCCTGCAACTTAATCCTCCTAAAATAAAGACTTAGAATAATGACTTAAAATGCGAAATTGTTTTGAAGAGGGGACCAAGGGTTTGGTTGAAGAGGAGAAAGAACTCAAACAGCTAGCATGGTTAGCATCTATTTGGATTTACGGCAGGAAGCTTTAGCCATTTGGTTTGGAAAACACAAGGCTGGCAGAATAGCATTTGTTTTTAATTTGATTGCTACATTACTTGCCTACTTAGGAGACCCTTATAAGTGCCAGTTATCTTGAGATAAGAAGACACTGATTATTATGTCTAGGCTTCATCTACAGGCTATATTCTGGAAAGAGAGGCCTTCACACACAAAAAAAGAAAGAACTTTTGGTGAACCTCATCCTTGGTAATAAAAGTAAGGGGCATTCAGTTTACCCTCTCACAAAGGGAGTCAGGAACTATAAATTAAAGACCACTATTGTAAGGTAATATAACCCTGTGTTTAATTTTGTTACCTTGCATTTTTCAATAGAATTAGTAGCAAGCACTTCAACAAAAAAATCCCTAAATACTTGTTTTTGGTGGCTTCAAGAAATGGGGATGCCAGTGAAAAACTAGTTAATTCTGCAACTAATCTAAAGGGAAACAGAATCCCCAAAGATAGAATAATTGAAAGGAGAAGAAAGCAAACTGAATTCCTTTCAAGGAAAGAAAACAACTTGAGGAGTTGCCTTGGCTTTGAGACCATTTGTGGGGTTATCCAAGACTGCCTGTACTGCATGTAGCACTTTTTTTATGTGGGCTAGAACAAGAAATATAGACTATAAAGGAACTTACCTCTATTAGGGAAAATATATATTTAGAAAAATAGCTCTTTATAATGTAAAGAGTGTTGTGAGGAGGAGACAGCTATTAGCTCTTGTGATGGAAAGTTCATATTTTAGCTGAGCCTGGGAAGATAACTCTCATTTGAGAAGTGTTAAAAAAAAAAGTACAGTGACAGTCATTAAAGTACATACAGTAAGGAAGACTTTATTCAGGGTTTGGGGCTGGGTATTGTAAGAAGTCATCATTTATACCCTTCCCTCCCTTAACCTCCTAGTCCATTACCAAGTCACATCAGTTTTACCACCAAAATGTATCATAAATCTACCAATTTCTTTCCGACTTTATTGCTACTAGCCTAGTCCAACCTGTAGTTATTTTTCATATGAGCTATTGTGATGGCCTTTGGCCTTCCTATAGATCTTGTTTCCATTTCTGCCCCCTGCCCCCAACCCTAATCAATTCATTCATGTTGACTTTAAAAATGTATTTATAAATTGAAATGTGATATTCCCTTCCTGAAAAACCTTTTAGTGGGTTCTGACTGCACTTGGGGTAAATTTCAGGTTTGTTTGTTTGCTTACTTGGCTGTTCAGGTCTTTGTTGCAGCACTCGGGATCTTCCTTGCATCGTGTGAGACCTTTTGTGGTGGTGCACAGACGCTGGACTATGTAATTGTGGCTCTTGGGCTCACAATTGAGTAGTTGATGCAGTTGGGCTTCGTTGTTCTGTGGCCTGTGGGATCTTAATTCCCCTACCAGGGATTGAACCCATGTTCCCTGCATTGCAGGGTGAATTCTTAACCACTGGACCACCAGGGAAATCCCAATATTCAGGATTTTTAACATGGCCTTCAAGACACAGAATAGTTTGTCTCTTCTCATCCGTCTAGAAACAATAACAACAATAATAGCAACAAAAAACAAAACTATAACATTAATATATCTTTACTATATTGCCAGGAATAGTTTTTAGGGCTTTATATAATAATAGATTTAATACTTTTAGCAACCCTAGGCTGAATAACCTTTCTAAAGCTAGACAGCTATTTAAGTGGTGGAACAAGAAAAGTCAGAGGATAAGTCAGATGGTAAGTTAGCTAGGGCTTCAGAGCCCAAGCTCATAAGCATTGTACTCTGATGAATTACCCAGTACCCTTACCCCAGACATACACACACACGGTTGTCTTTTTACTTTTCCTTTAAATCAAACTTTATCTTCCTAGGGTGCTCACATATGCTGTTCTCTTTCTGGAACATATTCCTTTCCATTTTTTAGCTTTTAATTCCTGGTCATCTTTCAGATGTCAGTTTGAAAGTCACTTTCTCAGAGAGAGGACCTTTAGCTGATACTCTGCAGTCTCAGTTGTGACAGCTCTGTTATTTTGTCGGAGACTCCCATTCCTTTTTCCTCTTTTGATTAGCACCTACAAAACTTATGATACAGTAAACTCCGATGATAAAGTAATAAGTAATTTTAAAAAATTCAAATCACAAATGTGATTTGAAATATGACATTATTGTGAGATTAATAAAATGGCCCAGGTCAGTCTGTGTGGATGAGGAAATGTGTGTGTGGAGTTCAGAGTAAGGTGTCCACGTCCAAGGTCAGACTTAGGGGGTTTGGTGCCACCTGCTGGTATTCGTTTTCTCCAGTGACTGCTGTCGGAGAACAGAGTGCAAGATGGGAGCCAACTCCCAGTTACAATTTATCTGAATTCATGAAGTTTTACTTTATTATGTTTATATTTATTGTTTAATCTTTTCACTCCATGCTTCATAAAGCCAGAGGCCATATCTGTTGTGTTTACTGGTATTGCTCAAAGCCAGGCGCCAAGTGGGTTTTGAATAACATATTTGTTGATTGAGTGAATGAATCAGAAAACGTCATGAACCAGAACAGAATTTCAGAAATTTTGTATTTTATTTAGAAGCTGATAAATAATGTAGTTTAAACTGATAAGTAATGTAGTTTAATTAGGCTTTGTAGATGTATATGGTTGAGAGAAATAAGCCTAGAAAGGTAGAGTGGAACCAGATTTTGGTGGCCTTTGAATAAAATAGGAGCTGTGTGAAACATGATCTGAAGAAGATGAGAAGTGAAAAGAACATTTATTTTAAGTAACTAGAGCATACTAAAATAATAGAAATAGAAAGTATGGCTTCCAAAGTACTAAGTTGGGGGGTAGGTTAGGGAATAAATTAAACTTTTAACCAATCTAACAAAAAAGCAACAAAAGAGGGGGAGGAAAAAACTATGGAAATACAAATCATAAATGCAGACAGTAGAAATAGTCCAAAACATCAATTATATTAAAATTGCCAATTGTGATCTTAACATGAGTCTGCTCTTTTGAACAGATACACAAAACAAAATTAAATAAAAACAATGGAAAAACATGTTTATCAGAGAAATACTAACCAAATAAAGCTAATGTACTAAAATAGAATTCAGGGTACAACTTAATTGGGCCAAAGGCTCTTCAGACTGCTAAGAGGAACAGTCCAGAATATATAATCATCGTAAACTTATATGCATCTAACAACATAGCCTTGTAATATCATTTTAAGTAAAAACATTTGGGAATTCCCTGGTGGTCCAGTGGTTAGGACTCCTTTCTTCCACTGCAGGAAGATCTACTAAGATACCACAAGCTGTGCAAGCTACCACCAAAAAATAAAGTAAAAACTTTAAGAATTGCAAGGCTAAGTCGATGTGTCTACAAAACTGGGACTTTAAAAACACCTCTGCCAAAATTGAAAAATTAAGCAGACACAAAATTTAAAATGACATCAAAGAACTGAACCACAGGATTAACAAATTTGATAAATGAGATATATAGAACATTGTACTTAACTAAATAAAATACAGCCTTGTATATTTTTTTCCAGTTATATTCAGGTCAGTTTTTAACCATCATAGCAGAATCTCAACAATGTCTGGAAACATCAGTATCATTCAAAATACACTATTTCGAACTTCCCTGGTAGTTTAGTGGTAAAGAATCCGCCTGCCAGTGCAGGGCACATGGGTTCATTCCCTGGTCCAGGAAGATCCCGCAAGCAGCAGAGCAGCTAAGCCTGTGCACCACAACTACTGAGCAACTTAACAACAGCGACAAATAGATTTTAGCATTGCTTAGGTTCATCGGGGTTGCTGTGTGTACCACAGCAACGAGACAAAAAAGATCCCATTCACATAGTTTTCAAAATTTAATTAGGTACAGGTATATGTAACACCTGTATGAAAATAAGAACTTTACTTTATGGAGGGACATAACTAAATGAAGAGATACATGACTTCCTTAAAAAACAATAGAAAAACAGACCAAACTGATTTTATTGGTTCCTTTAATCTTTAACCCATAAACACATGGAAAACTGGACATGGTAAAGCTGTTAATTTTCCCCTATTAATCGGTAAACTCAATACATTCCAGTCAAAATTCTCAGAGGACTTGTTTTTGGTGGAACTGACAGACTGTTAGATAGAGATCCAAAAGTAGTCTATACTGCAAAAGAACAAAATGTGTGGTACATAACCTCCTATTCATAAAATTATATAAAATTTTTGAATGTGTTATTGGCCCACAGATGAGTAGTTGGGTAGAATAGAAGACTATAGAGAGCCCAGAAACACAGTAAGCATACATTTATGCCTGGTACATAATAGACTGGGTTTACAGAAAGGAAGAATTATTCAATAAATTATATTAGGACAGCTAGCTTTTTATAGAGAGAAAAGTAAAATATTAATAGATCCGTGTTTCATACTTTTATTTATTTTTTCAATTGATTTGTTTATTCCTCTTTATCCTTTTTATTTTTGTAAAAATCTAGTTTTCCTCCCTCATAACCATCAAATTTAATTTGATTAATGGGTATTTTTTAGTGTATTAACTGTATATATGGACAGGAGTTTGAGGAAACTCAGGGAGATAGTGATGGACAGAGAACCCTGGCGTGCTGTGGTCCATGGGGTCACAAAGAGTCGGACACGACTTAGTGACTGAACAGCAACTGTATATATATCCTGTTGTATAAATTTAAAGTTTATAGAAATGGTATCATGTATATTAGTCTGTTTTTTAGTAAGTACTATTCTTAGTATCCATTCATGTTGCTTTGTATGTCCGATCTGTTGTTTCTAACTGCTGCACAGTTCTCCCTGATGGACATCGGCCACATTTTATTTTCCTGTTTGTGGTGGTCTGTGGATCAGCTGGGAGCTTAATGGCCTAGGATGGTCTCAGCTGGGACAACTCAGCCCTCTCCTCTCTAATCTCCAATCATCTTTTTTATTTTTAAGATGTTGATCAAGAGGCATTTCTTGGGTGTTTTTTTTTTTGGTAATGGATTTTCTCTTAAAATTTTTTTTAATTAGAAGAATTTTTAAATGAGGTGTAGTTAACTTATAATATACATTGTATGTCTCAGGTGTACAATAGTGATTCATAATTATTGAAGGTTATGTTATATTTAGGTATTGTAAAATATTGGCTATGTTTCCTGTGCTTTATAACAGCTTATTTATTTTATACATAGTAATTTGTACCTCTTAGTCCCTTACTCCTATTTTGCCCCTCCCCCTCTCCATTCTCCACTGGTATGTTCTCTGTATCTTTGAGTCTGTCTTTTTGTTATAATAGCTAGTTTAATTATTTTCGATTTCTTATACAAGTGATATACAATATTTGTCTTTCTCTGACTTATTTCACCAAGCATAATAATATTCCGAGTCCATCCATGCTGTTGCAAACGGCAAAATTTCATTCCTTTTCTGTGGCATTCCTGTTTGTGTGTGTGTGTGTCTCTGTGTGTGTGTGTGTATGTCTGTGTGTGTGTGTGTCTGTGTGTGTGTCTGTGTCTGTGTGTCTATGTGTGTGTGTCTGTGTCTGTGTCTGTGTGTCTGTGTCTGTGTGTGTCTGTCTGTATGTCTGTGTCTGTGTGTGTCTGTGTGTGTGTGTCTGTGTGTTTCTGTGTGTGTGTCTGTGTGTGTGTGTCTGTGTCTGTGTGTGTGTCTGTGTGTGTCTGTGTGTGTGTATGTCTCTGTGTGTGTCTCTGTGTGTGTGTGTGTGTATGTGTGTGTGTCTGTGTGTGTGTGTCTGTGTCTGTGTGTGTGTCTGTTTGTCTCCATAGACACACTGCGTCTCCTTCATCCTTTCTTGGGTTGGTTCACACTTTGACTGCTTTGTGTCTTCACTGTTGTAACTACTGCTGCTGTGAACATTGGGGAGCATACATCTTTTTGAATTAATGTTTTTGTTTTCTTTGAATATATACCCAGGAGTGAAATTGCTGGATCATATGGTAGTTCTACTTTTAGTTTTTTGAGGAACCTCCATAGTGTTTTCTGCAGTGGCTGTACCAATTTACATTCTCATTCGCATTCCTGTTTTCTTCCTAAATCTTGAGAGTGTATCTGAAGTTTCAACCTGAAGTTTAGTGTTTGTTGTAGGTTTTAGTATATAATATATACCAGGTTAAGGAATTTCCATGTAGGACATTGGTTTTGCTTTTGTGTTAGTTTTTTACAGAATCCTATCAGATGCTTATTTATCATTCTTTGATAAGTTATGATTTTTCTTCATTAATGTGATCAGTTAATAGAATTCTTAGGTGTTGAACTCTCCTTGCATTTGAGGATACATCATTTTGCTCTTGTTTTACTGTTAGTTAAGGGCCTTTCATAAGTAGTATGCAACTATAATTTCTTGTATTATCTTTATCTAATTTTGGAATCAAGATCACACTGGGCTCATAAAATAATCTAGGTGGCTTTCACTTTTTTATTTTTCTGTAACACTTTCTATAAGATAAGAATTAGTTTAAAATTTTGCTAGAATTTTCTAAAAAGGACATTTAAGCCTGTAATTTTTTGTTTGTTTGTTTTTGTAACGGAAGTTTAAGACTATATTTTAATTTCTTTGCTGCTTTACTATTCTATTCGATTTTTTTCCTTATACAACTTACATAGTTTCTTTATACAGCTCATCCAGATTTCAACTTTGTTAGTGTGTAATTGTTCATAATCCTGATTTATTATTTCTGTATGTATTATATCTGTGGTTATTTCTCCCCTTTTGTTCTTGTATCATATTTGTACCTTCTTGGTAGCTCTTTTTTTTTTTTTTTTAAATATGGAACGCTTCACGAATTTGCGTGTCATCCTTGCACAGGGGCCATACTAATCTTCTCTGTATCGTTCCAATTTTAGTATATGTGCTGCTGAAGCGAGCACTCATGGTAACGTAACTCTTGCAGAGAGGTCTATCTGTTATAGTAACCTTTCCAAAATCAATTTTTGATTTTGTGAATCTTTTGTATTTTAAAAAATTATTGCTTTCTATTTCATTTTTCCTGCTTTTTATTTTCTTTCTTCTTTTTTTCCCATCTTTATCACCGAATGTTTAGCTTATTTATTTTTAAACCTTTTCATTTCCTGGTATCTAAGTACTGTTTTAGCTGTGTTGCACATAGTTTCACATGTTGTATTTTTATTGTAATTAATTTCTAAATATTTATTAACTACTTTATGATTTCCCTTTTATTCTATGGGCTATTTAAAATACACTGTAAGTGATAGCACACATTAGTTTGACTGTATCAAAACTTAAAATTTTTGTAGGACAGAGGATACCATAGACCAACCAAAGTCCAAGTCAAACAGCAGGCTGGCAGAAGATATTTGGAACATCTGTCTGAATTATTATTATCTAGTGTACACTAGATAATTAGTGTTATTACACTAGATGTTAACATTCTACACATAAGTAAGACAAAGTGTCATAGAAAGATGACAAAGGATATGAATAGAAAATTCACAGGAGAAATGTTAATGGCCAGTAAGTATGTGAAAAAAATGTTTATTCTCAGTACTTATTAGGTATATGCAAATTAATGGAGCAGTGAAAATTTTCCTGCCATCCAGGAGATGGCAAACATTTTAAAAGTCTGATTATATTTTGTAATAAATTAAAAATGCACTTATTCTTTGACCTAAAAATTCTCTCTGCAGGTATGTACTATGGAGAGACTGTAGCATGCATTCTTAAGAAAACATAGATAAGATTCTTTTTTTGCAGCATTGTTTATAAAATGGAAAAATGGAAACAACTTTATTTGCCTATCAGTAGATAATTTTTTAACAAAATGGGGTATATTTATGCTCTGAGATAATTTGAAGTATGTAAAAGGCATAGCTATGTCTACTTATAATAACATGGATAGAATGTGAATCTTGAATGAAAAAAGCAAATTTTAGAATGGCATATATAGTATAATGTCATTTATGTACACAAAGCATGTAAAATAATACTGTATGTCATTCTGGGATATATGCACACACATGTGAACATGTAAAAGTATACAAAATAGGCTGGAAGAATATACACAGAAACTCATGATAGTGGTTTCTTTGGAGAGATAGAATGGTGAATGAAGACTGGGGATAGTTCTCAAAGGTGTTATCATCTTCATTTGTAATGTACTGTTTCTTAGGGAGAAACAACACTTTCAAGTATAAATAACAAAATGATAACAATCGTTTGTTCTGGATGGTGGGGCCATGAACTGTCTGTTTTTTATATATATATGGTTTTTTTTTTTTGTAATTTCACATACATTTTAAAATTTCCTCAAAAATTATATGACTTTCTCTTAAAAATTTTTTTTTACCGGAGGATAATTGCTTTACAATATTGTGTCAGCTTCTGCCACACACCAGCTTGAATCAGCCACGGGTATACACATATCCCCTCCATCCTGAACGCCCCCTCATCTCCATCCCCATCCCACCCCTCTAGGTTGTCACAGAGCGCTGGCTTGAGCTCCCTGTGTCACCCAGCAGATTCCCACTTGCTATCTGTTTTACATATGGTAATGTATGTGTTTCCTTGCTATTTTCTCAATTCATTCCACCCTCACATTCCCTCACTGTGTCCACAAGTCTGTTCTCTATGTCTGTGTCTTCCATACGGATGTGTTAATACATGGTATTTGTCTCTCTGACTTACTTCACTCTATTAGACTCTAGGTCCATCCACCTCATTAGGACTGACTCAAATGTGTTCTTTTTTAATAGCTATATAATATTCCATTGTATATATACACTGCAATTTCTGAATCCATTCATCTGTCGATGGACCTCTAGGTTGCTTAAGAGATGACTTTCTAAACTAGGAACACAGACAGATGACTGAAGGTTTCTAGCCTGGGATGATGTAATGTTATTGATAGAGGAAACAAAGGAGATTTGTAGGTAAAAGACCTTTAGATACCAGTGGGTTATCCAAACAAAGACATTTACCATACAACTGGAAATTAGAACTTAGACCTAAAAGAAAAAGAAAAAATTAAGTCAAGCCTAGAGATGCTAATTTTTGAGTTAGTTCAGAAATAATATTGAAAGTCATGGTGGTGCATGGATATTAACTGTCATTCTTCAGAGAGTGGAGAAGGAAGAGAGAAGCTGGCTAAGGCTTATGCTTTGGAAGAACAGTCACATTTGAGGGTTGTGCAGATGTAGGCTAAGTCAACTGAAGAAAACAGGAAAAAAACACAGTCAGTCTATTATTGTGAAAGTCATATGAAGGGAAGAAGGTTAACAATGGATAGTCAAAAATGTCATTTGTTTGAAGAGGTAGAGTCAGGTGAAAACTATGAAGAGGTCCTTGGGCTTGGCAGTTAAAAACTTGAAGGGACTTTTGAAGAACTTTTCAGTGGGTAGGTGCAGAAAGATATATTGTAGCAGGAGAAGAAATTAGTTAATTTGAATATTCCTTTTACAAAACAGAATTTGACTTATGTTGCAGTATGTTTTAGTTAAGAACTCCACTGTAAATATTTTTGTAAATATGCCAAATGAGAATCATGCATAGCCCTTGTACTTTCACAGGAATGAAAACTATTTCCAGAGTATTCAAAATACATTCCCTAATGATAATAGAGAACCCACATCCTTGAAATCAGTTGTTATAAATGTTATTTAAAATAGATCATTAACCATTTTAACTTACTTGTATGGTGTCATACACATAAGGGTACTTAATAAATGCTTTTGGAAGACAATTATTTGTCCAACATCCATTGGAAAAGACCAGCTACAAGAATCAGTTGATGTGTTGTTCTAGGAGTGGCTGCTAAGGATTAGAAAGTTTTTTGCTTAGTATAAACCATAAAGTGAAGAATCAGCAGGCTCAAAGAGAGTTTGGCCCAGGGATAGCTTAAGTAAAATGCAGAAAACATGAATAAAACTAAGCTAGATTATCAGTTTCAAAAATGGTATGTGCTGGATCCTTACTCATCATAGGTTTTTATGGTCCATAAATGCATATGCTGAGAAAAATTTATGATAAAATAACTTTTGGGAATCATAGACCTCTGACTATAATAGTTTCTGACTAGTCATAGTTTTCTTTTCTTCAGAAAAAAAATGCTATTTTTTGCTAACAGAATATTTTGCTAACAATTTTTCCTTTATGAACCCCCTATTAAAAATTCATACCTTATGAAGGCTTTTATACATGTAAATATAGGATATACTATCTTAATTACTATCTTACTTTCTTACTAACTTTACTATCATTACTGTCTTAATTTCATGTATAGGCAATTTTGTATATCACACTTGTCTAAGAATTTCACCCTTGGCAGAGGTTCTGTGTGAATTGAGAAGGCTTAATTTTTTTCTTTTGTTACCTAATTCAGTGCTACCAGATGTAGTAATAGGTGACTACAACAGAAAGTGTTGTACAAAGTGCCTACAATACTTACTTGCTCAAAGTAAGTGCTGGTCAATTATTTGTTGAATAAATGAATGGACATGTGAATATAATGTGGGTTCAAACATCTTCATTTTAATAATATTTTATAAAACCTAACTATAATATTAAATAAAATGTATCAGTATTATAAATAACTAAAAACAGAGAAGTAACCACAGTAGTTTAAAAACATATGAGATAGTCTATCTTTTCTCTTTGTAAATCTACAGACTTGCATACCTATATGTATTTGTCTACCAGTATTGATGAACTGAGCTTTACTTAATGATCCTAAATCTCTTGATTCCAGTTTGTTGTCCTAATAGATATATTTTATCTATAAATTTATAAAATGGTAAAATGGGTTTAACTTTTCATCCATTTTGTAGCTTCTTAGTTTTATAGAAGATTGTTTAGTAGAATTTTTAACCTCAAAATCATAAGCTACCATGTGACTTTGGTTAAATTATTTAACTTCTTGGGGCTTCAGTTTCCTAATGTGTAAAACAGGGCATTGGATAAAGCTGGCGATTCTCAAATAACCCTACCATTGGTAGTTACAGAGTTACTATCACTAAAATAGGAAGTTTTTATCCTTCTCCAAAATTATAGGGTGTTAAATGTATATGACATTAAATGGATAAAATGTCTCCATTTAATTCCTACCTGTAACTTTTTTAAAGCCTGTTGCCCTTGTATCTGATAGAGCACACAGTTACATATTTGGTTTTAAAGTGTAATATATTTGATTCATGGAAGTCAGGAAAAGAGATCATGATGTTCAGTTCAGGTCCTTAATTTTTTCAAAATCTCTAGGTGATGTGGTCTCTAGGCACCTTTTCAACCATAACATTTTATGATTCTCTTTTCTAGATAAAGAAAAAATACAGGAAGTAACCAGAATAAGCTAAAAACATTAAAACCTGTATGGTGTAAGAAACAATTGTATGTTTACATACCTCTAAAGAATTTTTACCATCTTGGTTATTCCAGGACCATAAAATCATTGAAATACCCAAGGGTATCTAATTATTTTCGGTTATATTAGACCTGGATTCCTAGGTAGCTCAGTGGTTTAAAAAAAATCTGCTTGCCAATGCTGGAGCTTCAGGAGATGTGGGTTTGATCCCTCCGTGAGGAAGACCCCCCTGGAGGAGGACATGGCAACCTACTCCAGTATTCTTGCTGGGAAAATTCTATGGGCAGATTAGCCTGGTGGGCTACAGTCCATGGCATCACAAATAGTCGGACACAACTGAGTACACATGCATTCATTCATTCGTTCATTCATTCATATTAGACTTTAATGGTAATGATTATGTTTTGATGACTTACTTATTTTTAAAATGGAGAGGCTGGAGGATGAAAGAATTGATGCTCAGACTATAAAGACAGACATGGAAAGAACTGCTCAGGACTCTGTAGTTGAAAGTTACAGGTCATTTTTCAAACTTTTCCCTTCTTTAAGGTGTAAAATGTGACAAGTTGGGAGTTTAAACTGCTCCTTTTCTGTGTTAATTATCTTTTGCTGATTAACAAATCATCCAAATTTAGCAGCTTAAAATAATAAACATTATATTATCTAGTTTTTGAGATTAAGGATTGGGGATTGACTTACCTGTATGGTTCCTAACTCAGGATCTTTCATGAGGATGGAATCACCTGAGGGCTTGATTAAGGCTGGAGGGTTTGTGTCCTAGAGAGTTCAGTCACAGGAGCGTTGGCAGGATGCCAGTGTTCCTTGTCTAATGGGACTCTCCACAGAAATGCTTCCTCAGATTGACCCAAAAGCAAGAGATCAAGCACTTTCTGAAGTCACATACCATCACTTCAACTCTGTTCCGTTTGTTAGAAGTGAGCCGTTAAGTTCAGCCTACACTCAAAGGGAGAGAAGATTATATTTCACCTCTTGAAG
Organism: Cervus canadensis; assembly: GCF_019320065.1. NCBI lineage: Eukaryota > Metazoa > Chordata > Mammalia > Artiodactyla > Cervidae > Cervus > Cervus canadensis. Next base: position 77,067,595 of record NC_057386.1, read on the forward strand.
GAAGGAATGTTAAGGAATTTTCAGAAAAATAGGTACTAAATGCATCATAATGGATAAACAAGCCTTATTACTTTGGAGCTTGGGGAAGTGTTTGAGAGTAAGGGCTATGGAGTTAAGAGTTCTTGGGTTCCAATCCTGGCTCTGCTTCTCTTGAACACCATGACCTTGTTCAACATTCCTCATCTATAAAATGAGCACAGTGGTAATATCTGTTACAGAAATGTAAAGCAGAATAAGTGAAAAAACTGAAGGTAAAGCACTTACTCTGGTGGCTTTGATTTCAGTAAAAGTTATTACTTACCTTTTTCCCTATTAGATCATAGCAATACTTTGATATAGAGGATGTCTTTCTGCAATGTTATGAGCAGGATATGAATTTGCTCTAAAGTTTCTACCATGCTAACCTAACTATTCTTACTCAATTTTAAAAATTCTGCTTATGAATACCTGCTTAATCTTGAAGACTTCAGAAATGCAGATGTATGTATGTGAATGTGTATATATATACATATATATGCATTATATACACATTTTCACAGTCTACATGGCTTGAGTGATATTGTATGGAAGAAATGGATTATATCTTAGTCCTGCCACATTTATATTTTAACATTTTACCATGTTGTTAAAAATTCTTTGAACATGTTTTTTAATAAAATGATCCATTGAATTTCTTGATTATTTCCTCAAGCTAGGCCCTGGAAATGAAATTCCTAGATCAGTATATATTTACCTCTTTAAGACTGTTGATATCTGACATTCATTGCTTTCTTGAAAGTTTGTACCAGTTTATGTTTCCAGCAGCTATAATTTCTAAAATTGTAAAGTGGATTTTAACTTTTCATCTATTTTGTAACTTGGTCTCACCTTGCTTGTTATTCCTATTATGTTGGTGACTTTTGAAAGCCTAGTTATAGGACCAAAACAGAATTGCATTAAACTCTAGGGAATTATGTTTCTATAAGAGCTTTACATATATAGGAATATTTTCTAGCCTTTCTACATAATTTTTATTAATATTTCATAAATATTATATATGTGTATATATTAACTGTGAAGCATTATGCAGGAATAGACACAGCTTCTGTTTCCTTGAAAGTTAAAATATACGGCAGATATGGGTCTATATAATTAAGATTCTGTTGTTGTTTAGTAGCTGAGTCATGTCTGACTCTTTTATGACCTCATGGACTGTAGCCCACCAGCCGCCTCTATCCATGGGATTTCCCAGGCAAGAACACTGGAATGGGTTGCCATTTCCTTCTCCCAGGGATCTTCCCTACCTAGGGATTGAACCCACATCTCCTGCATTGGCAGGCAGATAATTACTGAGCCACTAGGGAATCCCCTTAATTAAGATATACTCAGAGTAAAATACACAGACACACACTGTTATCTTCCTTAAAAGATATACCTCAAGAAGCAAATAGTAAGATGAAAGTTATGTATGAGGCTTCAAAGTGACTCCCACAGTGAGAAGAGATTTTGTTTCCTTTTGAGCCAAGTCTAACTGTTGCTTCCAGAAAAAGTAAACCTTTGGCTTACTTTACTCTCTTCCTTTCAAAACATATTAATATCTATTGATTGATAAGAGTGGAAATTCATGTTTGTTACCAATTTCAATGTTCTGTCTAAAGCTAGAAATTAGCTCCTTAGTATTCCTTACCATCCTCTCATCTGGAAATTCTCAGTTTATGATACTCCTGGTAAATGGATGATCCTTATTTTAAATTAACTAGAAATTAAAAAAAAATAAAAGCGACCAATCATACAATTTTGTCCAATAGGTGGCAAGTTTACCTAACTACAGGAAAGAAATCACTGTTTGGTTTAAGGGAAGGTTGTACATTGGAAATGGCAGATAGGTTCTTTTTGGGGAGTCTGGGGATTATGGGGGCAGGACTAGGGGAAAGGTCCAAGGGAATCAATGAGTATTTGGAAGAAAAGAAAAAAAAAGTCATGGACTGTGTAATCTACTCTGAAGTTGCACTGACATGTTGGGCAAATATTTGTAAAATGACGTTGTATTAATACTACCATTGGAAAAAGTTTTTTCTGTAGTTATCAGCATAGTTCATTCAATCTAGATCATAAAAATTACACCTTATTATTCAAAATAAGTAACAAAATTTTCTTTTGTTTATTCAGCAAATACTTTTTGAACACTTATTCTGGAGGGACGCACTGTGAAACTATAGGGCAACATTTTGTTTCAGGTTTTTTTTTTTTTAAATATTATGAAACTCTGAAACCAAGGAAGCATTTTTTTGTGTGTTTTAATGATGCTTCATCTAAGTCATTTTATAGGCTTGATTTCTTGTGTTAAGTTTGTAGTCACTAAGTGGCAATTTAGCTCCTGCTTCTACTGTATTTTAATGTGTACGTTATTTGTAATAAGGTTAGTTTTATCAAAAAGATCTTTAAAAGTAGATGATGTGAAATACGTTTGCTTCAGAATGAACCAAATAGAAATATAAGAGGGTACATAAACTTCATGACTAGCAAACTGGGGGAGGATAATCTAATCTCTCAGAGGTTGGCATGTTCTGTTGTTTCTTAATAAATAGTTATCTAGAGTGCTAACACTTCTGCAGGGGGAAAGGACAAAGTCGGTCCCTGAGAGTAACTGGATGCTCCTTACTTTGTTCAAGGAAAGCTTTTATGTTTTCCGGGTATAACTTTTTTTAGTTGGTATTCCTGTTTTAAAGTGCAGCCTTTCAAGTGAACGGGTTACATGTAGCATAAGCTTTGACACGGCCAAACAAGTTCAACAGCTACCTTTATTTACAGCTGCAGGACTAGGATTAGATCTCTTCCAGAATGAAAATCTGATTAATGACTCTTTTCTTGAGTGGGGACAACTGCAGACTTTTCTTCCGCAGAGCGTGAAATGTGCCTCTTCCTGCCGAGGGGCCTCGTCCTAGCCGCGGCTCCCGGGGCGACTTCCAGCCTCAGGTGTCCCCCTCGGCTGCGGGCCGCTGCCGCTCTCCGGGGCGGGCGTCCGGGACTTCCTGTCTGGGCGCGGGGCGGAAGGATCGCGTTGCCAGCCGAGGCGGCCGTCGCCGCCGCCGCCGCCGCCCCTGCCGTTAGGTGGTGGGGTTTCTCAGCCCGGCGGCGGGAGGCGGGCCGGCCTCGGCTTCCTGTCGGAGGACGCGCAAGGATCCGGGCGTCTGAGTGTGCGAGTGCGTGAGTGTGTGTCGGCCGCACGGCGTGTGTCTCCGGCCGCGGGTTCCGCCTCCTCCCCTGCCGCCGCTGCTCACGGTGTAAGTCAATGTGAAGCAGCAGCTCCAGCCCCGGGATAAACATGGCGACGTCTCTGCATGAGGGACCCACGAACCAGCTGGATTTGCTCATCCGGGCTGGTAAGGACAGGGGAACTTTCCTCCGGTGCATCAGTGCAGCAGGAGAGGGGGTGCACAGGAGGCGGGGTGGCTCCCCTGTAGCGGTCAGTGCAGGGGGGACCATGTCCATCAGTCACTGGGGCGGCCGGGGGAAAGGGGGGTAGTGAATGAAGTAATGGAGGCGACGAATCAGGAAGTGATCACCTTGGAGAGTAACCTGCCTCGAATCCGGCGCTGTCGCTCCAGGGTGGGTTTGTGGAGCAGCGGCGGCAGCTGCCGGGCGGAGCGCTGGCAGCGGGTGCCGGGGAAGGGAACCGCAGTTAAGTTGGGGACTCGGGGGCGGACGAGTTGTGCGCTTCACCCCAGTTGCTGAGGAACCAGGAAGTGAGTGAGGCTGTTGTCTCCCGGCAGCGCCTGCCACGCTGTCTGACCCGAGAGGCCGCTACTGCCCGCGGTCGGGGGCGGCGGGCTTCTCGGGTGGACGCTCGCCACTCCCGCCCCGTCCTTCTTTCAGACTTGGTCCACAAATCCTCGACTTCCGCATGGACGAGGCAACCCCGGGCCATGTCCGGTAGATCGATACGCGCCAAAAAAAAAAAAAAAAAAAAACCAACAACAACTCTGACCCTCGTCCTCACATCCCCACCTTGTGCGGTCTCAGGAGTAACGGTTCTGGAAAGGGTCACTTAATAACGTGGAGCGGCCCGGGGTGGTGTTTCTCTCAAGGGCCCGCCTCCCTTTCCTCGTTTAGTGGGCGGCAGTGGAGAAGTAGGTTTATGCCCCTTCCCTCGTGGATTGTTTTTTTTAGGGGGGTAGAATGGAAAAGACATGGAATGTATTTTGTACCCCTGCCCCGGAGCGTTGGGGCGTCAGAGAAGAACGTTTATTTTGGTAAACAGTGGGTGAAGGTGGGGCGGGCGGGAGGGAGTCTTGGCCCTAGGGAAGTCTCCGCAAGGAATTGCCCCCTTTTCCCCTCCCCCCAAGCCTCCCACCTTAGCGGAAGCGCCTCGGAAAGGACAGAACGGACGGGATTGACAGGCCTCTGGTTCCAATCTGCTTGCTGAGTTGTTCCAAATAAGAACGTTGGTTTCTGGGGGCGGGACTCCGGGCCTGCGCTGGGCCAATGAAGATTGGGCGGGAGTGAAGCTGACAATGTACGCATGGAATTGGAGGGAAGAGGAGTGTAAACACGGAAGTGGCCGCGGGGGTGGGGGATGTGCAGCGCCACTGCTGCAGCGGAAGGGCACGGACTTAAGTTACATAGAAAAAGCAGCTTTACTTAATAGCAGACAGCGCAGTGAGAGTCCTGAATAGGCGTAGAAGTGCTTGAATACGATTTACTTACTGTAGTGAGCACAAATGTTCCTTTCCCAGGGTTCTATTTCATATCGCCATCGATGGGAATTGGAAGATGGGGAATATTCATCGAAGAGCATTGCTGTGAAAGGTCTTACCGTCTGTTTTCCATCCATTGTTTTTAGGTAGTGAAGTTAGTAGTTTGGTTGGTGAAACTCTGTGTTTCAGTTCGATTGGGAGAAATCATAAATGTATATTTAACAGAACTTAATCTTTAAAATGTAGCACTGCACAGTCCCAAAGAAAAATCACAGTGAGTAGTGATGAAAGCACATTTGACAGTTATTTTCTGATTAGAGCAAGATCTTAAATATTAGTGAAAAGGGGGCAGAGTACAGTGAGAACTTGGTCCCTTTATGTACATTCAGTCTGTTAATAATACTGTATGAATTAAGGGATGGAATTTTTGGTTTTATATTATTGGTACTAACAATACTTTTGATTAAGTCAGTCATGTTGAGCGTGTACCTTTTCAGAAGCGTTCCTAGTGGTTATGAGAACTTTAGAATAGCCCATGCAGTTAGAATTTTGAAAAATACTGTGAAGATAAGAGGGCTTAATTTTGCCAAGAGAAGATCCTTTTTATAAGCTTTTGGCATTATCAAAACCGAATGTGATCTGTAGATATTTTGCTAGGAGTGGATACAAACATTCTACAGTTTTAAAAATACAAAGGTTCTATCTTTTGATGATTTTTTTTTTAAGTGAAATGCTGCTTTCGAGTTCTGCATTTCACAAGTATATACAAATCTTACAGTTGAAATTTCTTTTGTGATAATAGTGTTCTGTGACAAATACATTTTAATACAGTTGTTTTCAAATATTCCCGCAGTTATGTTCGTGTAATCTGAAATTCCTTTATAAACTCTGTCTTAGAAGGAAGTTTGAGACAGGTTTGCTAGTTTATCTAAGGTTTATTCATTGAAAAAGTTGGGGAGGAAACGTGACCTGAAAAATGAAGAATCATGGATCTAAATTTTTATTGCTGCCAGTTTCCAGTGATGTTGGGAGAGTCATGTTTAAAGGGTTTGTATTTGTAAATGGACATAATGATACTTTTATTCCCTTGAGCGAAGTCATCAAGTGTTAGGATTATTCCTCACAAAGGTTTACAGTCTAATTGAGGAGACAGGTGAAAATCTATATAATACATAAATGTTAAATTTAATTACAGTGATTGCTATATGGGTTTATAAGTGTAGAATAGAATGATAGTAAGGAAAACTTTTAGAGGAGATAAGCTTTAAACTGAATATTGTTAGCATAACTGTTGTTTCTAAGTAGGTACAAAGCACTTAGAATTACCACTACTATTATATGTTAAGATGTTAGAGGATATATTTTTGCTTTTATTTTCCTCCTTTAGAGACTTAACTGTCAACTTTAGCTGTCAACTTCAGCTTTAGTTATCACTGTTTATGTTGTCAGAGGCGTTTGAATGAAGAATGAAGTAAATATGCTTGTTTATTAAAAATCACTTTCATTTTAACATACAAAATACTTGTTTACGGTAAAGACTTGACATACTTTATTAAAAACTTTCACTGGCAACATGATGTTTGAGAAGGAGCCTTGACCCTGAGGTCAGGAGATAAGGATCTTCATCTAGCTGTCACTAAACTGCTCTTTAAAGCTTCATTTTCTGTAAGAGAACAAGATTTGACTAGGTGATCTCTACTGACTTTTAAAGCTCTAAAACTATAGGCAGCTCAAATATATTTAATGGAAAGTGAAGGTTCTCATTTTCTTGGATTTATTTACACCATGTGAGTGAATTTGTCTAAGGTCATTATGTAATGGGGAGGTTAACTTCTTTCACCAATCTTTGTAACAAATTGGAGCTTGAGGTTGTGTCTGTATGTTGAATAAGACACAAGATATAGTTTATTTAATAATTTAGACCCATTTTTAGTCTGTAAGGAAAAATAAATATTCCTTAATATTTATGCAAAAGTGTTTGTATATGTGGTCTGTGTTTTTTGAAGACTTTGAGTTTAAAATATTCTCCTTTATTATCAAGTACATACTTTTCTTGACTTTTTTTTTCCATCTTTTTTTGAGAAATTGAAAATTGGGAAAGTGGAGAATTTGAGATTTGAGAAATAGGGTAACCAAAAGTATTGTTCTGCGTTAACTGAGTTATTGAAGGGAAGGGGGAAGGGGGAAATTTTTCTGGAAATGCAGCCTAGATATTTTCCCGGACAGAACAAATCTGTCTAGTTTGTCAAAGTTCATCATGAAATTTGAACTTAAATCTGATTTATTATAAACAGGAATACCTAGTATCAACCTTGAAAAGATCATTATTTTGAAAAAAGAGTTTAGCAGGCAGTGAAAAAATGAGGGCCTGTGTTGAAATAAAATTAGAAGAATGGCATTACTTTTTAAAAAATTTATTTGAAAATGTGTTTAAGAAATTACTCTTCAGAATTCATTGCAGCATTAGTACTAAAATTCACAAAAATTGAGTGAAAGAGTAAGTCATCAGTATGTTAATAGTCATTCCAGGTAGTTCAACATCAGTTTCCTTTAGGGACAAATTTAACTGGTGGAAAGGGGCAGGCAGGAGAGTGTTTCTGATTTATGAAAAGTTAAAAAAAACAACAAACTTTATAAGTTGACAAAATACTATTGTCAAACTTACGGAAATGGAATCATAATTTTTTGTCCACACATTGATTTTATGTTTAGAAGCTAAAACTTACAGAAATATGAGGATAGAATTTGGGTGTTCTTAATTATGTTTGATACTAAATTACACCCGCGGTTCTTGAAAACTGAAATTCCTGGGAGTCCCCCCAGACTCTTTCAGGGGAGTGTGTGGAATCAAATTATTTTCATAATGCTAAGATACGTGCCTTTTCACTTTTACGAATGTTCACAGGAGTTTTCTAGAGGCTACATGGCTGGGTGTAACAGATCAAATGAAGAAGCAAGTATGAGAGCCCCAAGTATGACAGCCCCGATGTTTTCTACTGTGTACTAAAAAGATTTGCAGAAATGTGAACTAAAGCTACTCTTTAAATTTTTGTTTTTAAGAAAAAGTTACTTTTTATAAAAAATATTAAAAGTTGCTTTAGTTTTAATTTCAAATAGGATAAATATCTAAACACGAGACTTATATCTTCTTTGTGGTCCTCTGAGTGTAAAAAGAATCTTTGACCAAAGAAGTTTGCAAATAGCTGTACTATAGTTTAATTAGTCTACACTTTGCAGTACCATAGCGACTAGCCTTATGTGGTGATTGAGTATTGGAAATGTAATGGATAAACCAAATTTTAAATTTTATTAAAACATAAAAACTGAAACAGTAGAAAACTTCTTTACCATGTACATTTCTTTTACATGTTGAAATGGCAATGTTTTTGAATATACTGGGTTAAATGAAAGGCACTGATTTCACCTTCCACTAACTTTTCTCAGTGTGGCTGCTGGACATTTAAAAATTACATGTGGCTCTTGTTATCAGACAGCTCTACTTTAGAAAATTATTTTATTCTCTTTCCGTTCTTAACCTTATAATGAAGCTGTAGAAAGTCAAAGGGCACAGGTAAAGATGAGAGGCCTTTACCTTTCCTCCTCTTCAGTGTGTTCGTTTGTGTTCTTTACTCATCTGTTAGTGTTACAGTCCTGGGGCTTGAGAGAATAAGCTGTGGTAAGTCAGGTGGGGTAGCCGAGTGATGGCCTTGTAAATATTAGTTTATGGTCTTGTAGGGGAATATCACTATCACCTAATGAAGTGTTTTCTAATTTTTTCCTGTGGCTCTCAAATTGCTGTTAATTTTTACTTTTGACTTTTAAAAACATTATTATGAGCTAGGGCTATTGCCAGCATTCTCTTCTGCAGAGCTGAGAGGTACGTCTCTTGTCAGACTTAATTACCAAGTTTGGTATTTAGTAACAGCTGTTGAGTGAGTCTGGAATCGTCTACCATACAAACACCAGTTGATTAGAAAGCTAGAAATGGAACAAGACTCTTACCAGTAGTAAAGGAGGGCATAAGCAAATTTAATTTTTGACACTGATTAAAATGGTTTTGAAATTTATTTGATACATTTAGTTTTTCAAGGAATGTTGACCAGAGACCTAACTACTAGTGGTAACTAGATGATGATGTGTCTGTCAGATAACTTTTTGCTTCATTGTTTCTATTTTTTAAATGAGTTTTTTTTTTAAACTCCCATAAATTTAATACATAGGCCTAGAAAAACACCAGTAAATCAAGTTTTAAGTAAGAGATGATAATTCTCAACTGCCACTTCTAAGTTTGCTAACTTTGATGGCACAACACTGTCTTATTTACCTTAAGAACTGTGCAGAAGTTTAGTTGTGTTTGAATTATTATTTAGTTGTATTTGTATTGAATTCAAATTGTATTTGAATTACTGATAAGAATAAAATAGTATTGAAAAGTTTTCAATTATTACAGAAACTTGCATAGGAAAAATATTTCTTAAATTTCTGTTCCCAAAAATACTTATTGACTTAGGTCAACAAAAGAAGAGAAAAAGGAGATAGTGTTCCCTTTTAACAAAATGGATTATGTATTCACGGAAACTGTCAAATTATTTTGCATCTTTGTTTTGAAATATTTTACTCCTGTTTGTCTTTTCAACACTTTCTGAACTATTTGTATAAGCTTCATGAGGCCAGAGAGCCTTCCACACTTGTGTCTCAGGTTTGTAGCACATGGTAGACCCTGAACAACCATTTATTGACTGTACATAGAGTATAAGATCCGATCATTAGTTTATAGAGAATTTATGCATGTTTAATATTCTCATCCTAAATTTATAAATGAGTTAATAATCTTTTTCTTAAATTTGTATGTTTTCTATTTGTTTTACTATGTACATGTACAATATTTTAGGGAAATAATATTTTGAACTTAGGGAAAAAGGGGAGGTTGAGGTTGGAAATAAGAGCTAGGAAATTTTCACTGACATAACTAACATGAAATCATGGTTTTGAAAATATACCTCAAAAAAAAAAAAATATACCTCAAGCTATGTAGGAATTTGGGGCAGTATAATATGTAACTGTTGGGAAATTTTGTTTATAACTTAAAACATTAAAATATCTGGTAAGATTCTATTGCTGTATTATTATGAAATACTCAGAGCTCTAACTTTAATATGGTAGAGTTTTAGGGTGTGTCTTAATACAATTACATAAGGAATTAGTTTACCCAGGGTAGTTTATTAATAGCACCTCAGACAACAGTTAAATTGCAACACAAGCAGACTTTAAAGAGAATGAAGTTCTTAGAATAAACTTTAAAACCCTGAAACTGCTTCTTCCTAAGGTTCTTTAGTGCACATGAGTATTGTAGGGAGGTAATTTGAAAAAAAATATTCTTGAGAATGGTAATACATTTTATACTTACTAATGGTAAGTTTCTTAAAGTTGAGCTAGAAGCACTGATTGAATCCTCTGCTTCAGTGAGGCTGCAGATAAGAGTAAGCAGGGTCACCTAAAGATAGATTTACTTAGAGGTTTGGCTGCCTCTCTGGAACCGTTTAGCTTTGAGCAGATTTCCATAAATGGAAAGAGCAACTGGAGAGACTCGGTACCTTGGTTGAGAGTGTGGATGATGTGCAACAGGTGGTAAAGCAGTCAGTGGATTTTTTATAAATGCTGTCCAAATGACTGGTGTTTAAGGCGGAGGCCTTAGCCCTTGGTGAATTTTGAAACTAAGTGAAAAAATCTTTTTCAATTAAAAGTTTACTAGAAATAATTTTAAAAGATTTGTATCTTTAGTGTGTAGAACTTGTGAATTTATAATGGTTTTATGAAATTTGTATATTTCTTTTAGTCCTTGAGAGGACATCTTGAGAAAGATGTATCAAATTAGAAACTGTTAAACATATTCGTGTTTCAGAACCTCTTAAAAAGTAGAATTTCAATATTTCAAATCAGGATGTGAAATTAATATATCATTAGGATAATGAGTTTATGCTTGGATTGCTACTTTTCTGTAAGGTCTGTCAGTTGTCCTTAACTTTAATAAATAAAAGAAATACTTATATACCTACTATATGAAGAATCTATGTTAGGGTCTATAACAGATATGAAGATGACTAAGACAGGCCTCCCTTGGACTTCCTTGGCAGTCAGTGGTTAAGGCTCCACACTTCAACTGCAGGGGGCATGGGTTTGATCCCTGGTCTGGGAACTGAGATCCTGCATGCCATGCCGTGTGGCTAAAAAGGGGGGGTGGGCAGGGAGCTAGCCCTCCGTGACCTCATGGAGCTTATAATCACATAGAAGTGATAAGAAATTATCACCATTTATTAAATTCTTCAGGAAAACTGCATTTAATTCTCAAAACTGTATGAGGTAAGTAATATTACTGTTTAGTGAAAGAGGAAACTGGGCCATACAAGGATTTAAATTACTGGCCTTAGGTTACAGAAATAAGTGGTAGAGACTAGAACCAAAGCTTTTTCACAAATAATTTAATCAGCAAAGCATAAAGTAAGTATTAGAGGAGTTACAAAAGGTGGTAGAATTAGAAAAGGCTTCATGAAGGGGGGGAATAGGAACACTCTCTCTCTTTTTTTTGCCTTTCTAAATTTCTTGGGTGAAACCCAGCAAAGGCAGTGAAATCTTGAAAAGAAAGCAGATAATTGTGAAGAAAATTTCTAAGTTCTCCGGTGCACTCACCAGGAGGGTTTGTAAGAATTGAACTAATTCATTAAAGTAATTTAGAAATATGAGTTTCTGACTGATTCTGCTGGGTGTTAACCCCCGATTTTAGTAGCAGTATGTTAAAATTACAATAGGATTCATAGGATTGTTAATCTACAACTATCCTTCCCCCCCATCCCAAGTTAGTTTTGGCCTAAAATTGATACAGAGTTCAAATTTCAAGAGTCTGTCTTTGTTTTCCTTTGGATAAGATTCAGGAATTTCTAATTAATCTCAATAGTTGCTTTATAATCAACATTCATTTTATAAGTGGCAGGTTTGTTGTTTTAGTTTTTAAATTATTTCTGTAATTTGTGAGACTAATATGTATTAATGGCTTATTTTGAGTTATGAACTAAACGTGAGCATTTAGTTCAGTAATGTGTTCAATGCATTTTTATTGAGTGGACCTTACTTTCTCTCCAGTGGAAGCATCTGTTCATAGCAGTAATGCACACTGTACAGATAAGACAATTGAAGCTGCTGAAGCCCTGCTTCATATGGAATCTCCTACCTGCTTGAGAGAGTCAAGAAGTCCTGGTATGTGAACTGTTCTTTATTATATTAAAGATATCATATCATTTCATGTATCTAGAATAAAATTTTTTTTTTTAATCCAAGGGAATTGTTGTTCTCAAAGTCTGTTATACATAAATACCTGTGACAGCAGTAACTGGTCTCTTTACCTGTCAATGTTCCCAAGTCTTAAATGCTTTAAATAACTTAATTTTCAAAATAATTGATACAGAAGGTGCCCACTGTAGACAGATAAATGTCAAATTGCTGTTTCTACTATTTTGTCTCATTTCCTTAACTCTGGGTACATGAGAGACCCTAAGAGCATGGCTGGAGAATGGCCGATGGGAGCTCTTGCCACCCATGCCCACTGTGAGTCCTTCCTTCAGTGATAAGGGGCAGCAGCTCCGGGACCATTCCCTGGAAGAGAGAGGATAGTGTCCACCTCTCTTCACACTCCCTTCAGGCTTCAGGCTTTCCATTGGTTTTGATCTGTTTTTACAGATTGCCTTTGAGAATCTGTTTGTCCCTAATTTTAATGTCCAAATGTTAATTTGATTTAATACAGTAAGACTGGCCCTTCTTTTAGGGATTTACAGTAAATACTAAGATCAACTGCACTTCTTAATTAGAGTAGTAATCCCGTGTGTTATTCAGGAATATGAGAAGAAAATTAGTGCATATTGGTCAGTGTATTAATCTATGGTAGTATGTATTAATTGAGATGGAAATGTCATATCCTAGTTATTCAGGCACATTGAAAGGAAGCCAGAGCAACATTATTATACGTAATAGAATACTAAAAATATGTATGCACCATTTCAGTGACCCAAAGTATTAGGGACTGTTCCGTTAAATAAAATATTGAAAGATGATACTCATTTGGCTATAATGAGCAGGTTTTTTTTCATATTTAAAATGAACTGTAGGAACTTCCTTGCCGGTCCAGTGGTTAAGACTCGGCCTTCCAGTGCAGAAGGTGCAGGTTTGATCCTGGTGGGCAAACTTAAGATCCCGTATGCCTCAGGGTGTGGCCAAAAGTTATTTTTAAAAAAAGAGAGAGAACCATAAGTGCTTACTTCCACTGAATATGCTTTTATCATTTTAATGTTATACCAGGTGTGTGTTTTACCTTGTTAGAGAATAATGATGAGTAAGTAGAAGGAAAATAATTATTAACTCACTGTTATACTGTTTTATTCTCAACTGTTTTCCCAATTGTCAAAATGATACAAAGTCTTCTACAATGAACTTGAAAATACCTAAAGTGTGAAGCAAGGGGGTTGACTACTCATGATCTCTCCCTTTACCCAGAAGATTAACATTTCCTCCAGGTCGAGTTTCTTTGCATTTATTTACTTACATACTTTAGATCGTATTGTATATTCAACAAATTAACGTCAAGTTCTTCCCCTGCTTTGATGAATTCTTAATAACCTCACCTTACCAAAAATTGAATTGTCCATGCTAAGAGGCATTAATGGGGGTGGGAAATTTTAATTTTTCAACTTTTTTTTATAGTGGAAGTGTTTGTCCCTCCTTGTGTATCAACTCCAGAATTTATCCATGCTGCTATGAGGCCAGATGTCATTACAGAAACTGTAGTGGAGGTGTCAACCGAAGAATCTGAACCAATGGATGCCTCTCCTATTCCAACATCACCGGATAGCCATGAACCAATGAAAAAGAAAAAAGGTAGGGTGTATTTATAAATTTCTGGGAAATTGGGTGAAATTTTTTCTAGTATCTTTTTTCTCCATCAAAGGACATGGGAAATACATGCTATATTTATGATTGATGTTATCCTGATTAGATATTCTCAAAAAATTGAGATTGTTAATTGTGTCTTTTAACATGTTCATAGTGTTTAAAGGAGTTACTATTTGAGCCCTAAAAGTAGTAGCCCAAAAATGAGATTATAGTAAGAGCTTGATACACAGCAGGGGTCCATGGGGTCGCAAAGGGTCGGACATGACTGAGCGACTGAACAACACAGAAGGAAGAACAGGGATTCACTGCACATTTTTCTACTTTCTGATCCTTTTAGGTACTCGGTTACTTGAAAGAAAAGTATTCTTGACTCTGTTTTTCATAACCTTATCTTCCTACTCTTTTGTGGGCATTAAAATAAAAGGCCCAATTTTCTTCCCCACTAGCTTTGGCCTTAAAACACCAAGATTGCCTGTAGGGAATTCTGAGGGGACTAAACTCACCATTGGGTAAAGAGCATTTCCACTTACTCTTTGACTCCTGCTGAAACCTGTGTTCATCTGATCCTGGGGGTTGGGGGTGGTGGTGGGATGGCGCACAATGCTCCAGTCCATCTCTAGCATCTTGAGTGGGTTCTTTTTTTTCTTTTCAAATCAAAGTTAAAACTTGAAAGAAGTGAAATTCTGTGTAAATGGGTACTCACCTAATTCCACTTTCTTCTCTGCCTCTTTCTGCACATTCTACAGTTGGGGGGAAAAAATCAAAGGCAAAAAATAAGGGGAACAGTTGTGTTAGAAATAATGGTATTATCTAATCATTTAGGTAGCAGTATTTCAGATTGCTGTGATGTTCACAGGTGTGTGCCTCATTGCTTTGAGGGACATAACAAAGAATAACACAGGTTGCCTTCCCTCTTATAATATAGATTATATATATATTTGAGAAAGGCATGGATGAGAGAATTTAGAAGGAAGAATTACTTTCCACTGTAAATGTTTAAACAAAAGACATACATGTAAATAAAACCCTGTTTACCCACTGCCCACTGTAGCCTTTGACTGGTTGTATCTTATGCAAACTGTTACAAAATACCTAAGAAAATTTTAGATTTAAATGAAGAGGAAAAAGACTATGAAAAGCTGGGAGTATTTAGGGAACCAAGATCTCTAGATAAATAGGTTGATCTGCGTACATGATGGTATGGTATAAACCAGGAAATAATTTGCCAATTTAATACTAATCTTACGTATTTGAAAATAGGTGGTCTTAATGAATGACAATTTAAAAATTACATATAACACCACAAATTATTCATTTGTGGTTAAGTACATTTGGGACATATAAAGTTAGGTAGGTTATTTTTAATAGTAGGGCCTTATTTTTATTTCCAGAGCTTTTAATATACTAATGTGCATTATAAATCTCTAAGAGATGATTATGTGCAGTTCTGAAAGTTAATTTGACTGTAGAACCCTTTTCCTACTGATGAATAACCTATCTGTCAAGTAACATGATTTGGGACATGCTGCTTTATAAGAAAATAAGCCTTTGGGGACTAACCTATCCATTAAGGAGTTCGGCTTTTGTGCTTGAATTTAGGAGACAAAGAAGATGTTGGTCTTGCTATTGACTGCTTTGTATATATAAATATTATTTAAATTGAGAAATTAAGCTCTATTTTTAATTAGGAGACTGGTGAACTTTGTTTTAATTTTTGCCAAAACATACTTCCTATTGATTAGAATTACCATAATGAAATCCTAGAATATAATAGCTATGCTTTTTTAAATATAAATTAGGGCATTTTAATTTAGCTGTAGATAATCGTTGTTAATGAAGAGTAGAGACATCAGAAATCCCAGGTGTATGACCATCACCAAATCAGTAATGTTATACTTAATAGTCCCGGTCTCTTTCTTGAGACTTCGCTCACCTGCCAGCATTCATCTTCAATGCTGAGGGCTGAACACAACACATTTCAGAAATATGCTTTCCTTAGGAAGTGTAGCTCTTGCTTTTCTGTTCATTGTGGATATTGGACTGTCTGCGGCTTAGGGCAGAAGTGAGTGAGGAGAAATGAAAGGGCACAAACATTTCTTAGACATATGAAGCAATTACTTGGAAGGTTTTTTTTTTTTATCCTTATACCTGCACGTTGAGGTGGGGAAATTTATGCTTAAATTCTGGTGAATTGATTGGCTCAGAGCAGTAGAGAGTGTTTAAAATAATATTTTTTACTTTTCCTCATTTGAGCTCAAAGGGCTTCGCAGATTATCAGATCTTCTGCAATAGGTAGGTAAAGCTTTTTCTAACAATTCTGTAGAAGAGAAAACAAAAGTTTATACTAGAATTTGTTTCCATTGCTACATTATTGGAAAAGGTTAGCAGATTGAGGCTGTGACCATGTAAATAATAGGTTAGTAGTACCTGACTTGCCATATACATTGATTTTCCTATCAATTAATGCAAAGAGGGGTCGCAAAGAGTCGGACACGACTGAGCGACTGAACTGAACTGCTGTAATTTATATTGTAGAAGTGCTTTTAATATTCCTTTTAAAAGCAGCTTTTATATACACAGTATATTAATCCATAAATTAGTGTCTAGTTTCATAAATAATGTGTTATCAAAAAGCCTGCTATATTTTTCCTGTTTTCCATGTATGGTTTCAATATCTTCTTTTTTCAGTTGGCCGTAAACCAAAGACCCAGCAGTCGCCAATTTCCAATGGGTCTCCTGACTTAGGTATAAAGAAGAAACCCAGAGAAGGAAAAGGTAATTTGGGGAGGGCTGTTTTGTAGGTGAGATGGATTTTTTTTTCCCCCACTCAAGTACATTTGTAGGAAAATTACTTTTAGTACATGCACATGCACTGTAGCACTGACTTGGATTGTAATTCTTAATCAGGGGTGTATGCGTGTCACATGGGGAGCTTTCTCAAACTTCTCTCTGCCTGGTCCTTACCCAGTGAGGCTCTGTAGGCATATAGAAGCTATAGAAGCTGCAGGAGTGGAGCTGGGGCCAGGCCAGCATTTGGGTTTGGAAAAGGCCCCGGGTACGGGCTGGTGCGCACCTGTGTTGTTTTGAATGGTGTGTGTATATTGACACCCATCCTCATGGAGAGTCAAGTGGAGTCACTTACGTTTGAAAAGGTTTACAAAACAAAGACTTCCTTTCTGATACATACTTTTCTTAACTGATAGAAGCAAAGTGAATTTACTTTTCCAACCAACAAATTTCAGTCATGTCAGTAAGGATGTCTAAACAAAACTTTGATGTATTTTTTAAAAATTGATGTGTATATTGAATTTGTATATTCTCATTAAAAGCAAAAATAGCAATAAGCCTTCTACAGTCTCTGCTCTCTTAATTTGTTGGATTAAGTCTTTAATAAAAAAAAATTAAGTCAGTAAATCTACCAAGAAATTTGGTTAGATTTTTAAAAATCCAGTTACGTAAACCTTCATTTACTTAGGAACTGTTGTTCAGTTTGGGACAAGTTTAGGATAGTTTTATTTTCTTCTCTGTCTTTGGTTGTTTTACAGTCCTAACATCTTAGGTTTTATCTTTTAATTTGTATTGAAAACCTTAAAACTTTACTAGTAGTAAGTGTTAGAAATTTGAACTGTAAATATACAGTTATTACTGTTTTTAAAATTACTCCCATCATTAATGGTATCTCTTATATTGAAAGACCTTATGTTTAACACTGGAAAAAAATTTTGTGGTAACCTATTTTTACCAGTCAAAATCATCTTTCGTTAAAATTTCAGTTTTGTATTCTTAAACCTGAGGCAATATGTTGCTGTGTGAAGATTAAAGTCATTACAGTCACACCTGGATTAAAAAAATCCAGTCAGCGCTTCATCTTCTGCAAAATTATGATGTCTGCATAGACTCTATGAACTACCTTGTCTGATAAAAAAGGCTTCCTGTTCTGAATTGTTTTCCTTAAAACCAGAAATAGAATTGTTCGTTTTAACTTAGGGATGGTAACTGGAGTGAAGCAGTTAAAGATAATCTGAAGAATGTCAGTGGGTCTAACTATAACTAATTCATTAGACACAGGAGCATTCAGATCTCTACTATGTACAAGGCATTGTCTATTGTACAAAAATTTCTTCTAGAATGAATTCTTATAATCTCCAGGTCATAAACAGAATAAAAATTCCCAACTACACCTCTTGATTCAGTTGAGACTGATATAGTTGAAAGTTGTGATTTAACACTGAGAGTTTTTAGGTATTGATACTGATGTAATAGGTCTTCGGAGATACAAATGTAATAACATTGTAAAGTTGAAGATTAATCTTTTTAGGTCAAGAGAATGCACACAGGGCTCAACTATGGGTTAATGGATTTATTGAATTTTCGGAGAAATTACAGGATGAAAATGAAATGCTAGAGGAAGAGCATCAGTGTTTAGATTGAGTAGTGGAAGCCTCCCCACCCCAAAATCTGAATTTTTGAGGATAGTAAAGTGTTAATGAGCAGGAGCCTAGAGATGACCCAGTGGCTCAGAGGTGGCATATGTATTCTAATCTTCTCAGGACTCTCTTCTGTTCTCTCATCAGTTTAAGAACCTCCATACCTAGAGGCTTACGGAGGGAATAAAGAAAAACTGCAGCCCATAGCAGCCTTCTCATAACACTGCCCACTACTCCTCCCCACCCTTCCAAAAAAAGAAGAGTGATGCTCTCTTCTCTTTGGGACTAAGTTCCTTATTTTGCCTACCCACATTCCTTCCTTTCCTTCTGCTATGCAAATCTTAGCCATCTTCCAAGACTGAATGTCTTACCAGTCCACTTTATTTTCACTTCCGAGATCCCAGACATTATTTTCTGTCATTGATTTGAAATAAAACTGCATGGCATTATGATATAGCTTATATTGTGTCAAAACTGTTATTTATTTCTTGAATTGTTATTCACTAGACAACACAGTTTGACACTGTACAAATGATTGATAACATAGTCAAGTATTTAATGGCAGACTCTTAGTACATTTGTTCTTTACCAGTAGTAAGTTGATTTTTTTATTCAGCGTAAGTAACTACTTGCTTTTAGTTATGTTGATGAATTTTTAATTAGTATCTATAATTTTTTTCAAAGGAAACACAACCTATCTGTGGGAGTTTCTTTTAGATCTACTTCAAGATAAAAATACTTGTCCTCGGTATATTAAGTGGACTCAGAGAGAAAAGGGCATATTCAAGCTTGTGGATTCAAAGGCTGTCTCTAAGCTTTGGGGAAAACATAAGAACAAGCCAGACATGAACTATGAAACTATGGGACGAGCTTTGAGGTAAGAACACAAGAGTTTTCAAAGAAAACTTATGTATTTCTTAATACTTAATACTGTCTGTTAATACTTTGTGTGAGAGTGCTCAGTTGTGTCTTAACTCTTTACAACCCCATGAACTGTAGCCTGCCAGGCTCCTCTGTCCATGGAATTCTCCAGGCAAGAATACTGGATTAGGTTGCCATTTCTTCCTCCAGGGGATCTTTCTGACCCAGGGATTGAACCCAGGTCTCCTGTGTCTCCTGTAAGGTGAATTCTTTACCACTAAGCCACCTGGGAAAACTGATATTTAAAGAGAAGCTCTTAAAATCTCTTACTTATTATAGCTTTTAATTTGGGTGGATTTTCTAGAGGAAATTCTTGGATCTGGAGGCAGATGAAGAGAGAAGTTTAGTCTCGATGGCTACAATTTGAACACTATTGGAAAATCCATTTGTGGAAAATGTGTGCCTTTAAGAAAATTAAACCCAAACATTGTACAGTTTCCAAACTGTGAATTTGTTTTTTAGTTTCTGCAAATTTGTTGAAATTTTCATATCACAGTAAATCCATTGTAAGTTTTGTCAGTTTGAGGAACCCAAATACATAACTTTATGTATACATAAACTTTATGTGTACATAACCCAATTACATAACTTTGTAATGTATACGGCTTAAGGGTATTTGTAAATGAACATAGTTTATGTGACAGTATTCACATATGCCACAAATTCATTTTTACTAAATATGGTTTAGGTAATTTTTCCACATAACACCAAGTTGCTTTTATAACCTATGTAAATCAGAACTAAATTTTTACCAGTATCTGTGAAATCTAGTTGTCCCTCAGTAGTATCTGAGGGGTGTGACTCCAGAACCCTCCTTGGATACCAGAAATTCACGGATGATCAAAATCCCTCATATAAAGTGGGGTGGTGTTTTCTTGTAACCCACTTATATCCCCCATATACTTTACATCATCTATAGATGATACAATACCTAACACAGTGTAAATGCGATCTAAGTAGTTGCTATCACATGGCAAATCCAAGTTTTGCTGTTTGGAACTCTTGTGGAAATTTTTTCTCCTTGAGCATTTTCGATCTGTGGTTGGTTAAATCCATGGATGAGGAACCCATAGATATAGAGGGCCAACTGGACAGCAATACATTCTGTATTCAGGTTAGATGACTTCCTTTAATAAAAACAGTGAGCGTTTAGCTCATTCACAGATTTCAGGGTTATAGGGCAGACGGTGCCAAGCTCTAATTTCATAGCCACTTCACATTCTTGGCCTTTTGAATAGAGTCCCACCTTACCGCTTCCTAGAGTAAGTGAATGTTTCTGTTAGCATCTCTTTACAGTATTTTTGTTTGGGGATTGTGGGGGGGCAAACATAATATACTTGACTTATTTAATACTTTTTCCTTACAGATATTATTACCAAAGGGGTATTCTTGCAAAGGTTGAAGGACAGAGGCTTGTATATCAGTTCAAGGATATGCCCAAAAACATCGTGGTCATAGATGATGACAAAAGTGAAACCTGTAGTGAAGATTTAGCAGCAGCTACTGATGAAAAATCATTAGAACGAGTATCATTGTCTGCAGAAAGTCTCTTAAAAGCAGCAACTTCTGTTCGTGGTGGGAAAAACTCATCTTCTCTAAACTGCTCCAGAGCAGAGAAGGGTGTAGCTAGAGTTGTGAACATCACTCCCCCTGGTCATGATGCTTCATCCAGATCTCCTACTACTACCACATCTGTATCAGCAACAGCAGCCCCAAGGTAAGTGAGGGAAACCAGTAGTGGTAATGTGTTTAGTTTTTAGAAAACTCTTTGGCACAACTGGGATGTTCCTTTTTTAATATTTGCATTCTAAGAACTGACTCTTTGTCAAGACTTTGAAAAGTGCTTGGTATTTTTAAATGTATTAATTAAAATATTCGTATTAAAGTAGATGTCTTTTCTTACTTGAATTGATTTTTATGATTTTATAGATGGAATTTAATGTAGGCTTTTAAATATATATATAAATATATTCAGCTCATGTTTAAATATATTCATCTCATGTTTTTAAAATATATTCATCTCATGTTATTTCATGCTGTAAACTTCAGAGATTTTCGGCACATCTGTAAAATTGGGTTCACTAGTTTTATATATGTTGGATTTGTATTCATCTTTTTCTCTCTCTCAAAGAGACCTGTTTGATAATTTAGTGTTACATATAATCAAATTTATTTTTTTTAATCAACCAGGACAGTTCGTGTGGCAATGCAAGTACCTGTTGTAATGACATCGTTGGGTCAGAAAATTTCAACTGTGGCAGTTCAGTCAGTTAATGCAGGTGCACCATTAATAACCAGCACTAGTCCGACAACATCAGCCTCTCCAAAGGTAGTTATTCAGACAATCCCTACTGTGATGCCAGCCTCTACTGAAAATGGAGACAAAATCACCATGCAGCCTGCCAAAATTATTACCATCCCAGCTACACAACTTGCACAGTGTCAGCTGCAGACGAAGTCGAATCTGAGTGGATCGGGAAGCATTAACATTGTGGGCACCCCTCTGGCTGTGAGAGCACTTACCCCTGTCTCAATAGCTCACGGGGCCCCTGTAATGAGACTATCGGTGCCCCCTCAACAGGCATCTGGCCAGACTCCTCCCCGGGTTATCAGCGCTGTCATCAAAGGGTCAGAGGTTAAATCAGAAGCAGTGGCGAAAAAGCAGGAACATGATGTGAAAACTTTGCAGCTGGTACAAGAAGAAAAACCGGCAGATGGAAATAAGACAGTGACCCACGTAGTGGTTGTCAGTGCGCCGTCAGCTCTTGCCCTTCCTGTAGCGATGAAAACGGAAGGACTGGTAGCGTGTGAGAAATAAAACAGCAGCGCTCCCAAGGACATTAGAATGTTAGTGAGAGTCCTGGTATAAGTATTTGCAAGGATGTCATCGAAAGAAGTCAGAAGACTTTAAAACATCTTCAGTGCATTTAAGAAAACAATCAGACTTACTGGAAATAAATTACCTATCCCATGTTTCAGTGGGAAATGAACTACATATTGAGATGCTGACAGAAAACTGCCTCTTACAGTAGGAAACAACTGAACCCGTCAATAAGAAAAAGGACTGAAAGGGACCAAGCAACTCACTACAATATCAAGTTACACTAAGACTTGGAACACTAACATTCTGTAAGAGGTCATATAGTTTTCAGTGGGGAGGGATTGGGATGGGTGATCTTGTTGTTACATATAGCAATTTTTGATGCATTTTATATGCATACCAGCAATTATTACTGTGTTCACACAGAACTCACTTAACTGGTGCTATGTGAAAACTGCTAATATAGGTATTTTAGAATGTGAATTGAAGAATGGATCCAAAAGCTTCAGAAAGAGGTTAGCAAAAAAGATCTAGTGCGTTTTTTTTTTTTGTTTTTATCATATAGCTTAAGCTGATTTAAAACAAAGGCCTTAGACTAATTTTCGGTTTTCTTTATTGAAATAAGCTAATGGCTTGTTTGTGTAAAGCTTTTTTTATTAAAAGAAAAATTTTAAAAATCTTGTACCTAGCACAGTATTGTTATAGAATTTACATGTAACTTTTATATGGTAGTTTAAGTCTGTCAGTTTCTTAATTGTGGACAAATTAACAGTTGGCTCTGGCCTTTTGCTATAACATGCCTGTTTGTCACTCACTTAGCCCTGGCATCTGTGCAGACATATCCGTTTCAGTTCTACTGTCACTTGGAAGTTAAGGCTCAGCATGATTTTTGTCAGGTAACTAATACCTGGAGTTTTCTTTCTTCCTTTTTTTTTTTTTTAGTTGAAGTTTAAGAGGGGAAGTACCAGTGTTCAGATTTGAACTATAATAGTTTGTATATTCAACATTTGAAGTATATTCTATTTTGTTGTACTCTTGTTTCAAAGTGTATTCAAGTAGGTTTTCTGAAATATAGAAATGAAATTTACCTTGTGTTTTGGTCTCTGGTGATATTTATAACAATACTCAAAAGCTACTATATAAACATGTTTTAGTTAAGAAGTAATAGAAGTCCTATTTTTCCTTCCCAACTGCTGCGTGAAGAAATTGTTTTGTTCCATTACATTAATATTTGGCAAATAACCTGCATGTTTCCACTTCCTAATTACTGTCATGTAATTATTATAATGTTCTACTTACCATATGAATTTACTATTTGAGTGTTGGCCACACTTAAGTAATTTATATTTCAAATCAGATCATTTGTTTCTCAATCAGACCTTTTTTGGGTGAGGAAGAACAAATAATACTCTAGCCCTTTTAGGAACTGGAGGGACCAGAGGAACCTCATTTCACACCAAACTAGGTCCCGTAACTCCACATAATAATTCTCTTTCTACTACAAAGAAAAGTTGTCTATTTTTACATCTTTTAGAAATTTAAACTGATACTTAATATCTGTGGCCTTTAATTGTGCATTTGGTTAGACACTACTTAGGTTGACAGATTTTTATAACAGCTCCCTTTGTAATCTTTTATCTTTTCCATAAACATACTTGATGGTACTTTTTAATAAAAGCTCAAAGAAAAACTCATTGATTCTTATCCCATTTGGGGTTAATCTCAAACTCTACCTCCTTTTAAAACATTTCCTAAATATTTCACGTTTCAAAATCTGTATCATATGTCTTGACACATAACTTTTTTCTTGCACTGCAGTTTCATTTTTTGAGTCATGTCTCCTATAATATTCTGTTAGGGCAAAGAAGTCACGTGAAAAAGCATTAGTCGTTCAGTCGTGTCTGACTCTTTGACGCCATGGACTGTATAGCCTGTCAGGCTCCTCTGTCTATGGGGTTTTCCAGGCAAGATTACTGGAGTGGATTGCCATTTCCTTCTCCAGGAGATCTTCCCAACCCAGGGATTGAACCTGGGTCTCCTGCATTGCAGGCAGAGTCTTTACTGGCTGAGCCAGCAGGGAAGCCCGAGAAGTCACATGGAAGATAGCTAATGAAACATACTTTAAATGAGCATTTCTTTTCCAACTATGCTGTATTACTAATTGGTTTTCCTTAGGCTAAGCCAAGGCTGCTTGCTTACCTCTACCACTCTACCTTAACATCTTCTGTGTGTCTTGCAGAGTAAGTTCACCTAAGGTCTCGATTTAGAAATACATGTTGACAGTATGTAATGATGAGAGTATTTCTTCTGATGGGAATTATCAGTGGTATGGCTTTTAATTGCAACTGTTCTGTTAACCATTATAACTTGTAGTTGCATTTTGTGTCCACTGTAACAAAGAACCACATAGCAATGACTTGATGCCACTGTATTTTCCAGTCTGGCCAGGCTTTTGAACAGTGAATCAGCAGTCAGCCCATTTATTCCTTGGGTCATCTTCCAGCGACAGTTTCAGCCTTTCACCACCATCCTGCTTACCAGCCAGTATACCTCTTTATAGAGAAAAGCGAGGTCTGAGCTGTGAGCTCCACTTCTGGACCGCTTGCTGTGAGAGCATCTCCTCATTCCAGCATCCATCCTGAGCGCCTGCCTTGGGAAGGAGGCAGGCGTGCTGTTCTCTTGTCCTCAGCACCTCTTCCCCTTTCACAGCTCCTTGGTTTCTTTGTTCCAGCAGTCCATCGTTCTTCAGTAGCTTGCAGTTAATTCTGGCTTAGAAAAAGTTCCCACTGAGGTCTCCAGGAACGCAGTAGTCAAATCCAACAGATACTTCATTCTTCCATGTGCTCAGCCTACTTCTTAACCCCTCCCCCTTTTTTTCTTTATTAATTTATTATTTTTTCCATTTATTTTTATTTGTTGGAGGCTAATTACTTTACAATATTGTAGTAATTTTTGCCATACATTGACATGAATCAGCCATGGATTTACATGTGTTCCCCATCCCGATCCCCCCTCCCAAAACTCCCCTTTGGCTTCGCATGATACCACTCTTCTAGTGTACTTCTTGCCTGACTTCTTCGTCTTTGTTTTCTGTCAGCTTTCCCATTTAAAGGTGGTACTTACCATGGGGTTTTTTTCTTCATAAAATAGTTGTATTTACTAATACGATTTTGTTTCAATATAACTGTTCAATAATCTCATCCATGCATATGGTTTTTACTACCAAATACATTGTCATAGGCTAGACTGAAAGTCTTAAGATGGCTTTAATTACCTACTGGTTATTTCCTCCTGAATGTCCAGTTGAACTCTCTTCTAAAATCTGTCCTCTTAGCTCAATAAATGACATTACCAGCAACCAGTTACTCTTGCCTGAAAGGCCATTTTAGACACTTGATTTCCAACATCCAATCTTTCACCAAGTCCTATTGGCGGTTCATTCTAAATAAATTCCTTTCCTATCCTCCCTACCTTACTGCTTAGTCTTCTCAAACCTCTCTCTACTGTTTTCCATGCTACCAGTTGAGTTTCTAAAATGAGTATTTTCAACTTCTTTGTGACTGCATTAAATTCTTCAGCGCATCTTGTGCTAAAAAGATAAAATATCCAAAGTCCTTTGATCTGGCATCTGCCTACATTCCCAGGTCTTAACTCTTGACTCTATTTTAGGCATCTCCAGGCTACAGACCTACTGACATATTTTCCCAAATATTTCAGGCATCTGTACCTTTGTTGACCCATGCCTCCTCAATGGCCTCTCTCTGGACCGCTCTTCACCTAAATTTGAAGTGAAGGTGACAGACATCAAAATATTTCTGAAATAGGCATGGAAGCCATTAAAGGTGGGGGTTAGTCTACTCTACGTGAACTCAGAAAAGATTGAAAAACATCAAGTATATAAAGGGCTAGGAGAGAGGAAAAGTAATAAGTAGAGATCAAGGACTGTTTATGGAAAGGCAACAGGACAGATGAGGTCCCATTTCAGGGTACGGTGGGAACATTATCAAGTGTACCAGGAAGGACCAAGCGAGTAAGGTCAAAGAAAAAGCCGCCAAAATTGACGTAGAAACAAAAGGGGCAGTTCCACTAGGGGACGACCTGAACCAGGACGGCAGGGGCACAGCACCGGTTCATATCAGCCACTGTGGCCCCTGTGTGCAAATGAGGCTTAACAATAACTATATTTGGGCTTATAAAGGATCTATCCTGGGATCCTTTAAGCCTCCTGGTCTACTTTATGTGAGGACATTACATATGTGATCTGTATTAAAGCACATTTTGGGGAGGCAAGGGGAACCCTACTTGCGGTTCCCCAGCCACTCCAGTAACTCCCTTTTGTAGCTTCTCACTGTTCGTAGTACGAGTCCTCTGTACTTGTGGCTCACCTGTCCCTCAGTCCCTTCGTTGTTAGCATCCTCCACAGTCAAAGCTTGGCCAGTCCTCTTGAGAATAAGACAGTTTCCCCACCTTTGCAAGTACACTGATGTGCCTCCTGAATCACACCAGAAACCTTTGAAACACAAGCGCGGCAGGGAGACTTGCAGGCCCACTTGGTTTCACCATGCCGCACGTCCCAGGTGCTCTGTTTTACACGAATCGAAGATTTGTGACAACACTGCTGTCAACGTGGCTGTCGGCATCCTTATTCCAACAGCATTTGCTCAGTTTCATCTCTTTGGTAATACTCATATTTCAAACCCTCCTTCAGCAAAAAATAACTGACTCACTGAAGGCTTACATGATAACTAGAGTTAATAAAGTATTTTTAAATTAAGGCACATAGTTCTCTTTTGGAGATAGTATTATTGCACTTAATAGACTGTCATACAAATGTCACTTCTCTGTTCACTGAGACACCAAAAATTCACATGATGCTTTATTTATTGAGATACTCATTGTAGTGGTCTGGAACCAAATCCCCAATATCTCTGGGTACGCTGTATTTGATTTGGCATACATCTGCTTCACTTTTTAAATACCTGTAGCTATCTTTTTAAACACTGCACCTCAGCAGTAATGCTCTGGGTTCAGGACTTATAAATGATATAACTTCCAAGTGAGAACTTAGAAAAACATGAGTATTTAATGCAAAATGCTCTGTAACAAAAACAAAACTCTAGACTGTAAACAGCAGAGTTTTTGCACACTGTATGTTTAAACAAAAAATCTTGCTTATTTTACAAGGTTTAATGATGTGATAAAGTGCATGAAAGTTGGGTACTAAACTGTTTTACAGAATCTGCAAATTATTTGGGTTGTAGGACATGAATTCACCAAAATACGTGGTAACTTTGCTGCATGTTGGAAGTCACCTGGGAGGATTTTAAAATACTATTGCCCAGGTCACATCCCATACCACTTAAATCACAATGTGTCTAAGGGGGAGCCAGGTATTGGTATTTAAAAAAAAAAAAGAAAATCTCAATGTGATTTCATTATTCAGCCAGGTTTGGGCACCTCTGTCACAAATTTTACATTTAGACATCTGTCTTAATCTAGGCTTTTCTAAAACGTTCAACAGAAAAAGGTAGTTTAGGATATTACATACTGTATATTTCATTGATTCTAAAGCTGTTTTCTCATATTTTAATGTATAACTAGGATGAGTTATTTAAAATTCTTATGAAAGAGTACACTATGTTAGTACCTTGTCCTTTAAAAGAAATTACTTTCAGAAAGCTATATATTAAGTGCCACCAATGCTACCAGTGTTTGAAAAAAAAAAAAAACACTTTTGAATTGCTTCTTGGAGTAGAACCTAAATTTTTAAACATACTTAACTAGGGACACAGATGGTAAATAATCTGCCCTGCAATTCAGGAGACCTGGGTTCATTCGATCCCTTCATGGCAACCCACCTTAGTATTCTTGCCTGGAGAATTCCCATGGACAGAGGAGCCCAGCAGGCTACAGTCCATGGTGTCGCACAGAGTTGGACATGACTGAGTGACAAACAGAAGGACAAGAATAAGAGACAAATTTTCCTACCAAGGAAGGTTTTAGTTTTAGAAATAGTAAAGTTACTTGAGACTAAAAAACTGATGTGAATTAAGCTAGGTACTGCCATACCTGGCAAAATGAAACATGGCTAAAGTTCACACTAGTTTTCTTGAGACCTTCATAGAACTGTATATCCAATCTGTTCCAAAAAGTTTCAAAAATATTTTTGAGCAGCAATTAACAATTGCAATTAACAATTGCCAATTAGCAATTGGCAGCAGTTAACCCAAATTGTTTTGAAGTGCAAATCAGTTTTAATGCTTTTAAGAAACCCGAGAGATTTTCTGGTCTATTCCCTGTATTGTAAATAAACTAAAGTTCAGAAAAACTTGACTCAGTTTCAGTTCAGCTAATCAGTGGCAGACCTAGAGACAGAACTTCTTCTCTGACCTCAATCTCTGTTCCCTCCCATCTACAAAACGGCAGGGGTTGGGGTAAAATAAGCTTAGTGTCTGAGCAAGTCTATCTCACCATGCAGTGATCCCTGCTCTCACAAACTTAAATACTAAAATGCAGAATTTTGCTGGGTGTTCTCTTCAGGTTTACCAATCTTAAGATGTGAAGGGTAGCCCATATCCAGCTTTCCATCATCTCTCCTGACTGGTGTTTCCTCCCTGTGATGCAGGACTCTTATTATACTTATACTCCTTTTATACTTCCAGCATTCTAATATGCAAGTGGTCTACATCTAGAAGCCTGAATCTGCTCAGTGTGGCAGTTTAGACTCTGCTTTAGATTAAAAAAAAAAAAAACTTTAGAAAGTTTATATATTGTAAGAACAAATGAAAGTCAACAAAAATAAGCAGGTGAAAGACAATGACATGAAGAAAAAGGCAGGATGGCAAAAGGAATACATGCTACAGAATGGTACACAGTAATTAAAATCCAGCTATAAGGTTTGGTTTTGAATGTCTCAGCAGCCAAAGCAAATAGGAATTCATCCTGAGACTTCATCTTGGTTTACCAGTAGCAGCCTAGAAGCAGCAAGGCTTCTCAAAATATTCTGTCAAGAGGAATGGATGCGACTACGTCCTAATGAATAGTTTCTTAGAGGTGAGCTTTACACAGACATCTGGCAAACAAAGGGCCTGGAGTTGTGGCTGTTGTTTCATCTCTCAACAGGTCAAAGTAGGGATGACATCCTCTCCTGAAATTGAATCACTGACCTACAACCTCACATCTGCCTGGACAAATGGGGCTGAAAAAATCTTGCCACTCCCAACAGCCCCTCACCTATTTGGGTCTTAATTTCTATTAACACTATCTGCCCTTTCAAATGGAAGGATTAAGAGTGGCTTGTTAGGACATCAAGTACAGTGCCCTTTCCTTGACCTTAACCTTTAACCTTTACTCAGTGACTTACCAAAAATTTACAATATTGTTTTACAAATATCTGACAAATCTGAGACTGACAAGGTAGGTGTGATGCTGCATCTAGATGAGAAAATGGAGGCCCTAGAGTCACAGTGGTCACAGCTAAGTCCTTTACTTACAGCCCATGCCCTTCTACAGAATTTGCTTTTATAAGCCCAGCTCCAGACCTCTTGCCATTCCAGTATCCAACCACTCTAGATAAAAGCCTGCCTGTGCTGTATTTTTATACATGTCATTTAAAAAAGTTAAGAGCTCCTTATTCAAGCACATTCATTTTTTGGATGCCTTTCCAGTTGAAGTCAATTATGATTATTAGCATGTGTTTTTATTTTCTTCTTTTTTAGAATTTAGTCCCACTGGGACTTTGCTCAGATTATTTGGGCTTTTTAGGCCCAATTATTTTTTAAAATATTTATTTGGCTGTGCTAGGTCCTTCCTTGTGACACACAGCTTTAAGCTATGGCACGTGGGATCTAGTTCCCTGATCAGGGATCGAACCTGGGCACCCTGCACTGGGAGTGCAGAGTCTTAGCTGCTCCGTTACCAGGGAAGTCCCTAGGCTCCATTTTAAATTAGGAGCAGTTTTTAAGTCATATGCAAAGCTCCTGGAGCCAAAAATAAGGGACTCAAATGTTATACACACCATTATGCTTTACTGTGTCATCCCTACCACCTCGTATAATCTCCTGAAATACGGCCATGGAGGAATAAAAAAATCCACTCTGTCTTCAAGAATCTATACAATTTACCTTCTAAGACTCTAATTATAACAGTAGTCAAAATATCATGGACTATAAAAAGGAAAAGATGGCTCAAAAGGGACATAGGCATGGAATAAGAAACTCAGTAATGGAACATATTGATAATTTTAGAAATTTAGAACAGAGATCTGTTATTTGCCATTATGCCTTCAGGTAACTGATGGTCCCCAAGGCAGAGCTGTCTACAAAAGAAAGACTAGAGAAGTAAAAATAAAGTGCCACCTAGCAAGATTTATAAACTACTAAAAAAACTTTACATAAAATGCTCACATGACTACATTTTCAATGAAGACAAATACAGATAACAAAGGCATACAGAAGTATGTGTTTAGCCTACCACCACGGCAATACTGAAGGGTGACCTACCTGTCGATATTTCCAGGAGCCCTTTTGCTCAGAGGCATTCCCACCCACCCCCACCCTTCTCCCATAGCCTGTTAACATTTGAAATGGAAACACTTTTTTGGCTTTTATTCTCATCCAGATTTGCTTATGATATGGGTATGATAATTTCAAACTGGTGTGCTGTAGGGCAGGTAAACAGTATTTAATGCCTGTCCAAATCAGTATTCTGCTTCTCAATGTACAAATTCAGTCACTGCTAAGATCTGAACCAGGTGATAGCTGGTACAGATGCTATTTTGATATTTACTGAAATCCTCATTTGTTTCAAAAGCATTTCCAATACTTGGAGGAGCTATTTTTGCGGACTCCAACCTTGTCACCAGTGATACCTCACACACATAGCATCAGATGCCGCCTTCAAATACACAGCCACATCTGTCCACTTTAAAATGAAGGTCTGACTGTCAGGGATTGTGTGGGCGCCACATTAACAGTATTAAAAGATCAAATTTATTCTCTATGCATTAAAAAGACAAGATATTAAAACACTAGCTTTAAGAGACAATTTATTAATCTCAAATATTTACAACTCATGGGTTAAAATATATTATTATCAGTGGGCTGTTTTCGGGGATTTCATTAGGAAGGAGTTTCACCTGTTAACTTTACCACTTTATTTCTGAGCAAAGAGAATTCCAGGTTAACTTTTTATATTCTGCTTTCTAGATGTTTTAAAACCAGTTACCTGGCCATCTTAGTAAATCTCAACCACAGCTTCATGAACAGACCAGGAATAGTTTCCCATCTCTGAAAAGAAGGTCCTACTGTCTTTAGCCACTACCACATAACAGCTCCTAAATATATCTACTGTGCAAAGCACATTCAATACAAATAATGGCAGAGTGACTGCAAATGAATACCAACAGCACTCCAAGGGAATACCGGAAATGTGTAACAGTGACTAAATAATGAAGACTGGCCATGGAATCTCTTCAAGAAACACAATAATGGAGAACACAGAGGCATAGCAAAGATTTATGAAGAACATATCAAGGAGAACTGGTATTTCCACTTAAATAACAAAACCCCCTCAAGACTAAATAGCTCCTTTATACACTACTATTAGACCCCAATAAAAACATCTTTAAAGCTTTAAGAAAATTACTATAAATTATTCTATAACTTATGTTTTGCATGGTTTTAACATGGTCATGTTATAATTTACTTAATTTTACATGAAGATATAAAAAAATAAATATTGCCATGCATAACTTGATATTAAAAAACACAAATAAATAACTTGAAATGTCTAGAGAAACTTCCTGCATACTTGTTAATTATGGGAGACTCAAGCAAGTCTACTATTTTAATATAGTATCCTCTAACAGAAAAAGCTTCAAAACAAGCCTAATATAATGCCCTTAAATGATCAACATGTAATTAATCCTAAGGGAAAGAAGAAAATGCAAAGCAATACTGGAGTGCAAAAACCTTTTTTGCTGAAGGTTTCAATGTGAGCTAATGGGGTTCCTTCCCAAGGGCATGCTGGAAACAATGAAAGAAAGAAGTGAGAAACTGGGAACCCTTCCTCAGTCAACTTAATCTATTTCAGTTTCCTGAAACATCCCTGGTTAAGACTCCTGCAATTAAAAAGACACAGACAAGGACAAGTGTTTATAAATGTCCATCAGGGTTCCTCGTTAAAGCTGAAGTCACACACTAGGGACAGGTGGTCTGAAGGGTAATTGAAGGATGGTAGCCGGTTGGGTCCAATCTGCTCCTCGGTGAGCAGGTCCAGGGCTGACCGCACACTGAGAGCCTGCCTGGAGTACCAGATATAATCTAGCGTGTGCCGGCACTCGCCTGAGGTCCGGATCTTCCAGGTCGTGTACGGAGGTTCCGACTGCCCATCAGCGCTCAGCAGCTTGTAGGCGCTGTTCAGATTGAGGCTGGAGGAAGCAAAGTGCTTGTAGACCTCCTCTGTGGGCTCTGCGTTGAAGTCTCCACAAACAATCAGGGGAATCTTGGCCCCTTGGGTGATGGTCTGCAGGTTTTGGAGGAGGTCGCAGCCTTGAGCTGATCGAAATCGCTCCCAGCCGGTGCGAGCCTTCAGGTGGGTGACGGCGATGCAGAGCTGGCGGCTGGACTCCTTGCACTCCAGGGTCTGGGCAATGGCCACCTGGTTGGTTTTCAGCGTCATGGCTGTCAGCCGGATGTTGGCACTGTTGACCAGCTTGAATCGGTTTTGGAGGAAGAACAAGGCGCAGCCGTCGGGTCCATTGTTGTGCTCCACATCCAGACAAGGCGACCAGGGCTTGGGGAAGAAGGTGCCCTGATAGCCCAGTCTACTGAGGAGAGGCTGGAAGGTGTCGAAGTAGTGGTCCACCTCTTGGAGGCACAGGATATCTGGCTGGTAGGCGAGGATCTCTTCCAGGATCAGACATTTCCTTTCTTCCCACTTGAGGGCTTCGATAGGGCACTGGACAAAGTTGTCTTTGCCTTCGCCAAGAGCTGAAATACAAAAGCCGGTCGGTTGTCAGCTGCTAAATACCTGGGGGTCTCCTTGGGTGTAAGGCCACCTAAGACCTTCAAAGTACTTTCTCTGCTTCAAGTGCTCTGGGGGGATTCTCTTACTGCACTGACCTCCAAACTTTACCTCTTACCATCCACATGAAGCAAGGAATTGACTCTTTCATATTAAAACTATCTGTCTCTATTCCAGGACAGAAGACATAATAAAGCCACATATTCCAGGACATAAAACATTAAGTTTCAGCTTTGAACAATGTTCTTTGTAGTCTAAGAGATCTAAGCTATGTCAGATGAACTAAATACATTTAGCCCTGTACTAAGCCTTTACAGATACCATAAATGACACCTATTTTAAACGGGCAGCTTTTACCTCTATCTTGGAAAAGAAAAAAATGAATCCAAAATTTTGGAAAGTCAGGGAGTATGTGCCCTTCTGTTCCAGAAAAGGAGGGGAAAATGGTGACCCTGGTTTCCTCTTAAAATTTCAAGAGCTCCACGATCAGCACCACTGCACAAAGTTGACTGACACAGCTGTTTTTAAACGCAGCAGACCCAGGAAAAGCGTCCTCTCTACCGCAACAAGAATCTCAAAGCACAGAGAACAGAGGCAACATCCCTGGCCTCAAACGATAAAGAAGCGTTTGGATGAGAATCTGGCCAGAGTACCCAGACCACCACCCCCCTCTCCTGCAGAAGATTGTACATCGCCCACTCGGTAGACTCAGTCTCTCCCTGGCAAACGCTGTCTTAGTGCTGTGGACTGAAAGCTGCAGACAACAGAAAGTTTCAGGCTAATAAGAGACCGGGGCCTTGAAATCTGGATGTGCTGGGAGACAGAAGCTGTCACTGAATATCCAAAGCCTACCAACACGTAAGAAAGAAATACCTCTGAATCGCTGGATTTATCAGTGAAAACCAGAGGACTCCCTGCCCCCACCTCCCCTTGGGACAGCTCCCCGGCTCTAGCCGCCCCCACCCTCGTCTGACACCCCCCGCCCAGGCGGAGCCCGCGGCGGTACAGGCAGAGATGCAGCAGGCCTACCTTGGGCAAGGATGTTCCACTGCATGACCCTAATGGGAGGGTGGCTGCTGGGGCAATCAGCCGGCAGAGCCACGAAGTCCCTCTGGAACCGCGGGGGCCGGGTGTGCAGGACAGCCCTGCATTCCTCCAGGAGCTCTTTGGGGTCGATGGGCTCCAGGTGCTCCGGGTCGGCGGCCACCAGGTACTCCGGGTGCTGGGACGCCGCGCTGCTGGTGAGTGTCTTGGCGAGAGCACTGTACAGCCTGCTCGTGCCGTTTCCCATGGGATATACTGCGGGGAAGGAGACACGGTCACACACTCAGCCTTCTGCCTCTCTCCCGTTCTCACTCAGAGCCACCACAAGATAAAGCGGTTAGTGTCCACAGAAGCTGGGGCCGATGTGGCCACATTCATGGTCGATGGAGTGGACTACAGGAGCTCCCAGCTTCTAGCTTTCTAGGAGGACAACTACTTGAAATACTACAGTTGAAATACCTTGATCTTTATGGCTTATTCTAACCTGAGACTTGTCTTTATAATTTATAGACACAGTCTTACAAAAGCATGGCTAAACAAAATCCATATTCCTTTTTCTATGTATTTTAAATGAGAACTTGAAGACCAGTTTTAAACAGCCAGATGTCAGAAAGCCTGGTTACTCCGTGATGACCTTAGAGCAGGCTCTTAGTGGGTCATCTACTCAGATCCCTGTTATAGGAAGAATCAGCTGGATTAAATTCATTTCTCATAGGGCTCTGGCTTTCTACAGGATTCTGTGAACATCACTGAGCAGCATAGTCTGCAATCTAATCTCTAGCTGCCAGATTTTTAAAAAATCAGAAAAGAGGTTGGCGGTGGTGGGCGGAGAGATAGTGGAGATGGGGGTGGGGTGGGTGGGGTATGGTGGTGCAGGAAGCATTTTCTAGGTCCATTTCCTGGGGCTTCTGATTCTTACCTAACTGGATAATAACTAAGGACTACAGAGCACAGTCTTCAACAAGTTAACATGAAGGGAGAGAGCTGTCACCTCACTAGGAGGCAGTTGATTGCTCTTTTAAAGGTCAACCTTGTTTTCTCTTCATTACAGTGTAAATTAGGCCAGATTCTGCTTGGAACCATGTCTAAGATTCCTGGTTTGGATTTCCTGACCTCATCCACGTCCTTGCCTTCTCTTGAAGGACACAACGTTTTCTTTACAAAATACATTATTTGGCAAGCTGATTGCACCTGAAAGTAGCAAGCAATTGAATTCACCTTATATAGCAGGTCACAAAGGCAAATTCAAGTGTTTACCCCTATGATTTATCCTTAAACATCAAGACCAAGATGCAAGCATGCTCTATTATTCCTTTTCAATGACTCTATAAAAGTAGTTCCCCAATGAGAAAACGAGGCAAAGAAACACCAGTTTTCCCAACACACATTTCTGCGTACGTGCAACGGCCTGGCAAGCCTGTTCTCACAAGGGCACATGCATGAACACACGCACACACTTATTTCCTGGATGTCTGATATTCTTTTTTTTTTTTTTTGATATTCTTTTTTATCAATTTGCTTGCCTATCTGAGTACATGGGTCCAAAGAAATCTTCTTCTTGGCTGGCAGTACAACTTTGAAAATCTTTCTTCTGTACTTCTAGTTCAGCAAAAAGCGGTAAAAAAATTCTACTGTTTTCTCAAGCATGGTTTCCAGCATCAGTAATAGCCTAACAGTAGACCAATCTGTCAGGGTATCACGGCAAACTCACAAGGGCTCCAATATCTGACATCTGTCAGGCTCCAGGCAAATGAGCAGCTTGAAGCTGTTCACAGTTTTAACAGGACTGCTCTGCATCCTTGATGACATCAGCTTCGCCAAGCTGAGTTTCAGGGTGGTTGCTGTGATAAAAAAGCAAGTACCATGCGAAAATGAATGTGAAAAAGGTTAATTGTGTCCAACAGGAGTTGAAGATTTAAGGAGTTATCCTAGCCACACTTCCTCCTAAAAACTTTTTAAAAAACCTTCAATATAAAGTGAACAAGGAACAGTATAATGTGCTAATACAATGAAAGTGCTGGAAGACATGCCCAGAAAGCCAATCAAAATTATATCCTATTGCAAAATTAGCTAAAAGATATTAAGAAAATGACAAAGTAGTCTAAATTAGAAAACTTACAAATGAGGCAATGTGAAGAATTAGTAACAAAACACCTAACAGAAAGAAATGAGGAAATAAAGCTTGAGAGATAGTGGCAAATACTATGTACTAATTTAAAGCAAAGATGCAACATATGGATAAAAGGTTCTTGTAGCAGGAAAACCAATGCAAGGAAATGAAACACATATTGATACTAAAAACTATAAAAACTCTTCAGAGTACAAAGTTCAATCATGCAAGATGAATTAAGTTCTGGAGGTTTAATGTACAGCAAGGTAGCTTCAGTTGAGGATACTATATCCCATACTTAAAACCCTCTAAGGATCTTAGATCTTAAGTGATCTCACCCACCCCCTCAAACACACACTACCTGAGCAACATGTTAATTAGCTTGATTGAGGTAATTATTTCAAGATGTGTACAAGTATCAATGGGCTTCCCTAATAGCTCAGTCGGTAAAGAATCTGCCTGCAATGCAGGAAACCCGGGTTGATTCCTAG
This sequence comes from Cervus canadensis, assembly GCF_019320065.1. Taxonomy (NCBI): domain Eukaryota; kingdom Metazoa; phylum Chordata; class Mammalia; order Artiodactyla; family Cervidae; genus Cervus; species Cervus canadensis. The sequence goes on from NC_057386.1 coordinate 77,104,047, forward strand.
GTCGGGAAGATCCCCTGGAGAAGGAAATGGCAACCCACTCCAGTATTCTTGCCTGGAGAATCCCATGGACAGAGGAGCCTGGCGGGCTACAGTCCATGGGGTCGCAAGAGTCGGACACGACTTAGCGACTTAACTACTACAAATATCAAACCATCACGCAGAACACCTTAAGTACATACAATGTTTGCTAATTATACCTCAATAAAGCTGAAAAAAAGGTCAATGGTTTAAAAGAAAAATTATGAGGTTAAAAAAACATGTATCATGGACACAAACACACATACCTGAGACTATCAACCCAGAATGACCAACACCAGCTGGACTGTAAAGAAACAGAAACAAATCCCTTGGACTCCAGGCCAAAAACAGCAAGTAACTTATAAGTTAGAGGATCAGATTTCAACTGTAATGTTTTTAGACCAGAAGAAAATGAAGTTACATATTTGAAACATGTCAGGCTTTATATATATGACTCATGGTATATGAGCCAAGAATTTCACATCCAGCAAAACTGGAATACTGACTCTAGGAGCACTTCTTCCAGAAAATACTAGAGCAGGGGATGGCCAACTGCAGCCAGATGTATTTTGCACAGTCCTTGATCTTGAGATGTTACACATACACACAAGCACACAATATGTGACAGGATCATTTCTGGCCCTCAAAGCCAAAACGTTTACTATCCGGCTCTTCGCAGAAAAGTCTTACCACCCCTGGAACTAGAGAACAAGCTTTAGACCAAAATGACCAGAGATACTGATATACGAACTGGTGGTGCTGTATTAAACATAGCAAATCAAGTCTAAATGAGGTTAAGATAGTACACTATCTACTGGCTATGTGATCCAAGAATGAGCCAAAGAGGATTTAATACAACAAAAAAAAAAAAAAAAGAAAGAAAAGCTTGGGATGAGGGGTGGGGGTGGGACAGGGCAGGGACCAGAAAGAAGCAAGCATATTCAATTAAAAATTATTTGCAGTGATCATCATTAGTAATAGTAGAATCAAAATTGTTACTCTAGACTGCTTAAACTGGGTATTCTAATTTCATTATTCCCTGTTGGCCTTTTTAGGTTTGGTTTTGGAAATGTATTTATAGGGCTGTTAGCTACAAAACTCAAGGAAAACACATTCTTATTAAAGCCAGCTCAGCTCAAAAGAAGTCAGCTCATTTTGGTCCAATAGTGGATTACTATATCTTGTCATTCACCTTACTTGTGACTTTTTGAGGGTTTTCAAAAATTAAATCTACCACCTAAAGACAAAGGCTTTGCAGCAAAAAAGAGGAAGGACATACTGCAATGTGGGCATCAAAGCCCCAGTTCTAGTCCCAGTTTAAGTGCTTGGATTCTGAGTAAATCCAAAATTGGAGCCAACAAGTTTTGTGGATGACTTACTTGGATGTGGCCTATGAGAGAGCAGTCAAAAAAGTTTCCAAGATGGGTGGTTGAGCAACTACAAGGATGAAGCTGCCAATACAGGTTAGGAAAACTGGGTAGGGTTTGCAGAAAATAGGGGTTTGGCAGTTAGGTATGACTGATGTTCAGGAGAGAGGGGCAAATTGGAAACAGGTGGGAGATGTTTGTTGCCAGATGGAGGACTGAGCTCTGGAGCAGACTATCAGGTCTGTTTGCTAACAGGGCTGACACATTAGAGGGAGAAACCTATCAAGCAGACTGCAGGTGCGACCGGGGGAGGCAGCTGACAAGTCCTCCCCCTGAACCTCGGTGTCAAAACCAGCCATTTCAGTGCTCTGGAAGTAGACCAAAGGCGCACAGCAAACTGAGACGCTTTTATCTGCAAAAGCTATTGGACTTTAGTGTGCGAAAATTCACAAGATCAACGTGGAGGGACCAAGAGGAAATGTAGACTCTGACAAATAAATCTATTACAAATGTATGACAAATTCACAGAAGGGGGTTCAGGAAAAAAGGAATGATGTCACTTTCGAAAACAGCTTTTAACTGCTCAACACTAAAGGAAGTGCACTCAAGTTAGCAAAGCTGTTTCTCTTGGGGGGGTGGGTGTCACCAATTCCCAAAATGCTTTACATGGGTATGGCGAACAGATACAGTAAATAATGGGTGGGAGTCTGATTTCTGTGAAAGAGGAGAGCTGCAGATGAATGAGGGAAGGCTTAGAAGGAATCACGTGGTACTGAGGTATCACACACTTCATCCAGATTTCAGGTTTCGCTTACAGTACATGCAGACGTATAGACAGAGAGCCATCAGGGATGTCTGAGACACCTTGGAGAAATGCAGGGCCAAGGTTTTCATAGCAACACTGAGGCATCCTTTCTCTGTTTGTTTTACCCGCGCTCGTGAGGAAACCGCCGCTTTGTCAGCATTACCTCAGGCAGTGCCCCCAGGCTCCAGGAGGGGCCACTGTGCTCGTCACCATTATTCATTTTTTAAATTGCCTGCTTTACCCTCAAATGTCCTCAAGTGAGGTGGCAGTAAGCACTCTGTTAACTTTGGAGCCCTGATGACCTATCTTTAAATTAGACAAAGAGCAAAGTCCACATAAACACTTGTGCTACACATAAAATACGCTGCCTTAAGCAAAAGCACTCGGGTGAGTGTCTGGCCTGCAAAATGAACTCGCCCCTGTCTTCACCTCAAAGAACCAACAAACTTTAGTCAAGCACATATGGATACAAGGCAGACATTTATCCACTAAAATGTAAGAAGTGAGCCTGTCACTTTAAGGAAAACAACGGACAGTATTTTTGCCCATGAGAAAAATTTCCCAGAGGAAATTTTGGAAAACATATTTGCCATCAGGAGCCTGACAAGTCCCCAGTACCTTTTAAACTTCTCTGACAAGATTGGCGGTGATAGTTAAGGTTATTTCTATACTGTATAACATCTGGAAGAGCCACATGACCTAGTTAACCACACTTCCCAAATAACCAATAAGATGTTCACTGATTATCAGATTTGACGTTGCAAATAACTATTAACATAAGCTACTACAAAAGACTACCCACAATTATCATAAAAGGCTATTAAAATAATTCTCTCCGATTATATAACCAGTGAGAGACTGGATTCATATCTTTTAACCAATATATCACAACAGGCTGAATGGAGAAGCAAGTAGGAGGATGCAGACAGCTGTCACCCATTAAGCCAGACTTTCAAAATGAAGAGATTTCCAAAACCGTCAAATGGTGCCACTCTTTCAACTCATCTTTTTATTTGGGGAAAAGAAAATGCTGGTTAAAAAGTAAAAACTAGACAAAAGCCAGGATGATCTGGGTACACACCTGAGACGCTGCTGTAGTTGACCAAGCCTGGGCCCAGCGAGGAGAAAAGCACCGCAACCCGAAGGACTGACGTCGCAGGAAGGCCCCGTTCAAACAGCGGCCTCTGCTGCCGCCCACTGGCCACTGTGCTCAGTCACCCCAGACAGGTCAGAGAACGGATTCAGCAGCTAACTTTCACTGGCCTTAGAGATGCCTGAACAAGTGTGGCCACCTTCAAAATATTCACGAGATTACCATCGAGCTAAAACAGCCTGGATGTTGGGTATGCAATGTATTTAATACTTAATGAATAAAATCAATGAAGATTCACAATCCCCGTGGCTCACAGCTTCATGGATCAAGTTCAAGTGGCTCCCTTTTTCTTACTCTTAAGTCACCCTTAATATTTAAATTACAACCCCCGTTCTTCACTCATTAGTTCCATGAGGATAGGGACTATATCTGCCTTGTTTATGGACTCAAGGTAGGTCGCCTGGTTTTCCAGAAATCAGGGCTTCTCTTTTCACTAATCAGATCCTGAACAAGTTATTTATCTCTGTGGCTCTGTTTCTTCATCTGGGGATCACCATGACCTACTTCACTGTGTTACTGTGAGGATTAAGAGAGTTAAACGAGCTATACCTAGTACATTCTAAATGGCAGCTATTTTGTTACTTTTCTTTTGGGGTTTAAAGAGCAGCTATTAACATTTGAGAGCCAAGCATATACTACACTTATCTTTCCAACAATCCAGCGAAGTAGGTATTGTATTCTCCATTTTATAGACACGAAGACTGACTGCACAATTGGCCAAGGATCTGGCCCTGGAGAGGCTGCCTGCACCTCGGACCACTGCTCATCAACATCTCTGACACTGCTGACCCAGAGTCAGGATGACCGGATGGAGCTGCGCCAGGGGCGCGCGTGGCAATTAACAAGGGTCCAATTTCACCTCATCTCTCTGCCCCAGTCACCGCCGTCAGGGCGTGCACAGTGGCGCAGCACAAAGTGTCCGAAGCGGTGTAATGACCTGCTTTACTGGCACGTGGCATTACTAGAGGTATCAAGTGAAGGTCATGTCTCCCAACCCAGCGGGTCTATAAATACAAGCTCCTGGACACAGTGCGACAACCCCAGTGACCTTTCTTGCTAGGCAGGAGTCAGACACAAGAATACCCAACTGCGTTCTGGACAAAGCGGAGCTGTCCCTCAGTCATGCCAGATTCATCTTGAAAATATGGCTAAGGAAAGAGAAATCCCTCCACAATGAATACATAGGTTAGCGTGTTAAAATTGGTGCTTGATTATGAGTGGGCTGGCCAAGCATTTGCACAAGCCAGACTTTTCCAGCAAAATGCTAGAAAACTGAAAATTGAAAAGGCAGAAACAAGGAATCTGGTGTGACAGCTGCTCTCCACCAACTAAGACATCAGGTTTGGGTTACTACCTGGTGCCCATCATAACATTCCCAGGATGCTCAAGAGGTGGTCTGGGTCCACAGCTATGAATGGACATATGGGGCTAAGGAGTGCTCTGCTATTCTTCCCTGGGGGTCAGAGGTCCACATACATCTCCCAGTGCCTGGTATGAGATGCCTATGGCTGCTTACATTTTAAGATGGTTGAAAAAAAAAACACTGTAATAATATTTCCCGACATGTGAAAATCATCCAAAACTCCAATTTCAGCATCTGTAAATAAGGTTTGTGTATTGTCTGCAGCTGCTTCCACACTACAGCAGCCGAGCTGAATAGCTATAATGGATATCTGGTCTATTAAGCCCAATATATACTAGCTGGCTCTCTACAGAGTTAGCAGACTCCTGCTCTAGATTGTGAATTGTACAGTCCATGTGTACATACTACGAAAGACTCCGTCATTTAAGGGAAAAACTAACTTTCATATATAGATTTCCATAGCCTTGCTTGAATAATTACAGCACATGTAGGAAAAGAATCATCTTCTAAAATGTGTAAAATCTCCAGTCCAATGACTCATTTTTAAGATGGGAATTGATAAATAATGTACAATAGGTCATCAGACATGAGGCCAAAAATACATTATTCTCCTTCCTAAGAGCTTTCCAGAATAAAGTACACACACGCATGTTTTTCTAAAGTCTGAAAGAATATGTGTAAAATCAGAAAGGATGCCACCAGTGGGCTTAAGAAACAATTCCAGGAAGACAGAGACAGGTTTGAATTAACAGAGAACCCAGAGTGGAGGGCAATGCAGTACAAACTACCAAAGGTAAATTAAATACGGCTTTTCCCAAGGGAGCTTTGAAGAAACCGAAAGCTAAGTCCACAAAGAGAGGGCCATCGTTAGGGTCAGTCTTTTTTTTTTTTTATTAGTTGGAGGCTAATTACTTCACAACATTTCAGTGGGTTTTGTCATACATTGATATGAATCAGCCATAAGGGTCAGTCTTTCAGCAACGGTATTTGAGACAGCTGCTAGTTCCCTCACTTCCCCTCTCAGACAGAAGAGGGTGGCCTCTGCCAGCTGGAGAGCAGGCTTCAGAGATGTGGGGACAGGCCCTGGAAGGGCTCTCAAGAGTGATGGAGGGGAAGGGAGGCAAAGCAGACCAGGCACTAACCATGGACCTCAGGGATATTTCTAAAGGCGTGGCTGGAGGGGTGAGCTGAGCGTTGGCGAACACAGTAGGGAGCCTGCCTGCACTCCCCCACCCCTAAACCTCCCCAACTGCAGAGAATGCAAACTGCTCTCCCAGGAGGAAAGTTCTGGGGTTGAAACATGCACACACAACTATATAGGACACAAAGTAAGACTAGGCTTCTATGAACAAAGGAGCAGAGAATTAGAATGTCCAGAGAATGTCCAAAAATTATAAACAACTGCAAAATAGGCATGTTCCAAAAAATCTCATGAAATATAGAGATAATTCTTTAAAAATGCAAGAGGAGCCACAGAGGGTGGATCCATATGGACAACAATCTGTCTAGCAGGAGGTTTAATAATATGAGAACAGGGAATTTGATAAAATAGTGATGAAAATCCAAGATAAAATCCAAGAAATAGAAATTTTCCTGGGCTAAAGAATGCTATGTCCCTGGTGGATCAGTGGTAAAGAATCTGCCTGCCAATGCAGGAGACATGGGTTCAGTCCCTGATCTGGGAAGATCCCACATGCCGTGCTCAACTATTGAGCCTGTGCGCAACTTCTGAAGAACTTGCACCCTAGTACCAATGCTCCATTTTGCAACAGGAAGCCACCACATTGAGAAGTCTGCAAATTGTGACTAGAGAGTACTCCCTGCTCTCCATAACTAGAGAAAAGCCCACACAACAATGAAGGCCCAGCACAGCCAAAAAAAAAAAAAAAAAAAGAATGGTATGTCCTTAGACTGAATGGGCTCATCTGATACTGAGACATTTATCCTGATAGAACTTTTGAACCCCAAGGACAAACAATCCTAAACTTCTAGAGGATAATCGGTATTATCAAAGAGATTGATGTTCTGAGGCAAAATTAACAGACATGTTATTTTTGAAAAATCATTTCTTAAAATTGTCATGAAAATTTTCCAAATAAAATTCAGAATGAACCACAGGAAAGAGAAATTAATTGTAGAATATATCTCAGCAAATCTATTTGACCTAGAAGATCTGAAAGATGAACATGAAAGCAAAACATAAAGGAAACAGAAAACCATCATGTCCAGGGCATCACTAGGACATGCAAAATAACTTCCTCGTACCCTGTACTGGATGGACTTGCCCAAGCACTGGACACTCAGAGTCGGGGGACAGGCTGGGAAAGGCAAAGGAAAACGATGCACAAGGCACTTCCTGGACACCCTACTGCAACTTTTCTTTACTGCTCCATGATTCTGGCTCCAGGTAACTCTGGACTTCTCAGACTACTCCATTCCGAAGGGAAAAAGCAATTTTTACACCATTCTGCACAATCCCTCATAATCCAATAGCCATCTCTACTGGAGACTAACTTCTGGGGACTTCTAGCAGGCTTCCAAGCATTTAGCAAAACAAGTGTCTCACTGGCTGTCTGCCCAGGCTATACATCAGAACTAGCAGATGCTCAAGACCCACTTGCAGAAAGTAAAATTCAGATGATCTGAATTTGAGATGATCAGATGATCAGGCATTCTTTTGATAGTGTTAAAAGAAAAAAAAAAGTACAGTCATCCCTTGGGGATGGGTTCCAGGACTCTCCTCGGATGTCCAAAATCTGGATGCTCAAGCTCCTTTTAAATAATGATGTACACCCTTGGTATCTGCATCTGGGGATTCAACCAACCTTGGATGAGGAACCCAGGGGGAAGGGGAGGGGTGCTGCATTTCATAAAGACATTTAAATCTGACAGGTATGATTTTTTCTTAGCCCTCTTTCTCCTGGACACTCCCCGACACTGACGCTGAATTCTGTGTAGCTGGTAGGTTTCAGCTGCTGCTTTGAGATCATGTAGAGACAAGAAGACAGCTAAGATTTTTGCTTGAGGTCTTATTCCTTCCTGTAGGAAGGCTGCTCTCCCCATCCTAAAACAGCAAATCCAGGAACTTCCTGCCTAGGACTCTGTGCTCCCGATGCAGCGGGCTGGGTTAGATCCTGGTCCCCAGGAACCAGATTCCACATGCCTCAAGAAAGATTTCATGGACTGCACAGCCAAATATTTTTTTTAAAATAACAAATTCAAAATATTTCAGTAGTTTTTCATTGAAGTACAAGTGGGTTTACTATGGAACTAAACACCCATGCGCATCATCCTTTTATTCAAATGTGATAACCATTCAAGTGGTTAGCAAAGTCCTGGAATCCTGATTAAAGAGTCATTCCTAACAGTAAATATACGCTGAGTGTCCCTTCCTCCTTCCAAGAACCAGAATATACCTGCCTCACTTCATCTAGCAAACACCAGAGGAACCTACCCAGTAGGTATTTTATCTGGAGTGGGCTGCCATCCCCTTCTCCAAAGGATCTTCCCCACCCAGGGGTCGATCCCCCCCACCCCGCCCCGGTGTTCATCCCTGTTCCCACACTTGCTACCTGCTTCCAGGCAAATGATCTCTCTCTGTTTGTCACCCTCCTCTCTTGCATTCAAAGTTTTTTCCCTAACAAATCCAGCCACACTCATTTCTTAATTTCCAATGCAATTAGTCATGAGACAATAAAATATTTGGCCTTTTAAGTGTACTGTGTTCAGTAAAACTTACAGATCAGTTGATATCATGGTTTCTAATCCAAAAGCCCCCAGTAACTCACTGTATTTAAGCTCTTACCATTGAATGCTATGGGAAAACAGATACCGTGGTTCTCCTACAAAGAAAATATATTTCTATAGAAGCTTGATAATTACAAGCTGTTGCACTCTCTCATAAGCAGATTACTCACATTGTTAAAGGACATACTAAATAAAACCACCTCCTCAAATGAGCTGGTATTTGCTTTTAAAACTGTACCAAGAAAAAAAGCAATGTGTTCCAGTGGTGGAGAACAGTAACTCAGCCAACTCTTCATTATCTGAGGAGGTGGGATCTGGAGGATGGCATTTATAAATCCACAGATGACAGCAGACCACGTTTCATCCAGCAGAGTAACTGACAGCTGCTGCTTCTCTATGGGCCCTGTGATCCTTCCATGAGAAAAGGTCCCCTTTAAATTCTAATAACCCAGTATTTGATGACTGCAAAGGGGCTGCACTCACCTTTGCAGTGACATGTGACTGCCACAGGGCATAGGTTATCAAGGAACTGATTAACAAATAGGGTCAACTGTTGGGATTTAGCATCCCCCCCACCAAAGTAAAGATTGGGGCTTCCCAGGTGGTACTAGTGGTAAAGAATCCACCTGCCAATGCAAAACACATTGAGACTTGGGATTCTATCTTGGGTTGGGAAGATCCCCTGGATAAGGACATGGCATGGCACCCCACTCTAGTGGGGTGCCTAGAAGTCCCATGGACAGAGGAGCCTGGCGGGCTTATGACCCATAGGGTCCCAAAGAGTTAGACAGGACTGAAGCGACTCAGCACACACACACCCCAAAAGATGCTAGAGGGAGCGAAGTGTAGCTTTCAGTTCCTTGAAGACTTTCTCTAGCCAGATGTCTAAACCTTGAGGCCTGTAATACTCTGCTTTTTATTTATTGTTGTCATTTTGTTAAGTAACGTGGAACTCGGGACCCACCTGTAACGATTCTCTTAAATAAGTCTACAGTAAGATCTATGAATCTTGGGAAACATTTGGCGAGGTACCTCTTCTCTCACCCTGCCACATCCATGCCTCACACCTTCCACATCGCTCCTGGCTTTTCCCAAGCAAAATGTTTTTAATCTCTTTCAATCTTAACTGTACGTCAAGGACCAACTCAAATGCTAACCACTTTTTGAAGCCAAAATGATCACCACTGATGGAACGGACTTCATGCTCTCCAGCACCCTTGTGCCATTTGCAAACCTTTAACTGAAAGAATAATAAAAGGTATCTTATTTCATTAAACACTCAGGTCTTTGTGCAAAACTCATCTCTCTGACTGGGCACTAAACTCCTTAGAGGCAGACTATGTCTCACATTCTTTTACCTCCTATAAGGTGGCACCTAGCTCAAATGGTAAAGAATCTGCCTCTAATGCAGGAGTCCAGGGTTTGATTCCTGGGTCAGGAAGATCCTCTGGAGAAGGGAACATCAATCCACTCCAGTATTCTTGCCTGGAGAATCCCATGGAAAGAGAAGCCTGGCAGGCTGTAGTTCGTGGGGTTGCAAAGAACAGGACACCTCTGAAGGACTAACACAAATAGATTGAGACAGATGAGAAATGGAAAGACTTTATGAATGAATGAGTGATCAAAGGATATGCAAATGAATGCATTCATGAGTTTCTCCCAACAAGCAGCTGAAGCCAAAACTGAGCAAGATGAGAAAACTGCCTAGGTCTTGTAGTAGTTTAACAGCCATAAATCCTTTCAATTTCTTTATAAAACTAGGGGATTTCAGGGGACTTCCAGAAAGTTCATTAAACATCTTTCTATGTCAAAGGCCTAAGACCCAACATGTCCTGACCTTTCTTCCCACTAACAGCATAGATCTCTATCTGGATTACACAAGCTATGTGTATTCCCAAGATGAACCTACTGGCTAACTCTGCCCTAGGACCCGCAGGAAATTTAAGGTAAGAGGTTAAGACAAGAGATATGGTGCTACAGAAGACACCAGCTGATTTTCTTTTACTTCTCCCACCTCAAACCCAACAATGTGCCTCTAGAAATTTTTCCATTCTAACAGTTACTTCACAAATGCCAAATTCCTACAGAACTGCAAAGAAAATCTCAATGACTGTCAAGTTCACCCTTTTTAAAAAAAGAACAAAAGAGTTTAGTCTCCAGTAATCAGTTTAACATCCTAATTTTATTTATTTTTGGTCACGCTGGGTGGCATGCAAGATTTTAGTTCCCTGGCCAGGGCTGGAATCTGTGACCCCTGCAGTGGAAACGCAGTCTCAACCGCTGGCCGCCGGCGAAGTCCCTTTACAAAAAGAAAATCCTGATTTTAAACAGTATGTCTCAATCTAAACATCCGCCCATAATCTGAATAGAGGCCAATCATCTGAATAGAGTTTAATATCTTGACTTCAATCACATTTTGGGTGATCACTTTCAGTAAAGAAAGTCACATTGAACATACTTTCTACCGCTCTATCTGTTCTGAAGTTAATACAAAACTTGGGAATTCCCTGGCAGTCTAGTGTTTAGGGCTCCGCTTTCTTTCACTGCCTTGGCGGTTCAATCCCCGGTGGGGGAATTAAGATCTGGCAACCCGTGTAGGGCGGCATAAAAGAGATAACACAAAACTTCTGGAGCAAAAGGCAGTCGTTTACGATCTGAGATGTTCATACATCTTAAACAGCAATAAACTTGAGTACGACTAAAATATACCTGCTAGAGTGACGAAATTGCCCACTTTTGAAGGAGAAGCTTTATTAATTTTAAAAGTATGACTAATTTGTATGTAAATTGTGGCCGCAGTATTGAGGCCTCGGGCAGAAACTTCCGTGGCCAGAAAAGGGGAAATCCAGGGAACTTCCCTGGGGTTCCAGTGGTTAAGACTCCACACTTCCAATGCAAGGAGCACAGGTTCGATCCCTAGTCAGGGAAGATCCTGCCCGCCGTTTCCCTCCCCTCAACCCAAGGAAAATCCAGAGCACGTGACCTATAGAAGAGGTTCTGGGCAAAGAGATGGCATCACCTTTACAAGATCTTAACCCCAGGTATACAGGACGCACAATGACTCAAATATTAAGACTGGAAAGGTCCCCCCAAATTCAAGTCCAAAGAGTCAATGCGTGTTCATACATTTTTCAAAATTCAGACCACCTAAGCCATGCAGGCCACATGATCGGATAAGTGTAACTTTATAGACATATTGCATAAAATGTTCCACCATTAGCGCAGTAAGTAAAACACAATCTGCGGCATCGGAAGGGGAAAAGATAACGTAGGTCAAGAACGAGAAATACTGAAACCGCGGCATCAAACGGGAAGGATTAAACGGAAACCTGGTACGGGGTTCCAGTTCTTACTGGACGCAATGCAAGCCCCAGGCAAGAGATGGCGAGAGCAGAGCGGCAAAAGAGAGCAGAGACGGCGGCTCCGGGAGAAGAGGCACCGCTTCCCGCTCGCACCCCACCGCCCGGCAGCCCCCGGCTTCCCATTCATTCCCCGCCGTCTCCAGGTGGCGGCCCGCCGCCGCGTTCTCCGTCCGGAACGGCGGTGCACTCACCTGTTCGAGAGCACGACCTCGCGACGTCGCGGGCCGCCGAGGCCGCCGCCAGGAGCCGGGGGGACTGGAGCCGCGGGGCGGCCGTGGGCGAGAGGCGGCGCGGCGGCGGCGGGCCGGGCGGGCGGCGCAGGCCGGGCGCGTCCCTCTGTAGCAGGGCGGAGCAGAGCCGCCGCGGGCTCTGATACATGCCGGGCGCCGCCGCCAAAACCGCCGCGGCCCCTCGCGCGCCCCACCGACCTGCGGGCCCCGCCGAGGCGGGCAAGCCCAGCAGACTCTCGGGGCCTTCCGAGCAGAGGCTCCGGGGCTCCTTCTCTTCCAGCCGCGGCTCGGGGGAAGGTCGCAGGCAGACGAGCCCGAGACGGCGCAGACAAAGCTGCGGATGCCGCGAAGCGGAGGCGCTGTCTGCCGCGGGCCGGCTGGAGCTGGAGGGTAACCGGCGAGCGCAGCGCGCTGACAAAGCGGGCGTTACCAAGCGAACCAGGGAGGGGGTGCCCATGGGACCGGCGCCCGGCGCGACCTGGCAGAGATTCGTAGAACTGGAGTGATCCTGCTTTGAGAGGACGCAGATCTTCAGCTATTTATAGGGGGAGGCTGTGGGAGGTTTAAAGTAATAAGTATCCCTCAAGGCAGTTTTAAAAGAAATGAGCCTCCCCTTCCGCTGGGTGGAGTGGAAACGTCCACAGGCTAGGAGTCCCAAGACCGTTCCAGGCTAAGGCCCCGGGGACACGTGTGTGTCCGAGTAAAAAGCAGCATCCGTGTACGCGTGTAAGTGAGAATCCGGCAGAGGTTGTCTGCCCCCGACCCTTTCGGCGGGATGTGTGACATTAAAACGAAATTAAGCACGATAAAGCCCCTACTGTGTGCAAGGGCGACGCTGAGTAAGACAACGTCCCTTTCCTCGAGAATGTTATCCTCAGGCAAAGGGGGCCCAACGTGGCAAGAGAAATCAGACCGTAACGCTGTACGAGGTATATTAAGATCAGTGCCGTAAGTTTATGTAAATTTGGCGATAGAGGTCGTAACACGCCTGGGTTTTCTAGAAGTCTTATTAAAAGATTGGCGTTTGTGTTGGGCTACGACTTGGATTTACATTTGTGGAATTTGGAAGGAAGAGTGGTGGTGATTTACACAGGCAAAAAAGGAAATAAAGCAAAAAGCCCTAGGTATCTTTGCAGCAACATCTCTTATGTAGGATGGAAGCGAGGAAGTAAGGCAGATGCTTGGATAGGTTATACTGCGGAAGGCAGATTGTATTAGACTTAACGTAGAAAAGGGTGAGCTGTTTTGTTAAGTTGGGCAAGGATATGTCTTAGGGCCGTGCTGTCATTGGAGGTCAGGTGTCTCGGGCGTGTGAAAAGGCAGAAGAGAGTAGACTAGCTGATATGAAAGATATTCTAGATTTGCATCTGGTACTGGAAAAGAATGAATGGAAGAAACATCTCAGATAGCTTGGGCGGGAAGTGATGACTAACCAGAACAGGAAGTGGGGTGAGTGGGAGAGATACCCAAGACTCGGTTCCTCTCTGAATGATTTATGACCTAGAAATGTTTTCTTGTTGGTTTTCCCATGATTTTGCTGAGTCTAGTGTCTTGTGGAATTGGAAGCTTTTCATGACTAAGGATATTCAAAATATTTTTAAGACCTGGGTTATATATTCGACACTCAGAGGGTGTGGATGTGTCAGCTGACAGGGTTGATCATAACTCCTGGGAGACACCCTCCTTGGCAAATCGTTAAATCTCTTAGTCTCACTTTCTTTATCTATAGAAAGTCATACCTTAGTCATTAGGTCAAATAAAAGGTGATGATCAAACCAGTCCATAAAAAGTGTTCTGCAAATATAGCAAAATGTTGAATTAGAATCTAGGGTTTATGGGAATTCACTCACAGTTCTTTTTCTTTTCCATATGTTTGGAAATATCCATAATAAAGTGTTGGAATAAAAGTGCTTTGAAAAATTAAAAGTACTGTTTGAATATAAACTGTCATTATTAAAAGGGATTCAAAGAGCCTGCTCTCCTGAAACTGGGTCAGTAGCATTATTTTTGGTATATGCTAAATACTGTATACTTTAAACAATCAGAAAAATATAAATTAAAACTTTATTCGCTTCAAATTCATTTAGGGGCCTGGTGGTTAAATCCCCAGGTTGACCGGGAGCCAACCCTGGTGGCTCAATGATAAAAAGTCCATCTGCCAATGCAGGAGACACAGGTTCAATCCCTGGTCCCGGAAGTTGCCAGGGATACCAGGGAGCAAGTAAACCCGGGCGCCACAACTACTGAGCCTGTGCCCTGGAGCCTGGGAGCTGCAACTACTGATCCCACGTGCCACAACTTCTGAAGCCCTAGAGCCTGTGCTCTGCAACAAGAAAAGCCACCGCAATGAGAAGCCAGCACGCCACTACTTGAGAGTAGCCCCTGCTTACGGCAACTAGAGACAGCCCTTGCACAGTGACGAAACCCTAGTTGCAGCCGAAGATAAATAAAAATTTAAAAAAATTCATTTAGTAAACATTTGTTGAGTACATATTATGTGTCAGTCTTCACGATAGAGATAAATAATGAACAAAGTTTGCTCACAGTTTGGTGTGTGAGACATTGTATAAATAGAAATACTTATGGTCATCCGATAATAAATATAGAATCATGATTTGAACAAGGTCCCGTGGAAATACAGAAGAGGAAGTGCCTCACTGCCTGTAGGAGTCAGGAGAGGCTTTTTGAACAAAGTGAATTCCAGGCAGAAAAGGCTTAGGGAGAACCACTGAGGACAGCAAAAGAAGGAAAGGAGGGATGTTCTGGGAACAGCAAGTACCACCCTTTGATAAGCCTTGAGTGCAGGCTGCCTGTAAGGGAGTGGCAGGAGATGAGGTGGAAATTGTGAGCAAGAAATAAAGTGTCAAGGGTTTTCCGAGGAATCTGGACTTTATCCGAAGGTTTTGGGGAACCTCTGAAAGACAGGTTCCACTTTCAGGATTGAGTTTTGGAAAGATCATCTGTCAGCAGTGTGGAGGATGGATGGGAGACCAGGGAAAAATAAGAACAGTGTGGGGAGGAAGAGGACTTGTTGCTTCAGAACCTCTGGAGGAGGGCCAGGGTAGGCACGCTTCTTTAAAAAGTAAACCACAGAGGTGATTCTGATGTACATCACTGTTTCTCCCACCACACAACCTCCCAAACCAATAAACTGGGGCAGAGGTAGTGGAAAAGAGATGGGTTTGAGAACTGTGAAGGAGACAGAAACCACAGCATTGAGGAACAGATTAAATCTGGGGGGTGAGGGAGGAGAGGACAGAGTCCTTGGTAGATAATCGTAACAAACAAGGAAAACAGGTGGAACATATAATTGAGATGCCTCTGTGGAACACCCAGGTGGAGTTACTTTGTAGGCAAATAAACTAAGACTGGGTGTTCATAGAGCAGTCAGAGACAGACACTTTTGAAAGTCTAGGAGTTAAACTCATGGATAATGAGGTTACTCACAAAAAGTCTTTTGAGGGAGAGAAGAAAAGTGTTAAGGATTAAATTCCTGTGAAACATACATCTTTATGGATGGTTGGAAGGGAAAGAGACTTGAAACCTGGCCAGAGAGGGAAAACAGGAAGGTTGGTATCTTGGAAGTAAGGGAACCTAAAGTTGCCAGAATAGAACAGTGATGAATGTTGCCGAGAGGTCAAGGCAGCAAGTGAATCCTTTGGATGTGACAGTTAGAAGGCTCTTCATGCGAACCGTTACATGGTGGTGGAAACCAGATTGCAGTGGTCAGTGGGGCTGGAAAGCAGGAGACCCATGAAAGAACAATGCCTTAAGGAATCAGGTGAGTCTTCTTTTTCTCTGAAGATTGCAGGAACCTCAAATTATAAGTTGAGGAAAAGGAGCCAAGAAAGACAGAAGTTAGTTTTTCTCCTATTGAGAATTTCTGCAGTTCTAGTTCTTTTGTTAACGGCTGAAGTGCAGCTATATATACACATGTACATACATATACACACATATATAGATACGCACATACATATACACACAAATACACATATGTTTATACATATGTGGGCATGAGGAGAAGAGAAATCTCTCTCTTCCTCTTCTTATGAGGCCATCTGTCCTATTGGATTAGGGGTCTACCTTTATGACCTCATTTAACTTTAGTTACCTTCTTGAAAACCTGATCTCCAAACATCATATTAGGGGTTAGGGCTTCAAAATATGAATTTGGAGTGGTTGGGTGGGGGGCACATTTCAGTCCATAGCACTGTCCAAGGGTTTCCCAGGTGGTAATAGTGATAAAGAATCCACCTGCCAATGCAGAAGACACATGGGTTTGATCCCTGGGTCGGGAAGATCCCCTGGAGAAGGAAATGGCACCTCACTCCACTGTTCTGGTCTTGAAATCTCATGGACAGAGGAGCCTGGTGGGCTACAGTCCATGGGGTCACAGAGAGTTGGACACAACTGAGTGACTAAGCACACACATACATACATGCACTGTCCAAAACTGGAAATATATCAGTCAACAAGTAGTTGAAAGAAAAAAAAGTAATGAAGACTCTAATTCTTTACTAGAAATGATTCTTCACTTTTTAATATCTGAAGTGATATCACCTTTAGCATATTTTAAAATGCAGAAAAATCCCAGTTGCTTCAGCTCTATTTTTATAATTATTAAAGAACAAAATTTTATATTAGACTATTGGAGTTTTTTATAACCCTTTTCTCAGAAGGGAAAAGACCCTGATGCTGGGAAAGATTGAGGGCAGGAGAAGGGGACGACAGAGGATGAGATGGTTGGATGGCATCACCGACTCAATGGACATGAGTTTGAGTAAACTCCGGGAGTTGGTGATGGACAGGGAGGCCTGGTGTGCTGCGGTTCATGGGGTCGCAAAGAGTCGGACACGACTGAGCGACTGAACACTGTGCCAGGTGTCTTTTCAGAGGTTCATCAGGTGTCCTGAACCAGGAGAATGTGGCTCTCAGACCTCTCACTGGGACCGCAAAGATAAAATTGACCTATGCCCTCAGAGGCTTTGCTCTGACAACGCATCACTGTCGTGGAGCCGGAGCGAAGTGTTCCCAGCCCACAGCTGAGCACACTGGGGACCCTGAGGCGAGTGCTGTGAGACAGAGGACTACTCTGAGGGGGGAATTTGGCTGGTGAACTCCCACGGCCTTAGCAAGCTCTCTCTCTCTCTCTCTTTTTGGTAATATGTTGGAGGATAATTGCTTTACAATCTTGTGTTGGGTTTTGCCGTACGACAGTGTGAATCAGCCATAAGTACACCTAGATCCCCTCTCTCTCGAACCTTCCTCCAACCGCTCTCCCGAGGCTGTCACAGCACCAGGTTGAGCTCCCAGTTACCAGACTCTCATAACTGCACTGTTACCTATGGTCTTGTTACCCCCAAACTGGTTTTGCCTTTCTGTGGGTGTCGAGCCAGTAGACACAACCAAGCCACAGATCAGGAGAAGAAGGATTCATTATTACTTGCAGCAAGTGAGGGGAGCACCAGGATCTTTCCCAAAGCAGTGGTGCCCTGAACAGCAGAGTTGGGAAAGCTCTAAGCTAAGGGTACATGCATATTCACGAAGGGGCTTAAGCAGAGAGAATTCAGCATAGAACTAGGGCAAAGGTCCACAAGTCCGAGTGTTGCAGGAAGGGAGATGCCTTCTAGCACTGAGAGTGGGCCTGTCGGACACTTGCAAATGAACTGTCTGAGGAGACACTACTGACAAAGAGAGGCTATTGGAAAGGAGCGCCTGGGCAGAGGGCAGCAGGATAAGGGAACCCAGGAGAGCTGCTCTGCCCTGTGGCTTGCTGTCTAGGGTTTTTTTTTTTTTTTTTTTCATTTATTTTTATTAGTTGGAGGCTAATTACTTCACAACATTGCAGTGGGTTTTGTCATACATTGACATGAATCAGCCATGCTGTCTAGGGTTTTATGGCTATGGGGTTAGATTCTGGGTTGTCTCTGGTCAGTCATTCTGACTCAGGTCCTTCATGGTGGCCCACGCATTGCTCAACCACGATGGATTCCAGTGAGGAGGATTCTGGGAGGTTGGCAGGACATATGGGCTGGGTCTCCTCTGTCATTTTGACTTTCTTCTGGTTGGTGGAAGCTTGTTAGTTCTGGTTTCCTTACCAGGACCTTCCTCCCTCCCTCTCTCACTCCCTGTTGTAAAATAATACATGCAAATGGTTATTGTGGTGCCTAGCCAGGGTGGGCAGTTTCGGTCAGTGGTTCCCTTAACACAAGCTTTAGTTGACAGATGTCAGCAGGGTCCACACTGTCTTACTACCCTCCACTTGGGTAAGGGGGCCGCAGTTCCTGCAGAACGCAAAGATATATTTTTAAGTATATCCCTTGAGGAGGAACTCTGGACTCTTTTAGCACTGTACTGTTGTTTGACTTGCTTTTTCTCTGTTCCTGAATTATTTTGTCCTCTTTAGATCATTAATTATTGAGACCAGTTCAAGGGCAAGCATTGTGACCAGGCTTAGATCACAAAATCACAAAATGGTTTAGGCCAAAACCAGGGTCTCTTATGTCAAGAAAGCCATGCCTGGTTCTCTTTTTCCCGGGACCCCTTATCTGCTTACACTCCTCCCTTCCCTTCCTTTTTCTTCTTCCTTCCTCCCTCCCTTCCTCTCTCTCCCTTTCCTCTTACCCTTCATCCGGCTTAGATGCAGAGCATTCTGCAGAATGAGGGCTGTTTCAGCCTCCTCCAGGCTACTGCCCTGTTTTCACAGGTCTTGCTCTAATAATTCTTTTGTGTGTGTCAAATGCTAGCCCCCAAATATCACCAATGAGATAAAACTGAACTTATTGCTTGCCATGGGATGGGGGAGTTACCACCACTAGAGAACTCTGTGTCTATTTCAGCTCTTTTGGGGAAGGGTCAGACATTTCCAGGAATTGATCCACCACTCACTTTTTGACTTTTTAGCAGTTAAAGCGTCTGCCTACCCTGCTGGAGACCCAGGTTCGATCCCTGGGTCGGAAAGATACCCTGGCGAAGGAAATGGCAACCCACTCCAGTCTTCTTGCCTGGAGAATCCCATGGAGGGAGGAGCCTGGTAGGCTACAGTCCACAGGGTCACAAAGAGACAGACTGAGTGACTTGACTTTCACTTTCACTTTGGAAATGTCATGCACCTGTAGGTATGTCACGTAGATGCTTATGTATTACAGTGAGCATACAATAAGGTTCAAGTTCCACGGGAAGCCAAATCTTCCCCCGTCTTGGACTTTGTTCTGACCAGTTTATGTCATATCCTCAAGGGCTGTGTCATTCTTTTAGAGGTTGTGCCCTGCTCCCTTCCCTCCTATTTCACACCTGGCCCATATTCCTTGCAGGTATCTCTGCTGATAGTTCTATTCCAATAAGCCTTTTTTCTAAGCTCTTTGGGCAGCTAAGGGAGAGGTAAAAAGAGAGACTTCTGTTTCTTAAAATAATCAGCTTACCAGTAAATTATGTATTTAAACAGTGCGTTCTATGAACTGTAAACTGTATCTCAATAAAGTGGCTTTTAAAAATCATACACACACAAAATAATCAGCTTAAATTAATCCTCAGGCCAGAGTGATACATTTTGGGGTGGCAAATTTTGCTCTCCTATAGCAATTAGCTCAGAATAAAAAGTATATATCTTATTTTTTAAAAGATAAGTATATAAAGAAAAAGATTCCTTGCTGTTTTAAAAGAACATTTATTGTACTACTGAAATCTTCAGAGCTTTAAGAAAAATGACGATTAGTGTAGTTAGGAATTGTAGTTAGCTGATAAGAAACCTGAAATAACTGTGACTTAAAACAAGACAGAGCTTTATTTTTTCCTTCCGTAAAATAGCATAGGGGCTGGCAGACCAGGGTTGGCATGATGTCTCCACATCACCAGAGATTCTGACTCCATGTATTTTTCTGCTCTGTCATCCACTGAGCAGAGATTCCACCCTTAAATTTGCCTCATTGTATAAGACAGGGCTGTTGGAACTATGATGTCTGCATTCTAGACAGGAAGAAAAAGAAGGAAGGCAAGGAACCACATCAACTGTTTGTTCCCATTTCACAGATCTTTTTAAGAAGGACTTCCAACAGTTTCCATATGTATCTTATTAATTATCTGAGCAACCTATCCGCAAGGGAGCTTAGAAATGTGGTCTTCTTGTTGAATATATGGTCTTCAAGAAAGAAAGAGAAAGTGAAACCAGGTTGGCAACTCGCTGTTTCTCTTACATATTAGAAGGAAGGTATACAACTTTTATATCTGAAGTAGGCATGCAATAAATGACTCAGCCTTAAACTGTGTCAGGATAAGTAATACCAGAGCATGAGATGGACATGGGGACGTATTTACCTGACATTTCTGTTGCAACCTATGAAATCTTGCCATTGGGACGGACATAATAATGATTAAAAAAAAAAAAACTTTTTCCTATTTCATTCATTCTTTTCTTAAAATAAATAAGTTCATAATCATACTTGAGATTTAAAATATATATATTTATTTATGGCTGCGCTGGGCCGTGGGTGCTGCACGTGGGCTCCCTCTGCTTGTGGTGAGTTGGGCTGCTCTCCCGTGTAGTGCTGGGGCTTCTTACTCTGGGGGCTTCTCACTGCAGGTTTCCGTAGTTGTGGTGCATAGGCTTAGTTGCCCTACCATATGTGGAAACTTCCTGGACCGGGGATGGAACCCGTGTCCCTTGCATCGGCAGGCGGATTCCTAACCACTGGGCAACCAGGGAAGTCCTTTATTTGTTCTTGAAACAAATATTTTAATGTCTTTTAGATGCCAGGCACTGTTTAGATGCTTGAGATATATCAGTAAACCAAGATTCCTGCCCTTGAGGAGCTTGTATTCTAACAGGGTTATACAGACAAGGAACAATAAATAAGTACTTCAGTGATGAAGATGTAACAAAAATTTCAGGTCTTAATCATGCTTGGTAGCGCACTCCCAAATGATCAAACTAAAACCATTGGGTTACAGGTTTGATATCCTCTATTCAAGGGAAAACAATCCATGGGTTGGGGGATGACAGCCCTTCACAAGCAGTGGGACCCTCTTCCAGACAGATTTTGGGCAGAGGTTGTACAGAGGTTTAGAAAGAGCCAATGGGAACAGGGCATGATTGGGCTGGAGGTTGGAGATCTCCTTGTAAGGCTGGCAAGTCCTGTTTTCTAGGTTAAGGTGAGCTGAGCTGAGTTGAAGGACAGTGATTGGTGTTTGTTCGGTTTCTTTGACAGTGAGGTGTTTCGGGTAAGTGCAGGCTGACTTAGGTTTAGATTTGTGATGTGTGGGATCACTGGGTTGGCCTCCATTTTGTGGGTCTCAGTATACAAGTTAACTTTATCACTCTCAATATGAATATAAATTGGTACAATTTGGGGGGGAAATGCTATGAAATGGTTTTCTCCTACGGTGCATTCACTTTACTTCCTATGAAACAGAATCTAATTCAAGGAAGTAACCCTAAATACCAGAATGCTTTCTATATAAAGGTATTAATCCTTTTCCCTCATTACTGAAGATAGGGGAAAATGGGAACCAGTCTATCAAAGACAGGATAATGGTTAAATACATCATGACACTACTACTGGCATTAAATAATAAAAACTACCAGATGATATGGAGATGCGCTTATAGTATTAAATGAAGAAAAAACTATGACGCAAGACACCATCTGGTAGGGGTCTGGATGCCAGGTTCTTTTATAGAACCAGAGAGAAAAGTGGTGAGGAACAGAAGTAAAAAGGCAGAATGGAGAGGAAGAGACAAGGAGGAAGTAAAGTAATAAGGGCCATCAGTCTTGCAAAATGGGAAGTGTTAATATCTTCTTTTCACAGGTAGGTAGGGTCAGATTTTTCTCTCTGTGAGCTGAACAAAGGCACTTCAGTTTAACAAGCAGAGGGGCATCTGAGGCAGGACATTATGTATGATTATAGTAACAAAAGCAACAAAAAGCAAAGGTTAAAGTCAAAGAAAGTGATCCAGCATGGTCAGAACTGGCTCTTCCCTGCAACACTATTTGGATACATTTTACGAACTTTCTTGATTGGTCATCTATAAACTGGTTAAAAATTAGAAGTTAGCACAACTACTTGATTTACTTGATTCTAATGTGAGTATTAAGTAATCAGCCTCCACAAATGCTGAACTCACAGTGTTATGCTTCTGTGGTTTCTACTTTAAATACAAAGTCCTGATAGCGCTCCTGGTCAGTCATGACCAGCTCTTTGTGACCCTATGTCTTTGTGACCCTATGGACTGTACAGCCTGCCAGGCTTCTCCATCCGTAGAGGTTTCCAGGCAAGAATACTGGAGTGGGTTACCATCTCCTTCTGCAGGGAATTGAACCTGCATGTCTTGCAATTCGCAGATTCTTTACCACTGTGCCCCCAGAAGTTTTTTTCATAATTGGCCCTGATAAGTAAATTGAAAAGTAAATTGAAATCACATAAGATTTTGACTGCTTGGCTCTGTAGAGGTAAATAGAACCAACATTACTTCTACTGATGGGATTGAGGCTCTTTTAGTGTCACAAGGAAGGACCTTTAGAGATCATCTGCTCAATCATTTTTACTTACCATTGAGAAAACTGAGACCAATAGTGTTAGTTTGGTAATAACTATTATCAAAAGCTTGGCCTCTATACACCAATTTCAAATCAAATCTTGAAGAAAGTTTTGGGTGAAGTAGGAAAGAATAGCTTTATTTGTCAGGCAGAGGGGGACACAGTGAACTCCTGCCTTGGAAAACCATGTGTCCCAATCCAAGAAGATTTGATGAGGAGTTTTATAACTATGGTTTGAAGGTGGGGTCTCTGACAAGATTAGGGTGGGATTAGGGCATGGACTCCTTTAATCAAATGATCTGTTTTCTAATCTTGATGGCTTCCCCAGTGGCTCAGAGGGTAAAGCCTGCAATGCTGGGTTCAATCCCTGGGTCAGGAAGATCCCCTGGAGAAGGAAATGGCAACCCATTCCAGCATTCTTGCTTGGAGAATCCCATGGATGGAGGACTCTGGTAGGTTATAGTCCACGGGTCGCAAAGAGTCAGACACGACTGAGCGACTTCACTTCACTTCACTTCTTCTAATCTTGGTGAGTTTTTCTAGTCCCTATAATCTTGCCTCAGATGATTCTTGGCTGCTAATCCCTTGGTTAGCAACTGTTTGAATTGGCCCTTTGGAACTCAGGGAAGGTCATGGAGGCTGTAGTCTTGCCTACAGGAAATGGGGAACAGAAAGTCTTCCCCACTTGGTTTAATCACTAGGCAGGGATTGGGAGTTAGGTTTCCTGACTTTTTAGGAAACCAAGCCCTTGAGAATCCAACCAGAGCCTTATGATTCAAGATTTAATTCTGCAATACTGGCTGTTAAAAAAAAAACAAAAAACAACAAAGCTGTCCGAGAGCCTTGATGGAAAGAGGAAACAGTGAAAAATTGTTAACTTATTATTTGGACATCTGCTTGAAAATATAAACAAAAAGATATATTGGCTTTCTGTCAGGTGAATGTATGCTCTTGGGTTCTTGTCTCATCACAACAATGATTTGGAGCGGCGGACATTAAAGCCCTCAGCGCGTCACAGCTCTCGGGTCTTGGACAAACCATGTCATAGCTCTTAGACAAATCAGTGTTACAGCTCTCTTTTATTTAGAAGATAGCAGGAGAATCCATCCTCGAAGAAGAGAAGAGAGTGGAGGAGTGCGCCAGCGCGTGGGGGGTAGCGGGGTAGAGAAAGAGAGAGAAAGAGAGTTTGCACGTGGGGGAGGGAGAGAGTGGATGCGCTTGGCTCCTCCTTTTATGTGTTTTCTTCCCCCTGGGCCTGCCCTATGCAAATTGGGCTCAGCCAGGAGCGGTGTTCTACTGGAAGTCCTCACTCTGGTCCTCCGATCTTCCTTTGTTCTATTTTCTCGGGCTTTTCCCTTCCTTGTCTTTTAGCCACCACCATTTTGGACTCCTATTCCCTATTCTAACTACCTAACACTCTCTTTTTTAACAACTTTATTGAGCTATAATTCATATACAGTATAAAGTGAAAGAAAGTGAAGTTGCTCAGTCGTGTCTGACTCTTTGCAACCCTGTGGACTGTAGCCCACCAGGCTCCTCCGTCCATGGGATTCTCCAGGCAAGAATACTGGAGTGGTTTGCCATTTCCTTCTCCAGGGGATCTTCCTGACCAGGGATCGAACCCAGGTCTCCTGCATTGCAGGCAGACAGTTTAACCTCTGAGTCACCAAGAAAGCCCTCCATATACAGTATAGTTCACCCATTTAAAGTGAACAATTCCGTGCTTTTGAACACATCTGTGGAATTGGGCTTCCCAGGTGGTGCTAATGGTAAAGATCCGCCTGCCAATACAGGAGACATAAAGAGACTTGGGTTCGATCCCTGGGTGGGAAAGTTCCCTGGAGAAGGAAATGGCAACCCATTTCAGTGTTCTTGCCTGGAAAATCTCATGGACAGAGAGCCTGGCGGGCTACAGTCCATGGTGTCACAAACAGACATGACTGAAGCGATTTAGCAGACACATAGAATTGTGCAACCATCAGGAAAGTCCATTTTAAAACATTTTTATAACCCTAAAAGGAAAATCTGTAGATATTAGCTGTCACTCTGCATTTCTCTGCAAATTCCCCATTCCTGGGCAACTGTGAATCTACTGTCAACTACAAATTGGCACTTACCAAGAGCATTGCCAACAACTGAACAACAAAGGCATTTACCATCTGCCTCTATGAGATTGAAGCCCATGCTGCTATAGCTGGTGACCTTCAACAACCCCTGAGGGAGTTCAGGGTGGGATGAGGCACTCTGTGCTCCAGGGAATCTGGAGGGACAGGTCTTTAGATAGTTGCATATTTTTAGGAACAGATTTTATTATCTCAATCCTTGCATCTCCTCATATCTAGAGAAGCAATAAATCCTTTCATGGTGACATCAGAGCCTCATGACTAACAAAAAACCCTTTTATAAAATGAGTACTTTAGTTCAGTTCAGTTGCTCAGTCATGTCCAACTCTTTGCGACCCCATGAACCGCAGCATGCCAGGCCTCCCTGTCCATCACCAACTGCCGGAGTCTACCCAAACCCATGTCCATTGAGTCAGTGATGCCATGCAACCATCTCATCCTCTGTTGTCCCCTTCTCCTTCCCGCAATCTGTCCCAGCATCAGGGGCTTTTCAAATGAGTCAGCCCTTTGCATCAGGTGGCCAAAGTATTGGAGTTTCAGCTTCAGCATCAGTCCTTCCAATGAACACCCAGGACTGATCTCCTTTAGGATGGACTGGTTGGCTCTCCTTGCAGTCCAGGGGACTCTCAAGAGTCTTCTCCAACACCACAGTTCAAAAGCATCAATTCTTCAGCACTCAGCTTTCTTTATAGTCCAACTCTCACATCCATACATGACCACTGGAAAAACCATAGCCTTGACTAGACGGACATTTATTGACAAAGTAATGTCTCAGCTTTTTAATTTGCTGTCTAGGTTGGTCATAAAATGAGTACTTAATGGTATTGAACTCTGCCTTCACCAAAACCATATATATTGACCTTCCCCTACTGTCGCTTTGGAGCGGAGTTTTGGATATCTCTCAGAGCTATCTGAGATGCTGCCTCCCAAGGATGCAGTCCTCATTTTGCCCCAAATAAAGCTTAACTCGAAACTCTCAAGTTGAATATCTTTTTTTAGTTGACACTACTTCCTGTTGTTGGGGGGAAGAAAACTTCCTCTATAGTCCTAGGTTCTTCAGGCTGGTCTAAGAATTAAATTGACATGGGACAGGTTAACAGGAGAAAGAGGAAATCAGTCCTGAATATTCAATGGAAGAACTGATGCTGAAGCTGAATCTCCAATCCTTTGGTCATCTGATGCGAAGAGCAGACTCGTTAGAAAAGACTTTTATGCCAGGAAAGATTGAAGGCAGGAGGAGAAGGGGACGACAGAGGATGAGATGTTGGATGGCATCACAACTCAATGGACATGAGTTTGTGCAAACTCCAAGAGATGGTGAAGGACGAGGAAGCCTGGCATGCTGCAGTCCATGGGGTCGCAAAGAGTGACGGACTGAACCACAACAACATACTTGGGAGAAACTCAGAAAAAAACTGAGTAACTTGCCAAAAGTGCCAAAAGCCTCACTCTAAGTACCATCCTCAGCTAAAGATGAAAGAGGATGTTGTTAATACCTGTTTATAGCCATTCTAGCTAGTAGGTGCAAAATGTTATCTCATTTTGCTTTTGATTTGCAGTACCTAATGATTAATGATGTTTGGAGAAGAGTCTATTCAGATTTTTTGCTGATTTACAAAGATTGGATTGGGGAGTCCCTGGTGGCCTAGTGGTTAGGATACTTCTAGGCTTTTACTGCCTGTGGCCTGGGGTTCAATCCCTGGTCAGAGAACTGAGGTCCTATGTAGCTTTTTGAGTTGCGTTGTACATGTTTTGAATAGAAGGTCCTTTTCAGTTATATAATTTGCACATGTTTTCTCCTATTCTGTGGATTGTCTTTTCAGTTTCTAGATGGTGTTATTTAATTTTTAAAATTTCTATTTATTTACTTTTTGGCCATCCTGAGGGCCATGTGGCAATTTAGTTCCCCAACCAAGGACTGAAACCATGCCCCCTGCTGTGGAAGCATTGGACTGCCAGGGAAGTCCCAGGCTTGTGTTACTTAAAGCACAAAAATTTTAAATTTTCATGAAGTCAGATGTATTTTTTCATCATTTGTGCAGTTGATGCCATATGTAAGAAACTGTTGCCTAACTCAAGGTCACAAAGGTTTGCTTCTACATTTTCTTCTACGAGCTTTGTAGTTTTAGCTCTTATATTTAGATCTAGAATACATTTTGAGTGAATTTCTGTATATGGTGTTAGGTAAGGGTCCAACCTTAAATTGTCTTGGCACTTTTGTTGAAAATCATTTGACCATGAATGAAAGGGTTTATTTCTGGACTCTCAATTCTATTCCCTTAATTTTTATATCTGTCATTATGCTAGTATCAGATTCTTGATTATAGTCATTTTTTTTGCTTCCATAACATTAAAAAATTTATTGGTGTATAGTTGATTTATTAATACAATGTTGTGTTAGTTTCAGATGTATAGCTAAGTGAATCAGTTATACATATACATATATCTACTATTTTTTTTTCTTAGATTCTTTTCCCATATTGTTGTTATTGTTCAGTCGCTCAGTCATGTCCAATTCTTTGTGACCCAATGGGCTGCAGTATTCCAGGCTTCCCCGAGTTTGTTCAAATTCATGTCCGTTGAGTCCGTGATGCTAACTAACCACCTCATCCTCTGTCACCCCCTTCTCCTCTTTGCTTCAATCTTTCCCAGCATCAGGGTCTTTTCCAATGAGTTGACTCTTTCATCAGGTGGACAAAGTATTGGAGCTTCAGCTACAGCATTAGTCCTTCCAATGAATATTCAGCACTGATTTCCTTTAGGATTGACTGGTTTGATCTTGCTGTCCAAGGGACTCTCAAGAGTTCAAAAGCATCAGTTCTTTGGCATTCAACCTTTATGGTCTAACTCTCACATCCATACATGACTATTGGAAAAACCTTAGCTTTGACTATACAGACCTCTGTTGACCATTACAGAATATTGAGTTCCCTGTGCTATCAGCAGGTTCTTACTAGTTATCTACTTGGTATCAATATACAGTAATGTGTATATGTCAGTCCCTTGATTACAGTAGCGTTGTGGTAAGTTTTGAA
This sequence comes from Cervus canadensis, assembly GCF_019320065.1. NCBI lineage: Eukaryota > Metazoa > Chordata > Mammalia > Artiodactyla > Cervidae > Cervus > Cervus canadensis. Next base: position 77,131,781 of record NC_057386.1, read on the forward strand.
ATTGAAAAGTGTGAGTCCTTTAAATTTGTTCTTTTTCAAGATTGTATTGGCTGTTCTAGGTCCCTTGAAATTCAGTATGCATTTTAAGTTCAATTCACCAATTTCTGCCAAATAACCAGCTGGGATTTCGATAGGAAACATGTTGAACTGATAAATCACTTTGGGTGGGATTATCATTTTAACAATATAAAGTCTTTTGATCAAGGAACATGGGATATCTTTCCATTTGTTTAGGTATTCTTTAATTTCCTTCAGCAATATTTTGTAGTTTTCAGAGCCTAAGGACAGTTTATTTGTTTGTTTTTGTTTTTGTTTTTTTTTTGAAAGAACAATGGCATTGGAATTAGTCAGCTCTGTAGTTGAGTCTCAACTTAACCACTCAGAAACTGAGTGACGTTGGGAAAGTTACATAATTTCACCAAACTACTTTCTTCATTAGTGTAATTGGAGCTGCCATACCTATTTTACAATTGTTTACAATTGTTAGGGTTAGATGAGATATTGCAAATACCCTCAGCAAAAGAAGTGGTGTTCAACACAATTAATTCCTTTTGGAAAATTCCTTTCAGCATTGCATCATCTCACAGTATATTTTCTGACTGATCTATGCCACTGTTTTGTTCTTGTACGGACCTGTTTCAAACAGTAGGCTTCCCAATTTACTTGTCTGTTTTCTTCACCATGGGAACCACTCCAATTTCCTAAAATACTTTGTCCAATTATATTATTCTTATGTAAAATAACCTGAAGTTTCACCCCGTAACTTTGTCTATAGAGTCCAAATTTGCTGAAATTCCCGGGTCTCACTCTGCCCAGTCAACATTCTCTTCAGGGTCGTCTTCTCTTTATAGAAATTGGACCAGAGATTCTACGTTGCATAGCAGGGCAAAGAGAGTTGGGATGTATTTTGGGCTTGCTGTCACAGGTATCTGTTCCTCCATCCTCACAACAATGCAGACAATTGTATAAGGAAGAACAATCTATCCTCGAGGCTTCAGGTTGTATGGATCTGTTGTTAGGCAGAGCTCCTCTGTATTGAGGAAGCAGCAAAATATAGGCTGTTTTAGTCATACAGGCAATTGACAGGATTGAAAATATAGAATGTAAAAACCAGTAGTCCATTATTATGGGATTATATGAAATCATGTGGAACTTTTGAACATTTTAAAGCACTATTGGTATTTAAAGAATACTTCATTCCATTAAAAAAAAAATCCAAACCACCAAACAAACCAATAATCCAAAGCCAGTCATTCAAAATGTAGATAAATAAGCATAGAAAATACTATACTGTGGCTCAATGGTAAAGACTCTGCCTTCAATGCAAGAGACGTGGGGTCGATCCCTGGGTTGGGAAGATCCCCAGGGGAAGGAAATGGTGACCCACTCCAGTATTCTTGCCTGGGTAATCCCACGGACAGAGGAGCCTGGTGGACTGCAGTCCTTGGGGTCTCAAAAGAGTTGGATACAACTTACCGAAACAACAACAAAAGAACAAACTATGAATATATAACATGGTGGGATAGAATCTTTTTGTCTAGGGTTATCAGTCTCTAGCTGACAGAATCCAAAGCCTACCAGGGCAACCAAAATTGATTTAAATCTCCAGTGTCCTCTTTGAAACCTGTAACAATAAAAAATACAATGAAATAAAAAATTAAAAGCCTACAACATACCAACTGATTTAATGACCATGTGGTATCCCTGAAGATATTTTTTTTGGAAATAAGAAACCAGTTAAGGGACCTCCCTGGCAGGCAGTCCAGTGATTAAGACTCCTCACTTCCAATGCAGGGGACATGTGGGTTCCATCCCTGGTTGGGTACTAAGATCCCATATGCTGGCCACAGGGTGTGGCCATAAAATTAAAAAACAAATAAAAGAAAAAGAAGCCAGTCAAAAAGTTTTTCCTTGGATATCTCTGTAATGTTAATGTAGTAGACTTAGAGGTAGGTGTGAGTATTTCAGTCCATCTTAAAAGTTTCACAGAGCCCAATACTGATGCAGATCCCCTTCTTAATGAACTCTTGTCATAGCAAGTCCTCCCCTCAGTAACCTGGTCTCCAGTTTGTCTTGAGCATGCTTACCCAGTTCTGAAACTTGTCCTAACAACATTTTTGCCAACCTGAAACAACTGTCATTATGTTATTGCATACCATGAGCTCTGCATCATTAACTCTAAGATACAAAATACAAGTTTGATTTTTTTTTCCCCTTAACATTTTAACACCTTGGAAATGGTCTCTTAAATTCAGTGAAATTCACTATTTATATCCATTAGATGTGTAAATTCTCACCGATCCTTTCCGAACACCTTTTTGAGATCTCCTTTTCTTTATCCAATAGTAAGAAATCCATAATTTCCCTGCACTATGCTAAATCCTGGTTGGCTGAGTTAGGCCCAACCAGCCCGAGCTTTATTAGTTAACATGGTCATCATAGAACCTGAGTCCCAGGCCCCAAAGGATACAAGTTCTTTAACTTTTAGGTTGTTCAGAGACATTTTTTTCCCCAATGTCTAAATATTCTGTCCTCACATGTAGCAAAGGCAGTGGTCCCAATCTTACTTGTTTTTTTTTTTGTTGTTTTTTGTTTGTTTTGTTTGTTTTTGGCTTAAATCTGTTTGTAAGAGAACGGGGCCCTGAGGGGTTCCCAGGCACAGAGGCCATTCTGTTCCCCCATTTCTTGTAGGCAAGACTCCAGCCTCCATGACCTTCTCTGAGTTGCAAAGGGCGGATCCGAACAATTGCTCATCAAGGGAGGAGTAGCCAAGAAACCATCTGAACCCTGCTCATAAACTAATCTTGTCAAGAGTCTCCAGCTTTGAATCACTGTTATAAAACCCTTCATCAAATCCTCCAAGGTTGGACACATAGTTTTTCAGGCAGGAGCCTGTGTCTCCCTTTACTTGGCCAAGTAATAAAGCTATCGTTTCTATTTCACCCAAAACCCTGTCTTTGAGATTTGATATGGCGTTGGTGCCCAGAGAGGCTAAGCTTTCAGTAACACTGTTAGGAAATTAAATTCCACCTCCCTGCGCCGCCTGCCACTGACATGTCAGCTGTCCCCTCTTCTTTTTCCCTAGCAAAACTGTGTTAGCACTTAGGCAAACTAAACAACCTGATTTTTTGCTGGCATTAGACACTCAATCTCTGAACTACTTGTCTGTGTAAATAACAACCAGTTTATTTCATTATAATCAAACTTTGGTGTAGTTTGATAAGACCTCTGCATCTATGCCTTAGAAAAAGGAAATATGTTTTTTTTGTGTGTGTAACTGAATCTCCTACTTATTTGCATACCGACCCCTCAGATGTCTGGAACCAATGTGATAGTCCTCCGAGTTGTATTCTTAAACTTTATATTAGCTGGTATAATAATTGTAGGGAACACACACCAAAAACTGGTAATTCTACCAAAGCTTTATTTAAAACTGAATCTCAGCCTTCAAGCAGACACCATAATGGGATGTTACCAGCCAGGAGAAGCTCTGAAATGAAAAGTTCCACCCTTGAAAGGTCTATCTGCAGGAGACTTTGTCTGGAAGCTTAGCATCAAAGGGACTGCTGGGTTATAAATGTAATCGCGAGTTAAGACTGTGTGCCTTCAGGGCCACATAGAATTATTTACATCAGAATTGAGACCCTTCCTTGCCAATCAGCAGATTTCCTTAAACCTATGTGAACTGACTGGGAAATTATTTTTCGTAGCAGCAAGTACAATATTATTACATAGGGATTCTATTGAAATGGGATTACTAGCCATTTTCAAACATTTTATAATATCAGAATATGTAATTAAAGTTTTGTTGCTGTTTAAATCAGTTGGCAGCCTGTAATATCAATACTATATAAGAAGTGAATTCTGTTGGGGCCTTAAACTATAGATTCCAAGTAGGCATGCTGCAATTGGTGATAAGACTAGAAAACAGCAATGAATAGAGTCAGCATATAACAAAGAGGAGGAGAGTGTGGTGGGGACAGTGCAGGGCAGTGAGGGGCTTCTCAAACTTTGCTTTATTTAAAGAGACTAATGCATTGTAAAATTTCTTTCAAGCCACCTGTTTCATCATAAAAGTGAGTGCAATTTGACCCTCTACACCATAATGTTTATTGTAAATAAAATTCCTAAACTTAATCTAATTCCTAAATCCTGGAGTGAAATGTGTACCGCATAGTTGTGCTTAGTCACTTGGTTTGTGACCCTGTGGACTGTAGCCCACCAGACTCCTCTGTCCGTGGAGATTCTCCAGGCAAGAACACTGGAGTGGGTTGCCACTCCAGATCCAGGGGATCTTCCCAACCCAGGGATCTAACCCAGGTCTCCCTCATTGCAGGCGGATTCTTTAGTATCTGAGCCACCAGGGAAGCCTGTACTGCATACAGGATGTGCTATATTTTTTTGTGTGACTTCAAAAAATCTCCCTGCTCATTTCTGAGGATCAGACTTTCGTGCTGAGTGAACCAGATTAGTATTGGGTGCTGGAAAGTATACGGCTCTGGAACGAGAACAGAAGTAAAATTCCAGCTTTAATATGTGGAAGCTGCATGAATTTGTTGTTGTTCATTCACTATGTTGTGTCCAACTCTTTGCGACCCCATGAACTGCAGCACACCAGGCTTCCCTGTCCTCCACTATCTCTTGGAGTTTGCTCACACTCATGTCCCTTGAGTCTGTGATGCCATCTAGCCTTCTCTTCCTCTGTTATTGCCTTCTCCTCCTGCCCTTAATCCTTCCTGGCATCAGGGTCTTTTCCAATGAGTCAGCTCTTGGCATCAGGTGGCCAAAGTATTGGAGCTTCAGCTTCAGCATCAGTCATTCCAGTGAATATTCAGGGTTGATTTCCTTTAGGATTGAATGGTTTGATCTCCTTTCAGTCTAAGGGACTCTCAAGACTCTCAAGAGTTTTCTCCAGCACCACAATTCAAAGGCATCAACTCAGCCTTTTTTTTGTTTTGTATTTTAATTAATTATTTTTTAATTCTTTTATTTTATATTGGAGTACAGCAAATTAACAGTGTTTTGATAGTTTCAGGTGAACGGCGAAAGGACTCAGCCATACATATACGTGTATCCATTCTCTCCCAAACTCCCCTCCAATCCAGATTGCCACATAGTCAGCCTTCTTTATGGTCCAACTCTTGCATCTGTACATGACTACTGGAAAAACCACAGCTTTGACTATACAGAATTTTCTCAGCAAAGGGATGTCTCTGCTTTTTAATGCGCTGTCTAGATTTGTCATAGCTTTTCTTCCAAGGAGCAAGTGTCTTTTAATTTCGTGGCTGCAGTCACCATCCACAGTGATTTGGAGCTCAAGAAAATAAAATCTGTCACTGTTTCCAATTTTCCCCTTTCTGTTGCCATGAAGTGATGGGGCAAGTTATTTAACCAGTCTGGGCTTCAGTTTCCTCAGCCATGAATGGTTTTAACAATGCCTGTCTTTAAATGGCTATGCATTCTCCCCTTCTTCTTGAGCAGTAATACCCTGTGTTTGGCAGGACAGTGTCACCAGTTAAAGTATTTCATTTTCTAGCCTTATTTTCACAGAGATTTAGCCATTTGACTAAATTTGGGTTAAAAAGGTGTAAAAGGAAGTGTCATATGGTACTTCTGAGAATTCTCCTTAAAACAAGTGTGGGCATCCTTCTTTCTAACTCTTTGTAAGTTTCCTGGAATGTGAGAGTGATGACTGGAGCTCTGGAAGACATTTAGAATCATGAGAATGAGGGTTACCCTTTGTGGATGTTGAAATAGAATTGAAAGGAGCCTGCATTCCTGACCACATTATGGAGCTGGCATACCACCCCAGAACTGTCCACCTCTGGTGATTTTTTATGTGAGAGAAAATAAACTTTTATTTTGTTAAAAAACCCACAATGGAGGAGGGAGGGATAAAGAGTTTTTTTTTTAATTGAAGTTTAGTTGATTTACAATGTTGTATTAATTTCTGCTATACAGAAAAGTAATTCAGTATTAAATGTACATACATTTTTAAAATATTCTTTTCCATTATGGTTTATCACAGGATATTGGATATAGTTCCCTGTGCTATACAGTTGGATCTTGTTGTTTATCCGTCCTGTGTATAATAGTTTGCGTCTCCTGACCACAATCTCCTACTCCATCCCTCCCCTACCACCCTCCTCCTTGACAACCACAAGTCTATTTTTGAGGTCTGTGAGTTGGTTTCATAGATAAGTTCATTTGTGTCATATTTTAGATTCCATATATAAGTGATATCATATGGTATTTGTCTTTCTCTTTCTGACTTACTTCACTTACTATGATGGTCTCCAGGCCCAGCCATGTTGCTATGAGTGACATTATTTTATTTTATTTTTTATAGCTGAGTAGTATTCCATTGTATATATGAACCACATCTTGATAAAGAGTTCTTTATATCCTGCTGAACCTAACAGATCCTGATGGATTCTAATAACAGAGTATAACCTAAAAGATACAATGTGTATATAATATGCATATTATATATAACATAGACTTATAACTTTAGTACATTACACATATAATATTAATCAAAGAAGAGAAAGTATTTAGTCCAGGCAGGATCTGAAACTCAATAAATAGCTTCTGCAGGGAATTCCCTAGTAGTCCAGTAGTTAGGATTCCATTCTTCCGCAGTAGGTACAAGCAAACACACATGTACAAGAAAATACATACACACAGGCAGGCATCTTGTACACATTACTCTGCATCTTGCTTATATTAGGTACCTTGGAGATCTTTTTGTATTTTGTCCTAATGCTATTATTTCACTCCTGCTTTCTTCATCTATGATTATTGTTTCTTGACTGAGCTATTCCAGAAGTACCCAGAGTGACCTGTATCAGTAGCCAGTCTTAGTTAATCCTACCAGATACATGCTCCATTTTCAACTAATGAACTGGCATTTTGGCTTATACATGGATTTCCTTGTGTATTTGATTATCTTGAACTTGTCCTCTTCCCCTCTAGATAATAACATTGCCAACTACCATTTCACCTAAGTCTAAAACCTGGTAATTACCCTTGCCAGGTTTAGCAAATAAAAATGAAGGTGCTAGTTAAATCTGGATTTCATATAAACAATGAATAATATTTTAGTTTAAGTGTTAGTGTAAGTTTGCCTATCTAACATTTGGGATGTACTTAGCATCATAAAATTACTCATTTTTTTGTCTAAAATTCAAATTGAGCTGGGAGTCCCAGTTATATTTTATCTGGCAGCCTTACCTCCTCAGGATCTCTAAAGGTAGCACAGATTGATATCTAAACTCTAGAACTCTCTCTCTTTCTGATGTTGGGTAGGAAGACATTTTCCTCTCCCCTTCTAGTTTCCTCTGACTAGTCTAAGAATTAAATTGACCTGAGACAGATTAACAGAAGAAAAATCACACAAAAGCTTAATGACTGGTAAACATGGGAGAGACCCAGAAGCACTGAGTAACTCACCAAAATGGCTAAAGTCCTCATCTCAAATAGTATTGTCAGCTGAAGATGATACCGGATATTGTGGCTAGTGTTTTCCTCACAGTTGAGGAAGACGATTCATTAGGAGGTGGAAAAGCAAATGTTTACTGGGTCCTGCGGAGACAGGAGGATACAGAATAGATGCTGGACCCTAGGCCCTGTTTCCCCCACAATGCCCAGCCCATGTTCTTGGCACATCTCTGGTGGTAACTCCATTCTGTGAACAGGCCCTCTAAATTCTTTTAGACAGTTAGCGGGAAGGCCAAGGTTCTCCTTGAGTCTTTGAGTCCTTGACTATTTTCATCTGGCAATAATTTGCATGCCAGAGAGACATTTTGTGGAGGTAAATTTTGCTCTCCTGCAGTACCATTTGGCTTCCCAACTTCCCAGCATTTCTCAGTCTCCCCAGGAAGTAGATGGAGCCAAGGGACTAAGTTCTTTCATGGAATAGAAGGAGGGACATATGCTACCTCCAAGCCTTGTTGAAAAAATATCCCATGTGCTTTCCTTTATGTTCTTCTGTCTTCTCTCCTCTCAGAAGCTGAATTGGCCTTTACAGTGATGGCCAGAGTGACTTGAAAAGCAATGTATTAAAGATAGTGGACTCAGCCTGGATCCCTGAATAACTGAGAATCAGAGCCCTAGCCACCTTGGAATTGATGTCGAGAACTCAGCCTCTGTGCACCAGTGCCAAATCGAATCTTGGAGATAGAGTTTTGAGTGAAATAGGAACAACTTTATTGCTTTGCCAGGCAGAGGGGAACACAGCAGGCTCCTGGCCCTGAAAAACTGTGCTTCCTAACCTGGGAGGGTTTGGTGAGGAGTTTTATAGCAATGACTCAAGGGTGGGGTTGCTGATGAGGATTAGGGTGTGTGTAGGGTCTCAAGGTGTGGAGAGCTTCTCTGGTTCTTTTAATCTGAAATGAAGAATGCTAACATCTTCCATTTGTTGGGAGTTTTAGTTCTCTAAAGACCTCAAAGAGAGTGTTATGTGTATTCCTTGAGGCACAATCAGGACCCTGCCCCAAAGTTGCACTGTTGGTTCTGGGCTTTTCCTGTCTGTCTCTGCATTCCTTCCATTCCCTGATTAGCAACTCTCTGAAAGGCCTCCATGCCCAGGAGCTCCACAGGTTCCTGCTCAGTTTCAGCAAAAACTATAGCACACAACCATGGATTTTAGATTGTAATGATATTAATTGTCTTTGGGGTTTTGTTTCAGTTTAGTTCAGTTCAGTCGCTCAGTCGTGTCTGATTCTTTGCGACCCCATGAATTGCAGCGCACCAGGCCACCCTGTTCATCACCAACTCTCGGAGTTTACTCAAAGTCAAGTTCATCAAGTCAGTGATGCCATCCAACCATCTCATCCTCTGTCATCCCCTTCTCCTCCTGCCCCCAATCCCTCCCAGCATTAGGGTCTTTTCCAATGAGTCAACTCTTCGCGTGAGGTGGCCAAAGTATTGGAGTTTCAGTTTTAGCATCAGTCCTTCCAAGGAACACCCAGGACTGATCTCCTTTAGGATGGACTGGTTGGATCTCTTTGCAGTCCAAGGGACTCTCAAGAGTCTTCTCCAACACAACAGTTCAAAAGCATCGATTTTTCGGGGTTTTGTTTACCTACCTATAAACTTGACTGGAACCTGAATTTTTCTATTGAAATATTTGGCTGTAACTCTTCAAACTAGTATTTCCAATTTTTCTCCCACTGTTGACTTGGAATCTTTGAGAACTAAAGCGGTCCCTTTTTTGAAGCCCTGCAAACTGAAGCTGAATAGCTGATATGCATTTAAGAGAGATCACCACAATGTAACAGAGACTGGCTGATCACAGTCCTTAGCATGGGACTGTTGCTACGCACTATTACGTTCACACACCAGCCCCCCTTACTAGCCAACAGTTACTGTGCGGACCGTTAGTGGTCCTGCTCAGCTATTGGTTGGCACTGCAGTGGGCTCCTCCCCCAAGTGACCAACTGTCACTGAGTGACTGTTAGTGGTCCTGCTCTGCCATTGGTTAGCGCTGCAGTGGGCCCCTCCCATGAGTGACCAACGGTCAGTGAGCAACTGTTCGTGGGGGAGTCATCCACGGATCGAAAAAGTGTTGACCGTCAGGTGGAGAGTGAGATAAGAGGCAGATCCTGGGCCTCAGGTCAGCAGGTGATACGGGGCGGGGGAGGGGCCTCAGGTCAACAGGCTGGGGGCTGTGCCCGCAGGGCTCCAGAGCCCTCATCAGGGCGCCCCGACTGGTGAGGTCTAGGCCTTGAGGTGGTGGTGAACCTCTCCCCTCTCCCCACCTCTGTGACCTAATGGCAGCAGCGGCCTCTGCCTGGGAGACAGTATATGGAACCTTCCTACCACCTATGTTTGGGTGGCCTGAGGAGCCAGAGGGCCAGTTGGGTCCTGGGCGCCTGGCTTCCTCAGTGATGACCGCTGGACAAGGTCTGGGGACCTGTCCCTAAGGGAGCCACCAACTGAGATCTGTTTCCTCTTAGCCAGGATGGACCTTGGAGGGTGAGGGTTGAGCCTTGGGAGCCTGCCCTTCCTTGTCAGAACAGAGAAGATTTGTTTGGTGGAGATTTATAGGCACTTCGTTACCTGACCATGAAGTGACCTCAAGAACAAAGGGTCTGACACCAAGAAGTTTACAACAGCCAACCACACCCCTCCCTCACATTTCCTAGGAAAGGGCTTTGTTGAAAGCTTTCAGGAGTTTGGGCCATCTCCTTCCATAGTCCTGCAATAAACCTTTCTCTGTTCCAGACTACAATGTTTTGATACTGTTTGACCTCACTGTGCCTTGGGTACACAAACTTGTGTTTTGGTAACAATAGGTCATGTTTAGATGATCGTTCTGTCTGTTGCTAGAAAGTCCACCTGCACATCAATGACATCATCAGAGACATTGCAACCTGCAAAGCTGGCAGCTCTCAGGACTCAGACCCTGAGTTTATAATTTGCTCCAGCTATTAACCTTTGTTTTTCTTTTGTCGCCATAGAAATGCCTCTTAGTAAATACCTGACTTCTTGCACAACATAGGATTAATTTTAAGAGTCTGGCAACATCACCACTTCCTGAGATGAGACACAACTGTTTAGCTGAATTGACCTGTTCTTAGGACTGAGTAACTGGTTCAAAAAAGATATGGAGTAATGTATCCACTTAGCTTCTAAACCCTGAAACTTCCTGGAAAAGTTTCAAAGGCAGGACTGTAGTGGAACAGAATTTGGTGCCCCAAAATATGTCTCTTTAAAATATTTTAAGTTGGTTATTTTCTAAGAAACAGCAGATGTGGGAAAAAATGTGAAAATCAAGTAGGACTTAACCTTTTGTAAGAGATATTTACAAAATTTCTGTAAGAGAAATACCCAGTTGTAAGGGTGTCTCCCTGGATGTACCAAGAAGAGGAGGATGACCAAATCTCTAAACACTCTCATGAATGGAGGAGGCAAAGACCTGATTCTGTGTAAGAACCTTAACCCCACCACCCCCCCCTTTTTTTAGAACCTTAACCCTTATTTACTGTGCTTTTGCTGGTAATCCCCTGCCCATGCCTGACCCTCCCATCTTCAACATCCTCTTTTTTCTTTAGCAAGGATGGTACTCCAGGTAAAGGCTTCAGCCATTTTGGCAAGTTACTCAGTTTTCCTGGGTCTCTCTCATCTTATTAAAATTTTGTTTGATTTTCTACTGTTAATGTGTCTCATGTCAATTTAATTTTTAGACCAACCAGAAGAACCTTAAAGTGTAGAAGAAATTTTCTCCCTCCCTGACAGAAGATAAGCTGTTGTCTTAAAAATAATATTGTTTTCTCTTTTTATTATAAGTAATACATGAATTCGTTCTTACTTTAAGACATTAAGTCAGGGAATTCTCTGATGATCTAGTGGTTAGGATTCCCTGCTTTCACTGCCAAGGGCATGTGTTCAATCCCTTGTTGGGGAGCTAAGATCCTGCAAGTCACACAGCAAGGCCAAAAAATAAGTAAATAAGGAATTTAAAAAATAAAAAAGAATATTTTAAAAAAAGCAAAAAAAAGAAAAATTAAAAAGACATTAAATCATTCACACCACTGAAGAGCAGCTTCACTTCTAGTTCCTCCTATAAGCAGGTAGGTTGGGGGAGGTCCCTAGAGAGAAAGAACCAGGCATGGCTTTCTCAACATGAGAAGCCATTTTGAACTAAGTCATTTTGTGATCTAAGCCTGGCCACAATGCTTACCCTTGGACAGGTCTCAGTAATCAATCATCTTAAGGGAAGAAAGGAATGCAGAAACAGAGGAAAGGCAGTCAAACAATAGTGCAGTGATAAAGCAGAGTCTTAGTTCCTTATCAAAGGATAGACATAATAATATACCTTTGAGTTCTGCAGGCGCTATGGCCACCCTGTCCAAGTGGAGGGTGGAATGATGTTGTTCATCTTCCTGACTTGAATGAACTAAAGCTAGGACTCCTGGATGTATGCCTCAGTTCTATGCTGACTTCTTTTCTGCTCAAGCCCCATCACGAATATGTACATACTCTTAGCTTAACACTTTCCCAATTTTGCTGTTCTGAGAGACACTGCTTTGGGAAAGATCCCCAGTGTTCTTACTTGCTGTAAGTAATAATAAATCCTTCCATCTCCCAATCTTTGGCTTGGTTATCTATTGTCTCAACACCTACTGTGAACCAGTTTTCAGGTAACACTACCCTTCTCCCTCAGGTAATCCTTTTTTTTTTTCCCATTTATTTTTATTAGTTGGAGGCTAATTACTTTACAATATTGTAGTGGTTTTTGCCATACATTGACATGAATCAGCCATGGATTTACATGTGTTCCCCATCCCGATCCCCCCTCCCGCCTTCATCCCCATCCCATCCCTCTGGGTCTTCCCAGTGCACCAGCCCTGAGCACTTGTCTCATGCATCCAACCTGGGCTGGTGATCTGTTTCACCCTTGATAGTATACTTGTTTCAATGCTATTCTCTCAGAACATCCCACCCTTGCCTTCTCCCACAGAGTCCAAAAGTTTGTTCTGTATATCTGTATCTCTTTTTCTGTTTTGCATATAGGGTTACTGTTGCCATCTTTTAAAATTCCATATATATGTGTTAGTATGCTGTATTGGTCTTTATCTTTCTGGCTTACTTCACTCTGTATAATGGGCTCTAGTTTCATCCATCTCATTAGAACGGATTCAAATGAATTCCTTTTAACTGCTGAGTAATATTCCATGGTGTATATGTACCACAGCTTCCTTATCCATTTGTCTGCTGATGGGCATCTAGGTTGCTTCCATGTCCTGGCTATTATAAACAGTGCTGCGATGAACACTGGGGTGCATGTGTCTCTTTCAGATCTGGTTTCCTCGGTGTGTATGCCCAGGAGTGGGATTGCGGGTCATATGGCAGTTCTATTTCCAGTTTTTTAAGGAATCTCCACACTGTTCTCCATAGTGGCTGTACTAGTGTGCATTCCCACCAACAGTGTAAGAGGGTTCCCTTTTCTCCACACCCTCTCCAGCATTTGTTGTTTGTAGACTTTTGGATTGCAGCCATCCTGACTGGCATGTAATGGTACCTCATTGTGGTTGTGATTTGCATTTCTCTGATAATGAGTGATGTTGAGCATCTTTTCATGTGTTTGTTAGCCATCTGTATGTCTTCTTTGGAGAAATGTCTGTTTAGTTCTTTGGCCCATTTTTTGACTGGGTCATTTATTTTTCTGGAATTGAGCTGCAGGAGTTTCTTGTATATTTTTGAGATTAATCCTTTGTCTGCTGCTTTGTTTGCTATTATTTTCTCCCATTCTGAAGTCTGTCTTTTCACCTTGTATATAGTTTCCTTTGTTGTGCAAAAGCTTTTAAGTTTAATTAGGTCCCATTAACATCCATTTATGATAAAGACTCTCCAGAAAGCAGGAATAGAAGGAATATACCTCAACATAATAAAAGCTATATATGACAAACCCACAGCAAGCATTATCCTCAATGGTGAAAAATTAAAAACATTTCCCCTGAAATCAGGAACAAGGCAAGGGTGCCCACTCTCACCACCACTATTCAACATAGTTTTGGAAGTGTTGGCCACAGCAATCAGAGCAGAAAAAGAAGTAAAAGGAATCCAGATAGGAAAAGAAGAAGTGAAACTCTCACTGTTTGCAGATGACATGATCCTCTACATAGAAAACCCTAAAGACTCTACCAGAAAATTACTAGAGCTAATCAACGAATATAGTAAAGTTGCAGGATATAAAATTAACACAGAGAAATCCCTTGCATTCCTGTACACTAACAATGAGAAAACAGAAAGAGAAATTAAGGAAACAATACCACTCACCATTGCAACAAAAAGAATAAAATACTTAGGAGTATATCTACCTAAAGAAACAAAAGACCTCTACATAGAAAACTATAAAACACTGATGAAAGAAATCAAAGAGGACACAAACAGATGGAGAAATATACCATGTTCATGGATTGGAAGAATCAATATTGTGAAAATGACTATACTACCCAAAGCAATCTATAGATTCAATGCAATCCCTATCAAGCTACCAACGGTATTTTTCACAGAACTAGAACAAATAATTTCACAATTTGTATGGAAATACAAGAAACCTTGAATAGCCAAAGCAATCTTGAGAAAGAAGAAGGGAACTGGAGGAATCAACCTGCCTGACTTCAGGCTCTACTACAAAGCCACAGTCATCAAGACAGTATGGTACTGCACAAAGACAGAAATATAGATCAATGGAACAGAATAGAAAGTCCAGAGATAAATCCACATACCTATGGACACCTTATCTTTGACAAAGGAGGCAAGGATATACAATGGAAAAAAAGACAACCTCTTTAACAAGTGGTGCTGGGAAAACTGGTCAACCACTTGTGAAAGAATGAAACGAGAACACTTTCTAACACCATACACAAAAATAAACTCAAAATGGATTTAAGATCTAAATGTAAGACCAGAAACTATAAAACTCCTAGAGGAGAACATAGGCAAAACACTCTCTGACATAAATCACAGCAGGATCCTCTATGACCCACCTCCCAGAATATTGGAAATAAAAGCAAAAATAAACAAAGAGATAATTCTTACTGTTTCCTCAGAAGGAGCCTGCCTAAGACCCCTAGGAGGAACTTGAGCTGCAGTGCTTGGGCCAGCAAAACAGAAGGGAGAGGAGGTGCCTGAGATGGGAACAGCCCTAGGCTTGCTAGCTATAAAAAGATCACTTTTTTGCTTTTGGGGAGCAGTCATCTTTATTATGGCTGTTCTTTACTTACATTCTTTCCCCTAGAATATACAATGTTTGAGAAACACAGGTAAATTCCCCTGATACTCATTATTTCTAGACTAGGTTTAACCACAGCTCTCTGGGTACAACTCAGAAGAAGTTTCTTAGCATCTCTGCATACCAGTTACATCATGGATTCCTGAGGCTACACTTGGTGGAGATTTAGCAAACACCTGGTCTTTTCTAGAGGACCTGAAAGATGTGGGTTCCAGATATTATGTATTCTAATTTCAATTGTAAATTCATCCTGATTTTTTTTTTTTTTTTTAATTCCAAGGGTAGGACAGAGACACCTTAATTGTAATTCTTATCATACTGAGTATTTGCTAAGAATACTCAATGAATTGAAGTATACTTGTTTTCCCCAAGATGGTATACATTGGGCATCTCAGTTTCATGGTCACTAACCGATTGGGCCAGAGGGTAAAGGGATCTTTAAGCACTCATTCTTGTCTGTTCCGTGACACTTATATTGACCACTGCCTAATCCAGGCACACTTCTAAGTGCTGGACATGTTACCCAAGAAACTAGGTGCACCACTTTGTGGGGGTCGAGCCAAAAGACATAAACCAAAATATGAGAGGAGGAAGGATTTATAATTTGCAGCAAGTAGGAGAACACTGGGGGCCTTTTCCAAAGCGAGTGTCTCCCTGAATAGCAAAATTGGGGAAGTTTTAAGCTAAGGGTACATGCATGTTAATGATGGGACTTGAGCAGAGGAGAATTCAGCATTGAACTGGGGCAAAGGTCCAGGAGTCCAGACTTTCATTGACTGAAGTCAGGAAGGTGAAAAAAGTTAAGTATCACTATCCCTTAAGTTCAAGTTGATCTAGTGGTGGCATGTTTGAGGAGTGTTTAAATTCTGCAAAACAGCTAGTCTTTACACCTGAAACAGAACAGGGAGTCTTTGCAAAGGATCTGTTATCTTTGCTGTTATCTTTACTGTTACTTCTCTGGCCTGATGATAATTTGTTTGTTGTTCCCTTAAGATCGTTATTACTTAAAAAAAAGATGATTGATTACTGAGACCTGTTCCAGGGCAAGCATTGTAGTCAGGGTTAGATCACAAAATGGCTTAGTAAAAAGTGGCATTTCTTATGTTAATAAAGCTATGCCTGGTTCTCTTTCTCTTATCCTCTACCCAAGTGGACCCCAACCTTTTTGGCATTAGGGATCAGTTTCATAAAAAACAATTTTTTCACAGACCTGTGTGTGGGGGAGATGGTTTCAGGACTGATTCAAGTGGATTACATTTATTGTGTACTTTGTTTCTATTATTATTGCATTGTAATATATAAGGAAATAATTATACAACTCACCATAATGTAGAATCAGTGAGAGCCCTGAGCTTGTTTTCCTGCAGCTAGAGTGGTTATAAATATAGATGAAGCTTCACTCATTTGCCACTGCTCACCTTCTGCTATGCAGCCCTTTCCTAACGGGCCATGGATGGGCACCAGTCTGTAGCCTGGGGGTTGGGGACCCCTGCTGTACCCTGTCTACTTATAGGCATACAACAGTGAATGAGACGGACAAGGGTACCCTGATGGAGCTTACATTCTAGCTGAGGGAGAAGACAGATAATAGGCCAGCAAAATAAATAGGATAATTATACAATGTGGTCAGTGTTATGAAGGAAGTAAATGTGATAGAGAGTGAGTAACAACTGAATTGAGACTGAAGGATGAGGAAGAGCCCCACTCTGGGAAGAACTGGGGCAGAGAATTGCCAGGGTAATGGCCTTCAATTGGAAATAATCATTTGATGATGATCAGGTACAAAAGGAGCCAGTGTGACAGGAGTCAGATCACAACTGTCAAAGAATTTGGTTTTTTGTTTTTACTTAAAAATACACAACATGAGAGTTGTGAATTTTGGGAATTCCCTGGCAATCTAGTAGTAAGGACTCCATGCTTTCATTGTTGAGGGTCCTGGTTGGGGAATTAAAATCACACAAGCCATATGGAACACACACACACACAAAAATTAGAGTTATGAGTTTAAGTTTTATTCCAGGTCTTACTGAGGACTATAGTCCAGGAGACAGCCTTTTAGTAGCTCCAAAAGGAGAAGGTAGAGACTGAGAAGTCAGTTTATATATAATTTCTGGCTAGGAAATATGTGTGGTCAAACATATATCTTTGTAAAAGGTTACTGCTGTTCTCAAAAACCAGCTCTCTCCAGTTAATGATTTTAATGCTTTTCTCTGTATGAGAAAATACAAGAGTCTGGGTTTATTGAAATTGTTCTTGATGTATACCTCAATCTAAAGGGCCTACTTTTCCAAAACACAGGATAACTCATCCTGTCATCATCTAAATTTCCTCTTAGTGCAGTGTTGGTCAGTGACTGTAGTGGGTTGGGACTTAATCCTAGTAGAACTGGGTGGTGAGCAATGCTCTGAGTTCTTCTTTGTTTACAGTTTTATTCTAAGAACAATGGAAAGCTATTGAAGGGTGAATGCATTGGTGCTAAGTTGCTTCCATTGTGTCTGACTGATTGAGACCCTATGGACTGTAGCCCACTAGGCTCCTCTGTCCATGGGATTCTCCAGGCAAGAATACTGGAGTGGGTTGCAGTGCCCTCCTCCAGGGAATCTTCCTGACCCAGGGATTGAACCCAGGTCTCTTTTGTCTCCTGCATTGGCTGGTGGGTTCCTTACCACTAGTAGTGCCACCTGGAAAACCAATGAAGTCTTCTGGGATGACTGGGTTTTTTAAACTCCCTTTATACGTTTCCCTTCATACAGACTGAAACCACAATCACAGAAAACTTAGCCAATCTGATCACATGGACCACAGCTTTGTCTAACTCAATGAAACTAGGCCATGCCATGTAGGGCCACCCAAGATGGACGGGTCATGGTGGAGAGTTCTGACAAAATGTGATCCACAGGAGAAGGGAATGGCAAACCACTTCAGTATTCTTGCCTTGAGAACCCCATGAACAGTATGAAAAGAGAAAAAGATAGGACACTGAAAGTTGAACTCCCCAGGTCGGTAGGTGCCCATTATGCTACTGGAGATCAGTGGAGAACTAACTCCAGAAAGAATGATGAGATGGAGCCAAAGCAAAAACGACACCCAGTTGTGGATGTGGCTGGTGATGAAAGCAAGGTCCGATGCTGTAAAGAGCAATATTGCATAGGAACCTGGAATGTTAGGTCCATGAATCAAGGCAAATTGGAAGTGATCAAACAGGAGATGGCAAGAGTGAACGTCAACATTTTAGGAATCAGTGAACTAAAATGGACTGGAATGGGTGAATTTAACTCAGATGACCATTATATCTATTATTGTGGGCAGGAATCCCTTAGAAGAAATGGAGTAGCCATCATAGTTAACAAAAGAGTCCAAAATGCAGTACTTGGATGCAATCTCAAAAACGACAGAATCATCTCTGTTCGTTTTCAAGGCAAACCATTCAATATCACGGTAATCAAGTCTATGTCCCAACCAGTAATGCTGAAGAAGCTGAAGTTGAATGGTTCTGTGAAGATCTACAAGACCTTTTAGAACTAACACCCCAAAACGATGTTCTTTTCATTATAGGGGACTGGAATGCAAAAGTAGGAAGTCAAGAAACACCTGGAGTAACAGGCAAATTTGGCCTTGGAGTACAGTATAAAACAGGTCAAAGGCTAATAGAGTTCTGCCAAGAGAATGCACTGGTCATAGCAAACACCCTCTTCCAACACAAGAGAGGACTCTACACATAGACATCACCAGATGGTCAACACCAAGATCAGATTGATTATATTCTTTGCAGCCAAAGATGGAGAAGCTCTATACAGTCAGCAAAAACAAGACCGGCAGCTGACTGTGGCTCAGATCTGCTGCTGCTGCTAAGTCGCTTTAGTCGTGTCCGACTCTGTGCGACCCCACAGACCGCAGCCCACCAGGCTCCCCCGTCCCTGGAATTCTCCAGGCAAGAACACTGGAGTGGGTTGCCATTTCCTTCGCCAATGCATGAAAGTGAAGAGTGAAAGTGAAGTCGCTGAGTCGTGTCCGACTCTTTGCGACCCCATGGACTGCAGCCCACCAGGCTCCTCTGTCCATGGGATTTTCCAGGCAAGAGTACTGGAGTGGGATGCCATTGATTTCTTCGGTGGCTCAGATCATGAACTCTTTATTGCCAAATTCAGACTTAAATTGAAGAAAGTAGGGAAAACCAGTAGACCATTCAGGTATGACCTAAATCAAATCCCTAATGATTATACAGTGGAAGTGAGAAATAGATTTAAGGGACTAGATCTGATAGAGTGCCTGATGAACTATGGGCAGAGGTTCATGACATTGTACAGGAGACAGGGAGCAAGACCATCCCCAAGAAAAAGAAATGCAAAAAAGCAAAATGGCTGTCTGAGGAGGCCTTACAAATAGCTGTGAAAAGAAGAGAAGCAAAAAGCAAAGGAGAAAAGGAAAGATATACCCATTTGAATGCAGAGTTTCAAAGAATAGCAAGGAGAGATAAGAAAGCCTTCCTCAGTGATCATTGCAAAGAAATAGAGGAAAACAATAGAATGGGAAAGACTAGAGATCTCTTCAAGAAAATTAGAGATACCAAGGGAACATTTCAAGCAAAGATGGGTTCGATAAAGGACAGAAATTGTATGGACCTAACAGAAGCAGAAGATATTAAGAAGAGGTGGCAAGAATACACAAAACTGTACAAAAAAGATCTTCATGACCCAGATAATCAAGATGGTGTGATCACTCACCTAGAGCCAGACATCCTGGAATGTGAAGTCAGGTGGGCCTTAGAAAGCATCACTACGAACAAAGTTAGTGGAGGTGATGGAATTCCAGTTGAGCTATTTCAAATCCTAAAAGATGATGCAGTGAAAGTGCTGCACTCAATATGCCAGCAAATTTGGAAAACGCAGCAGTGGCCACAGGACTGGAAAATTCAGTTTTCATTCCAATCCCAAAGAAAGGCAATGCCAAAGAATGCTCAAACTATCACAGAATTGCACTCATCTCACATGCTAGTAAATTAATGCTCAAAATTCTCCAAGCCAGGCTTCAGCAATATGTGAACTGTGAACTTCCAGATGTTCAAGCTTGTTTTAGCAAAGGCAGAGGAACCAGAGATCAAATTTCCAACATCCGCTGGATCATTGAAAAAGCAAGAGAGTTCCAGAAAAACATCTATTTCTGCTTTATTGACTATGCCAAAGCCTTTGACTGTGTGGATCATAACAAACTGTGGAAAATTCTTCAAGAGGTGGGAATACCAGATCACCTGACCTGCCTCTTGAGAAACCTGTCTGCAGGTCAGGAAGCAATAGTTAGAACTGGACATGGAACAACAGACTGGTTACAAATAGGAAAAGGAGTACATCAAGGCTGTATATTTTCACCTTGCTTATTTAACTTATATGCAGAGTACATCATGAGAAACGCTGGGCTGGAGGAAGCACAAGCTGGAATCAAGATTGCTGGTAGAAATATCAATAACCTCAGATATGCAGATGACACCACCCTTATGGGAGAAAGTGAAGAAGAACTAAAGAGCTTCTTGATTAAAGTGAAAGAGGAGAGTGAAAAAGTTGGCTTAAAGCTCAACATTTCAGAAAACAAAGATCATGGCATCCAGTTCTATCACTTCATGGCAAATAGATGGGGAAACAGTGGAAACAGTGGCAGACTTTATTTTTTTTTGGGCTCCAAAATCACCATAGATGGTGACTGCAACCATGAAATAAAAAGACACTTACTCCTTGGAAGAAAAGTTATGACCTACCTAGAAAGCATATTAAAAAGCAGAGACATAACTTTGCCAACAAAGGTCTGTCTAATCAAGGCTATGGTTTTTCCAGTGGTCATGTATGGATGTGAGATTTGGACCATAAAGAAAGCTGAACGCCAAAGAATTGATGCTTTTGAACTGTGGTGTTGGAGAAGACTCATGAGAGTCCCTTGGACGGAAAGGAGATCCAACCAGTCCATATTAAAGGAAATCAGTCCTAAATGTTTATTGGAAGGACTGATGTTGAAGCTGAAACTTCAATACTTTGGCCACCTGATGTGAAGAGCTGACTCATTTGAAAAGACCCTGGTGCTGGGAAAGATTGAAGGTGGGAGGAGAAGGGGAAGACAGAAGATGAGGTGGTTATATGGCATCACCGACTCAATGAACATGAGTTTGAGTAAACTCCGGAAGTTGGTGATGGACAGGGAGGCCTGGCGTGCTATAGTCCATGGAGTCGCAAAGAGTCAGACATGACTGAGTGACTGAACTGAACTTCACCGAAGAACTTATATGTTTCTGGATGAAAAGCCTTAGAGGTCATCTTCTGCTACTAGCTGATTTTTTTTCTTTTTAGGCAATTTCATCTAGTATTTTGTTCCTATTTCATTATTCAGTGTCATGCTCACTGTTGTGAAGTAACATTTCTTCAGTTCCTGTTGGAGACTGTACAACTGTAAGACACAAGTCCTGTGGCCAGATCATAAACAACTAGGACTTTCCATTAGCCCAGGGAACCCCAAACCCAACATCTGTCTTATGTTCTTAGACATAAAACACATTTAAATACTTAAAATATAAAATATAAATGGCAGCTAAGTAGAAAAGGGGTTGCAAGGAGCTCTGGTAGGAATGGTCTATCCAATGACCTCCTAGCTGAAGACCAATGGGTTCCATGCAAACAGCAGGGGTGGAGACTCTGCCCTTTCAATTCCACTCTTCAAAACCATGGGCATCTTTTCTTTCTGGGTCCCAGCTCTGTGAGAAAGTCCTGTGTATGTGTGAAGAGAATTGAGGCACCACAGGAGAATTTGGGCCTGGGGGCCTCAAGGGTGAGGTGTTTTTTTCTGAATTTCTTTTCCAGACTTTGAGGTTCCCTGGGCTACTGGAAAGTCCTAGTTGTTTATGATCTGGCCACAGGACTTGTGTCACTAAGTCTTATAGTCTCCAACAGGAACTGAAGAAATGTTACTTCACAATAATGAGAATGACAGTGAATAATGAAATAGGAGCAAAATACTGGATGAAATTACCTAAAAAAAAAAAAAAAATCAGCTAGTAGTGCAAAGATGACCTCTAAGGCTTTTGATCTAGAAACATATAAAGGGAGTTTAAAAAACCCAGTCATCCCAGAAGACTTCATAGAGTATTTTCTCACACACAGTTTGATACACAAATGAACTTAAATATAAAGTAACTTCCTTTACTGCAGTAAATTTGCAGCAGTGTAAGCAAAGCTTTTAGGATGAGGATATGATTAATTCATGTTTCTCTAATGTGCCTTTGACATGCTATCCAATTTCTTCATAACATGATTTTTTATTTTATAAATCTCAAAATAATAATAAACAAGGATAGACTTAATCTTTTAAGAAACCTATGATTTATAGAGTATTGAAAATAGAAGTGGGATGTTAGCTATATTTTCTTTGTTGTCTCATTCTTTTTACTTTAAAGGAAAGTAGATTGAGAGTCAATCCTTTTATTATAAACTAATAAAGTAGAAATTCTTATATATGTATGTGTGTGTGTGTGTGTGTATATATATATATATATATACACATATATATATATATCTATTTATAGATAGGTACATAAATCTGTATTTCCCCAACTGTTTCTTTCTTAATTGTGATGAAGTATATGTAACATAAAGTTTAATACTTTAGCTATTTTAAATTGGTATATTTTAGTGGCATTCATATTGTTGTGCAAAAATCACCACCATCTAGCCCCAGCTGGGTTTTTACTTTGTTTTGTTATACACTAAGGAAATTATAATGATTTTCAATAAAATTAGAAAGCGTGAAACTATTCGCACTGCTATGGTATTTGGAACAGGTATTAAAGTTGGATCTTATTTTCCAGGTACTTAAACCTCCAGTGTCTAATAAAACCATTTATTTAAAACCTACCTCTTCTAGGCAGCTCCTAAAAAAGAAATACAAATGACAAAGCAAAATAAAACATATCAACTCTACCAGCAGTTAAAGAAAGGCAAAAAATAAAAACTTCCACTACCAAAAAAACCCAAACAAATCCTGATTATTTTCAAATAATATTTTCACAAAGAGGGTAAAAAAAGAAAACCCAGTGTTTGCAAGGTAATGGGGGAGTAATGTATTTTTGTAGAATGTGACTTGACCATATGTATCAGAATTTTAAATGAATGTACCAGCAATTCTATTTGGAAATAATTCTAAAGAGTCAATCACACATATATGCTGAATTTTATGCATAAAGATGTTCACTGTAGTATTTATTAAAATAAAAATAAAAGACAACCCGATCTTTTGTTAATCAATATCAGATTAGGTTAAGAATATTATGATACATTCACACAACAGAATGCCTTGTGGTCATTATAAATGGACAGCACAGATCTATTAGGCATTGTTGCATGAAAGAGGCTGTTACTGATAGCATACATAGTATGACTTCATTTATATAAAAATGCATATTTATGTGTACATGTATAAGTGTGTGTGTGTGTGTGTAGATAGATAAGGATAGATAGGTGCCTGAAAGAATCTTCAGGAGAATGTTAAGTGTGGTTGGTTAGATTTACTTCCTTTTGGGTACTATTGTCTATTAAGTGATTTAAAAAATTATTATTATTATTGTTCTGAGAGTTTTCCTTTTTACTGTAAGAAAAACAAAAGTTTTCTACTTTGGAACAAAATGTAAATAGATCAGTTAAAAAATAAGGAGGATAGGGAGTTCCCTGGTGGCCCAGTGGTTAGGATTCTGGGCTTTCATTGCTGTCTGTGACTTGGGTTCAGTTCCTGTTTGGGAAACTGAGATCCCACAAACTGTATGGTGCAGTCAAAAGACAAACTAGCAAATAAACAAACAAATGCAAATAGTAAAACAAACAAACAAACAACCCCCCAAAAAACCTAAATAGTATAAAAAGAGAATAATAGGTATAGCTCTACCATGAAGGTTTCCCAGCTGGCATTAGTGGTAAAGAACCTACCTGCCAATGCAGGAGACATAAGAGATACAGGTTCAATCCCTGGGTCAGAAAGATACCCTGGAGGAGGGCATGGCAACCCACTCCACTGTTCTTGCCTGGAAAACCCCATGGACAGAGGAGCTTGGTGGGCTACAGTGCATGGGATCACAAAGAGTCAGACACAACTGATTACTTAGATGAAATGGGCTATTCCTCAAAATATAAACTATTGTAACTTATCCAGTATGAAATAGATAATTTTAATGCCCCTGTAAGTATTAAGGAAGTTGAATTTACAATTTAAGAACTCTCAAGAAAGAAATCTTTACATTCAGATTGTTTTACTAGTGAATTCTACCAAGCATTTGAAGAATTAATATGAATTCTGTGTGATTTCTTCCACAAAATAGAACAGAAAGAAACACTTCACAATTCTTTTCATGAAGCTAATATTATTACTTTACACCAGAACCAAAGAGAGTACAAAGAAAACTACAGGCTATACCTCTCAAGAATACTGATGAAAAATTCATTCACAAAATATTAGTAAATAGAATTTAGCAGTATATACAAAGACTTACGGAATTTATCCTGGGGATGCAAGGCTGGTTCAATAGTTTTTTTTTTTTTTTAATTTTTATTTTTTCTATTTATTTTTATTAGTTGGAGGCTAATTACTTTACAATATTGTAGTGGTTTTTGCCATACATTGACATGAATCAGCCATGGAGTTACATGTATTCCCCATCCCAATCTCCCCTCCCACCTCCCTCTCCACCTGATCCCTCTGGATCTTCCCAGTGCACCAACCCCGAGCACTTGTCTCATGCATCCAACCTGGGCTGGTGATCTGTTTCACCCTTGATAATATACATGTTTCGATGCTGTTCTCTCTAAACATCCCACCCTCGCCTTCTCCCACAGAGTCCAAAAGTCTGTTCTGTACATCTGTGTCTCTTTTTCTGTTTTGCATATAGGGTTATCGTTACCATCTTTCTAAATTCCATATATATGCGTTAGTATACTGTATTGGTCTTTATCTTTCTGGCTTACTTCACTCTGTATAATGGGCTCCAGTTTCATCCATCTCATTAGAACTGATTCAAATGAATTCTTTTTAACAGCTGAGTATGTACCACAGCTTCCTTATCCATTCGTCTGCTGATGGGCATCTAGGTTGCTTCCATGTCCTGGCTATTATAAACAGTGCTGCGATGAACATTGGGGTGCATGTGTCTTTTCAGATCTGGTTTCCTCGGTGTGTATGCCCAGAAGTGGGATTGCTGGGTCATATGGCAGTTCTATTTCCAGTTTTTTAAGGAATCTCCACACTGTTCTCCATAGTGGCTGTACTAGTGTGCATTCCCACCAACAGTGTAAGAGGGTTCCCTTTTCTCCACACCCTCTCCAACATTTGTTGTTTGTAGACTTTTGGATTGCAGCCATCCTGACTGGCATGTAATGGTACCTCATTGTGGTTGTGATTTGCATTTCTCTGATAATGAGTGATGTTGAGCATCTTTTCATGTGTTTGTTAGCCATCTGTATGTCTTCTTTGGAGAAATGTCTGTTTAGTTCTTTGGCCCATTTTTGGATTGGGTCATTTATTTTTCTGGAATTGAGCTGCAGGAGTTGCTTGTATATTTTTGAGATTAATCCTTTGTCTGTTTCTTCATTTGCTATTATTTTCTCCCAATCTGAGGGCTGTCTTTTCACCTTACTTATAGTTTCCTTTGTAGTGCAAAAGCTTTAAGTTTCATTAGGTCCCATTTGTTTAGTTTTGCTTTTATTTCCAATATTCTGGGAGGTGGGTCATAGAGGATCTTGCTGTGATTTATGTCGGAGAGTGTTTTGCTTATGTTCTCCTCTAGGAGTTTTATAGTTTCTGGTCTTTCATTTAGATCTTTAATCCATTTTGAGTTTATTTTTGTGTATGGTGTTAGAAAGTGTTCTAGTTTCATTCTTTTACAAGTGGTTGACCAGTTTTCCCAGCACCACTTGTTAAAGAGGTTGTCTTTTTTCCATTGTATGTTCTTGCCTCCTTTGTCAAAGATAAGGTGTCCATAGGTTCGTGGATTTATCTCTGGGCTTTCTATTCTGTTCCATTGATCTATATTTCTGTCTTTGTGCCAGTACCACACTGTCTTGATGACTGTGGCTTTGTAGTAGAGTCTGAAGTCAGGCAGGTTAATTCCTCCAGTTCCATTCTTCTTTTTCAAGATTACTTTGGCTATTCGAGGTTTTTTGTATTTCCATACAAATTGTGAAATTCTTTGGTCTAGTTCTGTGAAAATACCGTTGGTAGCTTGATAGGGATTGCATTGAATCTATAGATTGCTTTGGGTAGAATAGCCATTTTGACAATATTGATTCTTCCAATCCATGAACACGGTATGTTTCTCCATCTGTTTGTGTCCTCTTTGATTTCTTTCATCAGTGTTTTATAGTTTTCTATGTATAGGTCTTTGTTTCTTTAGGTAGATATACTCCTAAGTATTTTATTCTTTTTGTTGCAATGGTGAATGGTATTATTTCCTTAATTTCTCTTTCTGTTTTTTCATTGTTAGTATATAGGAATGCAAGGATTGTTCTGTGTGTTTAATTTTATATCCTGCACACTTTACTAATATCATTGATTAGTTCTAGTAAATTCTGGTAGGAGTTCTTTAGGGTTTTTCTATAATAGACGGATCATGTCATCATGCAAACAGTGAGAGTTTTTCACTTCTTCTTTTCCTATCTGGATTCCTTTTACTTCTTTTTTCTGCTCTGATTGCTGTGGCCAAAACTTCCAACACTATGTTGAATAGTAGTGGTGAGAGTGGGCACCCTTGTCTTGTTCCTGATTTCAGGGGAAATGCTTTCAATTTTTCACCATTGAGGGTGATGCTTGCTGTGGGTTTGTCATATATAGCTTTTATTATGTTGAGGTATGTTCCTTCTATTCCTGCTTTTTTGGAGAGTTTTAATCATAAATGAGTGTTGAATTTTGTCAAAGGCTTTCTCTGCATCTATTGAGATAATCATATGGTTTTTATCTTTCAATTTGTTAATGTGGTTGTAAATTACATTGATGAATTTGCGGATATTTGAAGAATCCTTGCATGTCCTTGGGATAAACACCATACACAAAAATAAACTCAAAATGATTAAAGACTTCTAATGTAAGACCCAGAAACTATAAAACCCTAGAGGGAGAACATAGGACAAAACACTCTCCGACATATCACAGCAAGACCTATAATGACCCACCTCCCAGAATACTTGGAAATAAACAGCAAAAACTAAACAAAATGGGATCTATGAAACTAAAAGCTTTGCACCTAACAAAAGACTATAATAGTGAAAAGACAGCCCTCAGATTGGGAGAAAATCAACTAGCAACATGAAGAACACAGACAAAGATAATCTCAAAAAAATATACAAGCAACCCTGCAGCCTCAATCCAGAAAAATAAATGACCCAATTCAAAAAATGGGCCAGAGAATAAACAGACATTTCTCCAAAAGAAGACATACAGATGGCTAACAAACACATGAAAAGATTCTCAACATCACTCATTCTCAGAGAAATGCAAATCAAAACTACAATGAGGTACCATTTCACACCAGTCAGAATGGCTGCTATCCAAAAGTCTACAAACAATAAATGCTGGAGAGGGTGTGGAGAAAAGGGAACCCTCTTACACTGTTGGTGGGAATGCAAAATAGTACAGCCACTATGGAGAACAGTGTGGAGATTCCTTAAACAACTGGAAATAGAACTGCCATATGACCCAGCAATCCCATTCCTGGGCATACACAACATCTGAACCAGATCTAAAGAGACACATCACCCCACAATCGTTCATTTAGCAGCACTGTTTATAATAGCCAGGACATGGAAGCAACCTAGATGCCCATCAGCAGATGAATGGATAAGGAGGCTGTGGTACATATACAACATGGAATATTACTCAGCCATTAAAAAGAATTCATTTGAATCAGTTCTAATGAGATGGATGAAATTGGAGCCCATTATACAGAGTGAAGTAAGCCAGAAAGATAAAGAACATTACAGCATACTAACACATATAAATGGAATTTAGAAAGATGGTAATGATAACCCTATATGCAAAACCGAAAAAGAGACACAGATGTACAGAA